>NW_026060235.1:1262294-1893441 GCF_024166365.1 Elephas maximus indicus | reverse complement strand
GTTGTTAGGGGGTTAGTGTTGTTTGTTGTTAGGGGGTTAGGGTTGTTTGTTGTTAGGGTGTTAGTGTTGTTTGTTGTTAGGGAGTTAGGGTTGTTTTTTGTAAGGGTGTTAGTGTTGTTTGTTGTTGTTGGGTTAGGGTTTTTTGTTGTTTGGTTAGGGTTGTTTTTTGTTAGGGGGTTAGTGTTGTTTGTTGTTAGGTGTTTAGGGTTGTTTCTTGTTGGGGTTTAGTGGTTTTTGTTGTTAGGGTGTTAGTGTTTATTGTGGTTAGGGGGTTAGTGTTGTTGGTTGTTCAGGGGTTAGGATTGTTTGTTGTTAAGGGGTTAGGGTTGTTTGTTGTTAGGGTGTTAGTGTTGTTTGTTGTTAGGGTGTTAGTGTTGTTTGTTGTTAGGGGGTTAGTGTTGTTTGTTGTAAGGGTTTAGGGTTGTTTCTTGTTAGGGGGTTAGTGTTGTTTGTTCTTAGGGGCTTAGGGTTGTTTCTTGTTGGGGTTTAGCGGTGTTTGTTGTTCGGGTGTTAGTGTTGTTTGTTGTTAGGGGCTTAGTGTGGTTTGTTTTTAGGGGTTCAGTGTTGTTTGCTTTTAGGGTTTTAGGGTTGTTTGTTTTTTAGGGGTGAGTGTTGTTTGTTGTTAGGGGGTTAGGATTGTTTGTTTTTAGGGGGTTAGTGTTGTTTGTGGTTAGGGCGTTACTGTTGGATGTTGTTAGAGGGTTAGTGTTTTTTGTTGTTAGTGGGTTAGTGCTTTTTGTTGTTATTGGCTTAGTGTTGTTTGTTTTTAGGGGTTCACTGTTGTTTGTTTTTAGGGTTTTAGGGTTGTTTGTTTTTAGGGGGTTAGTGTTGTTTGTTTTGGGGGGTTAGGATTGTTTGTTGTTAGGGGGTTAGTGTTTGTTGTAGGGTGTTAGGGTTGTTTGTTGTTAGTGGGTTAGGGTTGTTTGTTTTTAGTGGGTTAGTGTTTTTGGTTTTTAGGGGTTAGGGTTGTTTGTTGTTAGGGTGTTAGTGTTCTATGATGTTAGGTGTTTAGTGTTGTTTGTTGTTAGGGGGTTAGTGTTGTTTGTTGTTAGGGGGTTAGGGTTGTTTGTTGTTGGGGTGTTAGTGTTGTTTGGTGTTAGTGGGTTAGGGTTTTTTGTTGTTTGGTTAGGGTTGTTTGTTGTTAGGGGGTTAGTGTTTTTTGTTGTTATGGTGTTAGTGTTTTGTGTTGTTAGGGGGTTAGTGTTGTTTGATGTTAGGGGTTTAGGGTTGTTTGTTGTTAGGGGGTTAGTGTTGTTTGTTGTTAGGGGGTTAGTGTTTGTTGTTAGGGGTTTAGGGTTGTTTCTTGTTGGGGTTTAGTGGTTTCTGTTGTTAGGGTGTTAGTGTTGTTTGTTGTTAGGGTGTTAGTGTTTTGTGTTGTTAGGGGGTTAGTGTTGTTTGATGTTAGGGGGTAAGGGTTGTTTGTTGTTAGGGGTTTAGTGTTGTTTGTTGTTAGGGTGTTAGGGTTGTTTGTTGTTAGTGGGTTAGGGTTGTTCGTTGTTAGGGGGTTAGGGTTGTTTCTTGTTACGGGGTTAGTGTTGTTTGTTGTTACGGGGTTAGGGTAGTTTCTTCTTCGGGGTTTAGTGTTGTTTTTTGTTAGGGGGTTAGTGTTTGTTGTTAGGGTTTTAGGGTTGTTTCTTGTTGGGGTTTAGGGGTTTTTGTTGTTAGGGTGTTAGTGTTGTTTGTTGTTAGGGTGTTAGTGTTTTCTGTTGTTGGGGGTCAGTGTTGTTTAATGTTAGGGGTTTAGGGTTGTTTGTTGTTAGGGGGTTAGTGTTGTTTGTTGTTAGGGGGTTAGGGTTGTTTGTTGTTAGGGTGTTAGTGTTGTTTGTTGTTAGGGAGTTAGGGTTGTTTGTTGTTAGGGTGTTAGTGTTGTTTGTTGTTGGTGGGTTAGGGTTTTTTGTTGTTTGGTTAGGGTTGTTTTTTGTTAGGGGGTTAGTGTTGTTTGTTGTTAGGGGTTTAGGGTTGTTTCTTGTTGGGGTTTAGTGGTTTTTGTTGTTAGGGTGTTAGTGTTTATTGTGGTTAGGGGGTTAGTGTTGTTGGTTGTTCGGGGGGTTAGGATTGTTTGTTGTTAAGGGGTTAGGGTTGTTTGTTGTTTGGGGGTTAGGGTTGTTTGTTGTTAGGGTGTTAGTGTTGTTTGTTGTTAGGGAGTTAGGGTTGTTTGTTGTTAGGGTGTTAGTGTTGTTTGTTGTTGGTGGGTTAGGGTTTTTTGTGTTTGGTTAGGGTTGTTTTTGGTTAGGGGGTTAGTGTTGTTTGTTGTTAGCGGTTTAGGGTTGTTTCTTTTTTGGGGTTTAGTGGTTTTTGTTGTTAGGGTGTTAGTGTTTATTGTGGTTAGGGGGTTAGTGTTGTTTGTTGTTAGGGTGTTAGTGTTTTGTGTCGTTAGGGGGTTAGTGTTGTTTGATGTTAGGGGTTAAGGGTTGTTTGTTGTTAGGGGGTTAGTGTTGTTTGTTCTTAGGGGTTTAGCGTTGTTTCTTCTTGGGGTTTAGTGGTTTTTGTTGTTAGGGTGTTAGTGTTTATTGTGGTTAGGGGGTTAGTGTTGTTGGTTGTTCGGGGGTTAGGATTGTTTGTTGTTAGGGAGTTAGGGTTGTTTGTTGTTTGGGGGTTAGGGTTGTTTGTTGTTACGGGGTTAGTGTTTGTTGTTACGGGGTTAGGGTAGTTTCTTGTTAGGCGTTTAGTGTTGTTTGTTGTTAGGGCGTTAGTGTTTGTTGTTAGGGGTTTCAGGTTGTTTCTTGTTGGGGTTTAGTGGTTTTTGTTGTTAGGGTGTTAGTGTTGTTTGTTGTTAGGGTGTTACTGTTTTGTGTTGTTAGGGGGTTAGTGTTGCTTGATGTTAGGGGTTTAGGGTTGTTTGTTGTTAGGGGGTTAGTGTTGTTTGTTGTTAGGGTGTTAGGGTTGTTTGTTCTTAGTGGGTTAGGGTTGTTTGTTGTTAGTGGGTTAGTCTTTTTGGTTTTTAGGGGTTAGGGTTGTTTGTTGTTTGGGGCTTAGTGTTTGTTCTTAGGGGGTTAGGGTTGTTTGTTGTTAGGGTGTTAGTGTTCTTTGTTGTTAGGGGTTTAGGGTTGTTTGTTGTTAGGGGGTTAGTGTTTGTTGTTAGGGTGTTAGGGTTGTTTGTTGTTAGTGGGTTAGGGTTGTTTGTTTTTAGTGGGTTAGTGTTTTTGGTTTTTAGGGGTTAGGGCTGTTTGTTGTTAGGGTGTTAGTGTTTTTTGTTAGGTGTTTAGGGTTGTTTGTTGTTAGGGGGTTAGTGTTTGTTGTTAGGGGGTTAGGGTTGTTTGTTGTTAGGGTGTTAGTGTTGTTTGTTGTTAGGGGGTTAGGGTTGTTTGTTGTTAGGGTGTTAGTGTTGTTTGGTGTTAGTGGGTTAGGGTTTTTTGTTGTTTGGTTAGGGTTGTTTGTTGTTAGGGGGTTAGTGTTGTTTGTTCTTAGGGGTTTAGCCTTGTTTCTTGTTGGGGTTTAGTGGTTTTTGTTGTTAGGGTGTTAGTGTTTATTGTGGTTAGGGGGTTAGTGTTGTTGGTTGTTCGGGGGTTAGGATTGTTTGTTGTTTTTAGGGAGTTAGGGTTGTTTGTTGTTTGGGGGTTAGGGTTGTTTGTTGTTACGGGGTTAGTGTTGTTTTTTGTTACGGGGTTAGGGTAGTTTCTTGTTAGGGGTTTAGTGTTGTTTGTTGTTAGGGGGTTAGTGTTTGTTGTTAGGGGTTTCGGGTTGTTTCTTGTTGGGGTTTAGTGGTTTTTGTTGTTAGCGTGTTAGTGTTGTTTCTTGTTAGGGTGTTAGTGTTTTGTGTTGTTAGGGGGTTAGTGTTGTTTGATGTTAGGGGTTTAGGGTTGTTTGTTGTTAGGGGGTTAGTGTTGTATGTTGTTAGGGTGTTAGGGTTGTTTGTTGTTAGTGGGTTAGGGTTGTTTGTTGTTAGTGGGTTAGTCTTTTTGGTTTTTAGGGGTTAGAGTTGTTTGTTGTTTGGGGGTTAGTGTTTGTTGTTAGGGGGTTAGGGTTGTTTGTTGTTAGGGTGTTAGTGTTCTTTGATGTTAGGGGTTTAGGGTTGTTTGTGGTTAGGGGGTTAGTGTTTGTTGTTAGGGTGTTAGGGTTGTTTCTTGTTAGTGGGTTAGGGTTGTTTGTTGTTAGTGGGTTAGTGTTTTAAGTTTTTAGGGGTTAGGGTTGTTTGTTGTTTGGGGGTTAGTGTTTGTTGTTAGGGGGTTAGGGTTGTTTGTTTTTAGGGTGTTAGTGTTCTTTGATGTTAGGTGTTAGGGTTGTTTGTTGTTAGGGTGTTAGTGTTGTTTGTTGTTAGTGGGTTAGGGTTTTTTGTTGTTTGGTTAGGATTGTTTGTTGTTAGGGGGTTAGTGTTGTTTGTTGTTAGGGGTTAAGGGTTGTTTCTTGTTGGGGTTTAGTGGTTTTTGTTGTTAGGGTGTTAGTGTTGTTTGTTGTTACGGTGTTAGTGTTCTGTGTTGTTAGGGGGTTAGTGTTGTTTGATGTTAGGGGTTTAGGGTTGTTTGTTGTTAGGGGGTTAGTGTTGTTTGTTGTTAGGGGGTTAGTGTTTGTTGTTAGGGGTTTAGGGTTGTTTCTGGTTGGGGTTTAGTGGTTTCTGTTGTTAGGGTGTTAGTGTTGTTTGTTGTTAGGGTGTTAGTGTTTTATGTTGTTAGGGGGTTAGTGTTGTTTGATGTTAGGGGGTAAGGGTTGTTTGTTGTTAGGGGTTTAGTGTTGTTTGTTGTTAGGGTGTTAGGGTTGTTTGTTGTTAGTTGGTTAGGGTTGTTTGTTGTTAGTGGGTTAGTTTTTTTGGTTTTTAGGGGTTAGGGTTGTTTGTTGTTTGGGCGTTAGTGTTTGTTGTTAGGGGGTTAGTGTTGTTTGTTGTTAGGGTGTTAGTGTTCTTTGATGTTAGGGGTTTAGGGTTGTTTGTTGTTAGGGGGTTAGTGTTGTTTGTTGTTAGGGGGTTAGTGTTGTTTGTTGTTAGGGTGTTAGTATTGTTTGTTGTTAGGGGGTTAGGGTTGTTTGTTGTTAGGGTGTTAGTGTTGTTTGTTGTTAGTGGGTTAGAGTTTTTTGTTGTTTGGTTAGGATTGTTTGTTGTTAGGGGGTTAGTGTTGTTTGTTGTTAGGGGGTTAGTGTTGTTTGTTGTCAGGGGGTTAGTGTTGTTTGTTGTTAGGGGTTTAGGGTTGTTTCTTGTTGGGGTTTAGTGGTTTTTGTTGTTAGGGTGTTAGTGTTTATTGTGGTTAGGGGGTTAGTGTTGTTGGTTGTTCGGGGGTTAGGGTTGTTTGTTGTTAGGGGGTTAGGGTTGTTTGTTGTTTGGGGGTTAGGGCTGTTTGTTGTTCCGGGGTTAGTGTTGTTTGTTGTTACGGGGTTAGGGTAGTTTCTTGTTAGGGGTTTAGTGTTGTTTGTTGTTAGGGGGTTAGTGTTTGTTGTTAGGGGTTTAGGGTTGTTTCTTGTTGGGGTTTAGTGGTTTTTGTTGTTAGGGTGTTAGTGTTGTTTGTTGTTAGGGTGTTAGTGTTTTGTGTTGTTACGAGGTTAGTGTTGTTTGATGTTAGGGGTTTAGGGTTGTTTGTTGTTAGGGGGTTAGTGTTGTTTGTTGTTAGGGTGTTAGGGTTGTTTGTTGTTAGTGGGTTAGGGTTGTTTGTTGTTAGTTGGTTAGTTTTTTTGGTTTTTAGGGGTTAGGGTTGTTTGTTTTTTGGGGGTTAGTGTTTGTTGTTAGGGGGTTAGGGTTGTTTGTTGTTAGGGTGTTAGTGTTCTTTGATGTTAGGGGTTTAGTGTTGTTTGTTGTTAGGGGGTTAGTGTTGTTTGTTGTTAGGGGGTTAGTGTTGTTTGTTGTTAGGGTGTTAGTGTTGTTTGTTGTTAGGGGGTTAGAGTTGTTTGTTGTTAGGATGTTAGTGTTGTTTGTTGTTAGTGGGTTAGTGTTTTTTGTTGTTTGGTTAGGGTTGTTTGTTATTAGGGGGTTAGTGTTGTTTGTTCTTAGGGGTTTAGGGTTGTTTCTTGTTGGGGTTTAGTGGTTTTTGTTGTTAGGGTGTTAGTGTTGTTTGTTGTTAGGGTGTTAGTGTTTTGTGATGTTAGGGGGTTAGTGTTGTTTGATGTTAGGGGGTAAGGGTTGCTTGTTGTTAGGGGGTTAGTGTTGTTTGTTGTTAGGGTGTTAGGGTTGTTTGTTGTTAGTGGGTTAGGGTTGTTTGTTGTTAGTGGGTTAGTGTTTTTGGTTTTTAGGGGTTAGGGTTGTTTGTTGTTTGGGGGTTAGTGTTTGTTGTTAGGGGGTTAGGGTTGTTTGTTGTTAGGGTGTTAGTGTTCTCTGATGTTAGGGTTTTAGGGTTGTTTGTTGTTAGGGGGTTAGTGTTGTTTGTTGTTAGCGGGTTAGGGTTGTTTGTTGTTAGGGTGTTAGTGTTGTTTGTTGTTAGTGGGTTAGGGTTTTTTGTTGTTTGGTTAGGATTGTTTGTTGTTAGGGGGTTAGTGTTGTTTGTTGTTAGGGGGTTAGTGTTGTTTGTTGTTAGGGGCTTAGGGTTGTTTCTTGTTGGGGTTTAGTGGTTTTTGTTGTTAGGGTGTTAGTCTTTATTGTGGTTAGGGGGTTAGTGTTGTTGGTTGTTCGCGGGTTAGGATTGTTTGTTGTTGGGGGTTAGGGTTGTTTGTTGTTTGGGGGTTAGGGTTGTTGGTTGTTACGGGTTAGTGTTGTTTGTTGTTACGGGGTTAGGGTAGTTTCTTGTTAGGGGTTCAGTGTTGTTTGTTGTTAGGGGGTTAGTGTTTCTTGTTAGGGGTTTAGGGTTGTTTCTTGTTGGGGTTTAGTCGTTTTTGTTGTTAGGGTGTTAGTGTTGTTTGTTGTTAGGGTGTTAGCGTTTTGTGTCGTTAGAGGGTTAGTGTTGTTTGATGTTAGGGGTTAAGTGTTTTGTGTTGTTAGGGGGTTAGTGTTCTTTGATGTTAGGGGTTTAGGGTTGTTTGTTGTTAGGGGGTTAGTGTTTGTTGTTAGGGTGTTAGGGTTGTTTGTTGTTAGTGGGTTAGGGTTTTTTGTTGTTAGTGGGTTAGTGTTTTAAGTTTTTAGGGGTTAGGGTTGTTTGTTGTTTGGGGGTTAGTGTTTGTTGTTAGGGGGTTAGGGTTGTTTGTTGTTAGGGTGTTAGTGTTCTTTGATGTTAGGTGTTTAGGGTTGTTTGTTGTTAGGGGGTTAGTGTTGTTTGTTGTTAGGGGGTTAGGGTTGTTTCTTGTTAGGGTGTTAGTGTTGTTTGTTTTTAGGGGGTTAGGGTTGTTTGTTGTTAGGGTGTTAGTGTTGTTTGTTGTTAGTGGGTTAGGGTTTTTTGTTGTTTGGTTAGGATTGTTTGTTGTTAGGGGGTTAGTGTTGTTTGTTGTTAGGGGTTTAGGGTGGTTTCTTGTTGGGGTTTAGTGGTTTTTGTTGTTAGGGTGTTAGTGTTGTTTGTTGTTACGGTGTTAGTGTTTTGTGTTGTTAGGGGGTTAGTGTTGTTTGATGTTAGGGGTTTAGGGTTGTTTGTTGTTAGGGGGTTAGTGTTGTTTGTTGTTAGGGGGTTAGTGTTTGTTGTTAGGGGTTTAGGGTTGTTTCCTGTTGGGGTTTAGTGGTTTCTGTTGTTAGGGCGTTAGTGTTGTTTGTTGTTAGGGTGTTAGTGTTTTGTGTTGTTAGGGGGTTAGTGTTGTTTGATGTTAGGGGGTAAGGGTTGTTTGTTGTTAGGGTGTTAGTGTTGTTTGTTGTTGGTGGGTTAGGGTTTTTTGTTGTTTGGTTAGGGTTGTTTTTTGTTAGGGGGTTAGTGTTGTTTGTTGTTAGGGGTTTAGGGTTGTTTCTTGTTGGGGTTTAGTGGTTTTTGTTGTTAGGGTGTTAGTGTTTATTGTGGTTAGGGGGTTAGTGTTGTTGGTTGTTCGGGGGTTAGGATTGTTTGTTGTTAAGGGTTTAGGGTTGTTTGTTGTTACGGTTTAGTGTTGTTTGTTGTTACGGGGTTAGGGTATGTTCTCGTTAGGGGTTCAGTGTTGTTTGTTGTTAGGGGGTTAGTGTTTTTTGTTAGGGGTTTAGGGTTGTTTCTTGTTGGGGTTTAGTTGTTTCTGTTGTTAGAGTGTTAGTGTTGTTTGTTGTTAGGGTGTTAGTGTTTTGTGTTGTTAGGGGGTTAGTGTTGTTTGATGTTAGGGGGTAAGGGTTGCTTGTTGTTAGGGGGTTAGTGTTCTTTGTTGTTAGGGTGTTAGGGTTGTTTGTTGTTAGTGGGTTAGGGTTGTTTGTTGTTAGTGGGTTAGTTTTTTTTCGTTTTTAGGGGTTAGGGTTGTTTGTTGTTTGGGGGTTAGTGTTTGTTGTTAGGGGGTTAGGGTTGTTTGTTGTTAGGGTGTTAGTGTTCTTTGATGTTAGGTGTTTAGGGTTGTTTGTTGTTAGGGGGTTAGTGTTGTTTGTTGTTAGCGGGTTAGGGTTGTTTGTTGTTAGGGTATTAGTGTTGTTTGTTGTTAGTGGGTTAGGGTTTTTTGTTGTTTTGTTAGGATTATTTGTTGTTAGGGGGTTAGTGTTGTTTGTTGTTAGGGGGTTAGTGTTGTTTGTTGTTAGGGGTTTAGGGTTGTTTCTTGTTGGGGTTTAGTGGTTTTTGTTGTTAGGGTGTTAGTCTTTATTGTGGTTAGGGGGTTAGTGTTGTTGGTTGTTCGGGGTTTAGGATTGTTTGTTGTTAGGGGGTTAGGGTTGTTTGTTGTTTGGGGGTTAGGGTTGTTGGTTGTTACGGGTTAGTGTTGTTTGTTGTTACGGGGTTAGGGTAGTTTCTTGTTAGGGGTTCAGTGTTGTTTGTTGTTAGGGGGTTAGTGTTTGTTGTTAGGGGTTTAGGGTTGTTTCTTGTTGGGGTTTAGTTGTTTTTGTTGTTAGGGTGTTAGTGTTGTTTGTTGTTAGGGTGTTAGCGTTTTGTGTCGTTAGAGGGTTAGTGTTGTTTGATGTTAGGGGTTAAGTGTTTTGTGTTGTTAGGGGGTTAGTGTTGTTTGATGTTAGGGGTTTAGGGTTGTTTGTTGTTAGGGGGTTAGTGTTGTTTGTTGTTAGGGTGTTAGGGTTGTTTGTTGTTAGTGGGTTAGGGTTGTTTGTTGTTAGTGGGTTAGTCTTTTTGGTTTTTAGGGGTTAGGGTTGTTTGTTGTTTGGGGGTTAGTGTTTGTTGTTAGGGGGTTAGGGTTGTTTGTTGTTAGGGTGTTAGTGTTCTTTGATGTTAGGGGTTTAGGGTTGTTTGTTGTTAGGGGGTTAGTGTTTGTTGTTAGGGTGTTAGGGTTGTTTCTTGTTAGTGGGTTAGGGTTGTTTGTTGTTAGTGGGTTAGTGTTTTAAGTTTTTAGGGGTTAGGGTTGTTTGTTGTTTGGGGGTTAGTGTTGTTTGTTGTTAGGGGGTTAGGGTTGTTTGTTGTTAGGGTGTTAGTGTTGTTTGTTTTTAGGGGGTTAGGTTTGTTTGTTGTTAGGGTGTTAGTGTTGTTTGTTGTTAGTGGGTTAGGGTTTTTTGTTGTTTGGTTAGGATTGTTTGTTGTTAGGGGGTTAGTGTTGTTTGTTGTTAGGGGTTTAGGGTTGTTTGTTGTTAGGGGGTTAGTGTTGTTTGTTGTTAGGGGGTTAGAGTTTGTTGTTAGGGGTTTAGGGTTGTTTCTTGTTGGGGTTTAGTGGTTTCTGTTGTTAGGGTGTTAGTGTTGTTTGTTGTTAGGGTGTTAGTGTTTTGTGTTGTGAGGGGGTTAGTGTTGTTTGATGTTAGGGGGTAAGGGTTGTTTGTTGTTAGGGGTTTAGTGTTGTTTGTTGTTAGGGTGTTAGGGTTGTTTGTTGTTAGTGGGTTAGGGTTGTTTGTTGTTAGTGGGTTAGTTTTTTTGGTTTTTAGGGGTTAGGTTTGTTTGTTGTTTGGGGGTTAGTGTTTGTTGTTAGGGGGTTAGGGTTGTTTGTTGTTAGGGTGTTAGTGTTTGATGTTAGGGGTTTAGGGTTGTTTGTTGTTAGGGGGTTAGTGTTGTTTGTTGTTAGGGGGTTAGGTTTGTTTGTTGTTATGGTGTTAGTATTGTTTGTTGTTAGGGGGTTAGGGTTGTTTGTTGTTAGGGTGTTAGTGTTGTTTGTTGTTAGTGGGTTAGTGTTTTTTGTTGTTTGGTTAGGATTGTTTGTTTTTAGGGGGTTAGTGTTGTTTGTTGCTAGGGGGTTAGTGTTGTTTGTTGTTAGGGGGTTAGTGTTGTTTGTTGTTAGGGGTTTAGGGTTGTTTCTTGTTGGGGTTTAGTGGTTTTTGTTGTTAGGGTGTTAGTGTTTATTGTGGTTAGGGGGTTAGTGTTGTTGGTTGTTCGGGGGTTAGGATTGTTTGTTGTTAGGGGGTTAGGGTTGTTTGTTGTTTGGGGGTTAGGGCTGTTTGTTGTTACGGGGTTAGTGTTGTTTGTTGTTACGGGGTTAGGGTAGTTTCTTGTTAGGGGTTTAGTGTTGTTTGTTGTTAGGGGGTTAGTGTTTGTTGTTAGGGGTTTCGGGTTGTTTCTTGTTGGGGTTTAGTGATTTTTGTTGTTAGGGTGTTAGTGTTGTTTGTTGTTAGGGTGTTAGTCTTTTGTGTTGTTAGGGGGTTAGGGTAGTTTCTTGTTAGGGGTTTAGTGTTGTTTGTTGTTAGGGGGTTAGTGTTGTTTGATGATAGGGCTTTAGGGTTGTTTGTTGTTAGGGGGTTAGTGTTGTTTGTTGTTAGGGTGTTAGGGTTGTTTTTTGTTAGTGGTTTAGGGTAGTTTGTTGTTAGTGGGTTAGTGTTTTTGGTTTTTAGGGGTTAGGGTTGTTTGTTGTTTGGGGGTTAGTGTTTGTTGTTAGGGGGTTAGGGTTGTTTGTTGTTAGGGTGTTAGTGTTCTTTGATGTTAGGGGTTTAGGGTTGTTTGTTATTAAGGGGTTAGTGTTGTTCGTTGTTAGGGAGTTGGGGTTGTTTCTTGTTACGGGGTTAGTGTTGTTTGTTGTTAAGTTGTTAGGGTAGTTTCTTGTTTGGGGTTTAGTGTTGTTTTTTGTTAGGGGGTTAGTGTTTGTTGTTAGGGGTTTAGGGTTGTTTGTTGTTAGGGTGTTAGTGTTGTTTGTTGTTAGGGAGTTAAGGTTGTTTGTTGTTAGGGTGTTAGTGTTGTTTGTTGTTAGTGGGTTAGGGTTTTTTGTTGTTTGGTTAGGATTGTTTGTTGTTAGGGGGTTAGTGTTGTTTGTTGTTAGGGGGTTAGTGTTGTTTGTTGTTAGGGGCTTAGGGTTGTTTCTTGTTGGGGTTTAGTGGTTTTTGTTGTTAGGGTGTTAGTCTTTATTGTGGTTAGGGGGTTAGTGTTGTTGGTTGTTCGCGGGTTAGGATTGTTTGTTGTTAGGGGGTTAGGGTTGTTTGTTGTTTGGGGGTTAGGGCTGTTTGTTGTTCCGGGGTTAGTGTTGTTTGTTGTTACGGGGTTAGGGTAGTTTCTTGTTAGGGGTTTAGTGTTGTTTGTTATTAGGGGGTTAGTGTTTGTTGTTAGGGGTTTCGGGTTGTTTCTTGTTGGGGTTTAGTGGTTTTTGTTGTTAGGGTGTTAGTGTTGTTTGTTGTTAGAGGGTTAGTGTTGTTTGTTGTTAGGGGGTTAGGGTTGTTTCTAGTTTCGGTTTAGTAGTGTTTGTTGTTAGGGTGTTAGTGTTGTTTGTTGTTAGGGGGTTAGTGTTTTGTGTTGTTAGGGGGTTAGTGTTGTTTGATGTTAGGGGTTTAGGGTTGTTTGTTGTTAGGGGGTTAGTGTTGTTTGTTGTTAGGGTGTTAGGGTTGTTTGTTGTTAGAGGTTTAGGGTTGTTTGTTGTTAGTGGGTTAGTGTTTTTGGTTTTTAGGGGTTAGGGTTGTTTGTTGTTTGGGGGTTAGTGTTTGTTGTTAGGGGGTTAGGGTTGTTTGTTGTTAGGGTGTTAGTGTTCTTTGATGTTAGGGGTTTAGGGTTGTTTGGTGTTAGGGGGTTAGTGTTGTTCGTTGTTAGGGGGTTAGGTTTGTTTCTTGTTACGGGGTTAGTGTTGTTAGTTGTTACGGGGTTAGGGTAGTTTCTTGTTCGGGGTTTAGTGTTGTTTTTTGATGGGGGTTAGTGTTTGTTGTTAGGGGTTTTGGGTTGTTTCTTGTTGGGGTTTAGGGGTTTTTGTTGTTAGGGTATTAGTGTTGTTTGTTGTTAGGGTGTTAGTGTTTTGTGTTGTTAGGGGGTTAGTGTTGTTTGATGTTAGGGGTTTAGGGTTGTTTGTTGTTAGGGGGTTAGTGTTGTTTGTTGTTAGGGGGTTAGGGTTGTTTGTTGTTAGTTTGTTAGTGTTGTTTGTTGTTAGGGAGTTAGGGTTGTTTGTTGTTAGGGTGTTATTGTTGTTTGTTGTTGGTGGGTTAGGGTTTTTTGTTGTTTTTTTAGGGTTGTTTTTTGTTAGGGGGTTAGTGTTGTTTGTTGTTAGGGGTTTAGGGTTGTTTCTTGTTGGGGTTTAGTGCTTTTTGTTGTTAGGGTGTTAGTGTTTATTGTGGTTAGGGGGTTAGTGTTGTTGGTTGTTCGGGGGGTTAGGATTGTTTGTTGTTAAGGGGTTAGGGTTGTTTGTTGTTTGGGGTTTAGGGTTGTTTGTTGTTTGGGGGTTAGGTTTGTTTGTTGTTACGGTTTAGTGTTGTTTCTTGTTACGGGGTTAGGTTATTTTCTTGTTAGGGGTTCACTGTTGTTTGTTGTTAGGGGGTTAGTGTTTGTTGTTAGGGTGTTAGGGTTGTTTCTTGTTAGTGGGTTAGGGTTGTTTGTTGTTAGTGGGTTAGTGTTTTTGTTTTTAGGGGTGAGTGTTGTTTGTTGTTAGGGGGTTAGTGTTGTTTGTTGTTAGGGGCTTAGGGTTGTTTCTTGTTGGGGTTTAGTGGTGTTTGTTGTTCGGGTGTTAGTGTTGTTTGTTGTTAGGGGCTTAGTGTTGTTTGTTTTTAGGGGTTCAGTGTTGTTTGCTTTTAGGGTTTAAGGGTCGTTTGTTTTTTAGGGGTGAGTGTTGTTTGTTGTTAGGGGTTTAGGGTTGTTTGTTTTTAGGGGGTTAGTGTTGTTTGTGGTTAGGGCGTTACTGTTGGATGTTGTTAGCGGGTTAGTGTGTTTTGTTGTTAGTGGGTTAGTGCTGTTTGTTGTTATTGGCTTAGTGTTGTTTGTTTTTAGGGGTTCAGTATTGTTTGTTTTTAGGGTTTTAGGGTTGTTTGTTTTCAGGGGTTACTGTTGTTTGTTTTTAGGGGGTTAGGATTGTTTGTTGTTAGGGGGTTAGTGTTGGTTGTTGTTAGCGTGTCAGTGTTTTTTGTTGTTAGAGTGTTAGTGCTGGTTGTTGTTAGGGGCTTAGTGTTGTTTGTTTTAAGGGGTTCAGTGTTGTTTGTTTTTAGGGTTTTAGGGTTGTTTGTTTTCATGGGTTTAGTGTTGTTTGTTGTTAGGGGGTTAGTGTTTTTGTTCTTAGGGGTTAGTGTTGTTTGTTGTTAGAGGGTTAGTGTTGTTTTTTTTAGGGGATGAGTGTTGTTTGTTTTTAGGGGTTTATTGTTGTTTCTTTTTAGGGGGTCAGTGTTGTTTGTTGTTTGGTGGTTAGGATTGTTGTTAGGGGGTTAGTGTTGTTTGTTGTTAGAGGGTTAGTGTTGTTTGTTGTTAGGGGGTTAGGGTTGTTTCTAGTTGCGGTTTAGTAGTGTTTGTTGTTAGGGTGTTAGTGTTGTTTGTTTTTGGGGGTTAGTGTTGTTGTTAGGGGATTAGTGTTGTTTGTTCTTACGGGGTTAGTGTTGTTTGTTGTTAGGTTGTTAGGGTTGTTTGTTGTTAGTGGGTTAGGCTTGTTTGTTGTTAGTGGGTTAGTGTTTTGGTTTTTAGGGGTTAGGGTTGTTTGTTGTTTGGGGGTTAGTGTTGTTTGTGGTCGGGGGTTAGTGTTGTTGGTTGTTAGGGGATTAGGGTTGTTTGTTGTTAGGGGTTTAGGGTAGTTTATTTTTAGGGGGTTAGTGTTGTTTGCTGTTAGGTTGTTAGGATTGTTGTTAGGGGGTTAGGGATGTGTGTAGTTAGGGGTTCAGTGCTGTTTGTTGTTAGGGGGTTAGAGTTGTTTGTTGTGAGAGGATTTGTGTTCTTTCTTGTTAGGGGGTTAGTGTTGTTTGTTTTCAGGGGATAAGTGTTGGTTGTTCTTAGGGGGTTAGAGTTTTATGTTTTTACTGTGTTAGTGCTGTTGGTGGTTAGGGTGTTAGTGTTGTTGGTTGTTTAGGGGGTTAGTGTTGTTGGTTGTTAGGGGGTTAAGATTGTTTGTTGTTAGGCGTTTAGGGATGTTTGTTGTTATGGGGTGAAGGTTGTTTGTTTTTAGGAGGTTAGTGTTGTTTGTTGTTACGGGGTTAGGTTAGTTTCTTGTTAGGGGTTTAGTGTTGTTTGTAGTTAGGGGGTTAGTGTTTGTTGTTAGGGGTTTAGGGTTGTTTCTTGTTGGGGTTTAGTGGTGTTTGTTATTCGGGTGTTAGTGTTGTTTGTTGTTAGGGGCTTAGTGTTGTTTGTTTTTAGGGGTTCAGTGTTGTTTGCTTTTAGGGTTTAAGGGTTGTTTGTTTTTTAGGGGTGAGTGTTGTTTGTTGTTAGGGGTTTAGGGTTGTTTGTTTTTAGGGGTTAGTGTTGTTTGTGGTTAGGGCGTTATTGTTGGATGTTGTTAGCGGGTTAGTGTGTTTTGTTGTTAGTGGGTTAGTGCTGTTTGTTGTTATTGGCTTAGTGTTTTTTGTTTTTAGGGGTTCAGTGTTGTTTGTTTTTAGGGTTTTAGGGTTGTTTGTTTTTAGGGGTTAGTGTTGTTTGTTTTTAGGGGGTTAGGATTGTTTGTTGTTAGGAGGTTAGTGTTGGTTGTTGTTAGCGTGTCAGTGTTTTTTGTTGTTAGAGTGTTAGTGCTGGTTGTTGTTAGGGGCTTAGTGTTGTTTGTTTTAAGGGGTTCAGTGTTGTTTGTTTTTAGGGTTTTAGGGTTGTTTGTTTTTAGGGGTTTAGTGTTGTTTGTTGTTAGGGGGTTAGTGTTTTTGTTCTTAGGGGTTAGTGTTGTTTGTTGTTAGAGGGTTAGTGTTGTTTTTTCTTAGGGGATGAGTGTTGTTTGTTTTTAGGGGTTTATTGTTTCTTTTTAGGGGGTTAGTGTTGTTTGTTGTTAGGTGGTTAGGATTGTTGTTAGGGGGTTAGTGTTGTTTGTTGTTAGAGGGTTAGTGTTGTTTGTTGTTAGGGGGTTAGTGTTGTTTGATGTTAGGGGTTTAGGGTTGTTTGTTGTTAGGAGGTTAGTGTTGTTTTTGTTAGGGTGTTAGGGTTGTTTGTTGTTAGTGGGTTAGGTTTGTTTGTTGTTAGTGGGTTAGTGTTTTTGGTTTTTAGGGGTTAGGTTTTTTGTTGTTTGGGTGTTAGTGTTATTTGTTGTTGGGGGTTAGGGTTGTTTGTTGTTGGGGGTTAGGGTTGTTTGTTGTTAGGGTGTTAGTGTTCTTTGATGTTAGGGGTTTAGGGTTGTTTGTTGTTAGGGGGTTAGTGTTGTTTGTTGTTAGGGTGTTAGGGTTGTTTCTTGTTAGTGGGTTAGGGTAGTTTGTTGTTAGTGGGTTAGTGTTTTTGGTTTTTAGGGGTTAGGGTTGTTTGTTGTTTGGGGGTTAGTGTTTGTTGTTAGGGGGTTAGGGTTGTTTGTTGTTAGGGTGTTAGTGTTCTTTGATGTTAGGGGTTTAAGGTTGTTTGTTGTTAGGGGATTAGTGTTTGTTGTTAGGGGGTTAGGGTTGTTTCTTGTTACGGGGTTAGTGTTGTTTGTTGTTACGGGGTTAGGGTAGTTTCTTGTTCGGGGTTTAGTGTTGTTTTTTCTTAGGGGGTTAGTGTTTGTTGTTAGGGGTTTAGGGTTGTTTGTTGTTAGGGTGTTAGTGTTGTTTGTTGTTAGGGAGTTACGGTTGTTTGTTGTTAGGGTGTTAGTGTTGTTTGTTGTTAGTGGGTTAGGGTTTTTTGTTTTTTGGTTAGGGTTGTTTTTTGTTAGGGGGTTAGTGTTGTTTGTTGTTAGGGGTTTAGGGTTGTTTCTTGTTGGGGTTTAGTGGTTTTTGTTGTTAGAGTGTTAGTGTTTATTGTGGTTAGGGGGTTAGTGTTGTTGGTTGTTCGGGGGTTAGGATTGTTTCTTCTTAGGGGGTTAGGGTTGTTTGTTGTTTGGGGGTTAGGGCTGTTTGTTGTCACGGGGTTAGTGTTGTTTGTTGTTACGGGGTTAAGGTAGTTTCTTGTTAGGGGTTTAGTGTTGTTTGTTGTTAGGGGGTTAGTGTTTGTTGTTAGGGGTTTCGGGTTGTTTCTTGTTGGGGTGTTAGTGTTGTTTGTTGTTTGGGGGTTAGGGTTGTTTGTTGTTAGGGTGTTAGTGTTGTTTGTTGTTAGTGGGTTAGGGTTTTTTGTTGTTTGGTTAGGGTTGTTTGTTGTTAGGGGGTTAGTGTTGTTTGTTCTTAGGGGTTTAGCGTTGTTTCTTGTTGGGGTTTAGTGGTTTTTCTTGTTAGGGTGTTAGTGTTTATTGTGGTTAGGGGGTTAGTGTTGTTGGTTGTTCGGGGGTTAGGATTGTTTGTTGTTAGGGGGTTAGGGTTGTTTGTTGTTTGGGGGTTAGGGCTGTTTGTTGTTACGGGGTTAGTGTTGTTTGTTGTTACGGGGTTAAGGTAGTTTCTTGTTAGGGGTTTACTGTTGTTTGTTGTTAGGGGGTTAGTGTTTGTTGTTAGGGGTTTCGGGTTCTTTCTTGTTGGGGTTTAGTGGTTTTTGTTGTTAGGGTGTTAGTGTTGTTTGTTGTTAGGGTGTTAGTGTTTTGTGATGTTAGGGGGTTAGTGTTGTTTGATGTTAGGGGTTTAGGTTTGATTGTTGTTAGGGTGTTAGGGTTGTTTGTTTTTAGAGGTTTAGGGTTGTTTGTTGTTAGTGGGTTAGTGTTTTTGGTTTTGAGGGGTTAGGGTTGTTTGTTGTTTGGGGGTTAGTGTTTGTTGTTAGGGGGTTAGGGTTGTTTGTTGTTAGGGTGTTAGTGTTCTTTGATGTTAGGGGTTTATAGTTGTTTGTTGTTAGGGGGTTAGTGTTGTTCGTTGTTAGGGGGTTAGGGTTGTTTCTTGTTACGGGGTTAGTGTTGTTTGTTGTTACGGGGTTAGGGTAGTTTCTTGTTCGGGGTTTAGTGTTGTTTTTTGTTAGGGGGTTAGTGTTTGTTGTTAGGGGTTTAGGGTTGTTTCTTGTTGGGGTTTAGGGGTTTTTGTTGTTAGGGTGTTAGTGTTCTTTGATGTTAGGGGTTTAGGGTTGTTTGTTGTTAGGGGGTTAGTGTTGTTTGTTGTTAGGGGGTTAGGGTTGTTTGTTGTTAGGGGGTTAGTGTTGTTTGTTGTTAGGGGGTTAGGGTTGTTTGTTGTTAGGGTGTTAGTGTTGTTTGTTGTTAGTGGGTTAGGGTTTTTTGCTGTTTGTTTAGGATTGTTTGTTGTTAGGGGGTTAGTGTTGTTTGTTGTTAGGGGGTTAGTGTTGTTTGTTGTTAGTGGTTTAGGGTTGTTTCTTGTTGGGGTTTAGTGGTTTTTGTTGTTAGGGTATTAGTGTTTATTGTGGTTAGGGGTTAGTGTTGTTGGTTGTTCGGGGGTTAGGATTGTTTGTTGTTAGGGGGTTAGGGTTGTTTGTTGTTTGGGGGTTAGGGCTGTTTGTTGTTACGGGGTTAGTGTTGTTTGTTGTTACGGGGTTAGGGTAGTTTCTTGTTAGGGGTTTAGTGTTGTTTGTTGTTAGGGGGTTAGTGTTTGTTGTTAGGGGTTTCGGGTTGTTTCTTGTTGGGGTTTAGTGGTTTTTGTTGTTAGGGGGTTAGTGTTGTTTGTTGTTAGGGTGTTAGTGTTTTGTGTTGTTAGGGGGTTAGTGTTGTTTGATGTTAGGGGTTTAGGGTTGTTTGTTGTTAGGGGGTTAGTGTTGTTTGTTGTTAGGGTGATAGGGTTGTTTTTTGTTAGTGGTTTAGGGTAGTTTGTTGTTAGTGGGTTAGTGTTTTTGGTTTTTAGGGGTTAGGGTTTTTTGTTGTTTGGGGGTTAGTGTTTGTTTTTAGGGGGTTAGGGTTGTTTGTTGTTAGGGTGTTAGTGTTCTTTGATGTGAGGGGTTTAGGGTTGTTTGTTGTTAGGGGGTTAGTGTTGTTCGTTGTTAGGGGGTTGGGGTTGTTTCTTGTTACGGGGTTAGTGTTGTTTGTTGTTAAGGGGTTAGGGTAGTTTCTTGTTCGGGGTTTAGTGTTGTTTTTTGTTAGGGGATTAGTGTTTGTTGTTAGGGGTTTAGGGTTGTTTGTTGTTAGGGTGTTAGTGTTGTTTGTTGTTAGGGAGTTAGGGTTGTTTTTTGTTAGGGTGTTAGTGTTGTTTGTTTTTAGTGGGTTAGGGTTTTTTGTTGTTTGGTTAGGGTTGTTTTTTGTTAGGAGGTGAGTGTTGTTTGATGTTAGGGGTTTAGGGTTGTTTCTTGTTGGGGTTTAGTGGTTTTTGTAGTTAGGGTGTTAGTGTTTATTGTGGTTAGGGGGTTAGTGTTGTTTGGTTGTTCGGGGGGTTAGGATTGTTTGTTGTTAAGGGTTTAGGGTTGTTTGTTGTTTGGGGGTTAGGGTTGTTTGTTGTTTGGGGGTTAGGGTTGTTTGTTGTTATGGGTTAGTGTTGTTTGTTGTCACGGGGTTAGGGTAGTTTCTTGTTAGGGGTTCAGTGTTGTTTGTTGTTAGGGGGTTAGTGTTTGTTGTTAGGGGTTTAGGGTTGTTTCTTGTTGGGGTTTAGTTGTTTTTGTTGTTAGGGTGTTAGTGTTGTTTGTTGTTAGGCTGTTAGTGTTTTGTGTCGTTAGGGGGTTAGTGTTGTTTGATGTTAGGGGTTACGGGTTGTTTGTTGTTAGGGGGTTAGTGTTGTTTGTTTTAGGGGGTTAGGGTTGTTTGTTGTTAGTGGGTTAGGGTTGTTTGTTGTTAATGGGTTAGTTTTTTTGGTTTTTAGGGGTTAGGGTTGTTTGTTGTTTGGGGGTTAGTGTTTGTTGTTAGGGGGTTAGGGTTGTTTGTTGTTAGGGTGTTAGTGTTCTTTGATGTTAGGGGTTTAGGGTTGTTTGTTGTTAGGGGGTTAGTGTTGTTTGTTGTTAGGGGGTTAGGGTTGTTTGTTGTTAGGGTGTTAGTGTTGTTTGTTGTTGGGGGTTAGGGTTGTTTGTTGTTAGGGTGTTAGTGTTGTTTGTTGTTAGTGGGTTAGGGTTTTTTCTTGTTTGGTTAGGGTTGTTTGTTGTTAGGGGGTTAGTGTTGTTTGTTCTTAGGGGTTTAGGGTTGTTTCTTGTTGGGGTTTAGTGGTTTTTGTTGTTAGGGTGTTAGTGTCGTTTGTTGTTAGGGTGTTAGTGTTTTGTGATGTTAGGGGGTTAGTGTTGTTTGATGTTAGGGGTTTAGGGTTGTTTGTGGTTAGGGTGTTAGTGTTGTTTGTTGTTAGGGGGTTAGGGTTGTTTGTTGTTTGGGGGTTAGGGTTGTTTGTTGTTACGGGGTTAGTGTTGTTTGTTGTTACGGGGTTAGTGTAGTTTCTTGTTAGGGGTTTAGTGTTGTTTGTTGTTAGGGGGTTAGTGTTGTTTGTTGTTAGGGGGTTAGGGTTGTTTCTTGTTACGGGGTTTAGTATTGTTTTTTGTTAGGGGGTTAGTGTTTGTTGTTAGGGGTTTAGGGTTGTTTCTTGTTGGGGTTTAGTGGTTTTTGTGGTTAGGGTGTTAGTGTTGTTTGTTGTTAGGGTGTTAGTGTTTTGTGTTGTTAGGGGGTTAGTGTTGTTTGATGTTAGGGGTTTAGGGTTGTTTGTTGTTAGGGGGTTAGTGTTGTTTGTTGTTAGGGGGTTAGGGTTGTTTGTTGTTAGGGTGTTAGTGTTGTTTGTTGTTAGGGGGTTAGGGTTGTTTGTTGTTAGGGTGTTAGTGTTGTTTTTTGTTAGTGGGTTAGGGTTTTTTTTTGTTTGGTTAGGATTGTTTGTTGTTAGGGGGTTAGTGTTGTTTGTTTTTAGGGGGTTAGTGTTGTTTGTTGTTACGGGTTTAGGGTTGTTTCTTGTTGGGGTTTAGTGTTTTTTTTGTTAGGGTGTTAGTCTTTATTGTGGTTAGGGGGTTAGTGTTGTTGGTTGTTCAGGGGTTAGTGTTGTTTGATGTTAGGGGGTAAGTGTTGTTTGTTGTTAGGGGGTAAGTGTTGTTTGTTTTTAGGGTGTTAGGGTTGTTTGTTGTTAGTGGGTTAGGGTTGTTTGTTGTTAGTGGGTTAGTTTTTTTGGTTTTTAGGGGTTAGGGTTGTTTGTTGTTTGGGGGTTAGTGTTTGTTGTTAGGGGGTTACGGTTGTTTGTTGTTAGGGTGTTATTGTTCTTTGATGTTAGGGGTTTAGGGTTGTTTGTTGTTTGGGGGTTAGGGCTGTTTGTTGTTACGGGGTTAGTGTTGTTTGTTGTTACGGGGTTAGGGTAGTTTCTTGTTAGGGGTTTAGTGTTGTTTGTTGTTGGGGGTTAGTGTTTGTTCTTAGGGGTTTCGGGTTTTTTCTTCTTGGGGTTTAGTGGTTTTTGTTGTTAGGGTGTTAGTGTTGTTTGTTGTTAGGGTGTTAGTGTTTTGTGTTGTTAGGGGGTTAGTGTTGTTTGATGTTAGGGGTTTAGTGTTGTTTGTTGTTAGGGGGTGAGTGTTGTTTGTTGTTAGGGTGTTAGGGTTGTTTGCTGTTAGTGGTTTAGGGTAGTTTGTTGTTAGTGGGTTAGTGTTTTTGGTTTTTAGGGTTTAGGGTTGTTTGTTGTTTGGGGGTTAGTGTTTGTTGTTAGGGGGTTAGGGTTGTTTGTTGTTAGGGTGTTAGTGTTCTTTGATGTTAGGGGTTTAGGGTTGTTTGTTGTTAGGGGCTTAGTGTTGTTTGTTGTTAGGGGGTTAGGGTTGTTTGTTGTTAGGGTTTTAGTGTTGTTTGTTGTTAGGGGGTTACGGTTGTTTGTTGTTAGGGTGTTAGTGTTGTTTGTTGTTAGTGGGTTAGGGTTTTTTGTTGTTTGGTTAGGGTTGTTTGTTGTTAGGGGGTTAGTGCTGTTTGTTCTTAGGGGTTTAGCGTTGTTTCTTGTTGGGGTTTAGTGGTTTTTGTTGTTAGGGTGTTAGTGTTGTTTGCTGTTAGGGTGTTTGTGTTTTGTGTTGTTAGGGGGTTAGTGTTGTTTGATGTTAGGGGTTTAGGGTTGTTTGTTGTTAGGGGGTTAGTGTTGTTTGTTGTTAGGGTGTTAGGGTTGTTTGTTGTTAGTGGGTTAGGGTTGTTTGTTGTTAGTGCTTTAGTGTTTTTTTGTTTTTAGGGGTTAGGGTTGTTTGTTGTTTGGGGGTTAGTGTTTGTTGTTAGGGGGTTAGGGTTGTTTGTTGTTAGGGTATTAGTGTTCTTTGATGTTAGGGGTTTAGAGTTGTTTGTTGTTATGGGGTTAGTGTTGTTTGTTGTTAGGGGGTTAGGGCTGTTTGTTGTTAGGGTGTTAGTGTTGTTTGTTGTTAGGGGGTTAGGGTTGTTTGTTGTTAGGTTGTTAGTGTTGTTTGTTGTTAGTGGGTTAGGGTTTTTTGTTGTTTGGTTAGGATTGTTTGTTGTTAGGGGGTTAGTGTTGTTTGTTGTTACGGGGTTAGTGTTGTTTGTTGTTAGGGGTTTTGGGTTGTTTCTTGTTGGGGTTTAGTGGTTTTTGTTGTTCGGGTGTTAGTCTTTATTGTGGTTAGGGGGTTAGTGTTGTTGGTTGTTCGGGGGTTAGGATTGTTTGTTGTTAGGGAGTTGGGGTTGTTTGTTGTTTGGGGGTTAGGGTTGTTTGTTGTTACGGGGTTAGTGTTGTTTGTTGTTACGGGGTTAGGGTAGTTTCTTGTTAGGGGTTTAGTGTTGTTTGTTGTTGGGGGTTAGTGTTTGTTGTTAGGGGTTTCGGGTTGTTTCTTGTTGGGGTTTAGTGGTTTTTGTTGTTAGGGTGTTAGTGTTGTTTGTTGTTAGGGTGTTAGTGTTTTGTGTTGTTAGGGGGTTAGAGTTTGTTGTTAGGGGTTTAGGGTTGTTTCTTGTTGGGGTTTAGGGGTTTTTGTTGTTAGGGTGTTAGTGTTGTTTCTTGTTAGGGTGTTAGTGTTTTGTGTTGTTAGGGGGTTAGTGTTGTTTGATGTTAGGGGTTTAGGGTTGTTTGTTGTTAGGGGGTTAGTGTTGTTTGTTGTTAGGGGGTTAGGGTTGTTTGTTGTTAGGGTGTTAGTGTTGTTTGTTGTTAGGGAGTTAGGGTTGTTTGTTGTTAGGGTGTTAGTGTTGTTTGTTGTTGGTGGGTTAGGGTTTTTTGTTGTTTGGTTAGGGTTGTTTTTTGTTAGGGGGTTAGTGTTGTTTGTTGTTAGGGGTTTAGGGTTGTTTCTTGTTGGGGTTTAGTGGTTTTTGTTGTTAGGGTGTTAGTGTTTATTGTGGTTAGGGGTTAGTGTTGTTGGTTGTTCGGGGGGTTAGGATTGTTTGTTCTTAAGGGGTTAGGGTTGTTTGTTGTTTGGGGTTTAGGATTGTTTGTTGTTTGGGGGTTAGTGTTGTTGGTTGTTACGGTTTAGTGTTGTTTGTTGTTACGGGGTTAGGGTATTTTCTTGTTAGGGGTTCAGTGTTGTTTGTTGTTAGGGGTTTAGTGTTTTTTGTTAGGGGTTTAGGGTTGTTTCTTGTTGGGGTTTAGTGGTTTCTGTTGTTAGAGTGTTAGTGTTGTTTGTTGTTAGGGTGTTAGTGTTTTGTGTTGTTAGGGGGTTAGTGTTGTTTGATGTTAGGGGGTAAGTGTTGTTTGTTGTTAGGGGGTTAGTGTTGTTTGTTGTTAGGGTGTTAGGGTTGTTTGTTGTTAGTGGGTTAGGTTTGTTTGTTGTTAGTAGGTTAGTTTTTTTGGTTTTTAGGGGTTAGGGTTGTTTGTTGTTTGGGGGTTAGGGTTTGTTTTTAGGGGGTTAGGGATGTTTGTTGTTAGGGTGTTAGTGTTCTTTGATGTTAGGGGTTTAGGGTTGTTTGTTGTTAGGGGGTTAGTGTTTGTTGTTAGGGTGTTAGGGTTGTTTGTTGTTAGTGGGTTAGGGTTGTTTGTTGTTAGTGGGTTAGTGTTTTTGGTTTTTAGGGGTTAGGGTTGTTTGTTGTTTGGGGGTTAGTGTTTGTTGTTAGGGGGTTAGGGTTGTTTGTTGTTAGGGTGTTAGTGTTCTTTGATGTTAGGTGTTTAGGGTTGTTTGTTGTTAGGGGGTTAGTGTTGTTTGTTGTTAGGGGGTTAGGGTTGTTTGTTGTTAGGGGGTTAGTGTTGTTTGTTGTTAGGGGGTTAGGGTTGTTTGTTGTTAGGGTGTTAGTGTTGTTTGTTGTTAGTGGTTTAGTTTTTTTTGTTGTTTGGTTAGGATTGTATGTTGTTAGGGGGTTAGTGTTGTTTGTTGTTAGGGGTTTAGGGTTGTTTCTTGTTTTGGTTTAGTGGTTTTTGTTGTTAGGGTGTTAGTGTTGTTTGTTGTTAGGGTGTTAGTGTTTTGTGTTGTTAGGGGGTTAGTGTTGTTTGATGTTAGGGGTTTAGGGTTGTTTGTTGTTAGGGGGTTAGTGTTGTTTGTTGTTAGGGTGTTAGGGTTGTTTGTTGTTAGAGGTTTAGGGTTGTTTGTTGTTAGTGGGTTAGTGTTTTTGGTTTTCAGGGGTTAGGGTTGTTTGTTGTTTGGGGGTTAGTGTGTGTTGTTAGGGGTTTAGTGTTGTTTGTTGTTAGGGGGTTAGTGTTGTTCGTTGTTAGGGGGTTAGGGTTGTTTCTTGTTACGGGGTTAGTGTTGTTTGTTGTTACGGGGTTAGGGTAGTTTCTTGTTCGGGGTTTAGTGTTGTTTTTTGTTAGGGGGTTAGTGTTTGTTGTTAGGGGTTTAGGGTTGTTTCTTGTTGGGGTTAAGGGGTTTTTGTTGTTAGGGTGTTAGTGTTGTTTCTTGTTAGGGTGTTAGTGTTTTGTGTTGTTAGGGGGTTAGTGTTGTTTGATGTTAGGGGTTTAGGGTTGTTTGTTGTTAGGGGGTTAGTGTTGTTTGTTGTTAGGGGCTTAGGGTTGTTTGTTGTTAGTGGGTTAGGGTTTTTTGTTGTTTGGTTAGGATTGTTTGTTGTTAGGGGGTTAGTGTTGTTTGTTGTTAGGGGGTTAGTGTAGTTTCTTGTTAGGGGGTTAGTGTTGTTTCGCGTTAGTGGGTTAGGGTTTTTTGTTGTTTAGTTAGGGTTGTTTGTTGTTAGGGGGTTAGTGTTGTTTGTTCTTAGGGGTTTAGCGTTGTTTCTTGTTGGGGTTTAGTGGTTTTTGTTGTTAGGGTGTTAGTGTTTATTGTGGTTAGGGGGTTAGTGTTGTTGGTTGTTCGGGGGTTACGATTGTTTGTTGTTAGGGAGTTAGGGTTGTTTGATGTTTGGGGGTTAGGGTAGTTTGTTGTTACGGGGTTAGTGTTGTTTGTTGTTACGGGGTTAGTGTAGTTTCTTGTTAGGGGTTTAGTGTTGTTTGTTGTTAGGGGGTTAGGGTTGTTTGTTGTTAGGGTGCTTGTGTTGTTTGTTGTTAGTGGGTTAGGGTTTTTTGTTGTTTGGTTAGGGTTGTTTGTTGTTAGGGGGTTAGTGCTGTTTGTTCTTAGGGGTTTAGCGTTGTTTCTTGTTGGGGTTTAGTGGTTTTTGTTGTTAGGGTGTTAGTGTTGTTTGCTGTTAGGGTGTTTGTGTTTTGTGTTGTTAGGGGGTTAGTGTTGTTTGATGTTAGGGGTTTAGGGTAGTTTGTTGTTAGGGGGTTAGTGTTGTTTGTTGTTAGGGTGTTAGGGTTGTTTGTTGTTAGTGGGTTAGGGTTGTTTGTTGTTAGTGCTTTAGTGTTTTTGGTTTTTAGGGGTTAGGGTTGTTTGTTGTTTGGGGGTTAGTGTTTGTTGTTAGGGGGTTAGGGTTGTTTGTTGTTAGGGTATTAGTGTTCTTTGATGTTAGGGGTTTAGGGTTGTTTGTTGTTATGGGGTTAGTGTTGTTTGTTGTTAGGGGGTTAGGGCTGTTTGTTGTTAGGGTGTTAGTGTTGTTTGTTGTTAGGGGGTTAGGGTTGTTTGTTGTTAGGTTGTTAGTGTTGTTTGTTGTTAGTGGGTTAGGGTTTTTTGTTGTTTGGTTAGGATTGTTTGTTGTTAGGGGGTTAGTGTTGTTTGTTGTTACGGGGTTAGTGTTGTTTGTTGTTAGGGGTTTTGGGTTGTTTCTTGTTGGGGTTTAGTGGTTTTTGTTGTTCGGGTGTTAGTCTTTATTGTGGTTAGGGGGTTAGTGTTGTTGGTTGTTCAGGGGTTAGGATTGTTTGTTGTTAGGGAGTTAGGGTTGTTTGTTGTTTGGGGTTTAGGGTTGTTTGTTGTTACGGGGTTAGTGTTGTTTGTTGTTACGGGGTTAGGGTAGTTTCTTGTTAGGGGTTTAGTGTTGTTTGTTGTTGGGGGTTAGTGTTTGTTGTTAGGGGTTTCGGGTTGTTTCTTGTTGGGGTTTAGTGGTTTTTGTTGTTAGGGTGTTAGTGTTGTTTGTTGTTAGGGTGTTAGTGTTTTGTGTTGTTAGGGGGTTAGTGTTTGTTGTTAGGGGTTTAGGGTTGTTTCTTGTTGGGGTTTAGGGGTTTTTGTTGTTAGGGTGTTAGTGTTGTTTCTTGTTAGGGTGTTAGTGTTTTGTGTTGTTAGGGGGTTAGTGTTGTTTGATGTTAGGGGTTTAGGGTTGTTTGTTGTTAGGGGGTTAGTGTTGTGTGTTGTTAGGGGGTTAGGGTTGTTTGTTGTTAGGGTGTTAGTGTTGTTTGTTGTTAGGGAGTTAGGGTTGTTTGTTGTTAGGGTGTTAGTGTTGTTTGTTGTTGGTGGGTTAGGGTTTTTTGTTGTTTGGTTAGGGTTGTTTTTTGTTAGGGGGTTAGTGTTGTTTGTTGTTAGGGGTTTAGGGTTGTTTCTTGTTGGGGTTTAGTGGTTTTTGTTGTTAGGGTGTTAGTGTTTATTGTGGTTAGGGGGTTAGTGTTGTTGGTTGTTCGGGGGGTTAGGATTGTTTGTTCTTAACGGGTTAGGGTTGTTTGTTGTTTGGGGTTTAGGATTGTTTGTTGTTTGGGGGTTAGTGTTGTTGGTTGTTACGGTTTAGTGTTGTTTGTTGTTACGGGGTTAGGGTATTTTCTTGTTAGGGGTTCAGTGTTGTTTGTTGTTAGGGGTTTAGTGTTTTTTGTTAGGGGTTTAGGGTTGTTTCTTGTTGGGGTTTAGTGGTTTCTGTTGTTAGAGTGTTAGTGTTGTTTGTTGTTAGGGTGTTAGTGTTTTGTGTTGTTAGGGGGTTAGTGTTGTTTGATGTTAGGGGGTAAGTGCTGTTTGTTGTTAGGGGGTTAGTGTTGTTTGTTGTTAGGGTGTTAGGGTTGTTTGTTGTTAGTGGGTTAGGTTTGTTTGTTGTTAGTAGGTTAGTTTTTTGGTTTTTAGGGGTTAGGGTTGTTTGTTGTTTGGGGGTTAGGGTTTGTTGTTAGGGGGTTAGGGATGTTTGTTGTTAGGGTGTTAGTGTTCTTTGATGTTAGGGGTTTAGGGTTGTTTGTTGTTTGGGGGTTAGGGCTGTTTGTTGTTACGGGGTTAGTGTTGTTTGTTGTTACGGGGTTAGGGTAGTTTCTTGTTAGGGGTTTAGTGTTGTTTGTTTTTGGGGGTTAGTGTTTGTTGTTAGGGGTTTCGGGTTTTTTCTTCTTGGGGTTTAGTGGTTTTTGTTGTTAGGGTGTTAGTGTTGTTTGTTGTTAGGGTGTTAGTGTTTTGTGTTGTTAGGGGGTTAGTGTTGTTTGATGTTAGGGGTTTAGTGTTGTTTGTTGTTAGGGGGTGAGTGTTGTTTGTTGTTAGGGTGTTAGGGTTGTTTGCTGTTAGTGGTTTAGGGTAGTTTGTTGTTAGTGGGTTAGTGTTTTTGGTTTTTAGGGTTTAGGGTTTTTTGTTGTTTGGGGGTTAGTGTTTGTTGTTAGGGGGTTAGGGTTGTTTGTTGTTAGGGTGTTAGTGTTCTTTGATGTTAGGGGTTTAGGGTTGTTTGTTGTTAGGGGCTTAGTGTTGTTTGTTGTTGGGGGTTAGGGTTGTTTGTTGTTAGGGTGTTAGTGTTGTTTGTTGTTAGGGGGTTACGGTTGTTTGTTGTTAGGGTGTTAGTGTTGTTTGTTGTTAGTGGGTTAGGGTTTTTTGTTGTTTGGTTAGGGTTGTTTGTTGTTAGGGGGTTAGTGCTGTTTGTTCTTAGGGGTTTAGCGTTGTTTCTTGTTGGGGTTTAGTGGTTTTTGTTGTTAGGGTGTTAGTGTTGTTTGCTGTTAGGGTGTTTGTGTTTTGTGTTGTTAGGGGGTTAGTGTTGTTTGATGTTAGGGGTTTAGGGTTGTTTGTTGTTAGGGGGTTAGTGTTGTTTGTTGTTAGGGTGTTAGGGTTGTTTGTTGTTAGTGGGTTAGGGTTGTTTGTTGTTAGTGCTTTAGTGTTTTTGGTTTTTAGGGGTTAGGTTGTTTGTTGTTTGGGGGTTAGTGTTTGTTGTTAGGGGGTTAGGGTTGTTTGTTGTTAGGGTATTAGTGTTCTTTGATGTTAGGGGTTTAGGGTTGTTTGTTGTTATGGGGTTAGTGTTGTTTGTTGTTAGGTGGTTAGGGCTGTTTGTTGTTAGGGTGTTAGTGTTGTTTGTTGTTAGGGGGTTAGGGTTGTTTGTTGTTAGGTTGTTAGTGTTGTTTGTTGTTAGTGGGTTAGGGTTTTTTGTTGTTTGGTTAGGATTGTTTGTTGTTAGGGGGTTAGTGTTGTTTGTTGTTACGGGGTTAGTGTTGTTTGTTGTTAGGGGTTTTGGGTTGTTTCTTGTTGGGGTTTAGTGGTTTTTGTTGTTCGGGTGTTAGTCTTTATTGTGGTTAGGGGGTTAGTGTTGTTGGTTGTTCGGGGGTTAGGATTGTTTGTTGTTAGGGAGTTGGGGTTGTTTGTTGTTTGGGGGTTAGGGTTGTTTGTTGTTACGGGGTTAGTGTTGTTTGTTGTTACGGGGTTAGGGTAGTTTCTTGTTAGGGGTTTAGTGTTGTTTGTTGTTGGGGGTTAGTGTTTGTTGTTAGAGGTTTCGGGTTGTTTCTTGTTGGGGTTTAGTGGTTTTTGTTGTTAGGGTGTTAGTGTTGTTTGTTGTTAGGGTGTTAGTGTTTTGTGTTGTTAGGGGGTTAGTGTTTGTTGTTAGGGGTTTAGGGTTGTTTCTTGTTGGGGTTTAGGGGTTTTTGTTGTTAGGGTGTTAGTGTTGTTTCTTGTTAGGGTGTTAGTGTTTTGTGTTGTTAGGGGGTTAGTGTTGTTTGATGTTAGGGGTTTAGGGTTGTTTGTTGTTAGGGGGTTAGTGTTGTTTGTTGTTAGGGGGTTAGGGTTGTTTGTTGTTAGGGTGTTAGTGTTGTTTGTTGTTAGGGAGTTAGGGTTGTTTGTTGTTAGGGTGTTAGTGTTGTTTGTTGTTGGTGGGTTAGGGTTTTTTGTTGTTTGGTTAGGGTTGTTTTTTGTTAGGGGGTTAGTGTTGTTTGTTGTTAGGGGTTTAGGGTTGTTTCTTGTTGGGGTTTAGTGGTTTTTGTTGTTAGGGTGTTAGTGTTTATTGTGGTTAGGGGGTTAGTGTTGTTGGTTGTTCGCGGGGTTAGGATTGTTTGTTCTTAAGGGGTTAGGGTTGTTTGTTGTTTGGGGTTTAGGATTGTTTGTTGTTTGGGGGTTAGTGTTGTTGGTTGTTACGGTTTAGTGTTGTTTGTTGTTACGGGGTTAGGGTATTTTCTTGTTAGGGGTTCAGTGTTGTTTGTTGTTAGGGGTTTAGTGTTTTTTGTTAGGGGTTTAGGGTTGTTTCTTGTTGGGGTTTAGTGGTTTCTGTTGTTAGAGTGTTAGTGTTGTTTGTTGTTAGGGTGTTAGTGTTTTGTGTTGTTAGGGGGTTAGTGTTGTTTGATGTTAGGGGGTAAGTGTTGTTTGTTGTTAGGGGGTTAGTGTTGTTTGTTGTTAGGGTGTTAGGGTTGTTTGTTGTTAGTGGGTTAGGTTTGTTTGTTGTTAGTAGGTTAGTTTTTTTGGTTTTTAGGGGTTAGGGTTGTTTGTTGTTTGGGGGTTAGGGTTTGTTGTTAGGGGGTTAGGGATGTTTGTTGTTAGGGTGTTAGTGTTCTTTGATGTTAGGGGTTTAGGGTTGTTTGTTGATAGGGGGTTAGTGTTTGTTGTTAGGGTGTTAGGGTTCTTTGTTGTTAGTGGGTTAGGGTTGTTTGTTGTTAGTGGGTTAGTGTTTTTGGTTTTTAGGGGTTAGGGTTGTTTGTTGTTTGGGGGTTAGTGTTTGTTGTTAGGGGGTTAGGGTTGTTTGTTGTTAGGGTGTTAGTGTTCTTTGATGTTAGGTGTTTAGGGTTGTTTGTTGTTAGGGGGTTAGTGTTGTTTGTTGTTAGGGGGTTAGGGTTGTTTGTTGTTAGGGTGTTAGTGTTGTTTGTTGTTAGGGGGTTAGGGTTGTTTGTTGTTAGGGTGTTAGTGTTGTTTGTTGTTAGTGGTTTAGTTTTTTTTGTTGTTTGGTTAGGATTGTATGTTGTTAGGGGGTTAGTGTTGTTTGTTGTTAGGGGTTTAGGGTTGTTTCTTGTTTTGGTTTAGTGGTTTTTGTTGTTAGGGTGTTAGTGTTGTTTGTTGTTAGGGTGTTAGTGTTTTGTGTTGTTAGGGGGTTAGTGTTGTTTGATGTTAGGGGTTTAGGGTTGTTTGTTGTTAGGGGGTTAGTGTTGTTTGTTGTTAGGGTGTTAGGGTTGTTTGTTGTTAGAGGTTTAGGGTTGTTTGTTGTTAGTGGGTTAGTGTTTTTGGTTTTCAGGGGTTAGGGTTGTTTCTTGTTTGGGGGTTAGTGTGTGTTGTTAGGGGTTTAGTGTTGTTTGTTGTTAGGGTGTTAGTGTTGTTCGTTGTTAGGGGGTTAGGGTTGTTTCTTGTTACGGGGTTAGTGTTGTTTGTTGTTACGGGGTTAGGGTAGTTTCTTGTTCGGGGTTTAGTGTTGTTTTTTGTTAGGGGGTTAGTGTTTGTTGTTAGGGGTTTAGGGTTGTTTCTTGTTGGGGTTAAGGGGTTTTTGTTGTTAGGGTGTTAGTGTTGTTTCTTGTTAGGGTGTTAGTGTTTTGTGTTGTTAGGGGGTTAGTGTTGTTTGATGTTAGGGGTTTAGGGTTGTTTGTTGTTAGGGGGTTAGTGTTGTTTGTTGTTAGGGGGTTAGGGTTGTTTGTTGTTAGTGGGTTAGGGTTTTTTGTTGTTTGGTTAGGATTGTTTGTTGTTAGGGGGTTAGTGTTGTTTGTTGTTAGGGGGTTAGTGTAGTTTCTTGTTAGGGGGTTAGTGTTGTTTCGCGTTAGTGGGTTAGGGTTTTTTGTTGTTTAGTTAGGGTTGTTTGTTGTTAGGGGGTTAGTGTTGTTTGTTCTTAGGGGTTTAGCGTTGTTTCTTGTTGGGGTTTAGTGGTTTTTGTTGTTAGGGTGTTAGTGTTTATTGTGGTTAGGGGGTTAGTGTTGTTGGTTGTTCGGGGGTTACGATTGTTTGTTGTTAGGGAGTTAGGGTTGTTTGATGTTTGGGGGTTAGGGTAGTTTGTTGTTACGGGGTTAGTGTTGTTTGTTGTTACGGGGTTAGTGTAGTTTCTTGTTAGGGGTTTAGTGTTGTTTGTTGTTAGGGGGTTAGGGTTGTTTGTTGTTAGGGTGTTTGTGTTGTTTGTTGTTAGTGGGTTAGGGTTTTTTGTTGTTTGGTTAGGGTTCTTTGTTGTTAGGGGGTTAGTGCTGTTTGTTCTTAGGGGTTTAGCGTTGTTTCTTGTTGGGGTTTAGTGGTTTTTGTTGTTAGGGTGTTAGTGTTGTTTGCTGTTAGGGTGTTTGTGTTTTGTGTTGTTAGGGGGTTAGTGTTGTTTGATGTTAGGGGTTTAGGGTAGTTTGTTGTTAGGGGGTTAGTGTTGTTTGTTGTTAGGGTGTTAGGGTTGTTTGTTGTTAGTGGGTTAGGGTTGTTTGTTGTTAGTGCTTTAGTGTTTTTGGTTTTTAGGGGTTAGGGTTGTTTGTTGTTTGGGGGTTAGTGTTTGTTGTTAGGGGGTTAGGGTTGTTTGTTGTTAGGGTATTAGTGTTCTTTGATGTTAGCGGTTTAGGGTTGTTTGTTGTTATGGGGTTAGTGTTGTTTGTTGTTAGGGGGTTAGGGCTGTTTGTTGTTAGGGTGTTAGTGTTGTTTGTTGTTAGGGGGTTAGGGTTGTTTGTTGTTAGGTTGTTAGTGTTGTTTGTTGTTAGTGGGTTAGGGTTTTTTGTTGTTTGGTTAGGATTGTTCGTTGTTAGGGGGTTAGTGTTGTTTGTTGTTACGGGGTTAGTGTTGTTTGTTGTTAGGGGTTTTGGGTTGTTTCTTGTTGGGGTTTAGTGGTTTTTGTTGTTCGGGTGTTAGTCTTTATTGTGGTTAGGGGGTTAGTGTTGTTGGTTGTTCAGGGGTTAGGATTGTTTGTTGTTAGGGAGTTAGGGTTGTTTGTTGTTTGGGGTTTAGGGTTGTTTGTTGTTACGGGGTTAGTGTTGTTTGTTGTTACGGGGTTAGGGTAGTTTCTTGTTAGGGGTTTAGTGTTGTTTGTTGTTGGGGGTTAGTGTTTGTTGTTAGGGGTTTCGGGTTGTTTCTTGTTGGGGCTTAGTGGTTTTTGTTGTTAGGGTGTTAGTGTTGTTTGTTGTGAGGGTGTTAGTGTTTTGTGTTGTTAGGGGGTTAGTGTTTGTTGTTAGGGGTTTAGGGTTGTTTCTTGTTGGGGTTTAGGGGTTTTTGTTGTTAGGGTGTTAGTGTTGTTTGTTGTTAGGGTGTTAGTGTTTTGTGTTGTTAGGGGGTTAGTGTTGTTTGATGTTAGGGGTTTAGGGTTGTTTGTTGTTAGGGGGTTAGTGTTGTTTGTTGTTAGGGTGTTAGGGTTGTTTGTTGTTAGAGGTTTAGGGTTGTTTGTTGTTAGTGGGTTAGTGTTTTTGGTTTTCAGGGGTTAGGGTTGTTTGTTGTTTGGGGGTTAGTGTGTGTCGTTAGGGGTTTAGTGTTGTTTGTTGTTAGGGGGTTAGTGTTGTTCGTTGTTAGGGGGTTAGGGTTGTTTCTTGTTACGGGGTTAGTGTTGTTTGTTGTTACGGGGTTAGGGTAGTTTCTTGTTCGGGGTTTAGTGTTTTTTTTTGTTAGGGGGTTAGTGTTTGTTGTTAGGGGTTTAGGGTTGTTTCTTGTTGGGGTTAAGGGGTTTTTGTTGTTAGGGTGTTAGTGTTGTTTCTTGTTAGGGTGTTAGTGTTTTGTGTTGTTAGGGGGTTAGTGTTGTTTGATGTTAGGGGTTTAGGGTTGTTTGTTGTTAGGGGGTTAGTGTTGTTTGTTGTTAGGGGGTTAGGGTTGTTTGTTGTTAGTGGGTTAGGGTTTTTTGTTGTTTGGTTAGGATTGTTTGTTGTTAGGGGGTTAGTGTTGTTTGTTGTTAGGGGGTTAGTGTAGTTTCTTGTTAGGGGGTTAGTGTTGTTTCGCGTTAGTGGGTTAGGGTTTTTTGTTGTTTAGTTAGGGTTGTTTGTTGTTAGGGGGTTAGTGTTGTTTGTTCTTAGGGGTTTAGCGTTGTTTCTTGTTGGGGTTTAGTGGTTTTTGTTGTTAGGGTGTTAGTGTTTATTGTGGTTAGGGGGTTAGTGTTGTTGGTTGTTCGGGGGTTACGATTGTTTGTTGTTAGGGAGTTAGGGTTGTTTGATGTTTGGGGGTTAGGGTAGTTTGTTGTTACGGGGTTAGTGTTGTTTGTTGTTACGGGGTTAGTGTAGTTTCTTGTTAGGGGTTTAGTGTTGTTTGTTGTTAGGGGGTTAGGGTTGTTTGTTGTTAGGGTGTTAGTGTTGTTTGTTGTTAGGGAGTTAGGGTTGTTTGTTGTTAGGGTGTTAGTGTTGTTTGTTGTTGGTGGGTTAGGGTTTTTTGTTGTTTGGTTAGGGTTGTTTTTTGTTAGGGGGTTAGTGTTGTTTGTTGTTAGGGGTTTAGGGTTGTTTCTTGTTGGGGTTTAGTGGTTTTTGTTGTTAGGGTGTTAGTGTTTATTGTGGTTAGGGGGTTAGTGTTGTTGGTTGTTCGGGGGGTTAGGATTGTTTGTTCTTAAGGGGTTAGGGTTGTTTGTTGTTTGGGGTTTAGGATTGTTTGTTGTTTGGGGGTTAGTGTTGTTTGTTGTTACGGTTTAGTGTTGTTTGTTGTTACGGGGTTAGGGTATTTTCTTGTTAGGGGTTCAGTGTTGTTTGTTGTTAGGGGTTTAGTGTTTTTTGTTAGGGGTTTAGGGTTGTTTCTTGCTGGGGTTTAGTGGTTTCTGTTGTTAGAGTGTTAGTGTTGTTTGTTGTTAGGGTGTTAGTGTTTTGTGTTGTTAGGGGGTTAGTGTTGTTTGATGTTAGGGGGTAAGTGTTGTTTGTTGTTAGGGGGTTAGTGTTGTTTGTTGTTAGGGTGTTAGGGTTGTTTGTTGTTAGTGGGTTAGGGTTGTTTGTTGTTAGTGGGTTAGTTTTTTTGGTTTTTAGGGGTTAGGGTTGTTTGTTGTTTGGGGGTTAGTGTTTTTTGTTAGGGGGTTACGGTTGTTTGATGTTAGGGTGTTAGTGTTCTTTGATGTTAGGGGTTTAGGGTTGTTTGTTGTTAGGGGGTTAGTGTTGTTTGTTGTTAGGGGGTTAGGGTTGTTTGTTGTTAGGGTGTTAGTGTTGTTTGTTGTTAGGGGGTTAGTGTTGTTTGTTGTTAGGGTGTTAGTGTTGTTTGTTGTTAGTGGGTTAGGGTTTTTTGTTGGTTGGTTACGGTTGTTTGTTGTTAGGGGGTTAGTGGTGTTTGTTCTTAGGGGTTTAGGGTTGTTTCTTGTTGGGGTTTAGTGGTTTTTGTTGTTAGGGTGTTAGTGTTGTTTGTTGTTAGGGTCTTAGTGTTTTGTGATGTTAGGGGGTTAGTGTTGTTTGATGTTAGGGGTTTAGGGTTGTTTGTTGTTAAGGGGTTAGTGTTGTTTGTTGTTAGGGTGTTAGGGTTGTTTGTTGTTAGTGGGTTAGGGTTGTTTGTTGTTAGTGCTTTAGTGTTTTTGGTTTTTAGGGTTTAGGGTTGTTTGTTGTTTGGGGGTTAGTTTTGTTGTTAGGGGGTTAGGGTTGCTTGTTGTTAGGGTGTTAGTGTTCTTTGATGTTAGGGGTTTAGGGTTGTTTGTTGTTAGGGGGTTAGTGTTGTTTGTTGTTAGGGGGTTAGGGTTGTTCGTTGTTAGGGTGTTAGTGTTGTTTGTTGTTAGGGGGTTAGGGTTGTTTTTTGTTAGGGGGTTAGTGTTGTTTGTTGTTAGGGGTTTAGGGTTGTTTCTTGTTGGGGTTTAGTGGTTTCTGTTGTTAGGGTGTTAGTGTTTATTGTGGTTAGGGGGTTAGTGTTGTTGGTTGTTCGGGGGGTTAGGATTGTTTGTTGTTAAGGGGTTAGGGTCGTTTGTTGTTTGGGGTTTAGGGTTGTTTTTTGTTTGGGGGTTAGGTTTGTTTTTTGTTACGGTTTAGTGTTGTTTGTTGTTACGGGGTTAGGGTATTTTCTTGTTAGGAGTTCAGTGTTGTTTTTTGTTAGGGGGTTAGTGTTTTTTGTTAGGGGTTTAGGGTTGTTTCTTGTTGGGGTTTAGTGGTTTCTGTTGTTAGAGTGTTAGTGTTGTTTCTTGTTAGGGTGTTAGTGTTTTGTGTAGTTAGGGGGTTAGTGTTGTTTGATGTTGGGGTAAGGGTTGTGTGTTGTTAGGGGGTTACTGTTGTTTGTGGTTAGGGTGTTAGGGTTGTTTGTTGTTAGTGGGTTAGGGTTGTTTGTTGTTAGTGGGTTAGTTTTTTTGGTTTTTAGGGGTTAGGGTTGTTTGTTGTTTGGGGGTTAGTGTTTGTTGTTAGGGGGTTAGGGATGTTTGTTGTTAGGGTGTTAGTGTTCTTTGATGTTAGGGGTTTAGGGTTGTTTGTTGTTAGGGGGTTAGTGTTTGTTGTTAGGGTGTTAGGGTTGTTTGTTGTTAGTGGGTTAGGGTTGTTTGTTGTTAGTGGGTTAGTGTTTTTGGTTTTTAGGGGTTAGGGTTGTTTGTTGTTTGGGGGTTCGTGTTTGTTGTTAGGGGGTTAGGGTTGTTTGTTGTTAGGGTGTTAGTGTTCTTTGATGTTAGGTGTTTAGGGTTGTTTGTTGTTAGGGGGTTAGTGTTGTTTGTTGTTAGGGGGTTAGGGTTGTTTGTTGTTAGGGTGTTAGTGTTGTTTGTTGTTAGGGGGTTAGGGTTGTTTGTTGTTAGGGTGTTAGTGTTGTTTGTTGTTAGTGGTTTAGTTTTTTTTGTTGTTTGGTTAGGATTGTATGTTGTTAGGGGGTTAGTGTTGTTTGTTGTTAGGGGTTTAGGGTTGTTTCTTGTTTTGGTTTAGTGGTTTTTGTTGTTAGGGTGTTAGTGTTGTTTGTTGTTAGGGTGTTAGTGTTTTGTGTTGTTAGGGGGTTAGTGTTGTTTGATGTTAGGGGTTTAGGGTTGTTTGTTGTTAGGGGGTTAGTGTTGTTTGTTGTTAGGGTGTTAGGGTTGTTTGTTGTTAGAGGTTTAGGGTTGTTTGTTGTTAGAGGGTTAGTGTTTTTGGTTTTCAGGGGTTAGGGTTGTTTGTTGTTTGGGGGTTAGTGTGTGTTGTTAGGGGTTTAGTGTTGTTTGTTGTTAGGGGGTTAGTGTTGTTCGTTGTTAGGGGGTTAGGGTTGTTTCTTGTTACGGGGTTAGTGTTGTTTGTTGTTACGGGGTTAGGGTAGTTTCTTGTTCGGGGTTTAGTGTTGTTTTTTGTTAGGGCGTTAGTGTTTGTTGTTAGGGGTTTAGGGTTGCTTCTTGTTGGGGTTTAGGGGTTTTTGTTGTTAGGGTGTTAGTGTTGTTTCTTGTTAGGGTGTTAGTGTTTTGTGTTGTTAGGGGGTTAGTGTTGTTTGATGTTAGGGGTTTAGGGTTGTTTGTTGTTAGGGGGTTAGTGTTGTTTGTTGTTAGGGGGTTAGGGTTGTTTGTTGTTAGTGGGTTAGGGTTTTTTGTTGTTTGGTTAGGATTGTTTGTTGTTAGGGGGTTAGTGTTGTTTGTTGTTAGGGGGTTAGTGTAGTTTCTTGTTAGGGGGTTAGTGTTGTTTCGCGTTAGTGGGTTAGGGTTTTTTGTTGTTTAGTTAGGGTTGTTTGTTGTTAGGGGGTTAGTGTTGTTTGTTCTTAGGGGTTTAGCGTTGTTTCTTGTTGGGGTTTAGTGGTTTTTGTTGTTAGGGTGTTAGTGTTTATTGTGGTTAGGGGGTTAGTGTTGTTGGTTGTTCGGGGGTTACGATTGTTTGTTGTTAGGGAGTTAGGGTTGTTTGATGTTTGGGGCTTAGGGTAGTTTGTTGTTACGGGGTTAGTGTTGTTTGTTGTTACGGGGTTAGTGTAGTTTCTTGTTAGGGGTTTAGTGTTGTTTGTTGTTAGGGGGTTAGGGTTGTTTGTTTTTAGGGTGTTAGTGTTGTTTGTTGTTAGGGAGTTAGGGTTGTTTGTTGTTAGAGTGTTAGTGTTTTTTGTTGTTGGTGGGTTAGGGTTTTTTGTTGTTTGGTTAGGGTTGTTTTTTGTTAGGGGGTTAGTGTTGTTTGTTGTTAGGGGTTTAGGGTTGTTTCTTGTTGGGGTTTAGTGGTTTTTGTTGTTAGGGTGTTAGTGTTTATTGTGGTTAGGGGGTTAGTGTTGTTGGTTGTTCGGGGGGTTAGGATTGTTTGTTCTTAAGGGGTTAGGGTTGTTTGTTGTTTGGGGTTTAGGATTGTTTGTTGTTTGGGGGTTAGTGTTGTTTGTTGTTAGGTTTAGTGTTGTTTGTTGTTACGGGGTTAGGGTATTTTCTTGTTAGGGGTTCAGTGTTGTTTGTTGTTAGGGGGTTAGTGTTTTTTGTTAGGGGTTTAGGGTTGTTTCTTGTTGGGGTTTAGTGGTTTCTGTTGTTAGAGTGTTAGTGTTGTTTCTTGTTAGTGTGTTAGTGTTTTGTGTTGTTAGGGGGTTAGTGTTGTTTGATGTTAGGGGGTAAGTGTTGTTTGTTGTTAGGGGGTTAGTGTTGTTTGTTGTTAGGGTGTTAGGGTTGTTTGTTGTTAGTGGGTTAGGTTTGTTTGTTGTTAGTGGGTTAGTTTTTTTGGTTTTTAGGGGTTAGGGTTGTTTGTTGTTTGGGGGTTAGTGTTTGTTGTTAGGGGGTTACGGTTGTTTGTTGTTAGGGTGTTAGTGTTCTTTGATGTTAGGGGTTTAGGGTTGTTTGTTGTTAGGGGGTTAGTGTTGTTTGTTGTTAGGGGGTTAGGGTTGTTTGTTGTTAGGGTGTTAGTGTTGTTTGTTGTTAGGGGGTTAGTGTTGTTTGTTGTTAGGGTGTTAGTGTTGTTTGTTGTTAGTGGGTTAGGGTTTTTTGTTGGTTGGTTAGGGTTGTTTGTTGTTAGGGGGTTAGTGGTGTTTGTTCTTAGGGGTTTAGCGTTGTTTCTTGTTGCGGTTTAGTGGTTTTTGTTGTTAGGGTGTTAGTGTTCATTGTGGTGAGGGGGTTAGTGTTGTTGGTTGTTCGGGGGTTACGATTGTTTGTTGTTAGGGAGTTAGGGTTGTTTGATGTTTGGGGGTTTGGGTAGTTTGTTGTTACGGGGTTAGTGTTGTTTGTTGTTACGGGGTTAGTGTAGTTTCTTGTTAGGGGTTTAGTGTTGTTTGTTGTTAGGGGTTAGTGATTGTTGTTAGGGGTTTCGGGTTGTTTCTTGTTGGGGTTTTGGTGGTTTCTGTTGCTAGGTTGTTAGTGTTGTTTCTTGTTAGGGTGTTAGGGTTGTTTGTTGTTAGTGGGTTAGGGTTGTTTGTTGTTCGTGGGTTAGTTTTTTTGGTTTTTAGGGGTTAGGGTTGTTTGTTGTTTGGGGGTTAGTGTTTGTTGTTAGGGGGTTAGGGTTGTTTGTTGTTAGGGTGTTAGTGTTCTTTGATGTTAGGGGTTTAGGGTTGTTTGTTGTTACGGGGTTAGTGTTGTTTGTTGTTAGGGGGTTAGGGTTGTTTGTTGTTAGGGGGTTAGTGTTGTTTGTTGTTAGGGGGTTAGGGTTGTTTGTTGTTAGGGTGTTAGTGTTGTTTGTTGTTAGTGGGTTAGGGTTTTTTGTTGGTTGGTTAGGGTTGTTTGTTGTTAGGGGGTTAGTGGTGTTTGTTGTTAGGGGTTTAGGGTTGTTTCTTGTTGGGGTTTAGTCGTTTTTGTTGTTAGGGTGTTAGTGTTGTTTGTTGTTAGGGTGTTAGTGTTTTGTGTTGTTAGGGGGTTAGTGTTGTTTGATGTTAGGGGTTTAGGGTTGTTTGTTGTTAGGGGGTTAGTGTTGTTTGTTGTTAGGGTGTTAGGGTTGTTTGTTGTTAGTGGGTTAGCGTTGTTTGTTGTTAGTGGGTTAGTCTTTTTGGTTTTTAGGGGTTAGGGTTGTTTGTTGTTTGGGGGTTAGTGTTTGTTGTTAGGGGGTTAGGGTTGTGTGTTGTTAGGGTGTTAGTGTTCTTTGATGTTAGGGGTTTAGGGTTGTTTGTTGTTAGGGGGTCAGTGTTTGTTGTTAGGGTGTTAGGGTTGTTTGTTGTTAGTGGGTTAACGTTGTTTGTTGTTAGTGGGTTAGTGTTTTTGGTTTTTAGGGGTTAGGGTTGTTTGTTGTTTGGGGGTTAGTGTTTGTTGTTAGGGGTTAGTGTTGTTTGTTGTTAGGTGGTTAGGACTGTTGTTAGGGGGTTAGTGTTTGTTCTTACGGGGTTAGTGTTGTTTGTGGTTAGGGCGTTAGTGTTGTAGGTTGTAAGGGGGTTAGGATTGTTTGTTGTTAGGGTTTTAGGGTTGTTTCTTATTGGGGTTTAGTGGTTTTTGTTGTTAGGGTGTTAGTGTTCTTTGATATTAGGGGTTTAGGGTTGTTTGTTGTTAGGGGGTTAGTGTTGTTTGTTGTTACGGGGTTAGGGTAGTTTCTTGTTAGGGGTTTAGTGTTGTTTGTTGTTAGGGGGTTAGTGTTTGTTGTTAGGGGTTTAGGGTTGTTTCTTGTTGGGGTTTAGTGGTTTTTGTTGTTAGGGTGTTAGTGTTGTTTGTTGTTAGGGTGTTAGTGTTTTGTGTTGTTAGGGGGTTAGTGTTGTTTGATGTTAGGGGTTTAGGGTTTTTTGTTGTTAGTGGGTTAGTGTTGTTTGTTGTTAGGGGGTTAGGGTTGTTTGTTTCTAGGGGTTAGGGTTGTTTGCTGTTTGGTTAGGGTTGTTTGTTGTTAGGGGGTTAGTGTTGTTTGTTGTTAGGGGTTAGGGTTGTTTGTTGTTATGGTGTCAGTGTTGTTTGTTGTTAGGGGGTTAGGGTTGTTTGTTGTTAGGGTGTTAGTGTTGTTTGTTGTTAGTGGGTTAGGGTTTTTTGTTGTTTGCTCAGGGTTGTTTGTTGTTAGGGGGTTAGTGTTGTTTGTTGTTAGGGGTTTAGGGTTGTTTCTTGTTGGGGTTTAGTGGTTTTTGTTGTTAGGGTGTTAGTATTGTTTGTTGTTAGGGTGTTAGTGTTTTGTGTTGTTAGGGGGTTAGTGTTGTTTGATGTTACGGGTTAAGGGTTGTTTGTTGTTAGGCGGATAGTGTTGTTTGTTGTTAGGGTGTTAGGGTTTTTTTAGTGTTGTTTGTTGTTAGGGTGTTAGGGTTGTTTGTTGTTAGTGGGTTAGGGTTGTTTGTTTTTAGTGGGTTAGTTTTTTTGGTTTTTAGGGGTTAGGGTTGTTTGTTGTTTGGGGGTTAGTGTTTGTTGTTAGGGGGTTAGGGTTGTGTGTTGTTAGGGTGTTAGTGTTTTTTGATGTTAGGGGTTTAGGGTTGTTTGTTGTTAGGGGGTCAGTGTTTGTTGATAGGGTGTTAGGGTTGTTTGTTGTTAGTGGGTTAACGTTGTTTGTTGTTAGTGGGTTAGTGTTTTTGGTTTTTAGGGGTTAGGGTTGTTTGTTGTTTGGGGGTTAGTGTTTGTTGTTAGGGGTTAGTGTTGTTTGTTGTTAGGTGGTTAGGACTGTTGTTAGGGGGTTAGTGTTTGTTCTTACGGGGTTAGTGTTGTTTGTGGTTAGGGCGTTAGTGTTGTAGGTTGTAAGGGGGTTAGAATTGTTTGTTGTTAGGGGTTTAGGGTTGTTTCTTATTGGGGTTTAGTGGTTTTTGTTGTTAGGGTGTTAGTGTTCTTTGATATTAGGGATTTAGGGTTGTTTGTTGTTAGGGGGTTAGTGTTGTTTGTTGTTACGGGGTTAGGGTAGTTTCTTGTTAGGGGTTTAGTGTTGTTTGTTGTTAGGGGGTTAGTGTTTGTTGTTAGGGGTTTAGGGTTGTTTCTTGTTGGGGTTTAGTGGTTTTTGTTGTTAGGGTGTTAGTGTTGTTTGTTGTTAGGGTGTTAGTGTTTTGTGTTGTTAGGGGGTTAGTGTTGTTTGATGTTAGGGGTTTAGGGTTTTTTGTTGTTAGTGGGTTAGGGTTGTTTGTTGTTAGGGGGTTAGTGTTGTTTGTTGTTAGGGGTTAGGGTTGTTTGTTGTTATGGTGTCAGTGTTGTTTGTTGTTAGGGGGTTAGGGTTGTTTGTTGTTAGGGTGTTAGTGTTGTTTGTTGTTAGTGGGTTAGGGTTTTTTGTTGTTTGCTCAGGGTTGTTTGTTGTTAGGGGGTTAGTGTTGTTTGTTGTTAGGGGTTTAGGGTTGTTTCTTGTTGGGGTTTAGTGGTTTTTGTTGTTAGGGTGTTAGTGTTGTTTGTTGTTAGGGTGTTAGTGTTTTGTGTTGTTAGGGGGTTAGTGTTGTTTGATGTTACGGGTTAAGGGTTGTTTGTTGTTAGGCGGATAGTGTTGTTTGTTGTTAGGGTGTTAGGGTTTTTTTAGTGTTGTTTGTTGTTAGGGTGTTAGGGTTGTTTGTTGTTAGTGGGTTAGGGTTGTTTGTTTTTAGTGGGTTAGTTTTTTTGGTTTTTAGGGGTTAGGTTTGTTTGTTGTTTGGGGGTTAGTGTTTGTTGTTAGGGGGTTAGGGTTGTTTGTTGTTAGGGTGTTAGTGTTCTTTGATGTTAGGGGTTTAGGGTTGTTTGTTGTTAGGGATTTAGTGTTGTTTGTTGTTGGGGGTTAGGGTTGTTTGTTGTGAGGGTGTTAGTGTTGTTTGTTGTTAGGGGGTTAGGGTTGTTTGTTGTTAGGGTGTTAGTGTTGTTTGTTGTTAGTGGGTTAGGGTTTTTTGTTGTTTGGTTAGGGTTGTTTTTTGTTAGGCGGTTAGTGTTGTTTGTTCTTAGGGGTTTAGGGTTGTTTCTTGTTGGGGTTTAGTGGTTTTTGTTGTTAGGGTGTTAGTGTTTATTGTGGTTAGGGGGTTAGTGTTGTTGGTTGCTCGGGGGTTAGGATTGTTTGTTGTTAGGGGGTTAGGGATGTTTGTTGTTTGGGGGTTAGGGTTGTTTGTTGTTACCGGGTTCGTGTTGTTTGTTGTTACGGGGTTACGGTAGTTTCTTGTTAGGGGTTTAGTGTTGTTTGTTGTTAGGGGGTTAGTGTTTGTTGTTAGGGGTTTAGGGTTATTTCTTGTTGGGGTTTACTGGTTTTTGTTGTTAGGGTGTTAGTGTTGTTTGTTGTTAGGGTGTTAGTGTTTTGTGTTGTTAGGGGGTTAGTGTTGTTTGATGTTAGGGGTTTATGGTTGTTTGTTGTTAGGGGGTTAGTGTTGTTTGTTGTTAGGGAGTTAGGGTTGTTTGTTGTTAGTGGGTTAGGGTTGTTTGTTGTTAGTGGGTTAGTGTTTTTGGTTTTTAGTAGTTAGTGTTGTTTGTTGTTTGGGGGTTAGTGTTTGTTGTTAGGGGGTTAGGGTTGTTTGTTGTTAGGGTGTTAGTGTTCTTTGATGTTAGGGGTTTAGGGTTGTTAGTTGTTAGGGGGTTAGTGTTGTTTGTTGTTAGGGGGTTAGGGTTGTTTGTTGTTAGGGTGTTAGTGTTGTTTGTTGTTAGTGGGTTAGGCTTCTTTGTTGTTTGGTTAGGGTTGTTTGTTGTTAGGGGGTTAGTGTTGTTTGTTGTTAGGGGTTTATGGTTGTTTCTTGTTGGGGTTTAGTGGTTTTTGTTGATAGGGTGTTAGTGTTTATTGTGGTTAGGGGGTTAGTGTTGTTGGTTGTTCGGGGGTTAGAGTTGTTTGTTGTTAGTGGGTTAGGGTTGTTTGTTAATAAGGGGTTAGGTTTTGTGTTGTTAGGGGGTTAGTATTGTTCGTTGCTGGGGGTTAGTGTTGTTTGTTCTTAGGACGTTAGTGTTGTTTGTTCTTAGGGGGTTAGGGTTGGTTGTTGTTAGGGTGTTAGTGTTGTTTGTTGTTAGGGGGTTAGTGTTGTTTGTTGTTAGGGTGTTAGGGTTGTTTGTTGTTAGTGGGTTAGGGTTGTTTGTTGTTAGTGGGTTAGTGTTTTTGGTTTCCAGCGGTTAGGGTTGTTTGTTGTTTGGGGGATAGTGTTTGTTGTTAGGGGTTTGGGGTTGATTGTTGTTAGGGTGTTAGTGTTCTTTGATGTTAGGGGTTTAGGGTTGTTTGTTGTTAGGGGGTTAGTGTTGTTTGTTGTTAGGGGGTTAGGGTTGTTTGTTGTTAGGGTGTTAGTGTTGTTTGTTGTTAGGGGGTTAGGGTTGTTTGTTGTTACGGTGTTAGTGTTGTTGTTGTTAGTGGGTTAGGTTTGTTTGTTGTTTGTTTAGGGTTGTTTGTTGTTAGGGGGTTAGTGTTGTTTGTTGTTAGGGGTTTAGGGTTGTTTCTCGTTGGGGTTTAGTGGTTTTTGTTGTTAGGGTGTTAGTGTTTATTGTGGTAAGGGGGTTAGTGTTGTTGGTTGTTCGGGGGTTAGGATTGTTTGTTGTTAGGGGGTTAGGGTTGTTTGTTGTTAGGGTGTTAGTGTTGTTTGTTGTTAGTGGGTTAGGGTTTTTTGTTGTTTGCTCAGGGTTGTTTGTTGTTAGGGGGTTAGTGCTGTTTGTTGTTAGGGGTTTAGGGTTGTTTCTTGTTGGGGTTTAGTGGTTTTTGTTGTTAGGGTGTTAGTGTTGTTTGTTGTTAGGGTGTTAGTGTTTTGTGTTGTTAGGGGGTTAGTGTTGTTTGATGTTACGGGTTAAGGGTTGTTTGTTGTTAGGCGGATAGTGTTGTTTGTTGTTAGGGTGTTAGGGTTTTTTTAGTGTTGTTTGTTGTTAGGGTGTTAGGGTTGTTTGTTGTTAGTGGGTTAGGGTTGTTTGTTTTTAGTGGGTTAGTTTTTTTGGTTTTTAGGGGTTAGGGTTGTTTGTTGTTTGGGGGTTAGTGTTTGTTGTTAGGGGGTTAGGGTTGTGTGTTGTTAGGGTGTTAGTGTTTTTTGATGTTAGGGGTTTAGGGTTGTTTGTTGTTAGGGGGTCAGTGTTTGTTGATAGGGTGTTAGGGTTGTTTGTTGTTAGTGGGTTAACGTTGTTTGTTGTTAGTGGGTTAGTGTTTTTGGTTTTTAGGGGTTAGGGTTGTTTGTTGTTTGGGGGTTAGTGTTTGTTGTTAGGGGTTAGTGTTGTTTGTTGTTAGGTGGTTAGGACTGTTGTTAGGGGGTTAGTGTTTGTTCTTACGGGGTTAGTGTTGTTTGTGGTTAGGGCGTTAGTGTTGTAGGTTGTAAGGGGGTTAGAATTGTTTGTTGTTAGGGGTTTAGGGTTGTTTCTTATTGGGGTTTAGTGGTTTTTGTTGTTAGGGTGTTAGTGTTCTTTGATATTAGGGGTTTAGGGTTGTTTGTTGTTAGGGGGTTAGTGTTGTTTGTTGTTACGGGGTTAGGGTAGTTTCTTGTTAGGGGTTTAGTGTTGTTTGTTGTTAGGGGGTTAGTGTTTGTTGTTAGGGGTTTAGGGTTGTTTCTTGTTGGGGTTTAGTGGTTTTTGTTGTTAGGGTGTTAGTGTTGTTTGTTGTTAGGGTGTTAGTGTTTTGTGTTGTTAGGGGGTTAGTGTTGTTTGATGTTAGGGGTTTAGGGTTTTTTGTTGTTAGTGGGTTAGGGTTGTTTGTTGTTAGGGGGTTAGTGTTGTTTGTTGTTAGGGGTTAGGGTTGTTTGTTGTTATGGTGTCAGTGTTGTTTGTTGTTAGGGGGTTAGGGTTGTTTGTTGTTAGGGTGTTAGTGTTGTTTGTTGTTAGTGGGTTAGGGTTTTTTGTTGTTTGCTCAGGGTTGTTTGTTGTTAGGGGGTTAGTGTTGTTTGTTGTTAGGGGTTTAGGGTTGTTTCTTGTTGGGGTTTAGTGGTTTTTGTTGTTAGGGTGTTAGTGTTGTTTGTTGTTAGGGTGTTAGTGTTTTGTGTTGTTAGGGGGTTAGTGTTGTTTGATGTTACGGGTTAAGGGTTGTTTGTTGTTAGGCGGATAGTGTTGTTTGTTGTTAGGGTGTTAGGGTTTTTTTAGTGTTGTTTGTTGTTAGGGTGTTAGGGTTGTTTGTTGTTAGTGGGTTAGGGTTGTTTGTTTTTAGTGGGTTAGTTTTTTTGGTTTTTAGGGGTTAGGTTTGTTTGTTGTTTGGGGGTTAGTGTTTGTTGTTAGGGGGTTAGGGTTGTTTGTTGTTAGGGTGTTAGTGTTCTTTGATGTTAGGGGTTTAGGGTTGTTTGTTGTTAGGGGTTTAGTGTTGTTTGTTGTTGGGGGTTAGGGTTGTTTGTTGTGAGGGTGTTAGTGTTGTTTGTTGTTAGGGGGTTAGGGTTGTTTGTTGTTAGGGTGTTAGTGTTGTTTGTTGTTAGTGGGTTAGGGTTTTTTGTTGTTTGGTTAGGGTTGTTTTTTGTTAGGCGGTTAGTGTTGTTTGTTCTTAGGGGTTTAGGGTTGTTTCTTGTTGGGGTTTAGTGGTTTTTGTTGTTAGGGTGTTAGTGTTTATTGTGGTTAGGGGGTTAGTGTTGTTGGTTGCTCGGGGGTTAGGATTGTTTGTTGTTAGGGGGTTAGGGATGTTTGTTGTTTGGGGGTTAGGGTTGTTTGTTGTTACCGGGTTCGTGTTGTTTGTTGTTACGGGGTTACGGTAGTTTCTTGTTAGGGGTTTAGTGTTGTTTGTTGTTAGGGGGTTAGTGTTTGTTGTTAGGGGTTTAGGGTTATTTCTTGTTGGGGTTTACTGGTTTTTGTTGTTAGGGTGTTAGTGTTGTTTGTTGTTAGGGTGTTAGTGTTTTGTGTTGTTAGGGTGTTAGTGTTGTTTGATGTTAGGGGTTTATGGTTGTTTGTTGTTAGGGGGTTAGTGTTGTTTGTTGTTAGGGAGTTAGGGTTGTTTGTTGTTAGTGGGTTAGGGTTGTTTGTTGTTAGTGGGTTAGTGTTTTTGGTTTTTAGTAGTTAGTGTTGTTTGTTGTTTGGGGGTTAGTGTTTGTTGTTAGGGGGTTAGGGTTGTTTGTTGTTAGGGTGTTAGTGTTCTTTGATGTTAGGGGTTTAGGGTTGTTAGTTTTTAGGGGGTTAGTGTTGTTTGATGTTAGGGGTTTAGGGTTGTTTGTTGTTAGGGTGTTAGTGTTGTTTGTTGTTAGTGGGTTAGGCTTCTTTGTTGTTTGGTTAGGGTTGTTTGTTGTTAGGGGGTTAGTGTTGTTTGTTGTTAGGGGTTTATGGTTGTTTCTTGTTGGGGTTTAGTGGTTTTTGTTGATAGGGTGTTAGTGTTTATTGTGGTTAGGGGGTTAGTGTTGTTGGTTGTTCGGGGGTTAGAGTTGTTTGTTGTTAGTGGGTTAGGGTTGTTTGTTAATAAGGGGTTAGGTTTTGTGTTGTTAGGGGGTTAGTATTGTTCGTTGCTGGGGGTTAGTGTTGTTTGTTCTTAGGACGTTAGTGTTGTTTGTTCTTAGGGGGTTAGGGTTGGTTGTTGTTAGGGTGTTAGTGTTGTTTGTTGTTAGGGGGTTAGTGTTGTTTGTTGTTAGGGTGTTAGGGTTGTTTGTTGTTAGTGGGTTAGGGTTGTTTGTTGTTAGTGGGTTAGTGTTTTTGGTTTCCAGCGGTTAGGGTTGTTTGTTGTTTGGGGGATAGTGTTTGTTGTTAGGGGTTTGGGGTTGATTGTTGTTAGGGTGTTAGTGTTCTTTGATGTTAGGGGTTTAGGGTTGTTTGTTGTTAGGGGGTTAGTGTTGTTTGTTGTTAGGGGGTTAGGGTTGTTTGTTGTTAGGGTGTTAGTGTTGTTTGTTGTTAGGGGGTTAGGGTTGTTTGTTGTTACGGTGTTAGTGTTGTTGTTGTTAGTGGGTTAGGTTTGTTTGTTGTTTGTTTAGGGTTGTTTGTTGTTAGGGGGTTAGTGTTGTTTGTTGTTAGGGGTTTAGGGTTGTTTCTCGTTGGGGTTTAGTGGTTTTTGTTGTTAGGGTGTTAGTGTTTATTGTGGTAAGGGGGTTAGTGTTGTTGGTTGTTCGGGGGTTAGGATTGTTTGTTGTTAGGGGGTTAGGGTTGTTTGTTGTTAGGGTGTTAGTGTTGTTTGTTGTTAGTGGGTTAGGGTTTTTTGTTGTTTGCTCAGGGTTGTTTGTTGTTAGGGGGTTAGTGCTGTTTGTTGTTAGGGGTTTAGGGTTGTTTCTTGTTGGGGTTTAGTGGTTTTTGTTGTTAGGGTGTTAGTGTTGTTTGTTGTTAGGGTGTTAGTGTTTTGTGTTGTTAGGGTGTTAGTGTTGTTTGATGTTAGGGGTTAAGGGTTGTTTGTTGTTAGGCGGATAGTGTTGTTTGTTGTTAGGGTGTTAGGGTTTTTTTAGTGTTGTTTGTTGTTAGGGTGTTAGGGTTGTTTGTTGTTAGTGGGTTAGGGTTGTTTGTTGTTAGTGGGTTAGTTTTTTTGGTTTTTAGGGGTTAGGTTTGTTTGTTGTTTGGGGGTTAGTGTTTGTTGTTAGGGGGTTAGGGATGTTTGTTGTTAGGGTGTTAGTGTTCTTTGATGTTAGGGGTTTAGGGTTGTTTGTTGTTAGGGGGTTAGTGTTGTTTGTTGTTGGGGGTTAGGGTTGTTTGTTGTGAGGGTGTTAGTGTTGTTTGTTTTTAGGGGGTTAGGGTTGTTTGTTGTTAGGGTGTTAGTGTTGTTTGTTGTTAGTGGGTTAAGGTTTTTTGTTGTTTGGTTAGGGTTGTTTGTTGTTAGGCGGTTAGTGTTGTTTGTTCTTAGGGGTTTAGGGTTGTTTCTTGTTGGGGTTTAGTGGTTTTTGTTGTTAGGGTGTTAGTGTTTATTGTTTTTAGGGGGTTAGTGTTGTTGGTTGTTCGGGGGTTAGGATTGTTTGTTGTTAGGGGGTTAGGGTTGTTTGTTGTTTGGGGGTTAGGGTTGTTTTTTGTTACGGGGTTAGTGTTGTTTGTTGTTACGGGGTTAGGGTAGTTTCTTGTTAGGGGTTTATTGTTGTTTGTTGTTAGGGGTTTAGTGTTTGTTGTTAGGGGTTTAGGGTTGTTTCTTGTTGGGGTTTAGTGGTTTTTGTTGTTAGGGTGTTAGTGTTGTTTGTTGTTAGGTTGTTAGTGTTTTGTGTTGTTAGGGGGTTAGTGTTGTTTGATGTTAGGGGTTTAGGGTTGTTTGTTGTTAGGGGGTTAGTGTTGTTTGTTGTTAGGGAGTTAGGGTTGTTTGTTGTTAGTGGGTTAGGGTTCTTTGTTGTTAGTGGGTTAGTGGTTTTGGTTTTTAGGGGTTAGTGTTGTTTGTTGCTTGGGGGTTAGTGTTTGTTGTTAGGGGTTTAGGGTTGTTTGTTCTTAGGGTGTTAGTGTTCTTTGATGTTAGGGGTTGAGGGTTGTTTGTTGTTAGGGTGTTAGTGTTGTTTGTTGTTAGGGGGTTAGGGTTGTTTGTTGTTAGGGTGTTAGGGTTGTTTGTTGTTAGGGGGTTAGGGTTGTTTGTTGTTAGGGTGATAGTGTTGTTTGTTGTTAGTGGTTTAGTTTTTTTTGTTGTTTGGTTAGGATTGTATGTTCTTAGGGGGTTAGTGTTGTTTGTTGTTAGGGGTTTAGGGTTGTTTCTTGTTTTGGTTTAGTGGTTTTTGTTGTTAGGGTGTTAGTGTTGTTTGCTGTTAGGGTGTTAGTGTTTTGTGTTGTTAGGGGGTTAGTTTTGTTTGATGTTAGAGGTTTAGGGTTGTTTGTTGTTAGTGGGTTAGTGTTTTTGGTTTTCAGGGGTTAGGGTTGTTTGTTGTTTGGGGGTTAGTGTGTGTTGTTAGGGGTTTAGTGTTGTTTGTTGTTAGGGGGTTAGTGTTGTTCGTTGTTAGGGGGTTAGGGTTGTTTCTTGTTACGGGGTTAGTGTTGTTTGTTGTTACGGGGTTAGGGTAGTTTCTTGTTCGGGGTTTAGTGTTGTTTTTTGTTAGGGGGTTAGTGTTTGTTGTTAGGGGTTTAGGGTTGTTTCTTGTTGGGGTTTAGGGGTTTTTGTTGTTAGGGTGTTAGTGTTGTTTCTTGTTAGGGTGTTAGTGTTTTGTGTTGTTAGGGGGTTAGTGTTGTTTGATGTTAGGGGTTTAGGGTTGTTTGTTGTTAGGGGGTTAGTGTTGTTTGTTGTTAGGGGGTTAGTGTAGTTTCTTGTTAGGGGGTTAGTGTTGTTTCGTGTTAGTGGGTTAGGGTTTTTTGTTGTTTAGTTAGGGTTGTTTGTTGTTAGGGGGTTAGTGTTGTTTGTTCTTAGGGGTTTAGCGTTGTTTCTTGTTGCGGTTTAGTGGTTTTTGTTGTTAGGGTGTTAGTGTTCATTGTGGTGAGGGGGTTAGTGTTGTTGGTTGTTCGGGGGTTACGATTGTTTGTTGTTAGGGAGTTAGGGTTGTTTGATGTTTGGGGGTTTGGGTAGTTTGTTGTTACGGGGTTAGTGTTGTTTGTTGTTACGGGGTTAGTGTAGTTTCTTGTTAGGGGTTTAGTGTTGTTTGTTGTTAGGGGTTAGTGATTGTTGTTAGGGGTTTCGGGTTGTTTCTTGTTGGGGTTTTGGTGGTTTCTGTTGCTAGGTTGTTAGTGTTGTTTCTTGTTAGGGTGTTAGGGTTGTTTGTTGTTAGTGGGTTAGGGTTGTTTGTTGTTCGTGGGTTAGTTTTTTTGGTTTTTAGGGGTTAGGGTTGTTTGTTGTTTGGGGGTTAGTGTTTGTTGTTAGGGGGTTAGGGTTGTTTGTTGTTAGGGTGTTAGTGTTCTTTGATGTTAGGGGTTTAGGGTTGTTTGTTGTTACGGGGTTAGTGTTGTTTGTTGTTAGGGGGTTAGGGTTGTTTGTTGTTAGGGGGTTAGTGTTGTTTGTTGTTAGGGGGTTAGGGTTGTTTGTTGTTAGGGTGTTAGTGTTGTTTGTTGTTAGTGGGTTAGGGTTTTTTGTTGGTTGGTTAGGGTTGTTTGTTGTTAGGGGGTTAGTGGTGTTTGTTGTTAGGGGTTTAGGGTTGTTTCTTGTTGGGGTTTAGTGGTTTTTGTTGTTAGGGTGTTAGTGTTGTTTGTTGTTAGGGTGTTAGTGTTTTGTGTTGTTAGGGGGTTAGTGTTGTTTGATGTTAGGGGTTTAGGGTTGTTTGTTGTTAGGGAGTTAGTGTTGTTTGTTGTTAGGGTGTTAGGGTTGTTCGTTGTTAGTGGTTTAGGGTAGTTTCTTGTTAGTGGGTTAGTGTTTTTGGTTTTTAGGGGTTATGGTTGTTTGTTGTTTGGGGGTTAGTGTTTGTTGTTTGGGGGTTAGGGTTGTTTGTTGTTAGGGTGTTAGTGTTCTTTGATGTTAGGGGTTTAGGGTTGTTTGTTGTTAGGGGGTTAGTGTTGTTCGTTGTTAGGGGGTTAGGGTTGTTTCTTGTTACGGGGTTAGTGTTGCTTGTTGTTACGGGGTTAGGGTAGATTCTTGTTCGGGGTTTAGTGTTGTTTTTTATTAGGGGGTTAGTGTTTGTTGTTAGGGGTTTAGGGTTGTTTGTTTTCAGGGTGTTAGTGTTGTTTGTTGTTAGGGAGTTAGGGTTGTTTGTTGTTAGGGTGTTAGTGTTGTTTGTTGTTAGTGGGTTAGGGTTTTTTGTTGGTTGGTTAGGGTTGTTTTTTGTTAGGGGGTTAGTGTTGTTTGTTGTTAGGGGTTTAGGGTTGTTTCTTGTTGGGGTTTAGTGGTTTTTGTTGTTAGGGTGTTAGTGTTGTTTGTTGTTAGGGTGTTAGTGTTTTGTGTTGTTAGGGGGTTAGTGTTGTTTGATGTTAGGGGTTTAGGGTTGTTTGTTGTTAGGGGGTTAGTGTTGTTTGTTGTTAGGGTGTTAGGGTTGTTTGTTGTTAGTGGGTTAGCGTTGTTTGTTGTTAGTGGGTTAGTCTTTTTGGTTTTTAGGGGTTAGGGTTGTTTGTTGTTTGGGGGTTAGTGTTTGTTGTTAGGGGGTTAGGGTTGTGTGTTGTTAGGGTGTTAGTGTTCTTTGATGTTAGGGGTTTAGGGTTGTTTGTTGTTAGGGGGTCAGTGTTTGTTGTTAGGGTGTTAGGGTTGTTTGTTGTTAGTGGGTTAACGTTGTTTGTTGTTAGTGGGTTAGTGTTTTTGGTTTTTAGGGGTTAGGGTTGTTTGTTGTTTGGGGGTTAGTGTTTTTTGTTAGGGGTTAGTGTTGTTTGTTGTTAGGTGGTTAGGACTGTTGTTAGGGGGTTAGTGTTTGTTCTTACGGGGTTAGTGTTGTTTGTGGTTAGGGCGTTAGTGTTGTAGGTTGTAAGGGGGTTAGGATTGTTTGTTGTTAGGGGTTTAGGGTTGTTTCTTATTGGGGTTTAGTGGTTTTTGTTGTTAGGGTGTTAGTGTTCTTTGATATTAGGGGTTTAGGGTTGTTTGTTGTTAGGGGGTTAGTGTTGTTTGTTGTTACGGGGTTAGGGTAGTTTCTTGTTAGGGGTTTAGTGTTGTTTGTTGTTAGGGGTTAGTGTTTGTTGTTAGGGGTTTAGGGTTGTTTCTTGTTGGGGTTTAGTGGTTTTTGTTGTTAGGGTGTTAGTGTTGTTTTTTGTTAGGGTGTTAGTGTTTTGTGTTGTTAGGGGGTTAGTGTTGTTTGATGTTAGGGGTTTAGGGTTTTTTGTTGTTAGTGGGTTAGTGTTGTTTGTTGTTAGGGGGTTAGGGTTGTTTGTTTCTAGGGGTTAGGGATGTTTGTTGTTTGGTTAGGGTTGTTTGTTGTTAGGGGGTTAGTGTTGTTTGTTGTTAGGGGTTAGGGTTGTTTGTTGTTATGGTGTCAGTGTTGTTTGTTGTTAGGGGGTTAGGGTTGTTTGTTGTTAGGGTGTTAGTGTTGTTTGTTGTTAGTGGGTTAGGGTTTTTTGTTGTTTGCTCAGGGTTGTTTGTTGTTAGGGGGTTAGTGTTGTTTGTTGTTAGGGGTTTAGGGTTGTTTCTTGTTGGGGTTTAGTGGTTTTTGTTGTTAGGGTGTTAGTGTTGTTTGTTGTTAGGGTGTTAGTGTTTTGTGTTGTTAGGGGGTTAGTGTTGTTTGATGTTACGGGTTAAGGGTTGTTTGTTGTTAGGCGGATAGTGTTGTTTGTTGTTAGGGTGCTAGGGTTTTTTTAGTGTTGTTTGTTGTTAGGGTGTTAGGGTTGTTTGTTGTTAGTGGGTTAGGGTTGTTTGTTTTTAGTGGGTTAGTTTTTTTGGTTTTTAGGGGTTAGGTTTGTTTGTTGTTTGGGGGTTAGTGTTTGTTGTTAGGGGGTTAGGGTTGTTTGTTGTTAGGGTGTTAGTGTTCTTTGATGTTAGGGGTTTAGGGTTGTTTGTTGTTAGGGGTTTAGTGTTGTTTGTTGTTGGGGGTTAGGGTTGTTTGTTGTGAGGGTGTTAGTGTTGTTTGTTGTTAGGGGGTTAGGGTTGTTTGTTGTTAGGGTGTTAGTGTTGTTTGTTGTTAGTGGGTTAGGGTTTTTTGTTGTTTGGTTAGGGTTGTTTTTTGTTAGGCGGTTAGTGTTGTTTGTTCTTAGGGGTTTAGGGTTGTTTCTTGTTGGGGTTTAGTGGTTTTTGTTGTTAGGGTGTTAGTGTTTATTGTGGTTAGGGGGTTAGTGTTGTTGGTTGCTCGGGGGTTAGGATTGTTTGTTGTTAGGGGGTTAGGGATGTTTGTTGTTTGGGGGTTAGGGTTGTTTGTTGTTACCGGGTTCGTGTTGTTTGTTGTTACGGGGTTACGGTAGTTTCTTGTTAGGGGTTTAGTGTTGTTTGTTGTTAGGGGGTTAGTGTTTGTTGTTAGGGGTTTAGGGTTATTTCTTGTTGGGGTTTACTGGTTTTTGTTGTTAGGGTGTTAGTGTTGTTTGTTGTTAGGGTGTTAGTGTTTTGTGTTGTTAGGGTGTTAGTGTTGTTTGATGTTAGGGGTTTATGGTTGTTTGTTGTTAGGGGGTTAGTGTTGTTTGTTGTTAGGGAGTTAGGGTTGTTTGTTGTTAGTGGGTTAGGGTTGTTTGTTGTTAGTGGGTTAGTGTTTTTGGTTTTTAGTAGTTAGTGTTGTTTGTTGTTTGGGGGTTAGTGTTTGTTGTTAGGGGGTTAGGGTTGTTTGTTGTTAGGGTGTTAGTGTTCTTTGATGTTAGGGGTTTAGGGTTGTTAGTTGTTAGGGGGTTAGTGTTGTTTGTTGTTAGGGGGTTAGGGTTGTTTGTTGTTAGGGTGTTAGTGTTGTTTGTTGTTAGTGGGTTAGGCTTCTTTGTTGTTTGGTTAGGGTTGTTTGTTGTTAGGGGGTTAGTGTTGTTTGTTGTTAGGGGTTTATGGTTGTTTCTTGTTGGGGTTTAGTGGTTTTTGTTGATAGGGTGTTAGTGTTTATTGTGGTTAGGGGGTTAGTGTTGTTGGTTGTTCGGGGGTTAGAGTTGTTTGTTGTTAGTGGGTTAGGGTTGTTTGTTAATAAGGGGTTAGGTTTTGTGTTGTTAGGGGGTTAGTATTGTTCGTTGCTGGGGGTTAGTGTTGTTTGTTCTTAGGACGTTAGTGTTGTTTGTTCTTAGGGGGTTAGGGTTGGTTGTTGTTAGGGTGTTAGTGTTGTTTGTTGTTAGGGGGTTAGTGTTGTTTGTTGTTAGGGTGTTAGGGTTGTTTGTTGTTAGTGGGTTAGGGTTGTTTGTTGTTAGTGGGTTAGTGTTTTTGGTTTCCAGCGGTTAGGGTTGTTTGTTGTTTGGGGGATAGTGTTTGTTGTTAGGGGTTTGGGGTTGATTGTTGTTAGGGTGTTAGTGTTCTTTGATGTTAGGGGTTTAGGGTTGTTTGTTGTTAGGGGGTTAGTGTTGTTTGTTGTTAGGGGGTTAGGGTTGTTTGTTGTTAGGGTGTTAGTGTTGTTTGTTGTTAGGGGGTTAGGGTTGTTTGTTGTTACGGTGTTAGTGTTGTTGTTGTTAGTGGGTTAGGTTTGTTTGTTGTTTGTTTAGGGTTGTTTGTTGTTAGGGGGTTAGTGTTGTTTGTTGTTAGGGGTTTAGGGTTGTTTCTCGTTGGGGTTTAGTGGTTTTTGTTGTTAGGGTGTTAGTGTTTATTGTGGTAAGGGGGTTAGTGTTGTTGGTTGTTCGGGGGTTAGGATTGTTTGTTGTTAGGGGGTTAGGGTTGTTTGTTGTTAGGGTGTTAGTGTTGTTTGTTGTTAGTGGGTTAGGGTTTTTTGTTGTTTGCTCAGGGTTGTTTGTTGTTAGGGGGTTAGTGCTGTTTGTTGTTAGGGGTTTAGGGTTGTTTCTTGTTGGGGTTTAGTGGTTTTTGTTGTTAGGGTGTTAGTGTTGTTTGTTGTTAGGGTGTTAGTGTTTTGTGTTGTTAGGGTGTTAGTGTTGTTTGATGTTAGGGGTTAAGGGTTGTTTGTTGTTAGGCGGATAGTGTTGTTTGTTGTTAGGGTGTTAGGGTTTTTTTAGTGTTGTTTGTTGTTAGGGTGTTAGGGTTGTTTGTTGTTAGTGGGTTAGGGTTGTTTGTTGTTAGTGGGTTAGTTTTTTTGGTTTTTAGGGGTTAGGTTTGTTTGTTGTTTGGGGGTTAGTGTTTGTTGTTAGGGGGTTAGGGATGTTTGTTGTTAGGGTGTTAGTGTTCTTTGATGTTAGGGGTTTAGGGTTGTTTGTTGTTAGGGGGTTAGTGTTGTTTGTTGTTGGGGGTTAGGGTTGTTTGTTGTGAGGGTGTTAGTGTTGTTTGTTTTTAGGGGGTTAGGGTTGTTTGTTGTTAGGGTGTTAGTGTTGTTTGTTGTTAGTGGGTTAAGGTTTTTTGTTGTTTGGTTAGGGTTGTTTGTTGTTAGGCGGTTAGTGTTGTTTGTTCTTAGGGGTTTAGGGTTGTTTCTTGTTGGGGTTTAGTGGTTTTTGTTGTTAGGGTGTTAGTGTTTATTGTTTTTAGGGGGTTAGTGTTGTTGGTTGTTCGGGGGTTAGGATTGTTTGTTGTTAGGGGGTTAGGGTTGTTTGTTGTTTGGGGGTTAGGGTTGTTTTTTGTTACGGGGTTAGTGTTGTTTGTTGTTACGGGGTTAGGGTAGTTTCTTGTTAGGGGTTTATTGTTGTTTGTTGTTAGGGGTTTAGTGTTTGTTGTTAGGGGTTTAGGGTTGTTTCTTGTTGGGGTTTAGTGGTTTTTGTTGTTAGGGTGTTAGTGTTGTTTGTTGTTAGGTTGTTAGTGTTTTGTGTTGTTAGGGGGTTAGTGTTGTTTGATGTTAGGGGTTTAGGGTTGTTTGTTGTTAGGGGGTTAGTGTTGTTTGTTGTTAGGGAGTTAGGGTTGTTTGTTGTTAGTGGGTTAGGGTTCTTTGTTGTTAGTGGGTTAGTGGTTTTGGTTTTTAGGGGTTAGTGTTGTTTGTTGCTTGGGGGTTAGTGTTTGTTGTTAGGGGTTTAGGGTTGTTTGTTCTTAGGGTGTTAGTGTTCTTTGATGTTAGGGGTTGAGGGTTGTTTGTTGTTAGGGTGTTAGTGTTGTTTGTTGTTAGGGGGTTAGGGTTGTTTGTTGTTAGGGTGTTAGGGTTGTTTGTTGTTAGGGGGTTAGGGTTGTTTGTTGTTAGGGTGATAGTGTTGTTTGTTGTTAGTGGTTTAGTTTTTTTTGTTGTTTGGTTAGGATTGTATGTTCTTAGGGGGTTAGTGTTGTTTGTTGTTAGGGGTTTAGGGTTGTTTCTTGTTTTGGTTTAGTGGTTTTTGTTGTTAGGGTGTTAGTGTTGTTTGCTGTTAGGGTGTTAGTGTTTTGTGTTGTTAGGGGGTTAGTTTTGTTTGATGTTAGAGGTTTAGGGTTGTTTGTTGTTAGTGGGTTAGTGTTTTTGGTTTTCAGGGGTTAGGGTTGTTTGTTGTTTGGGGGTTAGTGTGTGTTGTTAGGGGTTTAGTGTTGTTTGTTGTTAGGGGGTTAGTGTTGTTCGTTGTTAGGGGGTTAGGGTTGTTTCTTGTTACGGGGTTAGTGTTGTTTGTTGTTACGGGGTTAGGGTAGTTTCTTGTTCGGGGTTTAGTGTTGTTTTTTGTTAGGGGGTTAGTGTTTGTTGTTAGGGGTTTAGGGTTGTTTCTTGTTGGGGTTTAGGGGTTTTTGTTGTTAGGGTGTTAGTGTTGTTTCTTGTTAGGGTGTTAGTGTTTTGTGTTGTTAGGGGGTTAGTGTTGTTTGATGTTAGGGGTTTAGGGTTGTTTGTTGTTAGGGGGTTAGTGTTGTTTGTTGTTAGGGGGTTAGTGTAGTTTCTTGTTAGGGGGTTAGTGTTGTTTCGTGTTAGTGGGTTAGGGTTTTTTGTTGTTTAGTTAGGGTTGTTTGTTGTTAGGGGGTTAGTGTTGTTTGTTCTTAGGGGTTTAGCGTTGTTTCTTGTTGCGGTTTAGTGGTTTTTGTTGTTAGGGTGTTAGTGTTCATTGTGGTGAGGGGGTTAGTGTTGTTGGTTGTTCGGGGGTTACGATTGTTTGTTGTTAGGGAGTTAGGGTTGTTTGATGTTTGGGGGTTTGGGTAGTTTGTTGTTACGGGGTTAGTGTTGTTTGTTGTTACGGGGTTAGTGTAGTTTCTTGTTAGGGGTTTAGTGTTGTTTGTTGTTAGGGGTTAGTGATTGTTGTTAGGGGTTTCGGGTTGTTTCTTGTTGGGGTTTTGGTGGTTTCTGTTGCTAGGTTGTTAGTGTTGTTTCTTGTTAGGGTGTTAGGGTTGTTTGTTGTTAGTGGGTTAGGGTTGTTTGTTGTTCGTGGGTTAGTTTTTTTGGTTTTTAGGGGTTAGGGTTGTTTGTTGTTTGGGGGTTAGTGTTTGTTGTTAGGGGGTTAGGGTTGTTTGTTGTTAGGGTGTTAGTGTTCTTTGATGTTAGGGGTTTAGGGTTGTTTGTTGTTACGGGGTTAGTGTTGTTTGTTGTTAGGGGGTTAGGGTTGTTTGTTGTTAGGGGGTTAGTGTTGTTTGTTGTTAGGGGGTTAGGGTTGTTTGTTGTTAGGGTGTTAGTGTTGTTTGTTGTTAGTGGGTTAGGGTTTTTTGTTGGTTGGTTAGGGTTGTTTGTTGTTAGGGGGTTAGTGGTGTTTGTTGTTAGGGGTTTAGGGTTGTTTCTTGTTGGGGTTTAGTGGTTTTTGTTGTTAGGGTGTTAGTGTTGTTTGTTGTTAGGGTGTTAGTGTTTTGTGTTGTTAGGGGGTTAGTGTTGTTTGATGTTAGGGGTTTAGGGTTGTTTGTTGTTAGGGACTTAGTGTTGTTTGTTGTTAGGGTGTTAGGGTTGTTCGTTGTTAGTGGTTTAGGGTAGTTTCTTGTTAGTGGGTTAGTGTTTTTGGTTTTTAGGGGTTATGGTTGTTTGTTGTTTGGGGGTTAGTGTTTGTTGTTTGGGGGTTAGGGTTGTTTGTTGTTAGGGTGTTAGTGTTCTTTGATGTTAGGGGTTTAGGGTTGTTTGTTGTTAGGGGGTTAGTGTTGTTCGTTGTTAGGGGGTTAGGGTTGTTTCTTGTTACGGGGTTAGTGTTGCTTGTTGTTACGGGGTTAGGGTAGATTCTTGTTCGGGGTTTAGTGTTGTTTTTTATTAGGGGGTTAGTGTTTGTTGTTAGGGGTTTAGGGTTGTTTGTTTTCAGGGTGTTAGTGTTGTTTGTTGTTAGGGAGTTAGGGTTGTTTGTTGTTAGGGTGTTAGTGTTGTTTGTTGTTAGTGGGTTAGGGTTTTTTGTTGGTTGGTTAGGGTTGTTTTTTGTTAGGGGGTTAGTGTTGTTTGTTGTTAGGGGTTTAGGGTTGTTTCTTGTTGGGGTTTAGTGGTTTTTGTTGTTAGGGTGTTAGTGTTGTTTGTTGTTAGGGTGTTAGTGTTTTGTGTTGTTAGGGGGTTAGTGTTGTTTGATGTTAGGGGTTTAGGGTTGTTTGTTGTTAGGGGGTTAGTGTTGTTTGTTGTTAGGGTGTTAGGGTTGTTTGTTGTTAGTGGGTTAGCGTTGTTTGTTGTTAGTGGGTTAGTCTTTTTGGTTTTTAGGGGTTAGGGTTGTTTGTTGTTTGGGGGTTAGTGTTTGTTGTTAGGGGGTTAGGGTTGTGTGTTGTTAGGGTGTTAGTGTTCTTTGATGTTAGGGGTTTAGGGTTGTTTGTTGTTAGGGGGTCAGTGTTTGTTGTTAGGGTGTTAGGGTTGTTTGTTGTTAGTGGGTTAACGTTGTTTGTTGTTAGTGGGTTAGTGTTTTTGGTTTTTAGGGGTTAGGGTTGTTTGTTGTTTGGGGGTTAGTGTTTTTTGTTAGGGGTTAGTGTTGTTTGTTGTTAGGTGGTTAGGACTGTTGTTAGGGGGTTAGTGTTTGTTCTTACGGGGTTAGTGTTGTTTGTGGTTAGGGCGTTAGTGTTGTAGGTTGTAAGGGGGTTAGGATTGTTTGTTGTTAGGGGTTTAGGGTTGTTTCTTATTGGGGTTTAGTGGTTTTTGTTGTTAGGGTGTTAGTGTTCTTTGATATTAGGGGTTTAGGGTTGTTTGTTGTTAGGGGGTTAGTGTTGTTTGTTGTTACGGGGTTAGGGTAGTTTCTTGTTAGGGGTTTAGTGTTGTTTGTTGTTAGGGGTTAGTGTTTGTTGTTAGGGGTTTAGGGTTGTTTCTTGTTGGGGTTTAGTGGTTTTTGTTGTTAGGGTGTTAGTGTTGTTTTTTGTTAGGGTGTTAGTGTTTTGTGTTGTTAGGGGGTTAGTGTTGTTTGATGTTAGGGGTTTAGGGTTTTTTGTTGTTAGTGGGTTAGTGTTGTTTGTTGTTAGGGGGTTAGGGTTGTTTGTTTCTAGGGGTTAGGGATGTTTGTTGTTTGGTTAGGGTTGTTTGTTGTTAGGGGGTTAGTGTTGTTTGTTGTTAGGGGTTAGGGTTGTTTGTTGTTATGGTGTCAGTGTTGTTTGTTGTTAGGGGGTTAGGGTTGTTTGTTGTTAGGGTGTTAGTGTTGTTTGTTGTTAGTGGGTTAGGGTTTTTTGTTGTTTGCTCAGGGTTGTTTGTTGTTAGGGGGTTAGTGTTGTTTGTTGTTAGGGGTTTAGGGTTGTTTCTTGTTGGGGTTTAGTGGTTTTTGTTGTTAGGGTGTTAGTGTTGTTTGTTGTTAGGGTGTTAGTGTTTTGTGTTGTTAGGGGGTTAGTGTTGTTTGATGTTACGGGTTAAGGGTTGTTTGTTGTTAGGCGGATAGTGTTGTTTGTTGTTAGGGTGTTAGGGTTTTTTTAGTGTTGTTTGTTGTTAGGGTGTTAGGGTTGTTTGTTGTTAGTGGGTTAGGGTTGTTTGTTTTTAGTGGGTTAGTTTTTTTGGTTTTTAGGGGTTAGGGTTGTTTGTTGTTTGGGGGTTAGTGTTTGTTGTTAGGGGGTTAGGGTTGTGTGTTGTTAGGGTGTTAGTGTTCTTTGATGTTAGGGGTTTAGGGTTGTTTGTTGTTAGGGGGTCAGTGTTTGTTGTTAGGGTGTTAGGGTTGTTTGTTGTTAGTGGGTTAACGTTGTTTGTTGTTAGTGGGTTAGTGTTTTTGGTTTTTAGGGGTTAGGGTTGTTTGTTGTTTGGGGGTTAGTGTTTGTTGTTAGGGGTTAGTGTTGTTTGTTGTTAGGTGGTTAGGACTGTTGTTAGGGGGTTAGTGTTTGTTCTTACGGGGTTAGTGTTGTTTGTGGTTAGGGCGTTAGTGTTGTAGGTTGTAAGGGGGTTAGGATTGTTTGTTGTTAGGGGTTTAGGGTTGTTTCTTATTGGGGTTTAGTGGTTTTTGTTGTTAGGGTGTTAGTGTTCTTTGATATTAGGGGTTTAGGGTTGTTTGTTGTTAGGGGGTTAGTGTTGTTTGTTGTTACGGGGTTAGGGTAGTTTCTTGTTAGGGGTTTAGTGTTGTTTGTTGTTAGGGGGTTAGTGTTTGTTGTTAGGGGTTTAGGGTTGTTTCTTGTTGGGGTTTAGTGGTTTTTGTTGTTAGGGTGTTAGTGTTGTTTGTTGTTAGGGTGTTAGTGTTTTGTGTTGTTAGGGGGTTAGTGTTGTTTGATGTTAGGGGTTTAGGGTTTTTTGTTGTTAGTGGGTTAGTGTTGTTTGTTGTTAGGGGGTTAGGGTTGTTTGTTTCTAGGGGTTAGGGTTGTTTGTTGTTTGGTTAGGGTTGTTTGTTGTTAGGGGGTTAGTGTTGTTTGTTGTTAGGGTGTTAGTGTTGTTTGTTGTTAGTGGGTTAGGGTTTTTTGTTGTTTGCTCAGGGTTGTTTGTTGTTAGGGGGTTAGTGTTGTTTGTTGTTAGGGGTTTAGGGTTGTTTCTTGTTGGGGTTTAGTGGTTTTTGTTGTTAGGGTGTTAGTGTTGTTTGTTGTTAGGGTGTTAGTGTTTTGTGTTGTTAGGGGGTTAGTGTTGTTTGATGTTACGGGTTAAGGGTTGTTTGTTGTTAGGCGGATAGTGTTGTTTGTTGTTAGGGTGTTAGGGTTTTTTTAGTGTTGTTCATTGTTAGGGTGTTAGGGTTGTTTGTTGTTAGTGGGTTAGGGTTGTTTGTTTTTAGTGGGTTAGTTTTTTTGGTTTTTAGGGGTTAGGTTTGTTTGTTGTTTGGGGGTTAGTGTGTGTTGTTAAGGGGTTAGGGTTGTTTGTTGTTAGGGTGTTAGTGTTCTTTGATGTTAGGGGTTTAGGGTTGTTTGTTGTTAGGGGTTTAGTGTTGTTTGTTGTTGGGGGTTAGGGTTGTTTGTTGTGAGGGTGTTAGTGTTGTTTGTTGTTAGGGGGTTAGGGTTGTTTGTTGTTAGGGTGTTAGTGTTGTTTGTTGTTAGGGGGTTAGGGTTTTTTGTTGTTTGGTTAGGGTTGTTTTTTGTTAGGCGGTTAGTGTTGTTTGTTCTTAGGGGTTTAGGGTTGTTTCTTGTTGGGGTTTAGTGGTTTTTTTTGTTAGGGTGTTAGTGTTTATTGTGGTTAGGGGGTTAGTGTTGTTGGTTGCTCGGGGGTTAGGATTGTTTGTTGTTAGGGGGTTAGGGATGTTTGTTGTTTGGGGGTTAGGGTTGTTTGTTGTTACCGGGTTCGTGTTGTTTGTTGTTACGGGGTTACGGTAGTTTCTTGTTAGGGGTTTAGTGTTGTTTGTTGTTAGGGGGTTAGTGTTTGTTGTTAGGGGTTTAGGGTTATTTCTTGTTGGGGTTTACTGGTTTTTGTTGTTAGGGTGTTAGTGTTGTTTGTTGTTAGGGTGTTAGTGTTTTGTGTTGTTAGGGGGTTAGTGTTGTTTGATGTTAGGGGTTTATGGTTGTTTGTTGTTAGGGGGTTAGTGTTGTTTGTTGTTAGGGAGTTAGGGTTGTTTGTTGTTAGTGGGTTAGGGTTGTTTGTTGTTAGTGGGTTAGTGTTTTTGGTTTTTAGTAGTTAGTGTTGTTTGTTGTTTGGGGGTTAGTGTTTGTTGTTAGGGGGTTAGGGTTGTTTGTTGTTAGGGTGTTAGTGTTGTTTGTTGTTAGTGGGTTAGGTTTCTTTGTTGTTTGGTTAGGGTTGTTTGTTGTTAGGGGGTTAGTGTTGTTTGTTGTTAGGGGTTTATGGTTGTTTCTTGTTGGGGTTTAGTGGTTTTTGTTGATAGGGTGTTAGTGTTTATTGTGGTTAGGGGGTTAGTGTTGTTGGTTGTTCGGGGGTTAGAGTTGTTTGTTGTTAGTGGGTTAGGGTTGTTTGTTAATAAGGGGTTAGGTTTTGTGTTGTTAGGGGGTTAGTATTGTTCGTTGCTGGGGGTTAGTGTTGTTTGTTCTTAGGACGTTAGTGTTGTTTGTTCTTAGGGGGTTAGGGTTGGTTGTTGTTAGGGTGTTAGTGTTGTTTGTTGTTAGGGGGTTAGTGTTGTTTGTTGTTAGGGTGTTAGGGTTGTTTGTTGTTAGTGGGTTAGGGTTGTTTGTTGTTAGTGGGTTAGTGTTTTTGGTTTCCAGCGGTTAGGGTTGTTTGTTGTTTGGGGGATAGTGTTTGTTGTTAGGGGTTTGGGGTTGATTGTTGTTAGGGTGTTAGTGTTCTTTGATGTTAGGGGTTTAGGGTTGTTTGTTGTTAGGGGGTTAGTGTTGTTTGTTGTTAGGGGGTTAGGGTTGTTTGTTGTTGGGGTGTTAGTGTTGTTTGTTGTTAGGGGGTTAGGGTTGTTTGTTGTTACGGTGTTAGTGTTGTTGTTGTTAGTGGGTTAGGTTTGTTTGTTGTTTGTTTAGGGTTGTTTGTTGTTAGGGGGTTAGTGTTGTTTGTTGTTAGGGGTTTAGGGTTGTTTCTCGTTGGGGTTTAGTGGTTTTTGTTGTTAGGGTGTTAGTGTTTATTGTGGTAAGGGGGTTAGTGTTGTTGGTTGTTCGGGGGTTAGGATTGTTTGTTGTTAGGGGGTTAGGGTTGTTTGTTGTTAGGGTGTTAGTGTTGTTTGTTGTTAGTGGGTTAGGGTTTTTTGTTGTTTGCTCAGGGTTGTTTGTTGTTAGGGGGTTAGTGCTGTTTGTTGTTAGGGGTTTAGGGTTGTTTCTTGTTGGGGTTTAGTGGTTTTTGTTGTTAGGGTGTTAGTGTTGTTTGTTGTTAGGGTGTTAGTGTTTTGTGTTGTTAGGGTGTTAGTGTTGTTTGATGTTAGGGGTTAAGGGTTGTTTGTTGTTAGGCGGATAGTGTTGTTTGTTGTTAGGGTGTTAGGGTTTTTTTAGTGTTGTTTGTTGTTAGGGTGTTAGGGTTGTTTGTTGTTAGTGGGTTAGGGTTGTTTGTTGTTAGTGGGTTAGTTTTTTTGGTTTTTAGGGGTTAGGTTTGTTTGTTGTTTGGGGGTTAGTGTTTGTTGTTAGGGGGTTAGGGATGTTTGTTGTTAGGGTGTTAGTGTTCTTTGATGTTAGGGGTTTAGGGTTGTTTGTTGTTAGGGGGTTAGTGTTGTTTGTTGTTGGGGGTTAGGGTTGTTTGTTGTGAGGGTGTTAGTGTTGTTTGTTTTTAGGGGGTTAGGGTTGTTTGTTGTTAGGGTGTTAGTGTTGTTTGTTGTTAGTGGGTTAAGGTTTTTTGTTGTTTGGTTAGGGTTGTTTGTTGTTAGGCGGTTAGTGTTGTTTGTTCTTAGGGGTTTAGGGTTGTTTCTTGTTGGGGTTTAGTGGTTTTTGTTGTTAGGGTGTTAGTGTTTATTGTTTTTAGGGGGTTAGTGTTGTTGGTTGTTCGGGGGTTAGGATTGTTTGTTGTTAGGGGGTTAGGGTTGTTTGTTGTTTGGGGGTTAGGGTTGTTTGTTGTTACGGGGTTAGTGTTGTTTGTTGTTACGGGGTTAGGGTAGTTTCTTGTTAGGGGTTTATTGTTGTTTGTTGTTAGGGGTTTAGTGTTTGTTGTTAGGGGTTTAGGGTTGTTTCTTGTTGGGGTTTAGTGGTTTTTGTTGTTAGGGTGTTAGTGTTGTTTGTTGTTAGGTTGTTAGTGTTTTGTGTTGTTAGGGGGTTAGTGTTGTTTGATGTTAGGGGTTTAGGGTTGTTTGTTGTTAGGGGGTTAGTGTTGTTTGTTGTTAGGGAGTTAGGGTTGTTTGTTGTTAGTGGGTTAGGGTTCTTTGTTGTTAGTGGGTTAGTGGTTTTGGTTTTTAGGGGTTAGTGTTGTTTGTTGCTTGGGGGTTAGTGTTTGTTGTTAGGGGTTTAGGGTTGTTTGTTCTTAGGGTGTTAGTGTTCTTTGATGTTAGGGGTTGAGGGTTGTTTGTTGTTAGGGTGTTAGTGTTGTTTGTTGTTAGGGGGTTAGGGTTGTTTGTTGTTAGGGTGTTAGTGTTGTGAGTTGTTAGTGGGTTAGGGTTTTTTGTTGTTTGGTTAGGGTTGTTTGCTGTTAGGGGGTTAGTGTTGTTTGTTCTTAGGGGTTTAGGGTTGTTTCTTGTTGGGGTTTAGTGGTTTTTGTTGTTAGGGTGTTAGTGTTTATTGTGGTTATGGGGTTAGTGTTGTTGGTTGTTCGGGGGTTAGGATTGTTTGTTGTTAGGGGGTTAGGGTTGTTTGTTGTTTGGGGGTTAGGGTTGTTTGTTGTTACCGGGTTAGTGTTGTTTGTTGTTACGGGGTTACGGTAGTTTCTTGTTAGGGGTTTAGTGTTGTTTGTTGTTAGGGGGTTAGTGTTTGTTGTTAGGGGTTTAGGGTTATTTCTTGTTGGGGTTTACTGGTTTTTGTTGTTAGGGTGTTAGTGTTGTTTGTTGTTAGGGTGTTAGTGTTTTGTGTTGTTAGGGGGTTAGTGTTGTTTGATGTTAGGGGTTTAGGGTTGTTTGTTGTTAGGGGGTTAGTGTTGTTTGTTGTTAGGGAGTTAGGGTTGTTTGTTGTTAGTGGGTTAGGGTTGTTTGTTGTTAGTGGGTTAGTGTTTTTGGTTTTTAGTAGTTAGTGTTGTTTGTTGTTTGGGGGTTAGTGTTTGTTGTTAGGGGGTTAGGGATGTTTGTTGTTAGGGTGTTAGTGTTCTTTGATGTTAGGGGTTTAGGGTTGTTAGTTGTTAGGGGGTTAGTGTTGTTTGTTGTTAGGGGGTTAGGGTTGTTTGTTGTTAGGGTGTTAGTGTTGTTTGTTGTTAGTGGGTTAGGTTTCTTTGTTGTTTGGTTAGGGTTGTTTGTTGTTAGGGGGTTAGTGTTGTTTGTTGTTAGGGGTTTATGGTTGTTTCTTGTTGGGGTTTAGTGGTTTTTGTTGATAGGGTGTTAGTGTTTATTGTGGTTAGGGGGTTAGTGTTGTTGGTTGTTCGGGGGTTAGTGTTGTTTGTTGTTAGGGTGTTAGGGTTGTTTGTTGTTAGTGGGTTAGGGTTGTTTGTTGTTAGTGGTTTAGTGTTTTTGGTTTTCAGGGGTTAGGGTCGTTTGTTGTTTGGGGGTTAGTGTTTGTTGTTAGGGGTTTGGGTTTGATTGTTGTTAGGGTGTTAGTGTTCTTTGATGTTAGGGGTTTAGGGTTGTTTGTTGTTAGGGGGTTAGTGTTGTTTGTTGTTAGGGGGTTAGGGTTGTTTGTTGTTAGGGTGTTAGTGTTGTTTGTTGTTAGTGGGTTAGGTTTGTTTGTTGTTTGTTTAGGGTTGTTTGTGTTAGGGGGTTAGTGTTGTTTGTTGTTAGGGTGTTAGGGTTGTTTGTTGTTAGTGGGTTAGGGTTGTTTGTTGTTAGTGGGTTAGTGTTTTTGGTTTTTAGGGGTTAGGGTTGTTTGTTTGGTGGTTAGTGTTTGTTGTTAGGGGGCTAGGGTTGTTTGTTGTTAGGGTTTTAGTGTTCTTTGATGTTAGGGGTTTAGGGTTGTTTGTTGTTAGGGGGTTAGTGTTGTTTGTTGTTACGGTGTTAGGGTTGTTTTTTGTTTGTGGTTTAGGGTTGTTTGTTGATAAGGTGTTAGGTTTTGTGTTGTTAGGGGGTTAGTATTGTTCGTTGCTGGGATTTAGTGTTGTTTGTTCTTAGGGCGTTAGTGTTGTTTGTTCTTAGGGGTTAGGGTTGGTTATTGTTAGGGTGTTAGTGTTGTTTGTTGTTAGGGGGTTAGTGTTGTTTGTTGTTAGGGGTTTAGGGTTGTTTCTTGTTAGGGGGTTAGTGTTGTTTGTTTTTAGGGGCTTAGGGTTTTTTCTTGTTGGGGTTTAGTGGTGTTTGTTGTTCGGGTGTTAGTGTTGTTTGTTGTTAGGGGCTTAGTGTTGTTTGTTTTTAGGGGTTCAGTGTTGTTTGCTTTTAGGGTTTTAGGGTTGTTTGTTTTTCAGGGGTGAGTGTTGTTTGTTGTTTGGGGGTTAGGATTGTTTGTTTTTAGGGGGTTAGTGTTGTTTGTGGTTAGGGCGTTACTGTTGGATGTTGTTAGCGGGTTCGTGTTTTTTGTTGTTAGTGGGTTAGTGCTGTTTGTTGTTATTGGCTTAGTGTTGTTTGTTTTTAGGGTTTCAGTGTTGTTTGTTTTTAGGGTTTTAGGGTTTTTTGTTTTTAGGGGGTTAGTGTTGTTTGTTTTTAGGGGGTTAGCATTGTTTTTTGTTAGCGGGTTAGTGTTGGTTGCTGTTAGCGTGTCAGTGTTTTTTGTTGTTAGAGTGTTAGTGCTGTTTGTTGTTAGGGGCTTAGTGTTGTTTGTTTTAAGGGGTTCAGTGTTGTTTGTTTTAGGGTTTTAGGGTTGTGTGTTTTTAGGGGGTTAGTGTTGTTTGTTGTTAGGGGGTTAGTGCTTTTGTTCTTAGGGGTTAGTGTTGTTTGTTGTTAGAGGGTTAGTGTTGTTTGTTCTTAGGGGATGAGTGTTGTTTGTTTTTAGGGGTTTATTGTTGTTTCTTTTTAGGGGGTTAGTGTTGTTTGTTGTTAGGTGGTTAGGACTGTTGTTAGGGGGTTAGTGTTGTTTCTTCTTACGGGGTTAGTGTTGTTTGTGGTTAGGGGGTTAGTGTTGTAGGTTGTTAGGGGGTTAGGATTGTTTGTTGTTAGGAGTTTAGGGGTGTTTGTTGTCAGGGGGTTAAGGTTGTTTGTTGTTAGGAGGTTAGTGTTATTTGTTGTTACGGGGTTACTTTGGTTTCTTGTTAGGGGTTTAGTGTTGTTTGTTGTTAGGGGGTTAGTGTTGTTTGTTGTTAGGGGGTTAGGGTTGTTTGTTGTTAGGGTGTTAGTGTTGTTTGTTGTCAGTGGGTTAGGTTTGTTTGTTGTTTGGTTAGGGTGGTTTGTTCTTAGGGGGTTAGTGTTTTTTGTTGTTAGGGGTTTAGGGTTGTTTCTTGTCGGGGTTTAGTGGTTTTTGTTGTTAGGGTGTTAGTGTTTATTGTGGTTAGGGGGTTAGTGTTGTTTGTTGTTCGGGGGTTAGGGTTGTTTGTTGTTAGTGGGTTAGGGTTATTTTTTGATAAGGGGTTAGGTTTTGTGTTGTTAGGGGGTTACTATTGTTTGTTGCTGGGGGTTAGTGTTGTTTGTTCTTAGGGCGTTAGTGTTGTTTGTTCTTAGGGGGTTAGGGTTGGTTGTTGTTAGGGTGTTAGTGTTGTTTGTTGTTAGGGGGTTAGTGTTGTTTGTTGTTAGGGACTTAGGGTTGTTTCTTGTTGGGGTTTAGTGGTGTTAGTTGTTCGGGTGTTAGTGTTGTTTGTTGTTAGGGGCTTAGTGTTGTTTGTTTTTAGGGGTTCAGTGTTGTTTGCTTTTAGGGTTTTAGGCTTGTTTGTTTTTTAGGGGTGAGTGTTGTTTGTTGTTAGGGGGTTAGGATTGTTTGTTTTTAGGGGGTTAGTGTTGTTTGTGGTTAGGGCTTTACTGTTGGATGTTGTTAGCGGGTTAGTGTTTTTTGTTGTTAGTGGGTTAGTGCTGTTTGGTGTTATTGGCTTAGTGTTGTTTGTTTTTAGGGGTTCAGTGTTGTTTGTTTTTAGGGTTTTAGGGTTGTTTGTTTTTAGGGGGTTAATGTTGTTTGTTTTTAGGGGGTTAGGATTGTTTGTTGTTAGGGGGTTAGTGTTGGTTGTTGATACCGTGTCAGTGTTTTTTGTTGTTATAGTGTTAGTGCTCTTTGTTGTTAGGGCTTAGTGTTGTTGTTTTAAGGGGTTCAGTGTTGTTTCTTTTTAGGGTTTTAGGGTTGTTTGTTCTTAGGGGGTTAGTGTTGTTTGTTGTTAGGGGGTTAGTGTTTTTGTTCTTAGGGGTTAGTGTTGTTTGTTGTTAGAGGGTTAGTGTTGTTTGTTCTTAGGGGATGAGTGTTGTTTGTTTTTAGGGGTTTATTGTTGTTTCTTTTTGGGGGGGTTAGTGTTGTTTGTTGTTAGGTGGTTAGGACTGTTGTTAGGGGGTTAGTGTTGTTTGGTCTTACGGGGTTAGTGTTGTTTGTTGTTAGGGGGTTAGTGTTGTAGGTTGTTAGGGGTTTAGGATTGTTTGTTGTTAGGGGTTTAGGGGTGTTTGTTGTTAGGGGGTTAAGGTTGTTTGTTGTTAGGAGGTTAGTGTTGTTTGTTGTTACGGGGTTAGGTTAGTTTCTTGTTAGGGGTTTAGTGTTGTTTGTTGTTAGGGGGTTAGTGTTTGTTGTTAGGGGCTTAGGGTTGTTTCTTGTTGGGGTTTAGTGGTTTTTGTTGTTAGGGTGTTAGTGTGGTTTGTTGTTAGGGTGTTAGTGTTTTGTGTTGTTAGGGGGTTAGTGTTGTTTGATGTTAGGGGTTTAGGGTTGTTTGTTGTTATGGGGTTAGTGTTGTTTGTTGTTAGGGTGTTAGGGTTGTTTGTTGTTAGTGGGTTAGGGTTGTTTGTTGTTAGTGGTTTAGTGTTTTTGGTTTTCAGGGGTTAGGGTCGTTTGTTGTTTGGGGGTTAGTGTTTGTTGTTAGGGGTTTGGGTTTGATTGTTGTTAGGATGTTAGTGTTCTTTGATGTTAGGGGTTTAGGGTTGTTTGTTGTTAGGGGGTTAGTGTTGTTTGTTGTTAGGGGGTTAGGGTTGTTTGTTGTTAGGGTGTTAGTGTTGTTTGTTGTTAGTGGGTTAGGTTTGTTTGTTGTTTGTTTAGGGTTGTTTGTGTTAGGGGGTTAGTGTTGTTTGTTGTTAGGGTGTTAGGGTTGTTTGTTGTTAGTGGGTTAGGGTTGTTTGTTGTTAGTGGGTTAGTGTTTTTGGTTTTTAGGGGTTAGGGTTGTTTGTTTGGTGGTTAGTGTTTGTTGTTAGGGGGCTAGGGTTGTTTGTTGTTAGGGTTTTAGTGTTCTTTGATGTTAGGGGTTTAGGGTTGTTTGTTGTTAGGGGGTTAGTGTTGTTTGTTGTTACGGTGTTAGGGTTGTTTTTTGTTTGTGGTTTAGGGTTGTTTGTTGATAAGGTGTTAGGTTTTGTGTTGTTAGGGGGTTAGTATTGTTCGTTGCTGGGATTTAGTGTTGTTTGTTCTTAGGGCGTTAGTGTTGTTTGTTCTTAGGGGTTAGGGTTGGTTATTGTTAGGGTGTTAGTGTTGTTTGTTGTTAGGGGGTTAGTGTTGTTTGTTGTTAGGGGTTTAGGGTTGTTTCTTGTTAGGGGGTTAGTGTTGTTTGTTTTTAGGGGCTTAGGGTTTTTTCTTGTTGGGGTTTAGTGGTGTTTGTTGTTCGGGTGTTAGTGTTGTTTGTTGTTAGGGGCTTAGTGTTGTTTGTTTTTAGGGGTTCAGTGTTGTTTGCTTTTAGGGTTTTAGGGTTGTTTGTTTTTCAGGGGTGAGTGTTGTTTGTTGTTTGGGGGTTAGGATTGTTTGTTTTTAGGGGGTTAGTGTTGTTTGTGGTTAGGGCGTTACTGTTGGATGTTGTTAGCGGGTTCGTGTTGTTTGTTGTTAGGGTGTTAGGGTTGTTTGTTGTTAGGGTGTTAGTGTTTTGTGTTGTTAGGGGGTTAGTGTTGTTTGATGTTAGGGGTTTAGGGTTGTTTGTTGTTAGGGGGTTAGTGTTGTTTGTTGTTAGGGTGTTAGGGTTTTTTGTTGTTAGTGGGTTAGGGTTGTTTGTTGTTAGTGGGTTAGTGTTTTTGGTTTTTAGGGGTTAGGGTTGTTTGTTGTTTGGGGGATAGTGTTTGTTGTTAGGGGGTTAGGGTTGTTTGTTGTTAGGGTGTTAGTGTTCTTTGAGGTTAGGGGTTTAGGGTTGTTTGTTGTTAGGGGGTTAGTGTTGTTTCTTGTTAGGGGGTTAGGGTTGTTTGTTGTTAGGGTGTTAGTGTTGTTTGTTGTTAGGGGGTTATGGTTGTTTGTTGTTAGGGAGTTAGTGTTCTTTGTTGTTAGTGGGTTAGGGTTTTTTGTTGTTTGGTCAGGGTTGTTTGTTGTTAGGGGGTTAGTGTTGTTTGTTGTTAGGGGTTTAGTGTTGTTTCTTGTTGGGGTTTAGTGGTTTTTGTTGATAGGGTGTTAGTTTTTATTGCGGTTAGGGGGTTACTGTTGTTTGTTGTTAGGGGTTTAGGGTTGTTTCTTGTTGGGGTTTAGTGGTTTTTGTTGTTAGGGTGTTAGTGTTGTTTGTTGTTAGGGTGGTAGTGTTTTGTGATGTTAGGGGGTTAGTGGTGTTTGATGTTAGGGGTTTAGGGTTGTTTGTTGTTAGGGGGTTAGTGTTTGTTGTTAGGGTGTTAGGGTTGTTTGTTGTTAGTGGGTTAGGGTTGTTTGTTGTTAGTGGGTTACTGTTTTTGGTTTTTAGGGGTTAGGGTTGTTTGTTGTTTGGGGGTTAGTGTTTGTTGTTAGGGGGTTAGGGTTGTTTGTTGTTAGGGTGTTAGTGTTCTTTGATGTTAGGGGTTTAGGGTTGTTTGTTGTTAGGGGGTTAATGTTGTTTGTTGTTAGGGGGTTAGGGTTGTTTGTTTTTAGGGTGTTAGTGTTGTTTTCTGTTAGGGGGTTAGGGTTGTTTGTTGTTAGGGTGTTAGTGTTGTTTGTTGTTAGTGGGTTAGGGTTTTTTGTTGTTTGGTTAGGATTGTTTGTTGTTAGGGCGTTAGTGTTGTTTGTTGTTAGGGGTTTAGTGTTGTTTCTTGTTGGGGTTTAGTGGTTTTTGTTGTTAAGGTGTTAGTCTTTATTGTGGTTAGGGGGTTAGGATTGTTTGTTGTTAAGGGGTTAGGGTTGTTTGTTGTTTGGGGTTTAGGGTTGTTTGTTGTTTGGGTGTTAGGGTTGTTTGTTGTTACGGGTTAGTGTTGTTTGTTTTTACGGGGTTAGGGTATTTTCTTGTTAGGGGTTCACTGTTGTTTGTTGTTAGGGGGTTAGTGTTTGTTGTTAGGGGTTTAGGGTTGTTTCTTGTTGGGGTTTAGTGGTTTTTGTTGTTAGGGTGTTAGTGTTGTTTGTTGTTAGGGTGTTAGTGTTTTGTGTTGTTAGGGGATTAGTGTTGTTTGATGTTAGGGTTTAAGGGTTGTTTGTTGTTAGGGGGTTAGGGTTGTTTGTTGTTAGTGGGTTAGTGTTTTTGGTTTTTAGGGGTTAGGGTTGTTTGTTTGGTGGTTAGTGTTTGTTGTTAGGGGGCTAGGGTTGTTTGTTGTTAGGGTTTTAGTGTTCTTTGATGTTAGGGGTTTAGGGTTGTTTGTTGTTAGGGGGTTAGTGTTGTTTGTTGTTACGGTGTTAGGGTTGTTTTTTGTTAGTGGGTTAGGGTTGTTTGTTGATAAGGTGTTAGGTTTTGTGTTGTTAGGGGGTTAGTATTGTTCGTTGCTGGGGGTTAGTGTTGTTTGTTCTTAGGGCGTTAGTGTTGTTTGTTCTTAGGGGTTAGGGTTGTTTGTTGTTTGGGGGTTAGTGTTGTTTGTTGTTAGGGGTTTAGGGTTGTTTCTTGTTAGGGGGTTAGTGTTGTTTGTTGTTAGGGGCTTAGGGTTGTTTCTTGTTGGGGTTTAGTGGTGTTTGTTGTTCGGGTGTTAGTGTTGTTTGTTGTTAGGGGCTTAGTGTTGTTTGTTTTTAGGGGTTCAGTGTTGTTTGCTTTTAGGGTTTTAGGGTTGTTTGTTTTTTACGGTTGAGTGTTGTTTGTTGTTAGGGGGTTAGGATTGTTTGTTTTTAGGGGGTTAGTGTTGTTTGTGGTTAGGGCTTTACTGTTGGATGTTGTTAGCGGGTTAGTGTTTTTTGTTGTTAGTGGGTTAGTGCTGTTTGTTGTTATTGGCTTAGTGTTGTTTGTTTTTAGGAGTTCAGTGTTGTTTGTTTTTAGGGTTTTAGGGTTGTTTGTTTTTAGGGGGTTAGTGTTGTTTGTTTTTAGGGGGTTAGGATTGTTTGTTGTTAGGGGGTTAGGGTTGTTTGTTGTTAGGGTGTTAGTGCTGTTTGTTGTTAGTGGGTTATTTTTGTTTGTTGCTTGGTTAGGGTTGTTTGTTGTTAGGGGGTTAGTGTTGTTTCTTGTTAGGGGTTTAGGGTTGTTTCTTGTTGGGGTTTAGTGGTTTTTGTTGTTAGGGTGTTAGTGTTGTTTGTTGTTAGGGTGTTAGTGTTTTGTGTTGTTAGGGGGTTAGTGTTGTTTGATGTTAGGGGTTAAGGGTTGTTTGTTGTTAGGCGGATAGTGTTGTTTGTTGTTAGGGTGTTAGGGTTTTTTTAGTGTTGTTTGTTGTTAGGGTGTTAGTGTTTTGTGTTGTTAGGGGGTTAGTGTTGTTTGATGTTAGGGGTTTAGGGTTGTTTGTTGTTAGGGGGTTAGTGTTGTTTGTTGTTAGGGTGTTAGGGTTTTTTGTTGTTAGTGGGTTAGGGTTGTTTGTTGTTAGTGGGTTAGTGTTTTTGGTTTTTAGGGGTTAGGGTTGTTTGTTGTTTGGGGGATAGTGTTTGTTGTTGGGGGTTAGGGTTGTTTGTTGTTAGGGTGTTAGTGTTCTTTGAGGTTAGGGGTTTAGGGTTGTTTGTTGTTAGGGGGTTAGTGTTGTTTGTTGTTAGGGGGTTAGGATTGTTTGTTGTTAGGGTGTTAGTGTTGTTTGTTGTTAGGGGGTTAGGGTTGTTTGTTGTTAGGGTGTTAGTGCTGTTTGTTGTTAGTGGGTTATTTTTGTTTGTTGCTTGGTTAGGGTTGTTTGTTGTTAGGGGGTTAGTGTTGTTTCTTTTTAGGGGTTTAGGGTTGTTTCTTGTTGGGGTTTAGTGGTTTTTGTTGTTAGGGTGTTAGTGTTGTTTGTTGTTAGGGTGTTAGTGTTTTGTGTTGTTAGGGGGTTAGTGTTGTTTGATGTTAGGGGTAAGGGTTGTTTGTTGTTAGGCGGATAGTGTTGTTTGTTGTTAGGGTGTTAGGGTTTTTTTAGTGTTGTTTGTTGTTAGGGTGTTAGGGTTGTTTGTTGTAAGTGGGTTAGGGTTGTTTGTTGTTAGTGGGTTAGTTTTTTTGGTTTTTAGGGGTTAGGTTTGTTTGTTGTTTGGGGGTTAGTGTTTGTTGTTAGGGGGTTAGGGTTGTTTGTTGTGAGGGTGTTAGTGTTGTTTGTTGTTAGGGGGTTAGGGTTGTTTGTTGTTAGGGTGTTAGTGTTGTTTGTTGTTTGTGGGTTAGGGTTTTTTGTTGTTTGGTTAGGGTTGTTTTTTGTTAGGCGGTTAGTGTTGTTTGTTCTTAGGGGTTTAGGGTTGTTTCTTGTTGGGGTTTAGTGGTTTTTGTTGTTAGGGTGTTAGTGTTTATTGTGGTTAGGGGGTTAGTGTTGTTGGTTGTTCGCGGGTTAGGATTGTTCGTTGTTAGGGGGTTAGGGTTGTTTGTTGTTTGGGGGTTAGGGTTGTTTGTTGTTACGGGGTTAGTGTTGTTTGTTGTTACGGGGTTAGGGTAGTTTCTTGTTAGGGGTTTATTGTTGTTTGTTGTTAGGGGTTTAGTGTTTGTTGTTAGGGGTTTAGGGTTGTTTCTTGTTGGGGTTTAGTGGTTTTTGTTGTTAGGGTGTTAGTGTTTATTGTGGTTATGGGGTTAGTGTTGTTGGTTGTTCGGGGGTTAGGATTGTTTGTTGTTAGGGGGTTAGGGTTGTTTGTTGTTTGGGGGTTAGGGTTGTTTGTTGTTACCGGGTTAGTGTTGTTTGTTGTTACGGGGTTACGGTAGTTTCTTGTTAGGGGTTTAGTGTTGTTTGTTGTTAGGGGGTTAGTGTTTGTTGTTAGGGGTTTAGGGTTATTTCTTGTTGGGGTTTAGTGGTTTTTGTTGTTAGGGTGTTAGTGTTGTTTGTTGTTAGGGTGCTAGTGTTTTGTGTTGTTAGGGGGTTAGTGTTGTTTGATGTTAGGGGTTTAGGGTTGTTTGTTGTTAGGGGGTTAGTGTTGTTTGTTGTTAGGGAGTTAGGGTTGTTTGTTGTTAGTGGGTTAGGGTTGTTTGTTGTTACTGGGTTAGTGTTTTTGGTTTTTAGGGGTTAGTGTTGTTTGTTGTTTGGGGGTTAGTGTTTGTTGTTAGGGGGTTAGGGTTGTTTGTTGTTAGGGTGTTAGTGTTCTTTGATGTTAGGGGTTTAGGGTTGTTTGTTGTTAGGGGGTTAGTGTTGTTTGTTGTTAGGGGGTTAGGGTTGTTTGTTGTTAGGGTGTTAGTGTTGTTTGTTGTTAGTGGGTTAGGTTTCTTTGTTGTTTGGTTAGGGTTGTTTGTTGTTAGGGGGTTAGTGTTGTTTGTTGTTAGGGGTTTATTGTTGTTTCTTTTTAGGGGGTTAGTGTTGTTTGTTGTTAGGTGGTTAGGACTGTTGTTAGGGGGTTAGTGTTGTTTGTTCTTACGGGGTTAGTGTTGTTTGTGGTTAGGGGGTTAGTGTTGTAGGTTGTTAGGGGTTAGGATTGTTTGTTGTTACGGGTTTAGGGGTGTTTGTTGTTAGGGGGTTAAGGTAGTTTGTTGTTAGGAGGTTAGTGTTGTTTGTTGTTACGGGGTTAGGTTAGTTTCTTGTTAGGGGTTTAGTGTTGTTTGTTGTTAGGGGGCTAGTGTTTGTTGTTAGGGGTTGAGGGTTGTTTCTTGTTGGGGTTTAGTGGTTTTTGTTGTTAGGGTGTTAGTGTTGTTTGTTGTTAGGGTGTTAGTGTTTTGTGTTGTTAGGGGGTTAGTGTTGTTTGATGTTAGGGGTTTAGGGTTGTTTGTTGTTAGGGGGTTAGTGTTGTTTGTTGTTAGGGTGTTAGGGTTGTTGTTAGTGGGTTAGTGTTGTTTGTTGTTAGAGGGTTAGTGTTGTTTGTTCTTAGGGGATGAGTGTTGTTTGTTTTTAGGGGTTTATTGTTGTTTCTTTTTAGGGGGTTAGTGTTGTTTGTTGTTAGGTGGTTAGGACTGTTGTTAGGGGGTTAGTGTTGTTTCTTCTTACGGGGTTAGTGTTGTTTGTGGTTAGGGGGTTAGTGTTGTAGGTTGTTAGGGGGTTAGGATTGTTTGTTGTTAGGAGTTTAGGGGTGTTTGTTGTCAGGGGGTTAAGGTTGTTTGTTGTTAGGAGGTTAGTGTTGTTTGTTGTTAGGGGGTTAGTGTTGTTTGTTGTTAGGGGTTTAGGGTTGTTTCTTGTTGGGGGTTAGTGTTGTTTGTTGTTAGGGGCTTAGGGTTGTTTCTTGTTGGGGTTTAGTGGTGTTTGTTTTTCGGGTGTTAGTGTTGTTTGTTGTTAGGGGCTTAGTGTTTGTTTTTAGGGGTTCAGTGTTGTTTGCTTTTAGGGTTTTAGGGTTGTTTGTTTTTTAGTGGTGAGTGTTGTTTGTTGTTAGGGGTTAGGATTTTTTGTTTTTAGGGGGTTAGTGTTGTTTGTGGTTAGGGCGTTACTGTTGGATGTTGTTAGCGGGTTAGTGTTTTTTGTTGTTAGTGGGTTAGTGCTGTTTGTTGTTATTGGCTTAGTGTTGTTTGTTTTTAGGGTTTCAGTGTTGTTTGTTTTTAGGGTTTTAGGGTTTTTTGTTTTTAGGGGGTTAGTGTTGTTTGTTTTTAGGGGGTTAGCATTGTTTTTTGTTAGCGGGTTAGTGTTGGTTGCTGTTAGCGTGTCAGTGTTTTTTGTTGTTAGAGTGTTAGTGCTGTTTGTTGTTAGGGGCTTAGTGTTGTTTGTTTTAAGGGGTTCAGTGTTGTTTGTTTTAGGGTTTTAGGGTTGTGTATTTTTAGGGGGTTAGTGTTGTTTGTTGTTAGGGGGTTAGTGCTTTTGTTCTTAGGGGTTAGTGTTGTTTGTTGTTAGAGGGTTAGTGTTGTTTGTTCTTAGGGGATGAGTGTTGTTTGTTTTTAGGGGTTTATTGTTGTTTCTTTTTAGGGGGTTAGTGTTGTTTGTTGTTAGGTGGTTAGGACTGTTGTTAGGGGGTTAGTGTTGTTTCTTCTTACGGGGTTAGTGTTGTTTGTGGTTAGGGGGTTAGTGTTGTAGGTTGTTAGGGGGTTAGGATTGTTTGTTGGTAGGAGTTTAGGGGTGTTTGTTGTCAGGGGGTTAAGGTTGTTTGTTGTTAGGAGGTTAGTGTTGTTTGTTGTTACGGGGTTACTTTGGTTTCTTGTTAGGGGTTTAGTGTTGTTTGTTGTTAGGGGGTTAGTGTTTTTTTTACGGGTTTAGGGTTGTTTCTTGTTGGGGTTTAGTGGTTTTTGTTGTTAGGGTGTTAGGGTTGTTTGTTGTTAGGGTGTTAGTGTTTTGTGTTGTTAGGGGGTTAGTGTTGTTTGATGTTAGGGGTTTAGGGTTGTTTGTTGTTAGGGGGTTAGTGTTGTTTGTTGTTAGGGTGTTAGGGTTTTTTGTTGTTAGTGGGTTAGGGTTGTTTGTTGTTAGTGGGTTAGTGTTTTTGGTTTTTAGGGGTTAGGGTTGTTTGTTGTTTGGGGGATAGTGTTTGTTGTTAGGGGGTTAGGGTTGTTTGTTGTTAGGGTGTTAGTGTTCTTTGAGGTTAGGGGTTTAGGGTTGTTTGTTGTTAGGGGGTTAGTGTTGTTTCTTGTTAGGGGGTTAGGGTTGTTTGTTGTTAGGGTGTTAGTGTTGTTTGTTGTTAGGGGGTTATGGTTGTTTGTTGTTAGGGAGTTAGTGTTCTTTGTTGTTAGTGGGTTAGGGTTTTTTGTTGTTTGGTCAGGGTTGTTTGTTGTTAGGGGGTTAGTGTTGTTTGTTGTTAGGGGTTTAGTGTTGTTTCTTGTTGGGGTTTAGTGGTTTTTGTTGATAGGGTGTTAGTGTTTATTGCGGTTAGGGGGTTACTGTTGTTTGTTGTTAGGGGTTTAGGGTTGTTTCTTGTTGGGGTTTAGTGGTTTTTGTTGTTAAGCTGTTAGTCTTTATTGTGGTTAGGGGGTTAGGATTGTTTGTTGTTAAGGGGTTAGGGTTGTTTGTTGTTTGGGGTTTAGGGTTGTTTGTTGTTTGGGTGTTAGGGTTGTTTGTTTTTACGGGTTAGTGTTGTTTGTTTTTACGGGGTTAGGGTATTTTCTTGTTAGGGGTTCACTGTTGTTTGTTGTTAGGGGGTTAGTGTTTGTTGTTAGGGGTTTAGGGTTGTTTCTTGTTGGGGTTTATTGGTTTTTGTTGTTAGGGTGTTAGTGTTGTTTGTTGTTAGGGTGTTAGTGTTTTGTGTTGTTAGGGGATTAGTGTTGTTTGATGTTAGGGGTTAAGTGTTGTTTGTTGTTAGGGGGTTAGTATTGTTTGTTGTTAGGGTGTTAGGGTTGTTTGTTGTTAGTGGGTTAGGGTTGTTTGTTGTTAGTGGGTTAGTGTTTTTGGTTTTTAGGGGTTAGGGTTGTTTGTTTGGTGGTTAGTGTTTGTTGTTAGGGGGCTAGGGTTGTTTGTTGTTAGGGTTTTAGTGTTCTTTGATGTTAGGGGTTTAGGGTTGTTTGTTGTTAGGGGGTTAGTGTTGTTTGTTGTTACGGTGTTAGGGTTGTTTTTTGTTAGTGGGTTAGGGTTGTTTGTTGATAAGGTGTTAGGTTTTGTGTTGTTAGGGGGTTAGTATTGTTCGTTGCTGGGGGTTAGTGTTGTTTGTTCTTAGGGCGTTAGTGTTGTTTGTTCTTAGGGTTTAGGGTTGGTTGTTGTTAGGGTGTTAGTGTTGTTTGTTGTTAGGGGGTTAGTGTTGTTTGTTGTTAGGGGTTTAGGGTTGTTTCTTGTTAGGGGGTTAGTGTTGTTTGTTGTTAGGGGCTTAGGGTTGTTTCTTGTTGGGGTTTAGTGGTGTTTGTTGTTCGGGTGTTAGTGTTGTTTGTTGTTAGGGGCTTAGTGTTTGTTTTTAGGGGTTCAGTGTTGTTTGCTTTTAGGGTTTTAGGGTTGTTTGTTTTTTAGGGGTGAGTGTTGTTTGTTGTTAGGGGGTTAGGATTTTTTGTTTTTAGGGGGTTAGTGTTTTTTTTACGGGTTTAGGGTTGTTTCTTGTTGGGGTTTAGTGGTTTTTGTTGTTAGGGTGTTAGGGTTGTTTGTTGTTAGGGTGTTAGTGTTTTGTGTTTTAGGGGGTTAGTGTTGTTTGATGTTAGGGGTTTAGGGTTGTTTGTTGTTAGGGGGTTAGTGTTGTTTGTTGTTAGGGTGTTAGGGTTTTTTGTTGTTAGTGGGTTAGGGTTGTTTGTTGTTAGTGGGTTAGTGTTTTTGGTTTTTAGGGGTTAGGGTTGTTTGTTGTTTGGGGGATAGTGTTTGTTGTTAGGGGGTTAAGGTTGTTTGTTGTTAGGGTGTTAGTGTTCTTTGAGGTTAGGGGTTTAGGGTTGTTTGTTGTTAGGGGGTTAGTGTTGTTTCTTGTTAGGGGGTTAGGGTTGTTTGTTGTTAGGGTGTTAGTGTTGTTTGTTGTTAGGGGGTTAGTGTTCTTTGTTGTTAGTGGGTTAGGGTTTTTTGTTGTTTGGTCAGGGTTGTTTGTTGTTAGGGTGTTAGTGTTGTTTGTTGTTAGGGGTTTAGTGTTGTTTCTTGTTGGGGTTTAGTGGTTTTTGTTGATAGGGTGTTAGTGTTTATTGCGGTTAGGGGGTTACTGTTGTTTGTTGTTAGGGGTTTAGGGTTGTTTCTTGTTGGGGTTTAGTGGTTTTTGTTGTTAGGGTGTTAGTGTTGTTTGTTGTTAGGGTGGTAGTGTTTTGTGATGTTAGGGGGTTAGTGTTGTTTGATGTTAGGGGTTTAGGGTTGTTTGTTGTTAGGGGGTTAGTGTTTGTTGTTAGGGTGTTAGGGTTGTTTGTTGTTAGTGGGTTAGGGTTGTTTGTTGTTAGTGGGTTACTGTTTTTGGTTTTTAGGGGTTAGGGTTGTTTGTTGTTTGGGGGTTAGTGTTTGTTGTTAGGGGGTTAGGGTTGTTTGTTGTTAGGGTGTTAGTGTTCTTTGATGTTAGGGGTTTAGGGTTGTTTGTTGTTAGGGGGTTAATGTTGTTTGTTGTTAGGGGGTTAGGGTTGTTTGTTGTTAGGGTGTTAGTGTTGTTTGTTCTTAGGGGGTTAGGGTTGTTTGTTGTTAGGGGTTTAGGGTTGTTTCTTGTTGGGGTTTAGTGGTTTTTGTTGTTAAGGTGTTAGTCTTTATTGTGGTTAGGGGGTTAGGATTTTTTGTTGTTAAGGGGTTAGGGTTGTTTGTTGTTTGGGGTTTAGGGTTGTTTGTTGTTTGGGGGTTAGGGTTGTTTGTTGTTACGGGTTAGTGTTGTTTGTTGTTACGGGGTTAGGGTATTTTCTTGTTAGGGGTTCACTGTTGTTTGTTGTTAGGGGGTTAGTGTTTGTTGTTAGGGGTTTAGGGTTGTTTCTTGTTGGGGTTTAGTGGTTTTTGTTGTTAGGGTGTTAGTGTTGTTTGTTGTTAGGGGGTTAGTGTTGGTTGTTAGGGGTTTCGGGTTGTTTCTTGTTGGGGTTTAGTGGTTTTTGTTGTTAGGGTGTTAGTGTTGTTTGTTGTTACGGTGTTAGTTTTTTGTGTTGTTAGGGGGTTAGTGTTGTTTGATGTTGGGGTTAAGGGTTGTTTGTTGTTAGGGGGTTAGTGTTGTTTGTTGTTAGGGTGTTAGGGTTGTTTGTTGTTAGTGGGTTAGGGTTGTTTGTTGTTAGTGGGTTAGTGTTTTTGGTTTTTAGGGGTTAGGGTTGTTTGTTTGGTGGTTAGTGTTTGTTGTTAGGGGGCTAGGGTTGTTTGTTGTTAGGGTTTTAGTGTTCTTTGATGTTAGGGGTTTAGGGTTGTTTGTTGTTAGGGGGTTAGTGTTGTTTGTTGTTACGGTGTTAGGGTTGTTTTTTGTTTGTGGGTTAGGGTTGTTTGTTGATAAGGTGTTAGGTTTTGTGTTGTTAGGGGGTTAGTATTGTTCGTTGCTGGGGGTTAGTGTTGTTTGTTCTTAGGGCGTTAGTGTCGTTTGTTCTTAGGGGTTAGGGTTGGTTGTTGTTAAGGTGTTAGTGTTGTTTGTTGTTAGGGGGTTAGTGTTGTTTGTTGTTAGGGGTTTAGGGTTGTTTCTTGTTAGGGGGTTAGTGTTGTTTGTTTTTAGGGGCTTAATGTTTTTTCTTTTTGGGGTTTAGTGGTGTTTGTTGTTCGGGTGTTAGTGTTGTTTGTTGTTAGGGGCTTAGTGTTGTTTGTTTTTAGGGGTTCAGTGTTGTTTGCTTTTAGGGTTTTAGGGTTGTTTGTTTTTCAGGGGTGAGTGTTGTTTGTTGTTTGGGGGTTAGGATTGTTTGTTTTTAGGGGGTTAGTGTTGTTTGTGGTTAGGGCGTTACTGTTGGATGTTGTTAGCGGGTTAGTGTTTTTTGTTGTTAGTGGGTTAGTGCTGTTTGTTCTTATTGGCTTAGTGTTGTTTGTTTTTAGGGGTTCAGTGTTGTTTGTTTTTAGGGTTTTAGGGTTGTTTGTTTTTAGGGGGTTAGTGTTGTTTGTTTTAAGACGTTCAGTGTTGTTTCCTGTTAGGGTTTTAGGGTTGTTTGTTTTTAGGGGGTTAGTGTTGTTTGTTGTTAGGGGGTTAGTGTTGGTTGTTGTTAGCGTGTCAGTGTTTTTTGTTGTTATAGTGTTAGTGCTGTTTGTTGTTAGGGGCTTAGTGTTGTTTGTTTTAAGACGTTCAGTGTTGTTTGCTTTTAGGGTTTTAGGGTTGTTTGTTTTTAGGGGGTTAGTGTTGTTTGTTGTTAGGGGGTTAGTGTTTCTGTTCTTAGGGGTTAGTGTTGTTTGTTGTTAGAGGGTTAGTGTTGTTTGTTCTTAGGGGATGAGTGTTGTTTGTTTTTAGGGGTTTATTGTTGTTTCTTTTTAGGGGGTTAGTGTTGTTTGTTGTTAGGTGGTTAGGACTGTTGTTAGGGGGTTAGTGTTTGTTCTTACGGGGTTAGTGTTGATTGTGGTTAGGGTGTTAGTGTTGTAAGTTGTTAGGGGGTTAGGATTGTTTGTTGTTAGGGGTTTAGTGGTGTTTGTTGTTAGGGGGTTAAGGTTGTTTGTTGTTAGGAGGTTAGTGTTGTTTGTTGTTACGGGGTTAGGTTAGTTTCTTGTTAGGGGTTTAGTGTTGTTTGTTTTTAGGGGGTTATTGTTTGTTGTTACGGGTTTAGGGTTGTTTCTTATTGGGGTTTAGTGGTTTTTGTTTTTAGGGTGTTAGTGTTGTTTGTTGTTAGGGTTTTAGTGTTGTTTGTTGTTAGGGGGTTAGGGTTGTTTGATGTTAGGGGTTTAGGGTTGATTGTTGTTAGGGGTTTAGGGTTTTTTGTTGTTAGTTGGGTAATGTTTTTCGTTTTTAGGGGTTAGGGTTGTTTGTTGTTTGGGGGTAAGGGTTGTTTGTTGTTACGGGTTAATTTTGTTTGTTGTTACGGGGTTAGGGTAGTTTCTTGTTAGGGGTTTAGTGTTGTTTGTTGTTAGGGGGTTAGTGTTTGTTGTTAGGGGTTTCGGGTTGTTTCTTGTTGGGGTTTAGTGGTTTTTGTTGTTAGGGTGTTAGTGTTGTTTGTTGTTAGGGTGTTAGTGTTTTGTGTTGTTAGAGGGTTAGTGTTGTTTGATGTTAGGGGTTTAGGGTTGTTTGTTGTTAGGGGGTTAGTGTTGTTTGTTGTTAGGGTGTTAGTGTTGTTTGTTGATTGTGGGTTAGGGTTGTTTGTTGTTAGTGGGTTAGTGTTTTTGGTTTTTAGGGGTTAGTGTTTTTGTTGTTTGGAGGTTAGTGTTTGCTGTTAGGGTGTTAGTGTTGTTTGTTGTTAGGGTGTTAGTGTTCTTTGATGTTAGGGGTTTAGGGTTGTTTGTTGTTAGGAGGTTAGTGTTGTTTGTTGTTAGGGGGTTAGGGTTGTTTGTTGTTAGGGTGTTAGTGTTGTTTGTTGTTAGGGGGTTAGGGTTGTTTGTTGTTAGGGTGTTAGTGTTGTTTGTTGTCAGTGGGTTAGGTTTGTTTGTTGTTTGGTTAGGGTGGTTTGTTCTTAGGGGGTTAGTGTTTTTTGTTGTTAGGGGTTTAGGGTTGTTTCTTGTCGGGGTTTAGTGGTTTTTGTTGTTAGGGTGTTAGTGTTTATTGTGGTTAGGGGGTTAGTGTTGTTTGTTGTTCGGGGGTTAGGGTTGTTTGTTGTTAGTGGGTTAGGGTTATTTTTTGATAAGGGGTTAGGTTTTGTGTTGTTAGGGGGTTACTATTGTTTGTTGCTGGGGGTTAGTGTTGTTTGTTCTTAGGGCGTTAGTGTTGTTTGTTCTTAGGGGGTTAGGGTTGGTTGTTGTTAGGGTGTTAGTGTTGTTTGTTGTTAGGGGGTTAGTGTTGTTTGTTGTTAGGGACTTAGGGTTGTTTCTTGTTGGGGTTTAGTGGTGTTAGTTGTTCGGGTGTTAGTGTTGTTTGTTGTTAGGGGCTTAGTGTTGTTTGTTTTTAGGGGTTCAGTGTTGTTTGCTTTTAGGGTTTTAGGCTTGTTTGTTTTTTAGGGGTGAGTGTTGTTTGTTTTTAGGGGGTTAGGATTGTTTGTTTTTAGGGGGTTAGTGTTGTTTGTGGTTAGGGCTTTACTGTTGGATGTTGTTAGCGGGTTAGTGTTTTTTGTTGTTAGTGGGTTAGTGCTGTTTGGTGTTATTGGCTTAGTGTTGTTTGTTTTTAGGGGTTCAGTGTTGTTTGTTTTTAGGGTTTTAGGGTTGTTTGTTTTTAGGGGGTTAATGTTGTTTGTTTTTAGGGGGTTAGGATTGTTTGTTGTTAGGGGGTTAGTGTTGGTTGTTGATAGCGTGTCAGTGTTTTTTGTTGTTATAGTGTTAGTGCTGTTTGTTGTTAGGGCTTAGTGTTGTTGTTTTAAGGGGTTCAGTGTTGTTTCTTTTTAGGGTTTTAGGGTTGTTTGTTCTTAGGGGGTTAGTGTTGTTTGTTGTTAGGGGGTTAGTGTTTTTGTTCTTAGGGGTTAGTGTTGTTTGTTGTTAGAGGGTTAGTGTTGTTTGTTCTTAGGGGATGAGTGTTGTTTGTTTTTAGGGGTTTATTGTTGTTTCTTTTTGGGGGGGTTAGTGTTGTTTGTTGTTAGGTGGTTAGGACTGTTGTTAGGGGGTTAGTGTTGTTTGGTCTTACGGGGTTAGTGTTGTTTGTTGTTAGGGGGTTAGTGTTGTAGGTTGTTAGGGGTTTAGGATTGTTTGTTGTTAGGGGTTTAGGGGTGTTTGTTGTTAGGGGGTTAAGGTTGTTTGTTGTTAGGAGGTTAGTGTTGTTTGTTGTTACGGGGTTAGGTTAGTTTCTTGTTAGGGGTTTAGTGTTGTTTGTTGTTAGGGGGTTAGTGTTTGTTGTTAGGGGCTTAGGGTTGTTTCTTGTTGGGGTTTAGTGGTTTTTGTTGTTAGGGTGTTAGTGTGGTTTGTTGTTAGGGTGTTAGTGTTTTGTGTTGTTAGGGGGTTAGTGTTGTTTGATGTTAGGGGTTTAGGGTTGTTTGTTGTTATGGGGTTAGTGTTGTTTGTTGTCAGGGTGTTAGGGTTGTTTGTTGTTAGTGGGTTAGGGTTGTTTGTTGTTAGTGGTTTAGTGTTTTTGGTTTTCAGGGGTTAGGGTCGTTTGTTGTTTGGGGGTTAGTGTTTGTTGTTAGGGGTTTGGGTTTGATTGTTGTTAGGGTGTTAGTGTTCTTTGATGTTAGGGGTTTAGGGTTGTTTGTTGTTAGGGGGTTAGTGTTGTTTGTTGTTAGTGGGTTAGGTTTGTTTGTTGTTTGTTTAGGGTTGTTTGTTGTTAGGGGGTTAGTGTTGTTTGTTGTTAGGGTGTTAGGGTTGTTTGTTGTTAGTGGGTTAGGGTTGTTTGTTGTTAGTGGGTTAGTGTTTTTGGTTTTTAGGGGTTAGGGTTGTTTGTTTGGTGGTTAGTGTTTGTTGTTAGGGGGCTAGGGTTGTTTGTTGTTAGGGTTTTAGTGTTCTTTGATGTTAGGGGTTTAGGGTTGTTTGTTGTTAGGGGGTTAGTGTTGTTTGTTGTTACGGTGTTAGGGTTGTTTTTTGTTTGTGGTTTAGGGTTGTTTGTTGATAAGGTGTTAGGTTTTGTGTTGTTAGGGGGTTAGTATTGTTCGTTGCTGGGATTTAGTGTTGTTTGTTCTTAGGGCGTTAGTGTTGTTTGTTCTTAGGGGTTAGGGTTGGTTGTTGTTAGGGTGTTAGTGTTGTTTGTTGTTAGGGGGTTAGTGTTGTTTGTTGTTAGGGGTTTAGGGTTGTTTCTTGTTAGGGGGTTAGTGTTGTTTGTTTTTAGGGGCTTAGGGTTTTTTCTTGTTGGGGTTTAGTGGTGTTTGTTGTTCGGGTGTTAGTGTTGTTTGTTGTTAGGGGCTTAGTGTTGTTTGTTTTTAGGGGTTCAGTGTTGTTTGCTTTTAGGGTTTTAGGGTTGTTTGTTTTTCAGGGGTGAGTGTTGTTTGTTGTTTGGGGGTTAGGATTGTTTGTTTTTAGGGGGTTAGTGTTGTTTGTGGTTAGGGCGTTACTGTTGGATGTTCTTAGCGGGTTAGTGTTTTTTGTTGTTAGTGGGTTAGTGCTGTTTGTTCTTATTGGCTTAGTGTTGTTTGTTTTTAGGGGTTCAGTGTTGTTTGTTTTTAGGGTTTTAGGGTTGTTTGTTTTTAGGGGGTTAGTGTTGTTTGTTTTAAGACGTTCAGTGTTGTTTGCTTTTAGGGTTTTAGGGTTGTTTGTTTTTAGGGGGTTAGTGTTGTTTGTTGTTAGGGGGTTAGTGTTGGTTGTTGTTAGCGTGTCAGTGTTTTTTGTTGTTATAGTGTTAGTGCTGTTTGTTGTTAGGGGCTTAGTGTTGTTTGTTTTAAGACGTTCAGTGTTGTTTGCTTTTAGGGTTTTAGGGTTGTTTGTTTTTAGGGGGTTAGTGTTGTTTGTTGTTAGGGGGTTAGTGTTTCTGTTCTTAGGGGTTAGTGTTGTTTGTTGTTAGAGGGTTAGTGTTGTTTGTTCTTAGGGGATGAGTGTTGTTTGTTTTTAGGGGTTTATTGTTGTTTCTTTTTAGGGGGTTAGTGTTGTTTGTTGTTAGGTGGTTAGGACTGTTGTTAGGGGGTTAGTGTTTGTTCTTACGGGGTTAGTGTTGTTTGTGGTTAGGGGGTTAGTGTTGTAAGTTGTTAGGGGGTTAGGATTGTTTGTTGTTAGGGGTTTAGGGGTGTTTGTTGTTAGGGGGTTAAGGTTGTTTGTTGTTAGGAGGTTAGTGTTGTTTGTTGTTACGGGGTTAGGTTAGTTTCTTGTTAGGGGTTTAGTGTTGTTTGTTTTTAGGGGGTTATTGTTTGTTGTTAGGGGTTTAGGGTTGTTTCTTATTGGGGTTTAGTGGTTTTTGTTTTTAGGGTGTTAGTGTTGTTTGTTGTTAGGGTTTTAGTGTTGTTTGTTGTTAGGGGGTTAGGGTTGTTTGATGTTAGGGGTTTAGGGTTGTTTGTTGTTAGGGGTTTAGGGTTTTTTGTTGTTAGTTGGGTAATGTTTTTCGTTTTTAGGGGTTAGGGTTGTTTGTTGTTTGGGGGTAAGGGTTGTTTTTTGTTACGGGTTAATTTTGTTTGTTGTTACGGGGTTAGGGTAGTTTCTTGTTAGGGGTTTAGTGTTGTTTGTTGTTAGGGGGTTAGTGTTTGTTGTTAGGGGTTTCGGGTTGTTTCTTGTTGGGGTTTAGTGGTTTTTGTTGTTAGGGTGTTAGTGTTGTTTGTTGTTAGGGTGTTAGTGTTTTGTGTTGTTAGGGGGTTAGTGTTGTTTGATGTTAGGGGTTTAGGGTTGTTTCTTGTTAGGGGGTTAGTGTTGTTTGTTGTTAGGGTGTTAGGGTTGTTTGTTGATTGTGGGTTAGGGTTGTTTGTTGTTAGTGGGTTAGTGTTTTTGGTTTTTAGGGGTTAGTGTTTTTGTTGTTTGGAGGTTAGTGTTTGTTGTTAGGGTGTTAGGGTTGTTTGTTGTTAGGGTGTTAGTGTTCTTTGATGTTAGGGGTTTAGGGTTGTTTGTTGTTAGGAGGTTAGTGTTGTTTGTTGTTAGGGGGTTAGGGTTGTTTGTTGTTAGGGTGTTAGTGTTGTTTGTTGTTAGGGGGTTAGGGTTGTTTGTTGTTAGGGTGTTAGTGTTGTTTGTTGTCAGTGGGTTAGGTTTGTTTGTTGTTTGGTTAGGGTGGTTTGTTCTTAGGGGGTTAGTGTTTTTTGTTGTTAGGGGTTTAGGGTTGTTTCTTGTCGGGGTTTAGTGGTTTTTGTTGTTAGGGTGTTAGTGTTTATTGTGGTTAGGGGGTTAGTGTTGTTTGTTGTTCGGGGGTTAGGGTTGTTTGTTGTTAGTGGGTTAGGGTTATTTTTTGATAAGGGGTTAGGTTTTGTGTTGTTAGGGGGTTACTATTGTTTGTTGCTGGGGGTTAGTGTTGTTTGTTCTTAGGGCGTTAGTGTTGTTTGTTCTTAGGGGGTTAGGGTTGGTTGTTGTTAGGGTGTTAGTGTTGTTTGTTGTTAGGGGGTTAGTGTTGTTTGTTGTTAGGGACTTAGGGTTGTTTCTTGTTGGGGTTTAGTGGTGTTAGTTGTTCGGGTGTTAGTGTTGTTTGTTGTTAGGGGCTTAGTGTTGTTTGTTTTTAGGGGTTCAGTGTTGTTTGCTTTTAGGGTTTTAGGCTTGTTTGTTTTTTAGGGGTGAGTGTTGTTTGTTGTTAGGGGGTTAGGATTGTTTGTTTTTAGGGGGTTAGTGTTGTTTGTGGTTAGGGCTTTACTGTTGGATGTTGTTAGCGGGTTAGTGTTTTTTGTTGTTAGTGGGTTAGTGCTGTTTGGTGTTATTGGCTTAGTGTTGTTTGTTTTTAGGGGTTCAGTGTTGTTTGTTTTTAGGGTTTTAGGGTTGTTTGTTTTTAGGGGGTTAATGTTGTTTGTTTTTAGGGGGTTAGGATTGTTTGTTGTTAGGGGGTTAGTGTTGGTTGTTGATAGCGTGTCAGTGTTTTTTGTTGTTATAGTGTTAGTGCTGTTTGTTGTTAGGGGCTTAGTGTTGTTGTTTTAAGGGGTTCAGTGTTGTTTCTTTTTAGGGTTTTAGGGTTGTTTGTTCTTAGGGGGTTAGTGTTGTTTGTTGTTAGGGGGTTAGTGTTTTTGTTCTTAGGGGTTAGTGTTGTTTGTTGTTAGAGGGTTAGTGTTGTTAGTTCTTAGGGGATGAGTGTTGTTTGTTTTTAGGGGTTTATTGTTGTTTCTTTTTGGGGGGTTAGTGTTGTTTGTTGTTAGGTGGTTAGGACTGTTGTTAGGGGGTTAGTGTTGTTTGTTCTTACGGGGTTAGTGTTGTTTGTTGTTAGGGGGTTAGTGTTGTAGGTTGTTAGGGGTTTAGGATTGTTTGTTGTTAGGGGTTTAGGGGTGTTTGTTGTTAGGGGGTTAAGGTTGTTTGTTGTTAGGAGGTTAGTGTTGTTTGTTGTTACGGGGTTAGGTTAGTTTCTTGTTAGGGGTTTAGTGTTGTTTGTTGTTAGGGGGTTAGTGTTTGTTGTTAGGGGCTTAGGGTTGTTTCTTGTTGGGGTTTAGTGGTTTTTGTTGTTAGGGTGTTAGTGTGGTTTGTTGTTAGGGTGTTAGTGTTTTGTGTTGTTAGGGGGTTAGTGTTGTTTGATGTTAGGGGTTTAGGGTTGTTTGTTGTTATGGGGTTAGTGTTGTTTGTTGTTAGGGTGTTAGGGTTGTTTGTTGTTAGTGGGTTAGGGTTGTTTGTTGTTAGTGGTTTAGTGGTTTTGGTTTTCAGGGGTTAGGGTCGTTTGTTGTTTGGGGGTTAGTGTTTGTTGTTAGGGGTTTGGGTTTGATTGTTGTTAGGGTGTTAGTGTTCTTTGATGTTAGGGGTTTAGGGTTGTTTGTTGTTAGGGGGTTAGTGTTGTTTGTTGTTAGGGGGTTAGGGTTGTTTGTTGTTAGGGTGTTAGTGTTGTTTGTTGTTAGGGGGTTCGGGTTGTTTGTTGTTAGGGTGTTAGTGTTGTTTGTTGTTAGTGGGTTAGGTTTGTTTGTTGTTTGTTTAGGGTTGTTTGTTGTTAGGGGGTTAGTGTTGTTTGTTGTTAGGGGTTTAGGGTTGTTTCTTGTTGGGGTTTAGTGGGTTTTGTTGTTAGGGTGTTAGTGTTTATTGTGGTTAGGGGGTTAGTGTTGTTGGTTTCTCGGGGGTTAGGATTGTTTGTTGTTAGGGGGTTAGAGTTGTTTGTTATTTGGGTGTTAGTGTTGTTTGTTTTTACGGGGTTAGTGTTGTTTGTTGTTACGGGGTTAGGGTAGTGTCTTGTCAGGGGTTTAGTGTTGTTTGTTGTTAGGGGGTTAGTGTTTGTTGTTAGGGTTTCGGGTTGTTTCCTGTTGGGGTTTAGTGGTTTTTGTTGTTAGGGTGTTAGTGTTGTTTGTTGTTAGGGTGTTAGTGTTTTGTGTTGTTAGGGGGTTAGTGTTGTTTGATGTTAGGGGTTAAGGGTTGTTTGTTGTTAGGGGGTTAGTGTTGTTTGTTGTTAGGGTGTTAGGGTTGTTTGTTGTTAGTGCGTTAGGGTTGTTTGTTGTTAGTGGGTTAGTCTTTTTGGTTTTTAGGGGTTAGGTTTGTTTGTTGTTGGGGGTTAGAGTTTGTTGTTAGGGGTTTCGGGTTGTTTCCTGTTGGGGTTTAGTGGTTTTTGTTGTTAGGGTGTTAGTGTTTATTGTGGTTAGGTGGTTAGTGTTGTTGGTTGTTCGGGGGTTAGGATTGTTTGTTGTTAGGGGGTTAGGGTTGTTTGTTATTTGGGTGTTAGTGTTGTTTGTTGTTACGGGGTTAGTGTTGTTTGTTGTTACGGGGTTAGGGTAGTTTCTTGTTAGGGGTTTAGTGTTGTTTGTTGTTAAGGGGTTAGTGTTTGTTGTTAGGGGTTTCGCGTACTTTCTTGTTGGGGTTTAGTGGTTTTTGTTGTTAGGGTGTTAGTGTTGTTTGTTGTTAGGTTGTTAGTGTTTTGTGTTGTTAGGGGGCTAGTGTTGTTTGATGTTAGGGGTTTAGGGTTGTTTGTTGTTAGGGGGTTAGTGTTGTTTGCTGTTAGGGTGTTAGGGTTTTTTGTTGTTAGTGGGTTAGGGTTGTTTGTTGTTAGTGGGTTAGTGTTTTTGGTTTTTAGGGGTTAGGGTTGCTTGTTGTTTGGGGGTTAGTGTTTGTTGTTAGGGGGTTAGGGTTGTTTGCTGTTAGGGTGTTAGGGTTGTTTGTTGTTAGGGGGTTAGGGTTGTTTTTTGTTAGGGGGTTAGTGTTGTTTGTTGTTAGGGGGTTAGGGTTGTTTGTTGTGAGGGTGTTCGTGTTGTTTGTTGTTAGGGGGTTAGGGTTGTTTGTTGTTAGGGGGTTAGTGTTGTTTGTTGTTAGTGGGTTAGGGTTTTTTGTTGTTTGGTTAGGGTTGTTTGTTGTTAGGGGGTTAGTGTTGTTTGTTCTTAGGGGTTTAGGGTTGTTTCTTGTTGGGGTTTAGTGGTTTTTGTTGTTAGGGTGTTAGTGTTTATTGTGGTTAGGGGGTTAGTGTTGTTGGTTGTTCGGGGGTTAGGATTGTTTGTTGTTAGGGGATTAGGGTTGTTTGTTGTTTGGGGGTTAGGGTTTTTTGTTGTTACGGGGTTAGTGTTGTTTGTTGTTACAGGGTTAGGGTAGTTTCTTGTTAGGGGTTTAGTGTTGTTTGTTGTTAGGGGGTTAGTGTTTGTTGTTAGGGGTTTAGGGTTGTTTCTTGTTGGGGTTTAGTGGTTTTTGTTGTTAGGGTGTTAGTGTTTGTTAGGGTGTTAGTGTTTTGTGTTGTTAGGGGGTTAGTGTTGTTTGATGTTAGGGGTTTAGGGTTGTTTGTTTTAGGGGGTTAGTGTTGTTTGTTGTTAGGGTGTTAGGGTTCTTTGTTGTTAGCGGGTTAGGGTTGTTTGTTGTTAGTGGGTTAGTGCTTTTGGTTTTTAGGGGTTAGGGTTGTTTGTTGTTTGGGGGTTAGCGTTTGCTGTTAGGGGGTTAGGGTTGTTTGTTGTTAGGGTGTTAGTGTTCTTTGATTTTAGGGTTTTAGGGTTGTTTGTTGTTAGGGTGTTAGGGTTGTTTTTTGTTAGTGGGTTAGGGTCGTTTGTTGATAAGGGGTTAGGTCTTGTGTTGTTAGGGGGTTAGTATTGTTCGTTGTTGGGGGTTAGTGTTGTTTGTTGTTAGGGGGTTAGTGTTGTTTGTTGTTAGGGGGTTAGGGTTGTTTGTTGTTAGTGGCTTAGTGTTGTTTGTTTTAAGGGGTTCAGTGTTGTTTCTTTTTAGGGTTTTAGGGTTTTTTGTTTTTAGGGGGTTAGTGTTGTTTGTTGTTAGGGGGTTAGTGTTTTTGTTCTTAGGGGTTAGTGTTGTTTGTTGTTAGAGGGTTAGTGTTGTTTGTTCTTAGGGGATGAGTGTTGTTTGTTTTTAGGGGTTTATTGTTGTTTCTTTTTAGGGGGTTAGTGTTGTTTGTTGTTAGGAGGTTAGGACTGTTGTTAGGGGGTTAGTGTTGTTTGTTCTTATGGGGTTAGTGTTGTTTGTGGTTAGGGGGTTATTGTTGTAGGTTGTTAGGGGGTTAGGATTGTTTGTTGTTAGGGGTTTAGGGGTGTTTTTTGTTAGGGGGTTAAGGTTGTTTGTTGTTAGGAGGTTAGTGTTGTTTGTTGTTACGGGGTTAGGTTAGTTTCTTGTTAGGGTGTTAGTGTTTGTTGTTAGGGGTTTAGGGTTGTTTCTTGTTGGGGTTTAGTGGTTTTTGTTGTTAGGGTGTTAGTGTTGTTTGTTGCTAGGGTGTTAGTGTTTTGTGTTGTTAGGGGGTTAGTGTTGTTTGATGTTAGGGGTTTAGGGTTGTTTGTTGTTATGGGGTTAGTGTTGTTTGTTGTTAGGGTGTTAGGTTTGTTTGTTGTTAGTGGGTTAGGGTTGTTTGTTGTTAATGGTTTAGTGTTTTTGGTTTTCAGGGGTTAGGGTTGTTTGTTGTTTGGGGGTTAGTGTTTGTTGTTAGGGGTTTGGGGTTGATTGTTGTTAGGGTGTTAGTGTTCTTTGATGTTAGGGGTTTAGGGTTGTTTGTTGTTAGGGGGTTAGTGTTGTTTGTTGTTAGGGGTTTAGGGTTGTTTGTTGTTAGGGTGTTAGTGTTGTTTGTTGTTAGGGGGTTAGGGTTGTTTGTTGTTAGGGTGTTAGTGTTGTTTGTTGTTAGTGGGTTAGTTTTTTTTGTTCTCTGGTTTGGTTTGATTGTTGTCAGGGGGTTAGTGTTTTTGTTCTTAGGGGTTTAGGGTTGTTTCTTGTTGGGGTTTAGTGGTTTTTGTTGTTAGGGTGTTAGTGTTTATTGTGGTTAGGGGGTTAGTGTTGTTGGTTGTTCGGGGGTTAGGATTGTTTGTTGTTAGGGGGTTAGGGTTGTTTGTTGTTTGGGGGTTAGGGTTGTTTGTTGTTAATGGGGTAGTGTTTGTTGTTAGGGGGTAGGGTTGTTTCTTGTTAGGGATTTAGTGGTTTTTGTTGTTAGGGGGTTAGTGTTGTTTGTTGTTAGGGTGTTAGTGTTTTGTGTTGTTAGGGGGTTAGTGTTGTTTGATGTTAGGGGTTTAGGGTTGTTTGTTGTTAGGGGGTTAGTGTTGTTTGTTGTTAGGGAGTTAGGGTTGTTTGTTGTTAGTGGGTTAGGGTTGTTTGTTGTTAGTGGGTTAGTGTTTTTGGTTTTTAGGGGTTAGTGTTGTTTGTTGTTTGGGGGTTAGTGTTTGTTGTTAGGGGGTTAGGGTTGTTTGTTGTTAGGGTGTTAGTGTTCTTTGATGTTAGGGGTTTAGGGATGTTTGTTGTTAGGGGGTTAGTGTTGTTTGTTTTTAGGGGGTTAGGGTTGTTTGTTGTTAGGGTGTTAGTGTTGTTTGTTGTTAGGGGGTGAGGGTTGTTTGTTGTTAGGGGCTTAGTGTTGTTTGTTTTAAGGGGTTCAGTGTTGTTTCTTTTTAGGGTTTTAGGGTTGTTTGTTCTTAGGGGGTTAGTGTTGTTTGTTGTTAGGGGGTTAGTGTTTTTCTTCTTAGGGGTTAGTGTTGTTTGTTGTTAGATGGTTAGTGTTGTTTGTTCTTAGGGGATGAGTGTTGTTTGTTTTTAGGGGTTTATTGTTGTTTCTTTTTAGGGGGTTAGTGTTGTTTGTTGTTAGGTGGTTAGGACTGTTGTAAGGGGGTTAGTGTTTGTTGTTACGGGGTTAGTGTTGTTTGTGGTTAGGGGGTTAGTGTTGTAGGTTGTTAGGGGGTTAGGATTGTTTGTTGTTAGGGGTTTAGGGGTGTTTGTTGTTAGGGGGTTAAGGTTGTTTGTTGTTTGGAGGTTAGTGTTGTTAGTTGTTACGGGGTTAGGTTAGTTTCTTGTTAGGGGTTTAGTGTTGTTTGTTGTTAGGGGGTTAGTTTTTGTTGTTAGGGTTTTAGGGTTGTTTCTTCCTGGGGTTTAGTGGTTTTTGTTGTTAGGGTGTTAGTGTTGTTTGTTGTTAGGGTGTTAGTGTTTTGTGTTGTTAGGGGGTTAGTGTTGTTTGATGTTAGGGGTTTAGGGTTGTTTGTTGTTAGGGGGTTAGTGTTGTTTGTTGTTAGGGTGTTAGGGTTGTTTGTTGTTAGTGGGTTAGGGTTGTTTGTTGTTAGTGGGTTAGTGTTTTTGGTTTTCAGGGGTTAGGGTTGTTTGCTGTTTGGGGGTTAGTGTTTGTTGTTAGGGGTTTGGCGTTGTTTGTTGTTAGGGTGTTAGTGTTCTTTGATGTTAGGGGTTTAGGGTTGTTTGTTGTTATTAGGTTAGTGTTGTTTGTTGTTAGTGGGTTAGGGTTGTTTGTTTTTAGGGTGTTAATGTTGTTTGTTGTTAGGGGGTTAGGGTTGTTTGTTGTTAGGGGCTTAGTGTTGTTTGTTTTAAGGGGTTCAGTGTCGTTTCTTTTTAGGGTTTTAGGGTTTTTTCTTTTTAGGGGGTTAGTGTTGTTTGTTGTTAGGGGGTTAGTGTTTTTGTTCTTAGGGGTTAGTGTTGTTTGTTGTTAGAGGGTTAGTGTTGTTTGTTCTTAGGGGATGAGTGTTGTTTGTTTTTAGGGGTTTATTGTTGTTTCTTTTTAGGGGGTTAGTGTTGTTTGTTGTTAGGTAGTTAGGACTGTTGTTAGGGGGTTAGTGTTGTTTGTTGTTACGGGGTTAGGTTAGTTTCTTGTTAGGGGTTTAGTGTTGTTTGTTGTTAGGGGGTTAGTGTTTGTTGTTAGGGGTTTAGGGTTGTTTCTTGTTGGGGTTTAGTGGTTTTTGTTGTTAGAGTGTTAGTGTTGTTTGTTGTTAGGGTGTTAGTGTTTTGTGTTGTTAGGGGGTTAGTGTTGGTTGATGTTAGGGGTTTAGGGTTGTTTGTTGTTAGGGGGTTAGTGTTGTTTGTTGTTAGGGTGTTAGGGTTGTTTGTTGTTAGTGGGTTAGGGTTGTTTGTTGTTAGTGGGTTAGTGTTTTTGGTTTCCAGCGGTTAGGGTTGTTTGTTGTTTGGGGGATAGTGTTTGTTGTTAGGGGTTTGGGGTTGATTGTTGTTAGGGTGTTAGTGTTCTTTGATGTTAGGGGTTTAGGGTTGTTTGTTGTTAGGGGGTTAGTGTTGTTTGTTGTTAGGGGGTTAGGGTTGTTTGTTGTTAGGGTGTTAGTGTTTGTTGTTAGGGGGTTAGGGTTGTTTGTTGTTACAGTGTTAGTGTTCTTGTTGTTAGTGGGTTAGGTTTGTTTGTTGTTTGTTTAGGGTTGTTTGTTGTTAGGGGGTTAGTGTTGTTTGTTGTTAGGGGTTTAGGGTTGTTTCTCGTTGGGGTTTAGTGGGTTTTGTCGTTAGGGTGTTAGTGTTTATTGTGGTAAGGGGGTTAGTGTTGTTGGTTGTTCGGGGGTTAGGATTGTTTGTTGTTAGGGGGTTAGGGTTGTTTGTTGTTAGGGTGTTAGTGTTGTTTGTTGTTAGTTGGTTAGGGTTTTTTGTTGTTTGCTCAGGGTTGTTTGTTGTTAGGGGGTTAGTGTTGTTTGTTGTTAGGGGTTTAGGGTTGTTTCTTGTTGGGGTTTAGTGGTTTTTGTTGTTAGGGTGTTAGTGTTGTTTGTTGTTAGGGTGTTAGGGTTGTTTGTTGTTAGGGTGTTAGGGTTGTTTCTTGTTAGAGGGTTAGTGTTGTTTGTTGTTAGGGGATTAGTGTTGTTTCTTCTTAGGAGGTTAGTGTTGTTTCTTGTTAGGGGTTTAGTGTTTGTTGTTAGTGGGTTAGGGTTGTTTGTTGTTTGGTTAGGGTTGTTTGTTGTTAGGGGGTTAGGGTTGTTTGTTTTTAGGGGTTAGGGTTGTTTGTTGTTACGGGGTTAGTGTTGTTTGTTGTTACGGGGTTAGGGTAGTTTCTTGTTAGGGGTTTAGTGTTGTTTGTTGTTAGGGGGTTAGTGTTTGTTGTTAGGGGTTTAGGGTTGTTTCTTGTTGGGGTTTAGTGGTTTTTGTTGTTAGGGTGTTAGTGTTGTTTGTTGTTAGGGTTTTATTGTTGTTTGTTGTTAGGGGGTTAGTGTTGTTTGATGTTAGGGGTTTAGGGTTGTTTGTTGTTAGGGGGTTAGGGTTGTTTGTTGTTAGAGGGTTAGTGTTTTTGGTTTTTAGGGGTTAGGGTTGTTTGTTGTTTGGGGTTAGTGTTGTTTGTTGTTAGAGGTTTAGGGTTGTTTGTTGTTAGGGTGTTAGGGTTGTTTTTTGTTAGTGGGTGAGGGTTGTTTGTTGATAAGGGGTTATGTTTTGTGTTGTAAGGGGTTGGTATTGTTCGTTGTTGGGGGTTAGTGTTGTTTGTTCTTAGGGGGTTAGTGTTGTTTTTTCTTGGGTATTAGGGTTGGTTGTTGTTAGGGTGTTAGTGTTGTTTGTTGTTAGGGGGTTAGTGTTGTTTGTTGTGAGGGGGTTAGTGTTGTTTCTTCTTAGGGGGTTAGTGTTGTTTCTTGTTAGGGGGTTAGTGTTTGTTGTTAGTGGGTTAGGGTTGTTTGTTGTTTGGTTAGGGTTGTTTGTTGTTAGGGGGTTAGGGTTGTTTGTTTTAGGGGTTAGGGTTGTTTGTTGTTACGGGGTTAGAGTAGTTTCTTGTTAGGGGGTTAGTGTTGTTTGTTGTTAGTGGGTTAGTGTTGTTTGTTGTTTGGTTAGTGTTGTTTGTTGTTTGGTTAGGGTTGTTTGTTGTTAAGGGGTTAGTGTTGTTTGTTGTTAGGGGTTTAGGGTTGTTTCTTGTTGGGGTTTAGTGGTTTTTGTTGTTAGGGTGTTAGTGTTTATTGTGGTTAGGGGGTTAGTGTTGTTGGTTGTTCGGGGGTTAGGATTGTTTGTTGTAGGGGGTTAGTGTTGTTTGTTTTTAGGGTGTGAGTGTCTTGTGTTGTTAGGGGGTTAGTGCTGTTTGATGTTAGGGGTTTAGGGTTGTTTGTTGTTAGGGGGTTAGGGTTGTTTGTTGTTAGGGGGTTAGGGTTGTTTGTTGTTTGGGGGTTAGTGTTTGTTGTTAGGGGGTTAGTGTTGTTTGTTGTTGGGGGTTAGGGTTGTTTGTTGTGAGGGTGTTAGTGTTGTTTGTTTTTAGGGGGTTAGGGTTGTTTGTTGTTAGGGTGTTAGTGTTGTTTGTTGTTAGTGGGTAAGTTTTTTTGTTGTTTGGTTAGGGTTGTTTGTTGTTAGGCGGTTAGTGTTGTTTGTTCTTAGGGGTTTAGGGTTGTTTCTTGTTGGGGTTTAGTGGTTTTTGTTGTTAGGGTGTTAGTGTTTATTGTGGTTAGGGGGTTAGTGTTGTTGGTTGTTCGGGGGTTAGGATTGTTTGTTGTTAGGGGGTTAGGGTTGTTTGTTGTTTGGGGGTTAGGGTTGTTTGTTGTTACGGGGTTAGTGTTGTTTGTTGTTACGGGGTTAGGGTAGTTTCTTGTTAGGGGTTTATTGTTGTTTGTTGTTAGGGGTTTAGTGTTTGTTCTTAGGGGTTTAGGGTTGTTTCTTGTTGGGGTTTAGTGGTTTTTGTTGTTAGGGTGTTAGTGTTGTTTGTTGTTAGGTTGTTAGTGTTTTGTGTTGTTAGGGGGTTAGTGTTGTTTGATGTTAGGGGTTTAGGGTTGTTTGTTGTTAGGGGGTTAGTGTTGTTTGTTGTTAGGGAGTTAGGGTTGTTTGTTGTTAGTGGGTTAGGGTTGTTTGTTGTTAGTGGGTTAGTGGTTTTGGTTTTTAGGGGTTAGTGTTGTTTGTTGCTTGGGGGTTAGTGTTTGTTGTTAGGGGTTTAGGGTTGTTTGTTGTTAGGGTGTTAGTGTTCTTTGATGTTAGGGGTTTAGAGTTGTTTGTTGTTAGGGGGTTAGTGTTGTTTGTTGTTAGGGGGTGAGGGTTGTTTGTTGTTAGGGTGTTAGTGTTGTTTGTTGTTAGGGGGTTAGGGTTGTTTGTTGTTAGGGTGTTAGTGTTGTTAGTTGTTAGTAGGTTAGGGTTTTTTGTTGTTTGGTTATGGTTGTTTGTTGTTAGGGGGTTAGTGTTGTTTGTTCTTAGGGGTTTAGGGTTGTTTCTTGTTGGGGTTTAGTGGTTTTTGTTGTTAGGGTGTTAGTGTTTATTGTGGTTATGGGGTTAGTGTTGTTGGTTGTTCGGGGGTTAGGATTGTTTGTTGTTACGGGGTTAGGGTTGTTTGTTCTTTGGGGGTTAGGGTTGTTTGTTGTTACCGGGTTAATGTTGTTTGTTGTTACGGGGTTACGGTAGTTTCTTGTTAGGGGTTTAGTGTTGTTTGTTGTTAGGGGGTTAGTGTTTGTTGTTAGGGGTTTAGGGTTATTTCTTGTTGGGGTTTACTGGTTTTGGTTGTTAGCGTGTTAGTGTTGTTTGTTGTTAGGGTGTTAGTGTTTTGTGTTGTTAGGGGGTTAGTGTTGTTTGATGTTAGGGGTTTAGGGTTGTTTGTTGTTAGGGGGTTAGTGTTGTTTGTTGTTAGGGAGTTAGGGTTGTTTGTTGTTAGTGGGTTAGGGTTGTTTGTTGTTAGTGGGTTAGTGTTTTTGGTTTTTAGTAGTTAGTGTTGTTTGTTGTTTGGGGGTTAGTGTTTGTTGTTAGGGGGTTAGGGTTGTTTGTTGTTAGGGTGTTAGTGTTCTTTGATGTTAGGGGTTTAGGGTTGTTAGTTGTTAGGGGGTTAGTGTTGTTTGTTGTTAGGGGGTTAGGGTTGTTTGTTGTTAGGGTGTTAGTGTTGTTTGTTGTTAGTGGGTTAGGTTTCTTTGTTGTTTGGTTAGGGTTGTTTGTTGTTAGGGGGTTAGTGTTGTTTGTTGTTAGGGGTTTATGGTTGGTTCTTGTTGGGGTTTAGTGGTTTTTGATGATAGGGTGTTAGTGTTTATTGTGGTTAGGGGGTTAGTGTTGTTGGTTTTTCGGGGGTTAGAGTTGTTTGTTGTTAGTGGGTTAGGGTTGTTTGTTAATAAGGGGTTAGGTTTTGTGTTGTTAGGGGGTTAGTATTGTTCGTTGCTGGGGGTTAGTGTTGTTTGTTCTTAGGACGTTAGTGTTGTTTGTTCTTAGGGGGTTAGGGTTGGTTGTTGTTAGGGTGTTAGTGTTGTTTGTTGTTAGGGGGTTAGTGTTGTTTGTTGTTAGGGTGTTAGGGTTGTTTGTTGTTAGTGGGTTAGGGTTGTTTGTTGTTAGTGGGTTAGTGTTTTTGGTTTCCAGCGGTTAGGGTTGTTTGTTGTTTGGGGGATAGTGTTTGTTGTTAGGGGTTTGGGGTTGATTGTTGTTAGGGTGTTAGTGTTCTTTGATGTTAGGGGTTTAGGGTTGTTTGTTGTTAGGGGGTTAGTGTTGTTTGTTGTTAGGGGGTTAGGGTTGTTTGTTGTTAGGGTGTTAGTGTTGTTTGTTGTTAGGGGGTTAGGGTTGTTTGTTGTTACGGTGTTAGTGTTGTTGTTGTTAGTGGGTTAGGTTTGTTTGTTGTTTGTTTAGGGTTGTTTGTTGTTAGGGGGTTAGTGTTGTTTGTTGTTAGGGGTTTAGGGTTGTTTCTCGTTGGGGTTTAGTGGTTTTTGTTGTTAGGGTGTTAGTGTTTATTGTGGTAAGGGGGTTAGTGTTGTTGGTTGTTCGGGGGTTAGGATTGTTTGTTGTTAGGGGGTTAGGGTTGTTTGTTGTTAGGGTGTTAGTGTTGTTTGTTGTTAGTGGGTTAGGGTTTTTTGTTGTTTGCTCAGGGTTGTTTGTTGTTAGGGGGTTAGTGTTGTTTGTTGTTAGGGGTTTAGGGTTGTTTCTTGTTGGGGTTTAGTGGTTTTTGTTGTTAGGGTGTTAGTGTTGTTTGTTGTTAGGGTGTTAGTGTTTTGTGTTGTTAGGGGGTTAGTGTTGTTTGATGTTAGGGGTTAAGAGTTGTTTGTTGTTAGGCGGATAGTGTTGTTTGTTGTTAGGGTGTTAGGGTTTTTTTAGTGTTGTTTGTTGTTAGGGTGTTAGGGTTGTTTGTTGTTAGTGGGTTAGGGTTGTTTGTTTTTAGTGGGTTAGTTTTTTTGGTTTTTAGGGGTTAGGTTTGTTTGTTGTTTGGGGGTTAGTGTTTGTTGTTAGGGGGTTAGGGTTGTTTGTTGTTAGGGTGTTAGTGTTCTTTGATGTTAGGGGTTTAGGGTTGTTTGTTGTTAGGGGGTTAGTGTTGTTTGTTGTTGGGGGTTAGGGTTGTTTGTTGTGAGGGTGTTACCGTTGTTTGTTTTTAGGGGGTTAGGGTTGTTTGTTGTTAGGGTGTTAGTGTTGTTTGTTGTTAGTGGGTTAAGGTTTTTTGTTGTTTGGTTAGGGTTGTTTGTTGTTAGGCGGTTAGTGTTGTTTGTTCTTAGGGGTTTAGGGTTGTTTCTTGGGGTTTAGTGGTTTTTGTTGTTAGGGTGTTAGTGTTTATTGTGGTTAGGGGGTTAGTGTTGTTGGTTGTTCGGGGGTTAGGATTGTTTGTTGTTAGGGGGTTAGGGTTGTTTGTTGTTTGGGGGTTAGGGTTGTTTGTTGTTACGGGGTTAGTGTTGTTTGTTGTTACGGGGTTAGGGTAGTTTCTTGTTAGGGGTTTATTGTTGTTTGTTGTTAGGGGTTTAGTGTTTGTTGTTAGGGGTTTAGGGTTGTTTCTTGTTGGGGTTTAGTGGTTTTTGTTGTTAGGGTGTTAGTGTTGTTTGTTGTTAGGTTGTTAGTGTTTTGTGTTGTTAGGGGGTTAGTGTTGTTTGATGTTAGGGGTTTAGGGTTGTTTGTTGTTAGGGGGTTAGTGTTGTTTGTTGTTAGGGAGTTAGGGTTGTTTGTTGTTAGTGGGTTAGGGTTGTTTGTTGTTAGTGGGTTAGTGGTTTTGGTTTTTAGGGGTTAGTGTTGTTTGTTGCTTGGGGGTTAGTGTTTGTTGTTAGGGGTTTAGGGTTGTTTGTTCTTAGGGTGTTAGTGTTCTTTGATGTTAGGGGTTGAGGGTTGTTTGTTGTTAGGGGGTTAGTGTTGTTTGTTGTTAGGGGGTGAGGGTTGTTTGTTGTTAGGGTGTTAGTGTTGTTTGTTGTTAGGGGGTTAGGGTTGTTTGTTGTTAGGGTGTTAGTGTTGTTAGTTGTTAGTGGGTTAGGGTTTTTTGTTGTTTGGTTAGGGTTGTTTGCTGTTAGGGGGTTAGTGTTGTTTGTTCTTAGGGGTTTAGGGTTGTTTCTTGTTGGGGTTTAGTGGTTTAGGGTTGTTTCTTGTTGGGGTTTAGTGGTTTTTGTTGTTAGGGTGTTAGTGTTGTTTGTTGTTAGGTTGTTAGTGTTTTGTGTTGTTAGGGGGTTAGTGTTGTTTGATGTTAGGGGTTTAGGGTTGTTTGTTGTTAGGGGGTTAGTGTTGTTTGTTGTTAGGGAGTTAGGGTTGTTTGTTGTTAGTGGGTTAGGGTTGTTTGTTGTTAGTGGGTTAGTGGTTTTGGTTTTTAGGGGTTAGTGTTGTTTGTTGCTTGGGGGTTAGTGTTTGTTGTTAGGGGTTTAGGGTTGTTTGTTCTTAGGGTGTTAGTGTTCTTTGATGTTAGGGGTTGAGGGTTGTTTGTTGTTAGGGGGTTAGTGTTGTTTGTTGTTAGGGGGTGAGGGTTGTTTGTTGTTAGGGTGTTAGTGTTGTTTGTTGTTAGGGGGTTAGCGTTGTTTGTTGTTAGGGTGTTAGTGTTGTTAGTTGTTAGTGGGTTAGGGTTTTTTGTTGTTTGGTTAGGGTTGTTTGCTGTTAGGGGGTTAGTGTTGTTTGTTCTTAGGGGTTTAGGGTTGTTTCTTGTTGGGGTTTAGTGGTTTTTGTTGTTAGGGTGTTAGTGTTTATTGTGGTTATGGGGTTAGTGTTGTTGGTTGTTCGGGGGTTAGGATTGTTTGTTGTTAGGGGGTTAGGGTTGTTTGTTGTTTGGGGGTTAGGGTTGTTTGTTGTTACCGGGTTAGTGTTGTTTGTTGTTACGGGGTTACGGTAGTTTCTTGTTAGGGGTTTAGTGTTGTTTGTTGTTAGGGGGTTAGTGTTTGTTGTTAGGGGTTTAGGGTTATTTCTTGTTGGGGTTTACTGGTTTTTGTTGTTAGGGTGTTAGTGTTGTTTGTTGTTAGGGTGTTAGTGTTTTGTGTTGTTAGGGGGTTAGTGTTGTTTGATGTTAGGGGTTTAGGGTTGTTTGTTGTTAGGGGGTTAGTGTTGTTTGTTGTTAGGGAGTTAGGGTTGTTTGTTGTTAGTGGGTTAGGGTTGTTTGTTGTTAGTGGGTTAGTGTTTTTGGTTTTTAGTAGTTAGTGTTGTTTGTTGTTTGGGGGTTCGTGTTTGTTGTTAGGGGGTTAGGGATGTTTGTTGTTAGGGTGTTAGTGTTCTTTGATGTTAGGGGTTTAGGGTTGTTTGTTGTTAGGGGGTTAGTGTTGTTTGTTGTTACGGTGTTAGGGTTGTTTTTTGTTAGTGGGTTAGGGTTGTTTGTTGATAAGGTGTTAGGTTTTGTGTTGTTAGGGGGTTAGTATTGTTCGTTGCTGGGGGTTAGTGTTGTTTGTTCTTAGGGCGTTAGTGTTGTTTGTTCTTAGGGGTTAGGGTTGGTTGTTGTTAGGGTGTTAGTGTTGTTTGTTGTTAGGGGGTTAGTGTTGTTTGTTGTTAGGGGTTTAGGGTTGTTTCTTGTTAGGGGGTTAGTGTTGTTTGTTGTTAGGGGCTTAGGGTTGTTTCTTGTTGGGGTTTAGTGGTGTTTGTTGTTCGGGTGTTAGTGTTGTTTGTTGTTAGGGGCTTAGTGTTGTTTGTTTTTAGGGGTTCAGTGTTGTTTGTTTTTAGGGTTTTAGGGTTGTTTGTTTTTAGGGGGTTAGTGTTGTTTGTTTTTAGGGGGTTAGGATTGTTTGTTGTTAGGGGGTTAGGGTTGTTTGTTGTTAGGGTGTTAGTGCTGTTTGTTGTTAGTGGGTTATTTTTGTTTGTTGCTTGGTTAGGGTTGTTTGTTGTTAGGGGGTTAGTGTTGTTTCTTGTTAGGGGTTTAGGGTTGTTTCTTGTTGGGGTTTAGTGGTTTTTGTTGTTAGGGTGTTAGTGTTGTTTGTTGTTAGGGTGTTAGTGTTTTGTGTTGTTAGGGGGTTAGTGTTGTTTGATGTTAGGGGTTAAGGGTTGTTTGTTGTTAGTCGGATAGTGTTGTTTCTTGTTAGGGTGTTAGGGTTTTTTTAGTGTTGTTTGTTGTTAGGGTGTTAGGGTTGTTTGTTGTTAGTGGGTTAGGGTTGTTTGTTGTTAGTGGGTTAGTTTTTTTGGTTTTTAGGGGTTAGGTTTGTTTGTTGTTTGGGGGTTAGTGTTTGTTGTTAGGGGGTTAGGGTTGTTTGTTGTTAGGGTGTTAGTGTTCTTTGATGTTAGGGGTTTAGGGTTGTTTGTTGTTAGGGGGTTAGTGTTGTTTGTTGTTGGGTGTTAGGGTTGTTTGTTGTGAGGGTGTTCGTGTTGTTTGTTGTTAGGGGGTTAGGGTTGTTTGTTGTTAGGGTGTTAGTGTTGTTTGTTGTTTGTGGGTTAGGGTTTTTTGTTGTTTGGTTAGGGTTGTTTTTTGTTAGGCGGTTAGTGTTGTTTGTTCTTAGGGGTTTAGGGTTGTTTCTTGTTGGGGTTTAGTGGTTTTTGTTGTTAGGGTGTTAGTGTTTATTGTGGTTAGGGGGTTAGTGTTGTTGGTTGTTCGCGGGTTAGGATTGTTCGTTGTTAGGGGGTTAGGGTTGTTTGTTGTTTGGGGGTTAGGGTTGTTTGTTGTTACGGGTTTAGTGTTGTTTGTTGTTACGGGGTTAGGGTAGTTTCTTGTTAGGGGTTTATTGTTGTTTGTTGTTAGGGGTTTAGTGTTTGTTGTTAGGGGTTTAGGGTTGTTTCTTGTTGGGGTTTAGTGGTTTTTGTTGTTAGGGTGTTAGTGTTTATTGTGGTTATGGGGTTAGTGTTGTTGGTTTTTCGGGGGTTAGGATTGTTTGTTGTTAGGGGGTTAGGGTTGTTTGTTGTTTGGGGGTTAGGGTTGTTTGTTGTTACCGGGTTAGTGTTGTTTGTTGTTACGGGGTTACGGTAGTTTCTTGTTAGGGGTTTAGTGTTGTTTGTTGTTAGGGGGTTAGTGTTTGTTGTTAGGGGTTTAGGGTTGTTTCTTGTTGGGGTTTAGTGGTTTTTGTTGTTAGGGTGTTAGTGTTGTTTGTTGTTAGGTTGTTAGTGTTTTGTGTTGTTAGGGGGTTAGTGTTGTTTGATGTTAGGGGTTTAGGGTTGTTTGTTGTTAGGGGGTTAGTGTTGTTTGTTGTTAGGGAGTTAGGGTTGTTTGTTGTTAGTGGGTTAGGGTTGTTTGTTGTTAGTGGGTTAGTGGTTTTGGTTTTTAGGGGTTAGTGTTGTTTGTTGCTTGGGGGTTAGTGTTTGTTGTTAGGGGTTTAGGGTTGTTTGTTCTTAGGGTGTTAGTGTTCTTTGATGTTAGGGGTTGAGGGTTGTTTGTTGTTAGGGGGTTAGTGTTGTTTGTTGTTAGGGGGTGAGGGTTGTTTGTTGTTAGGGTGTTAGTGTTGTTTGTTGTTAGGGGGTTAGGGTCGTTTGTTGTTAGGGTGTTAGTGTTGTTAGTTGTTAGTGGGTTAGGGTTTTTTGTTGTTTGGTTAGGGTTGTTTGCTGTTAGGGGGTTAGTGTTGTTTGTTCTTAGGGGTTTAGGGTTGTTTCTTGTTGGGGTTTAGTGGTTTAGGGTTGTTTCTTGTTGGGGTTTAGTGGTTTTTGTTGTTAGGGTGTTAGTGTTGTTTGTTGTTAGGTTGTTAGTGTTTTGTGTTGTTAGGGGGTTAGTGTTGTTTGATGTTAGGGGTTTAGGGTTGTTTGTTGTTAGGGGGTTAGTGTTGTTTGTTGTTAGGGAGTTAGGGTTGTTTGTTGTTAGTGGGTTAGGGTTGTTTGTTGTTAGTGGGTTAGTGGTTTTGGTTTTTAGGGGTTAGTGTTGTTTGTTGCTTGGGGGTTAGTGTTTGTTGTTAGGGGTTTAGGGTTGTTTGTTCTTAGGGTGTTAGTGTTCTTTGATGTTAGGGGTTGAGGGTTGTTTGTTGTTAGGGGGTTAGTGTTGTTTGTTGTTAGGGGGTGAGGGTTGTTTGTTGTTAGGGTGTTAGTGTTGTTTGTTGTTAGGGGGTTAGGGTTGTTTGTTGTTAGGGTGTTAGTGTTGTTAGTTGTTAGTGGGTTAGGGTTTTTTGTTGTTTGGTTAGGGTTGTTTGCTGTTAGGGGGTTAGTGTTGTTTGTTCTTAGGGGTTTAGGGTTGTTTCTTGTTGGGGTTTAGTGGTTTTTGTTGTTAGGGTGTTAGTGTTTATTGTGGTTATGGGGTTAGTGTTGTTGGTTGTTCGGGGGTTAGGATTGTTTGTTGTTAGGGGGTTAGGGTTGTTTGTTGTTTGGGGGTTAGGGTTGTTTGTTGTTACCGGGTTAGTGTTGTTTGTTGTTACGGGGTTACGGTAGTTTCTTGTTAGGGGTTTAGTGTTGTTTGTTGTTAGGGGGTTAGTGTTTGTTGTTAGGGGTTTAGGGTTATTTCTTGTTGGGGTTTACTGGTTTTTGTTGTTAGGGTGTTAGTGTTGTTTGTTGTTAGGGTGTTAGTGTTTTGTGTTGTTAGGGGGTTAGTGTTGTTTGATGTTAGGGGTTTAGGGTTGTTTGTTGTTAGGGGGTTAGTGTTGTTTGTTGTTAGGGAGTTAGGGTTGTTTGTTGTTAGTGGGTTAGGGTTGTTTGTTGTTAGTGGGTTAGTGTTTTTGGTTTTTAGTAGTTAGTGTTGTTTGTTGTTTGGGGGTTAGTGTTTGTTGTTAGGGGGTTAGGGATGTTTGTTGTTAGGGTGTTAGTGTTCTTTGATGTTAGGGGTTTAGGGTGGTTTGTTGTTAGGGGGTTAGTGTTGTTTGTTGTTACGGTGTTAGGGTTGTTTTTTGTTAGTGGGTTAGGGTTGTTTGTTGATAAGGTGTTAGGTTTTGTGTTGTTAGGGGGTTAGTATTGTTCGTTGCTGGGGGTTAGTGTTGTTTGTTCTTAGGGCGTTAGTGTTGTTTGTTCTTAGGGGTTAGGGTTGGTTGTTGTTAGGGTGTTAGTGTTGTTTGTTGTTAGGGGGTTAGTGTTGTTTGTTGTTAGGGGTTTAGGGTTGTTTCTTGTTAGGGGGTTAGTGTTGTTTGTTGTTAGGGGCTTAGGGTTGTTTCTTGTTGGGGTTTAGTGGTGTTTGTTGTTCGGGTGTTAGTGTTGTTTGTTGTTAGGGGCTTAGTGTTGTTTGTTTTTAGGGGTTCAGTGTTGTTTGTTTTTAGGGTTTTAGGGTTGTTTGTTTTTAGGGGGTTAGTGTTGTTTGTTTTTAGGGGGTTAGGATTGTTTGTTGTTAGGGGGTTAGGGTTGTTTGTTGTTAGGGTGTTAGTGCTGTTTGTTGTTAGTGGGTTATTTTTGTTTGTTGCTTGGTTAGGGTTGTTTGTTGTTAGGGGGTTAGTGTTGTTTCTTGTTAGGGGTTTAGGGTTGTTTCTTGTTGGGGTTTAGTGGTTTTTGTTGTTAGGGTGTTAGTGTTGTTTGTTGTTAGGGTGTTAGTGTTTTGTGTTGTTAGTGGGTTAGTGTTGTTTGATGTTAGGGGTTAAGGGTTGTTTGTTGTTACTCGGATAGTGTTGTTTCTTGTTAGGGTGTTAGGGTTTTTTTAGTGTTGTTTGTTGTTAGGGTGTTAGGGTTGTTTGTTGTTAGTGGGTTAGGGTTGTTTGTTGTTAGTGGGTTAGTTTTTTTGGTTTTTAGGGGTTAGGTTTGTTTGTTGTTTGGGGGTTAGTGTTTGTTGTTAGGGGGTTAGGGTTGTTTGTTGTTAGGGTGTTAGTGTTCTTTGATGTTAGGGGTTTAGGGTTGTTTGTTGTTAGGGGGTTAATGTTGTTTGTTGTTGGGTGTTAGGGTTGTTTGTTGTGAGGGTGTTAGTGTTGTTTGTTGTTAGGGGGTTAGGGTTGTTTGTTGTTAGGGTGTTAGTGTTGTTTGTTGTTTGTGGGTTAGGGTTTTTTGTTGTTTGGTTAGGGTTGTTTTTTGTTAGGCGGTTAGTGTTGTTTGTTCTTAGGGGTTTAGGGTTGTTTCTTGTTGGGGTTTAGTGGTTTTTGTTGTTAGGGTGTTAGTGTTTATTGTGGTTAGGGGGTTAGTGTTGTTGGTTGTTCGCGGGTTAGGATTGTTCGTTGTTAGGGGGTTAGGGTTGTTTGTTGTTTGGGGGTTAGGGTTGTTTGTTGTTACGGGTTTAGTGTTGTTTGTTGTTACGGGGTTAGGGTAGTTTCTTGTTAGGGGTTTATTGTTGTTTGTTGTTAGGGGTTTAGTGTTTGTTGTTAGGGGTTTAGGGTTGTTTCTTGTTGGGGTTTAGTGGTTTTTGTTGTTAGGGTGTTAGTGTTTATTGTGGTTATGGGGTTAGTGTTGTTGGTTTTTCGGGGGTTAGGATTGTTTGTTGTTAGGGGGTTAGGGTTGTTTGTTGTTTGGGGGTTAGGGTTGTTTGTTGTTACCGGGTTAGTGTTGTTTGTTGTTACGGGGTTACGGTAGTTTCTTGTTAGGGGTTTAGTGTTGTTTGTTGTTAGGGGGTTAGTGTTTGTTGTTAGGGGTTTAGGGTTATTTCTTGTTGGGGTTTAGTGGTTTTTGTTGTTAGGGTGTTAGTGTTGTTTGTTGTTAGGGTGTTAGTGTTTTGTGTTGTTAGGGGGTTAGTGTTGTTTGTTGTTAGGGAGTTAGGGTTGTTTGTTGTTAGTGGGTTAGGGTTGTTTGTTGTTACTGGGTTAGTGTTTTTGGTTTTTAGGGGTTAGTGTTGTTTGTTGTTTGGGGGTTAGTGTTTGTTGTTAGGGGGTTAGGGTTGTTTGTTGTTAGGGTGTTAGTGTTCTTTGATGTTCGGGGTTTAGGGTTGTTTGTTGTTAGGGGGTTAGTGTTGTTTGTTGTTAGGGGGTTAGGGTTGTTTGTTGTTAGGGTGTTAGTGTTGTTTGTTGTTAGTGGGTTAGGTTTCTTTGTTGTTTGGTTAGGGTTGTTTGTTGTTAGGGGGTTAGTGTTGTTTGTTGTTAGGGGTTTATTGTTGTTTCTTTTTAGGGGGTTAGTGTTGTTTGTTGTTAGGTGGTTAGGACTGTTGTTAGGGGGTTAGTGTTGTTTCTTCTTACGGGGTTAGTGTTGTTTGTGGTTAGGGGGTTAGTGTTGTAGGTTGTTAGGGGGTTAGGATTGTTTGTTGTTAGGAGTTTAGGGGTGTTTGTTGTCAGGGGGTTAAGGTTGTTTGTTGTTAGGAGGTTAGTGTTGTTTGTTGTTACGGGGTTACTTTGGTTTCTTGTTAGGGGTTTAGTGTTGTTTGTTGTTAGGGGGTTAGTGTTTTTTTTACGGGTTTAGGGTTGTTTCTTGTTGGGGTTTAGTGGTTTTTGTTGTTAGGGTGTTAGGGTTGTTTGTTGTTAGGGTGTTAGTGTTTTGTGTTGTTAGGGGGTTAGTGTTGTTTGATGTTAGGGGTTTAGGGTTGTTTGTTGTTAGGGGGTTAGTGTTGTTTGTTGTTAGGGTGTTAGGGTTTTTTGTTGTTAGTGGGTTAGGGTTGTTTGTTGTTAGTGGGTTAGTGTTTTTGGTTTTTAGGGGTTAGGGTTGTTTGTTGTTTGGGGGATAGTGTTTGTTGTTAGGGGGTTAGGGTTGTTTGTTGTTAGGGTGTTAGTGTTCTTTGAGGTTAGGGGTTTAGTGTTGTTTGTTGTTAGGGGGTTAGTGTTGTTTCTTGTTAGAGGGTTAGGGTTGTTTGCTGTTAGGGTGTTAGTGTTGTTTGTTGTTAGGGGGTTATGGTTGTTTGTTGTTAGGGAGTTAGTGTTCTTTGTTGTTAGTGGGTTAGGGTTTTTTGTTGTTTGGTCAGGGTTGTTTGTTGTTAGGGGGTTAGTGTTGTTTGTTGTTAGGGGTTTAGTGTTGTTTCTTGTTGGGGTTTAGTGGTTTTTGTTGATAGGGTGTTAGTGTTTATTGCGGTTAGGGGGTTACTGTTGTTTGTTGTTAGGGGTTTAGGGTTGTTTCTTGTTGGGGTTTAGTGGTTTTTGTTGTTAGGGTGTTAGTGTTGTTTGTTGTTAGGGTGGTAGTGTTTTGTGATGTTAGGGGGTTAGTGGTGTTTGATGTTAGGTGTTTAGGGTTGTTTGTTGTTAGGGGGTTAGTGTTTGTTGTTAGGGTGTTAGGGTTGTTTGTTGTTAGTGGGTTAGGGTTGTTTGTTGTTAGTGGGTTACTGTTTTTGGTTTTTAGGGGTTAGGGTTGTTTGTTGTTTGGGGGTTAGTGTTTGTTGTTAGGGGGTTAGGGTTGTTTGTTGTTAGGGTGTTAGTGTTCTTTGATGTTAGGGGTTTAGGGTTGTTTGTTGTTAGGGGGTTAATGTTGTTTGTTGTTAGGGGGTTAGGGTTGTTTGTTGTTAGGGTGTTAGTGTTGTTTGTTGTTAGGGGGTTAGGGTTGTTTGTTGTTAGGGTGTTAGTGTTGTTTGTTGTTAGTGGGTTAGGGTATTTTGTTGTTTGGTTAGGATTGTTTGTTGTTAGGGCGTTAGTGTTGTTTGTTGTTAGGGGTTTAGGGTTGTTTCAGTTGGGGTTTAGTGGTTTTTGTTGTTAAGGTGTTAGTCTTTATTGTGGTTAGGGGGTTAGGATTGTTTGTTGTTAAGGGGTTAGGGTTGTTTGTTGTTTGGGGTTTAGGGTTGTTTGTTGTTTGGGTGTTAGGGTTGTTTGTTGTTACGGGTTAGTGTTGTTTTTTTTTACGGGGTTAGGGTATTTTCTTGTTAGGGGTTCACTGTTGTTTGTTGTTAGGGGGTTAGTGTTTGTTGTTAGGGGTTTAGGGTTGTTTCTTGTTGGGGTTTAGTGGTTTTTGTTGTTAGGGTGTTAGTGTTGTTTGTTGTTAGGGTGTTAGTGTTTTGTGTTGTTAGGGGATTAGTGTTGTTTGATGTTAGGGGTTAAGGGTTGTTTGTTGTTAGGGGGTTAGTGTTGTTTGTTGTTAGGGTGTTAGGGTTGTTTGTTGTTAGTGGGTTAGGGTTGTTTGTTGTTAGTGGGTTAGTGTTTTTGGTTTTTAGGGGTTAGGGTTGTTTGTTTGGTGGTTAGTGTTTGTTGTTAGGGGGCTAGGGTTGTTTGTTGTTAGGGTTTTAGTGTTCTTTGATGTTAGGGGTTTAGGGTTGTTTGTTGTTAGGGGGTTAGTGTTGTTTGTTGTTACGGTGTTAGGGTTGTTTTTTGTTAGTGGGTTAGGGTTGTTTGTTGATAAGGTGTTAGGTTTTGTGTTGTTAGGGGGTTAGTATTGTTCGTTGCTGGGGGTTAGTGTTGTTTGTTCTTAGGGCGTTAGTGTTGTTTGTTCTTAGGGGTTAGTGTTGGTTGTTGTTAGGGTGTTAGTGTTGTTTGTTGTTAGGGGGTTAGTGTTGTTTGTTGTTAGGGGTTTAGGGTTGTTTCTTGTTAGGGGGTTAGTGTTGTTTGTTGTTAGGGGCTTAGGGTTGTTTCTTGTTGGGGTTTAGTGGTGTTTGTTGTTCGGGTGTTAGTGTTGTTTGTTGTTCGGGGCTTAGTGTTGTTTGTTTTTAGGGGTTCAGTGTTGTTTGCTTTTAGGGTTTTAGGGTTGTTTGTTTTTTACGGGTGAGTGTTGTTTGTTGTTAGGGGGTTAGGATTGTTTGTTTTTAGGGGGTTAGTGTTGTTTGTGGTTAGGGCTTTACTGTTGGATGTTGTTAGCGGGTTAGTGTTTTTTGTTGTTAGTGGGTTAGTGCTGTTTGTTGTTATTGGCTTAGTGTTGTTTGTTTTTAGGAGTTCATTGTTGTTTGTTTTTAGGGTTTTAGGGTTGTTTGTTTTTAGGGGGTTAGTGTTGTTTGTTTTTAGGGGGTTAGGATTGTTTGTTGTTAGGGGGTTAGTGTTGGTTGTTGTTAGTGTGTCAGTGTTTTTTGTTGTTAGAGTGTTAGTGCTGTTTGTTGTTAGGGGCTTAGTGTTGTTTGTTTTAAGGGGTTCAGTGTTGTTTCTTTTTAGGGTTTTAGGGTTGTTTGTTTTTAGGGGGTTAGTGTTGTTTATTGTTGGGGGTTAGTGTTTTTGTTCTTAGGGGTTAGTGTTGTTTGATGTTAGAGGGTTAGTGTTGTTTGTTCTTAGGGGATGAGTGTTGTTTGTTTTTAGGGGTTTATTGTTGTTTCTTTTTAGGGGGTTAGTGTTGTTTGTTGTTAGGTGGTTAGGACTGTTGTTAGGGGGTTAGTGTTGTTTGTTCTTACGGGGTTAGTGTTGTTTGTGGTTAGGGGGTTAGTGTTGTAGGTTGTTAGGGGGTTAGGATTGTTTGTTGTTAGTAGTTTAGGGGTGTTTGTTGTCAGGGGGTTAAGGTTGTTTGTTGTTAGGAGGTTAGTGTTGTTTGTTGTTACGGGGTTACTTTGGTTTCTTGTTAGGGGTTTAGTGTTGTTTGTTGTTAGGGGGTTAGTGTTTTTTTTACGGGTTTAGGGTTGTTTCTTGTTGGGGTTTAGTGGTTTTTGTTGTTAGGGTGTTAGGGTTGTTTGTTGTTAGGGTGTTAGTGTTTTGTGTTGTTAGGGGGTTAGTGTTGTTTGATGTTAGGGGTTTAGGGTTGTTTGTTGTTAGGGGGTTAGTGTTGTTTGTTGTTAGGGTGTTAGGGTTGTTGTTAGTGGGTTAGGGTTGTTTGTTGTTAGTGGGTTAGTGTTTTTGGTTTTCAGGGGTTAGGGTTGTTTGTTGTTTGGGGGTTAGTGTTTGTTGTTAGGGGTTTGGGGTTGATTGTTGTTAGGGTGTTAGTGTTCTTTGATGTTAGGGGTTTAAGGGTGTTTGTTGTTAGGGGGTTAGTGTTGTTTGTTGTTAGGGGGTTAGGGTTGTTTGTTGTTAGGGTGTTAGTGTTGTTTGTTGTTAAGGGGTTAGGGTTGTTTGTTGTTAGGGTGTTAGTGTTGTTTGTTGTTAGTGGGTTAGGTTTGTTTGTTGTTTGGTTAGTGTTGTTTGTTGTTGGGGTTTAGTGGTTTTTGTTGTTAGGGTGTTAGTGTTTATTGTGGTTAGGGGGTTAGTGTTGTTGGTTGTTCGGGGGTTAGGATTGTTTGTTGTTAGGGGGTTAGGGTTGTTTTTTATTTGGGTGTTAGGGTTGTTTGTTGTTACGGGGTTAGTGTTGTTTGTTGTTACGGGGTTAGGGTAGTTTCTTTATAGGGGTTTAGTGTTGTTTGTTAGGGGGTTAGTGTTTGTTGTTAGGGTTAAGGGTTGTTTCTTGTTGGGGTTTAGTGGTTTTTGTTGTTAGGGTGTTAGTGTTGTTTTTTGTTACGGTGTTAGTGTTTTGTGTTGTTAGGGGGTTAGTGTTGTTTGTTGTTAGGGGGTTAGTGTTGTTTGTTGTTAGGGTGTTAGGGTTGTTTGTTGTTAGTGGGTTAGGGTTGTTTGTTGTTAGTGGGTTAGTGTTTTTGGTTTTTAGGGGTTAGGATTGTTTGTTGTTTGGGGGTTAGTGTTTGTTGTTAGGGGGCTAGGGTTGTTTGTTGTTAGGGTGTTAGTGTTCTTTGATGTTAGGGGTTTAGGGTTGTTTGTTGTTAGGGGGTTAGTGTTGTTTGTTGTTAGGGTGTTAGGGTTGTTTGTTGTTAGTGGGTTAGGGTTGTTTGTTGATAAGGGGTTAGGTTTTGTGTTGTTAGGGGGTTAGTATTGCTCGTTGCTGGGGGTTAGTGTTGTTTGTTCTTAGGGCGTTAGTGTTGTTTGTTCTTAGGGTTTAGGGTTGGTTGTTGTTAGGGTGTTAGTGTTGTTTGTTGTTAGGGGGTTAGTGTTGTTTGTTGTTAGGGGTTTAGGGTTGTTTCTTGTTAGGGGGTTAGTGTTGTTTGTTGTTAGGGGCTTAGGGTTGTTTCTTGTTGGGGTTTAGTGGTGTTTGTTGTTCGGGTGTTAGTGTTGTTTGTTGTTAGGGGCTTAGTGTTTGTTTTTAGGGGTTCAGTGTTGTTTGCTTTTAGGGTTTTAGGGTTGTTTGTTTTTTAGGGGTGAGTGTTGTTTGTTGTTAGGGGGTTAGGATTGTTTGTTTTTAGGGGGTTAGTGTTGTTTGTGGTTAGGGCGTTACTGTTGGATGTTGTTAGCGGGTTAGTGTTTTTTGTTGTTAGTGGGTTAGTGCTGTTTGTTGTTATTGGCTTAGTGTTGTTTGTTTTTAGGGTTTCAGTGTTGTTTGTTTTTAGGGTTTTAGGGTTTTTTGTTTTTAGGGGGTTAGTGTTGTTTGTTTTTAGGGGGTTAGCATTGTTTTTTGTTAGCGGGTTAGTGTTGGTTGTTGTTAGCGTGTCAGTGTTTTTTGTTGTTAGAGTGTTAGTGCTGTTTGTTGTTAGGGGCTTAGTGTTCTTTGTTTTAAGGGGTTCAGTGTTTTTTGTTTTAGGGTTTTAGGGTTGTGCGTTTTTAGGGGGTTAGTGTTGTTTGTTGTTAGCGGGTTAGTGCTTTTGTTCTTAGGGGTTAGTGTTGTTTGTTGTTAGAGGGTTAGTGTTGTTTGTTCTTAGGGGATGAGTGTTGTTTGTTTTTAGGGGTTTATTGTTGTTTCTTTTTAGGGGGTTAGTGTTGTTTGTTGTTAGGTGGTTAGGACTGTTGTTAGGGGGTTAGTGTTGTTTGTTCTTACGGGGTTAGTGTTGTTTGTGGTTAGGGGGTTAGTGTTGTAGGTTGTTAGGGGGTTAGGATTGTTTGTTGTTAGGAGTTTAGGGGTGTTTGTTGTCAGGGGGTTAAGGTTGTTTGTTGTTAGGAGGTTAGTGTTGTTTGTTGTTACGGGGTTACTTTGGTTTCTTGTTAGGGGTTTAGTGTTGTTTGTTGTTAGGGGGTTAGTGTTTTTTTTACGGGTTTAGGGTTGTTTCTTGTTGGGGTTTAGTGGTTTTTGTTGTTAGGATGTTAGGGTTGTTTGTTGTTAGGGTGTTAGTGTTTTGTGTTGTTAGGGGGTTAGTGTTGTTTGATGTTAGGGGTTTAGGGTTGTTTGTTGTTAGGGGGTTAGTGTTGTTTGTTGTTAGGGTGTTAGGGTTTTTTGTTGTTAGTGGGTTAGGGTTGTTTGTTGTTAGTGGGTTAGTGTTTTTGGTTTTTAGGGGTTAGGGTTGTTTGTTGTTTGGGGGATAGTGTTTGTTGTTAGGGGGTTAGGGTTCTTTGTTGTTAGGGTGTTAGTGTTCTTTGAGGTTAGGGGTTTAGGGTTGTTTGTTGTTAGGGGGTTAGTGTTGTTTCTTGTTAGGGGATTAGGGTTGTTTGTTGTTAGGGTGTTAGTGTTGTTTGTTGTTAGGGGGTTATGGTTGTTTGTTGTTAGGGAGTTAGTGTTCTTTGTTGTTAGTGGGTTAGGGTTTTTTGTTGTTTGGTCAGGGTTGTTTGTTGTTAGGGGGTTAGTGTTGTTTGTTGTTAGGGGTTTAGTGTTGTTTCTTGTTGGGGTTTAGTGGTTTTTGTTGATAGGGTGTTAGTGTTTATTGCGGTTAGGGGGTTACTGTTGTTTGTTGTTAGGGGTTTAGGGTTGTTTCTTGTTGGGGTTTAGTGGTTTTTGTTGTTAGGGTGTTAGTGTTGTTTGTTGTTAGGGTGGTAGTGTTTTGTGATGTTAGGGGGTTAGTGTTGTTTGATGTTAGGGGTTTAGGGTTGTTTGTTGTTAGGGGGTTAGTGTTTGTTGTTAGGGTGTTAGGGTTGTTTGTTGTTAGTGGGTTAGGGTTGTTTGTTGTTTGTGGGTTACTGTTTTTGGTTTTTAGGGGTCAGGGTTGTTTGTTGTTTGGGGGTTGGTGTTTGTTGTTAGGGGGTTAGGGTTGTTTGTTGTTAGGGTGTTAGTGTTCTTTGATGTTAGGGGTTTAGGGTTGTTTGTTGTTAGGGGGTTAATGTTGTTTGTTGTTAGGGGGTTAGGGTTGTTTGTTGTTAGGGTGTTAGTGTTGTTTGTTGTTAGGGGGTTAGGGTTGTTTGTTGTTAGGGTGTTAGTGTTGTTTGTTGTTAGTGGGTTAGGGTTTTTTGTTGTTTGGTTAGGATTGTTTGTTGTTAGGGCGTTAGTGTTGTTTGTTGTTAGGGGTTTAGGGTTGTTTCTTGTTGGGGTTTAGTGGTTTTTGTTGTAAAGGTGTTAGTCTTTATTGTGGTTAGGGGGTTAGGATTGTTTGTTGTTAAGGGGTTAGGGTTGTTTGTTGTTTGGGGTTCAGGGTTGTTTGTTGTTTGGGGGTTAGGGTTGTTTGTTGTTACGGGTTAGTGTTGTTTGTCGTTACGGGGTTAGGGTATTTTCTTGTTAGGTGTTCACTGTTGTTTGTTGTTAGGGGGTTAGTGTTTGTTGTTAGGGGTTTAGGGTTGTTTCTTGTTGGGGTTTAGTGGTTTTTGTTGTTAGGGTGTTAGTGTTGTTTGTTGTTAGGGGGTTAGTGTTGGTTGTTAGGGGTTTCGGGTTGTTTCTTGTTGGGGTTTAGTGGTTTTTGTTGTTAGGGTGTTAGTGTTGTTTGTTGTTACGGTGTTAGTTTTTTGTGTTGTTAGGGGGTTAGTGTTGTTTGATGTTAGGGGTTAAGGGTTGTTTGTTGTTAGGGGGTTAGTGTTGTTTGTTGTTAGGGTGTTAGGGTTGTTTGTTGTTAGTGGGTTAGGGTTGTTTGTTGTTAGTGGGTTAGTGTTTTTGGTTTTTAGGGGTTAGGGTTGTTTGTTTGGTGGTTAGTGTTTGTTGTTAGGGGGCTAGGGTTGTTTGTTGTTAGGGTTTTAGTGTTCTTTGATGTTAGGGGTTTAGGGTTGTTTGTTGTTAGGGGGTTAGTGTTGTTTGTTGTTACGGTGTTAGGGTTGTTTTTTGTTTGTGGGTTAGGGTTGTTTGTTGATAAGGTGTTAGGTTTTGTGTTGTTAGGGGGTTAGTATTGTTCGTTGCTGGGGGTTAGTGTTGTTTGTTCTTAGGGCGTTAGTGTTGTTTGTTCTTAGGGGTTAGGGTTGGTTGTTGTTAGGGTGTTAGTGTTGTTTGTTGTTAGGGGGTTAGTGTTGTTTGTTGTTAGGGGTTTACGGTTGTTTCTTGTTAGGGGGTTAGTGTTGTTTGTTTTTAGGGGCTTAGGGTTTTTTCTTGTTGGGGTTTAGTGGTGTTTGTTGTTCGGGTGTTAGTGTTGTTTGTTGTTAGGGGCTTAGTGTTGTTTGTTTTTAGGGGTTCAGTGTTGTTTGCTTTTAGGGTTTTAGGGTTGTTTGTTTTTCAGGGGTGAGTGTTGTTTGTTGTTTGGGGGTTAGGATTGTTTGTTTTTAGGGGGTTAGTGTTGTTTGTGGTTAGGGCGTTACTGTTGGATGTTGTTAGCGGGTTAGTGTTTTTTGTTGTTAGTGGGTTAGTGCTGTTTGTTCTTATTGGCTTAGTGTTGTTTGTTTTTAGGGGTTCAGTGTTGTTTGTTTTTAGGGTTTTAGGGTTGTTTGTTTTTAGGGGGTTAGTGTTGTTTGTTTTAAGACGTTCAGTGTTGTTTCCTGTTAGGGTTTTAGGGTTGTTTGTTTTTAGGGGGTTAGTGTTGTTTGTTGTTAGGGGGTTAGTGTTGGTTGTTGTTAGCGTGTCAGTGTTTTTTGTTGTTATAGTGTTAGTGCTGTTTGTTGTTAGGGGCTTAGTGTTGTTTGTTTTAAGACGTTCAGTGTTGTTTGCTTTTAGGGTTTTAGGGTTGTTTGTTTTTAGGGGGTTAGTGTTGTTTGTTGTTAGGGGGTTAGTGTTTCTGTTCTTAGGGGTTAGTGTTGTTTGTTGTTAGAGGGTTAGTGTTGTTTGTTCTTAGGGGATGAGTGTTGTTTGTTTTTAGGGGTTTATTGTTGTTTCTTTTTAGGGGGTTAGTGTTGTTTGTTGTTAGGTGGTTAGGACTGTTGTTAGGGGGTTAGTGTTTGTTCTTACGGGGTTAGTGTTGTTTGTGGTTAGGGGGTTAGTGTTGTAAGTTGTTAGGGGGTTAGGATTGTTTGTTGTTAGGGGTTTAGGGGTGTTTGTTGTTAGGGGGTTAAGGTTGTTTGTTGTTAGGAGGTTAGTGTTGTTTGTTGTTACGGGGTTAGGTTAGTTTCTTGTTAGGGGTTTAGTGTTGTTTGTTTTTAGGGGGTTATTGTTTGTTGTTAGGGGTTTAGGGTTGTTTCTTATTGGGGTTTAGTGGTTTTTGTTTTTAGGGTGTTAGTGTTGTTTGTTGTTAGGGTTTTAGTGTTGTTTGTTGTTAGGGGGTTAGGGTTGTTTGATGTTAGGGGTTTAGGGTTGTTTGTTGTTAGGGGTTTAGGGTTTTTTGTTGTTAGTTGGGTAATGTTTTTCGTTTTTAGGGGTTAGGGTTGTTTGTTGTTTGGGGGTAAGGGTTGTTTGTTGTTACGGGTTAATTTTGTTTGTTGTTACGGGGTTAGGGTAGTTTCTTGTTAGGGGTTTAGTGTTGTTTGTTGTTAGGGGGTTAGTGTTTGTTGTTAGGGGTTTCGGGTTGTTTCTTGTTGGGGTTTAGTGGTTTTTGTTGTTAGGGTGTTAGTGTTGTTTGTTGTTAGGGTGTTAGTGTTTTGTGTTGTTAGAGGGTTAGTGTTGTTTGATGTTAGGGGTTTAGGGTTGTTTGTTGTTAGGGGGTTAGTGTTGTTTGTTGTTAGGGTGTTAGGGTTGTTTGTTGATTGTGGGTTAGGGTTGTTTGTTGTTAGTGGGTTAGTGTTTTTGGTTTTTAGGGGTTAGTGTTTTTGTTGTTTGGAGGTTAGTGTTTGCTGTTAGGGTGTTAGGGTTGTTTGTTGTTAGGGTGTTAGTGTTCTTTGATGTTAGGGGTTTAGGGTTGTTTGTTGTTAGGAGGTTAGTGTTGTTTGTTCTTAGGGGGTTAGGGTTGTTTGTTGTTAGGGTGTTAGTGTTGTTTGTTGTTAGGGGGTTAGGGTTGTTTGTTGTTAGGGTGTTAGTGTTGTTTGTTGTCAGTGGGTTAGGTTTGTTTGTTGTTTGGTTAGGGTGGTTTGTTCTTAGGGGGTTAGTGTTTTTTGTTGTTAGGGGTTTAGGGTTGTTTCTTGTCGGGGTTTAGTGGTTTTTGTTGTTAGGGTGTTAGTGTTTATTGTGGTTAGGGGGTTAGTGTTGTTTGTTGTTCGGGGGTTAGGGTTGTTTGTTGTTAGTGGGTTAGGGTTATTTTTTGATAAGGGGTTAGGTTTTGTGTTGTTAGGGGGTTACTATTGTTTGTTGCTGGGGGTTAGTGTTGTTTGTTCTTAGGGCGTTAGTGTTGTTTGTTCTTAGGGGGTTAGGGTTGGTTGTTGTTAGGGTGTTAGTGTTGTTTGTTGTTAGGGGGTTAGTGTTGTTTGTTGTTAGGGACTTAGGGTTGTTTCTTGTTGGGGTTTAGTGGTGTTAGTTGTTCGGGTGTTAGTGTTGTTTGTTGTTAGGGGCTTAGTGTTGTTTGTTTTTAGGGGTTCAGTGTTGTTGGCTTTTAGGGTTTTAGGCTTGTTTGTTTTTTAGGGGTGAGTGTTGTTTGTTGTTAGGGGGTTAGGATTGTTTGTTTTTAGGGGGTTAGTGTTGTTTGTGGTTAGGGCTTTACTGTTGGATGTTGTTAGCGGGTTAGTGTTTTTTGTTGTTAGTGGGTTAGTGCTGTTTGGTGTTATTGGCTTAGTGTTGTTTGTTTTTAGGGGTTCAGTGTTGTTTGTTTTTAGGGTTTTAGGGTTGTTTGTTTTTAGGGGGTTAATGTTGTTTGTTTTTAGGGGGTTAGGATTGTTTGTTGTTAGGGGGTTAGTGTTGGTTGTTGATAGCGTGTCAGTGTTTTTTGTTGTTATAGTGTTAGTGCTGTTTGTTGTTAGGGGCTTAGTGTTGTTGTTTTAAGGGGTTCAGTGTTGTTTCTTTTTAGGGTTTTAGGGTTGTTTGTTCTTAGGGGGTTAGTGTTGTTTGTTGTTAGGGGGTTAGTGTTTTTGTTCTTAGGGGTTAGTGTTGTTTGTTGTTAGAGGGTTAGTGTTGTTTGTTCTTAGGGGATGAGTGTTGTTTGTTTTTAGGGGTTTATTGTTGTTTCTTTTTGGGGGGGTTAGTGTTGTTTGTTGTTAGGTGGTTAGGACTGTTGTTAGGGGCTTAGTGTTGTTTGGTCTTACGGGGTTAGTGTTGTTTGTTGTTAGGGGGTTAGTGTTGTAGGTTGTTAGGGGTTTAGGATTGTTTGTTGTTAGGGGTTTAGGGGTGTTTGTTGTTAGGGGGTTAAGGTTGTTTGTTGTTAGGAGGTTAGTGTTGTTTGTTGTTACGGGGTTAGGTTAGTTTCTTGTTAGGGGTTTAGTGTTGTTTGTTGTTAGGGGGTTAGTGTTTGTTGTTAGGGGCTTAGGGTTGTTTCTTGTTGGGGTTTAGTGGTTTTTGTTGTTAGGGTGTTAGTGTGGTTTGTTGTTAGGGTGTTAGTGTTTTGTGTTGTTAGGGGGTTAGTGTTGTTTGATGTTAGGGGTTTAGGGTTGTTTGTTGTTATGGGGTTAGTGTTGTTTGTTGTTAGGGTGTTAGGGTTGTTTGTTGTTAGTGGGTTAGGGTTGTTTGTTGTTAGTGGTTTAGTGTTTTTGGTTTTCAGGGGTTAGGGTCGTTTGTTGTTTGGGGGTTAGTGTTTGTTGTTAGGGGTTTGGGTTTGATTGTTGTTAGGGTGTTAGTGTTCTTTGATGTTAGGGGTTTAGGGTTGTTTGTTGTTAGGGGGTTAGTGTTGTTTGTTGTTAGGGGGTTAGGGTTGTTTGTTGTTAGGGTGTTAGTGTTGTTTGTTGTTAGGGGGTTAGGGTTGTTTGTTGTTAGGGTGTTAGTGTTGTTTGTTGTTAGTGGGTTAGGTTTGTTTGTTGTTTGTTTAGGGTTGTTTGTTGTTAGGGGGTTAGTGTTGTTTGTTGTTAGGGTGTTAGGGTTGTTTGTTGTTAGTGGGTTAGGGTTGTTTGTTGTTAGTGGGTTAGTGTTTTTGGTTTTTAGGGGTTAGGGTTGTTTGGTGGTTAGTGTTTGTTGTTAGGGGGCTAGGGTTGTTTGTTGTTAGGGTTTTAGTGTTCTTTGACGTTAGGGGTTTAGGGTTGTTTCTTGTTAGGGGGTTAGTGTTGTTTGTTGTTACGGTGTTAGGGTTGTTTTTTGTTTGTGGGTTAGGCTTGTTTGTTGATAAGGTGTTAGGTTTTGTGTTGTTAGGGGGTTAGTATTGTTCGTTGCTGGGGGTTAGTGTTGTTTGTTCTTAGGGCGTTAGTGTTGTTTGTTCTTAGGGGTTAGGGTTGGTTGTTGTTAGGGTGTTAGTGTTGTTTGTTGTTAGGGGGTTAGTGTTGTTTGTTGTTAGGGGTTTAGGGTTGTTTCTTGTTAGGGGGTTAGTGTTGTTTGTTTTTAGGGGCTTAGGGTTTTTTCTTGTTGGGGTTTAGTGGTGTTTGTTGTTCGGGTGTTAGTGTTGTTTGTTGTTAGGGGCTTAGTGTTGTTTGTTTTTAGGGGTTCAGTGTTGTTTGCTTTTAGGGTTTTAGGGTTGTTTGTTTTTCAGGGGTGAGTGTTGTTTGTTGTTTGGGGGTTAGGATTGTTTGTTTTTAGGGGGTTAGTGTTGTTTGTGGTTAGGGCGTTACTGTTGGATGTTGTTAGCGGGTTAGTGTTTTTTGTTGTTAGTGGGTTAGTGCTGTTTGTTCTTATTGGCTTAGTGTTGTTTGTTTTTAGGGGTTCAGTGTTGTTTGTTTTTAGGGTTTTAGGGTTGTTTGTTTTTAGGGGGTTAGTGTTGTTTGTTTTAAGACGTTCAGTGTTGTTTCCTGTTAGGGTTTTAGGGTTGTTTGTTTTTAGGGGGTTAGTGTTGTTTGTTGTTAGGGGGTTAGTGTTGGTTGTTGTTAGCGTGTCAGTGTTTTTTGTTGTTATAGTGTTAGTGCTGTTTGTTGTTAGGGGCTTAGTGTTGTTTGTTTTAAGACGTTCAGTGTTGTTTGCTTTTAGGGTTTTAGGGTTGTTTGTTTTTAGGGGGTTAGTGTTGTTTGTTGTTAGGGGGTTAGTGTTTCTGTTCTTAGGGGTTAGTGTTGTTTGTTGTTAGAGGGTTAGTGTTGTTTGTTCTTAGGGGATGAGTGTTGTTTGTTTTTAGGGGTTTATTGTTGTTTCTTTTTAGGGGGTTAGTGTTGTTTGTTGTTAGGTGGTTAGGACTGTTGTTAGGGGGTTAGTGTTTGTTCTTACGGGGTTAGTGTTGTTTGTGGTTAGGGGGTTAGTGTTGTAAGTTGTTAGGGGGTTAGGATTGTTTGTTGTTAGGGGTTTAGGGGTGTTTGTTGTTAGGGGGTTAAGGTTGTTTGTTGTTAGGAGGTTAGTGTTGTTTGTTGTTACGGGGTTAGGTTAGTTTCTTGTTAGGGGTTTAGTGTTGTTTGTTTTTAGGGGGTTATTGTTTGTTGTTAGGGGTTTAGGGTTGTTTCTTATTGGGGTTTAGTGGTTTTTGTTTTTAGGGTGTTAGTGTTGTTTGTTGTTAGGGTTTTAGTGTTGTTTGTTGTTAGGGGGTTAGGGTTGTTTGATGTTAGGGGTTTAGGGTTGTTTGTTGTTAGGGGTTTAGGGTTTTTTGTTGTTAGTTGGGTAATGTTTTTCGTTTTTAGGGGTTAGGGTTGTTTGTTGTTTGGGGGTAAGGGTTGTTTGTTGTTACGGGTTAACTTTGTTTGTTGTTACGGGGTTAGGGTAGTTTCTTGTTAGGGGTTTAGTGTTGTTTGTTGTTAGGGGGTTAGTGTTTGTTGTTAGGGGTTTCGGGTTGTTTCTTGTTGGGGTTTAGTGGTTTTTGTTGTTAGGGTGTTAGTGTTGTTTGTTGTTAGGGTGTTAGTGTTTTGTGTTGTTAGAGGGTTAGTGTTGTTTGATGTTAGGGGTTTAGGGTTGTTTGTTGTTAGGGGGTTAGTGTTGTTTGTTGTTAGGGTGTTAGGGTTGTTTGTTGATTGTGGGTTAGGGTTGTTTGTTGTTAGTGGGTTAGTGTTTTTGGTTTTTAGGGGTTAGTGTTTTTGTTGTTTGGAGGTTAGTGTTTGCTGTTAGGTTGTTAGGGTTGTTTGTTGTTAGGGTGTTAGTGTTCTTTGATGTTAGGGGTTTAGGGATGTTTGTTGTTAGGAGGTTAGTGTTGTTTGTTGTTAGGGGGTTAGGGTTGTTTGTTGTTAGGGTGTTAGTGTTGTTTGTTGTTAGGGGGTTAGGGTTGTTTGTTGTTAGGGTGTTAGTGTTGTTTGTTGTCAGTGGGTTAGGTTTGTTTGTTGTTTGGTTAGGGTGGTTTGTTCTTAGGGGGTTAGTGTTTTTTGTTGTTAGGGGTTTAGGGTTGTTTCTTGTCGGGGTTTAGTGGTTTTTGTTGTTAGGGTGTTAGTGTTTATTGTGGTTAGGGGGTTAGTGTTGTTTGTTGTTCGGGGGTTAGGGTTGTTTGTTGTTAGTGGGTTAGGGTTATTTTTTGATAAGGGGTTAGGTTTTGTGTTGTTAGGGGGTTACTATTGTTTGTTGCTGGGGGTTAGTGTTGTTTGTTCTTAGGGCGTTAGTGTTGTTTGTTCTTAGGGGGTTAGGGTTGGTTGTTGTTAGGGTGTTAGTGTTGTTTGTTGTTAGGGGGTTAGTGTTGTTTGTTGTTAGGGACTTAGGGTTGTTTCTTGTTGGGGTTTAGTGGTGTTAGTTGTTCGGGTGTTAGTGTTGTTTGTTGTTAGGGGCTTAGTGTTGTTTGTTTTTAGGGGTTCAGTGTTGTTTGCTTTTAGGGTTTTAGGCTTGTTTGTTTTTTAGGGGTGAGTGTTGTTTGTTGTTAGGGGGTTAGGATTGTTTGTTTTTAGGGGGTTAGTGTTGTTTGTGGTTAGGGCTTTACTGTTGGATGTTGTTAGCGGGTTAGTGTTTTTTGTTGTTAGTGGGTTAGTGCTGTTTGGTGTTATTGGCTTAGTGTTGTTTGTTTTTAGGGGTTCAGTGTTGTTTGTTTTTAGGGTTTTAGGGTTGTTTGTTTTTAGGGGGTTAATGTTGTTTGTTTTTAGGGGGTTAGAATTGTTTGTTGTTAGGGGGTTAGTGTTGGTTGTTGATAGCGTGTCAGTGTTTTTTGTTGTTATAGTGTTAGTGCTGTTTGTTGTTAGGGGCTTAGTGTTGTTGTTTTAAGGGGTTCAGTGTTGTTTCTTTTTAGGGTTTTAGGGTTGTTTGTTCTTAGGGGGTTAGTGTTGTTTGTTGTTAGGGGGTTAGTGTTTTTGTTCTTAGGGGTTAGTGTTGTTTGTTGTTAGAGGGTTAGTGTTGTTTGTTCTTAGGGGATGAGTGTTGTTTGTTTTTAGGGGTTTATTGTTGTTTCTTTTGGTGGGGGTTAGTGTTGTTTGTTGTTAGGTGGTTAGGACTGTTGTTAGGGGGTTAGTGTTGTTTGGTCTTACAGGGTTAGTGTTGTTTGTTGTTAGGGGGTTAGTGTTGTAGGTTGTTAGGGGTTTAGGATTGTTTGTTGTTAGGGGTTTAGGGGTGTTTGTTGTTAGGGGGTTAAGGTTGTTTGTTGTTAGGAGGTTAGTGTTGTTTGTTGTTACGGGGTTAGGTTAGTTTCTTGTTAGGGGTTTAGTGTTGTTTGTTGTTAGGGGGTTAGTGTTTGTTGTTAGGGGCTTAGGGTTGTTTCTTGTTGGGGTTTAGTGGTTTTTGTTGTTAGGGTGTTAGTGTGGTTTGTTGTTAGGGTGTTAGTGTTTTGTGTTGTTAGGGGGTTAGTGTTGTTTGATGTTAGGGGTTTAGGGTTGTTTGTTGTTATGGGGTTAGTGTTGTTTGTTGTTAGGGTGTTAGGGTTGTTTGTTGTTAGTGGGTTAGGGTTGTTTGTTGTTAGTGGTTTAGTGTTTTTGGTTTTCAGGGGTTAGGGTCGTTTGTTGCTTGGGGGTTAGTGTTTGTTGTTAGGGGTTTGGGTTTGATTGTTGTTAGGGTGTTAGTGTTCTTTGATGTTAGGGGTTTAGGGTTGTTTGTTGTTAGGGGGTTAGTGTTGTTTGTTGTTAGGGGGTTAGGGTTGTTTGTTGTTAGGGTGTTAGTGTTGTTTGTTGTTAGGGGGTTAGGGTTGTTTGTTGTTAGGGTGTTACTGTTGTTTGTTGTTAGTGGGTTAGGTTTGTTTGTTGTTTGTTTAGGGTTGTTTGTTGGTAGGGGGTTAGTGTTGTTTGTTGTTAGGGTGTTAGGGTTGTTTGTTGTTAGTGGGTTAGGGTTGTTTGTTGTTAGTGGGTTAGTGTTTTTGGTTTTTAGGGGTTAGGGTTGTTTGTTTGGTGGTTAGTGTTTGTTGTTAGGGGGCTAGGGTTGTTTGTTGTTAGGGTTTTAGTGTTCTTTGATGTTAGGGGTTTAGGGTTGTTTGTTGTTAGGGGGTTAGTGTTGTTTGTTGTTACGGTGTTAGGGTTGTTTTTTGTTTGTGGGTTAGGGTTGTTTGTTGATAAGGTGTTAGGTTTTGTGTTGTTAGGGGGTTAGTATTGTTCGTTGCTGGGGGTTAGTGTTGTTTGTTCTTAGGGCGTTAGTGTTTGTTCTTAGGGGTTAGGGTTGGTTGTTGTTAGGGTGTTAGTGTTGTTTGTTGTTAGGGGGTTAGTGTTGTTTGTTGTTAGGGGTTTAGGGTTGTTTCTTGTTAGGGGGTTAGTGTTGTTTGTTTTTAGGGGCTTAGGGTTTTTTCTTGTTGGGGTTTAGTGGTGTTTGTTGTTCGGGTGTTAGTGTTGTTTGTTGTTAGGGGCTTAGTGTTGTTTGTTTTTAGGGGTTCAGTGTTGTTTGCTTTTAGGGTTTTAGGGTTGTTTGTTTTTCAGGGGTGAGTGTTGTTTGTTGTTTGGGGGTTAGGATTGTTTGTTTTTAGGGGGTTAGTGTTTTTTGTGGTTAGGGCGTTACTGTTGGATGTTCTTAGCGGGTTAGTGTTTTTTGTTGTTAGTGGGTTAGTGCTGTTTGTTCTTATTGGCTTAGTGTTGTTTGTTTTTAGGGGTTCAGTGTTGTTTGTTTTTAGGGTTTTAGGGTTGTTTGTTTTTAGGGGGTTAGTGTTGTTTGTTTTAAGACGTTCAGTGTTGTTTCCTGTTAGGGTTTTAGGGTTGTTTGTTTTTAGGGGGTTAGTGTTGTTTGTTGTTAGGGGGTTAGTGTTGGTTGTTGTTAGCGTGTCAGTGTTTTTTGTTGTTATAGTGTTAGTGCTGTTTGTTGTTAGGGGCTTAGTGTTGTTTGTTTTAAGACGTTCAGTGTTGTTTGCTTTTAGGGTTTTAGGGTTGTTTGTTTTTAGGGGGTTAGTGTTGTTTGTTGTTAGGGGGTTAGTGTTTCTGTTCTTAGGGGTTAGTGTTGTTTGTTGTTAGAGGGTTAGTGTTGTTTGTTCTTAGGGGATGAGTGTTGTTTTTTTTTAGGGGTTTATTGTTGTTTCTTTTTAGGGGGTTAGTGTTGTTTGTTGTTAGGTGGTTAGGACTGTTGTTAGGGGGTTAGTGTTTGTTCTTACGGGGTTAGTGTTGTTTGTGGTTAGGGGGTTAGTGTTGTAAGTTGTTAGGGGGTTAGGATTGTTTGTTGTTAGGGGTTTAGGGGTGTTTGTTGTTAGGGGGTTAAGGTTGTTTGTTGTTAGGAGGTTAGTGTTGTTTGTTGTTACGGGGTTAGGTTAGTTTCTTGTTAGGGGTTTAGTGTTGTTTGTTTTTAGGGGGTTATTGTTTGTTGTTAGGGGTTTAGGGTTGTTTCTTATTGGGGTTTAGTGGTTTTTGTTTTTAGGGTGTTAGTGTTGTTTGTTGTTAGGGTTTTAGTGTTGTTTGTTGTTAGGGGGTTAGGGTTGTTTGATGTTAGGGGTTTAGGGTTGTTTGTTGTTAGGGGTTTAGGGTTTTTTGTTGTTAGTTGGGTAATGTTTTTCGTTTTTAGGGGTTAGGGTTGTTTGTTGTTTGGGGGTAAGGGTTGTTTGTTGTTACGGGTTAACTTTGTTTGTTGTTACGGGGTTAGGGTAGTTTCTTGTTAGGGGTTTAGTGTTGTTTGTTGTTAGGGGGTTAGTGTTTGTTGTTAGGGGTTTCGGGTTGTTTCTTGTTGGGGTTTAGTGGTTTTTGTTGTTAGGGTGTTAGTGTTGTTTGTTGTTAGGGTGTTAGTGTTTTGTGTTGTTAGAGGGTTAGTGTTGTTTGATGTTAGGGGTTTAGGGTTGTTTGTTGTTAGGGGGTTAGTGTTGTTTGTTGTTAGGGTGTTAGGGTTGTTTGTTGATTGTGGGTTAGGGTTGTTTGTTGTTAGTGGGTTAGTGTTTTTGGTTTTTAGGGGTTAGTGTTTTTGTTGTTTGGAGGTTAGTGTTTGCTGTTAGGGTGTTAGGGTTGTTTGTTGTTAGGGTGTTAGTGTTCTTTGATGTTAGGGGTTTAGGGTTGTTTGTTGTTAGGAGGTTAGTGTTGTTTGTTGTTAGGGGGTTAGGGTTGTTTGTTGTTAGGGTGTTAGTGTTGTTTGTTGTTAGGGGGTTAGGGTTGTTTGTTGTTAGGGTGTTAGTGTTGTTTGTTGTCAGTGGGTTAGGTTTGTTTGTTGTTTGGTTAGGGTGGTTTGTTCTTAGGGGGTTAGTGTTTTTTGTTGTTAGGGGTTTAGGGTTGTTTCTTGTCGGGGTTTAGTGGTTTTTGTTGTTAGGGTGTTAGTGTTTATTGTGGTTAGGGGGTTAGTGTTGTTTGTTGTTCGGGGGTTAGGGTTGTTTGTTGTTAGTGGGTTAGGGTTATTTTTTGATAAGGGGTTAGGTTTTGTGTTGTTAGGGGGTTACTATTGTTTGTTGCTGGGGGTTAGTGTTGTTTGTTCTTAGGGCGTTAGTGTTGTTTGTTCTTAGGGGGTTAGGGTTGGTTGTTGTTAGGGTGTTAGTTTTGTTTGTTGTTAGGGGGTTAGTGTTGTTTGTTGTTAGGGACTTAGGGTTGTTTCTTGTTGGGGTTTAGTGGTGTTAGTTGTTCGGGTGTTAGTGTTGTTTGTTGTTAGGGGCTTAGTGTTGTTTGTTTTTAGGGGTTCAGTGTTGTTTGCTTTTAGGGTTTTAGGCTTGTTTGTTTTTTAGGGGTGAGTGTTGTTTGTTGTTAGGGGGTTAGGATTGTTTGTTTTTAGGGGGTTAGTGTTGTTTGTGGTTAGGGCTTTACTGTTGGATGTTGTTAGCGGGTTAGTGTTTTTTGTTGTTAGTGGGTTAGTGCTGTTTGGTGTTATTGGCTTAGTGTTGTTTGTTTTTAGGGGTTCAGTGTTGTTTGTTTTTAGGGTTTTAGGGTTGTTTGTTTTTAGGGGGTTAATGTTGTTTGTTTTTAGGGGGTTAGAATTGTTTGTTGTTAGGGGGTTAGTGTTGGTTGTTGATAGCGTGTCAGTGTTTTTTGTTGTTATAGTGTTAGTGCTGTTTGTTGTTAGGGGCTTAGTGTTGTTGTTTTAAGGGGTTCAGTGTTGTTTCTTTTTAGGGTTTTAGGGTTGTTTGTTCTTAGGGGGTTAGTGTTGTTTGTTGTTAGGGGGTTAGTGTTTTTGTTCTTAGGGGTTAGTGTTGTTTGTTGTTAGAGGGTTAGTGTTGTTTGTTCTTAGGGGATGAGTGTTGTTTGTTTTTAGGGGTTTATTGTTGTTTCTTTTGGGGGGGGTTAGTGTTGTTTGTTGTTAGGTGGTTAGGACTGTTGTTAGGGGGTTAGTGTTGTTTGGTCTTACGGGGTTAGTGTTGTTTGTTGTTAGGGGGTTAGTGTTGTAGGTTGTTAGGGGTTTAGGATTGTTTGTTGTTAGGGGTTTAGGGGTGTTTGTTGTTAGGGGGTTAAGGTTGTTTGTTGTTAGGAGGTTAGTGTTGTTTGTTGTTACGGGGTTAGGTTAGTTTCTTGTTAGGGGTTTAGTGTTGTTTGTTGTTAGGGGGTTAGTGTTTGTTGTTAGGGGCTTAGGGTTGTTTCTTGTTGGGGTTTAGTGGTTTTTGTTGTTAGGGTGTTAGTGTGGTTTGTTGTTAGGGTGTTAGTGTTTTGTGTTGTTAGGGGGTTAGTGTTGTTTGATGTTAGGGGTTTAGGGTTGTTTGTTGTTATGGGGTTAGTGTTGTTTGTTGTTAGGGTGTTAGGGTTGTTTGTTGTTAGTGGGTTAGGGTTGTTTGTTGTTAGTGGTTTAGTGTTTTTGGTTTTCAGGGGTTAGGGTCGTTTGTTGCTTGGGGGTTAGTGTTTGTTGTTAGGGGTTTGGGTTTGATTGTTGTTAGGGTGTTAGTGTTCTTTGATGTTAGGGGTTTAGGGTTGTTTGTTGTTAGGGGGTTAGTGTTGTTTGTTGTTAGGGGGTTAGGGTTGTTTGTTGTTAGGGTGTTAGTGTTGTTTGTTGTTAGGGGGTTAGGGTTGTTTGTTGTTAGGGTGTTACTGTTGTTTGTTGTTAGTGGGTTAGGTTTGTTTGTTGTTTGTTTAGGGTTGTTTGTTGGTAGGGGGTTAGTGTTGTTTGTTGTTAGGGTGTTAGGGTTGTTTGTTGTTAGTGGGTTAGGGTTGTTTGTTGTTAGTGGGTTAGTGTTTTTGGTTTTTAGGGGTTAGGGTTGTTTGTTTGGTGGTTAGTGTTTGTTGTTAGGGGGCTAGGGTTGTTTGTTGTTAGGGTTTTAGTGTTCTTTGATGTTAGGGGTTTAGGGTTGTTTGTTGTTAGGGGGTTAGTGTTGTTTGTTGTTACGGTGTTAGGGTTGTTTTTTGTTTGTGGGTTAGGGTTGTTTGTTGATAAGGTGTTAGGTTTTGTGTTGTTAGGGGGTTAGTATTGTTCGTTGCTGGGGGTTAGTGTTGTTTGTTCTTAGGGCGTTAGTGTTTGTTCTTAGGGGTTAGGGTTGGTTGTTGTTAGGGTGTTAGTGTTGTTTGTTGTTAGGGGGTTAGTGTTGTTTGTTGTTAGGGGTTTAGGGTTGTTTCTTGTTAGGGGGTTAGTGTTGTTTGTTTTTAGGGGCTTAGGGTTTTTTCTTGTTGGGGTTTAGTGGTGTTTGTTGTTCGGGTGTTAGTGTTGTTTGTTGTTAGGGGCTTAGTGTTGTTTGTTTTTAGGGGTTCAGTGTTGTTTGCTTTTAGGGTTTTAGGGTTGTTTGTTTTTCAGGGGTGAGTGTTGTTTGTTGTTTGGGGGTTAGGATTGTTTGTTTTTAGGGGGTTAGTGTTGTTTGTGGTTAGGGCGTTACTGTTGGATGTTCTTAGCGGGTTAGTGTTTTTTGTTGTTAGTGGGTTAGTGCTGTTTGTTCTTATTGGCTTAGTGTTGTTTGTTTTTAGGGGTTCAGTGTTGTTTGTTTTTAGGGTTTTAGGGTTGTTTGTTTTTAGGGGGTTAGTGTTGTTTGTTTTAAGACGTTCAGTGTTGTTTCCTGTTAGGGTTTTAGGGTTGTTTGTTTTTAGGGGGTTAGTGTTGTTTGTTGATAGGGGGTTAGTGTTGGTTGTTGTTAGCGTGTCAGTGTTTTTTGTTGTTATAGTGTTAGTGCTGTTTGTTGTTAGGGGCTTAGTGTTGTTTGTTTTAAGACGTTCAGTGTTGTTTGCTTTTAGGGTTTTAGGGTTGTTTGTTTTTAGGGGGTTAGTGTTGTTTGTTGTTAGGGGGTTAGTGTTTCTGTTCTTAGGGGTTAGTGTTGTTTGTTGTTAGAGGGTTAGTGTTGTTTGTTCTTAGGGGATGAGTGTTGTTTGTTTTTAGGGGTTTATTGTTGTTTCTTTTTAGGGGGTTAGTGTTGTTTGTTGTTAGGTGGTTAGGACTGTTGTTAGGGGGTTAGTGTTTGTTCTTACGGGGTTAGTGTTGTTTGTGGTTAGGGGGTTAGTGTTGTAAGTTGTTAGGGGGTTAGGATTGTTTGTTGTTAGGGGTTTAGGGGTGTTTGTTGTTAGGGGGTTAAGGTTGTTTGTTGTTAGGAGGTTAGTGTTGTTTGTTGTTACGGGGTTAGGTTAGTTTCTTGTTAGGGGTTTAGTGTTGTTTGTTTTTAGGGGGTTATTGTTTGTTGTTAGGGGTTTAGGGTTGTTTCTTATTGGGGTTTAGTGGTTTTTGTTTTTAGGGTGTTAGTGTTGTTTGTTGTTAGGGTTTTAGTGTTGTTTGTTGTTAGGGGGTTAGGGTTGTTTGATGTTAGGGGTTTAGGGTTGTTTGTTGTTAGGGGTTTAGGGTTTTTTGTTGTTAGTTGGGTAATGTTTTTCGTTTTTAGGGGTTAGGGTTGTTTGTTGTTTGGGGGTAAGGGTTGTTTGTTGTTACGGGTTAACTTTGTTTGTTGTTACGGGGTTAGGGTAGTTTCTTCTTAGGGGTTTAGTGTTGTTTGTTGTTAGGGGGTTAGTGTTTGTTGTTAGGGGTTTCGGGTTGTTTCTTGTTGGGGTTTAGTGGTTTTTGTTGTTAGGGTGTTAGTGTTGTTTGTTGTTAGGGTGTTAGTGTTTTGTGTTGTTAGAGGGTTAGTGTTGTTTGATGTTAGGGGTTTAGGGTTGTTTGTTGTTAGGGGGTTAGTGTTGTTTGTTGTTAGGGTGTTAGGGTTGTTTGTTGATTGTGGGTTAGGGTTGTTTGTTGTTAGTGGGTTAGTGTTTTTGGTTTTTAGGGGTTAGTGTTTTTGTTGTTTGGAGGTTAGTGTTTGTTGTTAGGGTGTTAGGGTTGTTTGTTGTTAGGGTGTTAGGGTTGTTTGTTGTTAGGGTGTTAGTGTTCTTTGATGTTAGGGGTTTAGGGTTGTTTGTTGTTAGGAGGTTAGTGTTGTTTGTTGTTAGGGGGTTAGGCTTGTTTGTTGTTAGGGTGTTAGTGTTGTTTGTTGTTAGGGGGTTAGGTTTGTTTGTTGTTAGGGTGTTAGTGTTGTTTGTTGTCAGTGGGTTAGGTTTGTTTGTTGTTCGGTTAGGGTTGTTTGTTCTTAGGGGGTTAGTGTTGTTTGTTGTTAGGGTGTTAGTGTTGTTTGTTGTTAGGTGGTTAGTGCTGTTTGTTTTTAGGGGGTTAATGTTGTTTCTTCTTAGTTTTTTAGTGTTGTTTGTTGTTAGTGTGTTAGGGTTGTTTGTTGTTTGGTTAGGGTTGTTTGTTTTTAGGGGGTTATGGTTGTTTGTTTTTAGGGGTTAGTGGTGTTTGTTCTTAGGGGATGAGTGTTGTTTGTTTTTAGGGGTTTATTGTTGTTTCTTTTTAGGGGTTAGTGTTGGTTGTTGTTAGGTGTTTAGGACTGTTGTTAGGGGGTTAGTGTTGTTTGTTCTTACGGGGTTAGTGTTGTTTGTGGTTAGGGGGTTAGTGTTGTAGGTTGTTAGGGGGTTAGGATTGTTTGTTGTTAGGAGTTTAGGGGTGTTTGTTGTCAGGGGGTTAAGGTTGCTTGTTGTTAGGAGGTTAGTGTTGTTTGTTGTTACGGGGTTACTTTGGTTTCTTGTTAGGGGTTTAGTGTTGTTTGTTGTTAGGGGGTTAGTGTTTTTTGTTACGGGTTTAGGGTGGTTTCTTGTTGGGGTTTAGTGGTTTTTGTTGTTAGGGTGTTAGTGTTGTTTGTTGTTAGGGTGTTAGTGTTTTGTGTTGTTAGGGGGTTAGTGGTGTTTGAAGTTAGGGGTTTAGGGTTGTTTGTTGTTAGGGGGTTAGTGTTGTTTGTTGTTAGGGTGTTAGGGTTGTTTGTTGTTAGTGGGTTAGGGCTGTTTGGTGTTAGTGGGTTAGTGTTTTTGGATTTTAGGGGTTAGGGTTGTTTGTTGTTTGGGGGATAGTGTTTGTTGTTAGGGGGTTAGTGTTGTTTGTTGTTAGGGTGTTAGTGTTCTTTGATGTTAGGGGTTTAGGGTTGTTTGTTGTTAGGGGCTTAGTGTTGTTTGTTGTTAGGGGGTTAGGGTTGTTTGTTGTTAGGGTGTTAGAGTGGTTTGTTGTTAGGGGGTTATGGTTGTTTGTTGTTAGGGTGTTAGTGTTCTTTGTTGTTAGTGGGTTAGGGTTTTTTGTTGTTTGGTCAGGGTTGTTTGTTGTTAGGGGGTTAGTGTTGCTTGTTGTTAGGGGTTTAGTGTTGTTTCTTGTTGGAGTTTAGTGGTTTTTGTTGATAGGGTGTTAGTGTTTATTGTGGTTAGGGGGTTAGTGTTGTTTGTCGTTAGGGGTTTAGGGTTGTTTCTAGTTGGGGTTTAGTGGTTTTTGTTGTTAGGGTGTTAGTGTTGTTTGTTGTTAGGGGGTTAGTGTTGTTTGTTGTTAGGGACTTAGGGTTGTTTCTTGTTGGGGTTTAGTGGTGTTAGTTGTTCGGGTGTTAGTGTTGTTTGTTGTTAGGGGCTTAGTGTTGTTTGTTTTTAGGGGTTCAGTGTTGTTGGCTTTTAGGGTTTTAGGCTTGTTTGTTTTTTAGGGGTGAGTGTTGTTTGTTGTTAGGGGGTTCGGATTGTTTGTTTTTAGGGGGTTAGTGTTGTTTGTGGTTAGGGCTTTACTGTTGGATGTTGTTAGCGGGTTAGTGTTTTTTGTTGTTAGTGGGTTAGTGCTGTTTGGTGTTATTGGCTTAGTGTTGTTTGTTTTTAGGGGTTCAGTGTTGTTTGTTTTTAGGGTTTTAGGGTTGTTTGTTTTTAGGGGGTTAATGTTGTTTGTTTTTAGGGGGTTAGGATTGTTTGTTGTTAGGGGGTTAGTGTTGGTTGTTGATAGCGTGTCAGTGTTTTTTGTTGTTATAGTGTTAGTGCTGTTTGTTGTTAGGGGCTTAGTGTTGTTGTTTTAAGGGGTTCAGTGTTGTTTCTTTTTAGGGTTTTAGGGTTGTTTGTTCTTAGGGGGTTAGTGTTGTTTGTTGTTAGGGGGTTAGTGTTTTTGTTCTTAGGGGTTAGTGTTGTTTGTTGTTAGAGGGTTAGTGTTGTTTGTTCTTAGGGGATGAGTGTTGTTTGTTTTTAGGGGTTTATTGTTGTTTCTTTTTGGGGGGGTTAGTGTTGTTTGTTGTTAGGTGGTTAGGACTGTTGTTAGGGGCTTAGTGTTGTTTGGTCTTACGGGGTTAGTGTTGTTTGTTGTTAGGGGGTTAGTGTTGTAGGTTGTTAGGGGTTTAGGATTGTTTGTTGTTAGGGGTTTAGGGGTGTTTGTTGTTAGGGGGTTAAGGTTGTTTGTTGTTAGGAGGTTAGTGTTGTTTGTTGTTACGGGGTTAGGTTAGTTTCTTGTTAGGGGTTTAGTGTTGTTTGTTGTTAGGGGGTTAGTGTTTGTTGTTAGGGGCTTAGGGTTGTTTCTTGTTGGGGTTTAGTGGTTTTTGTTGTTAGGGTGTTAGTGTGGTTTGTTGTTAGGGTGTTAGTGTTTTGTGTTGTTAGGGGGTTAGTGTTGTTTGATGTTAGGGGTTTAGGGTTGTTTGTTGTTATGGGGTTAGTGTTGTTTGTTGTTAGGGTGTTAGGGTTGTTTGTTGTTAGTGGGTTAGGGTTGTTTGTTGTTAGTGGTTTAGTGTTTTTGGTTTTCAGGGGTTAGGGTCGTTTGTTGTTTGGGGGTTAGTGTTTGTTGTTAGGGGTTTGGGTTTGATTGTTGTTAGGGTGTTAGTGTTCTTTGATGTTAGGGGTTTAGGGTTGTTTGTTGTTAGGGGGTTAGTGTTGTTTGTTGTTAGGGGGTTAGGGTTGTTTGTTGTTAGGGTGTTAGTGTTGTTTGTTGTTAGGGGGTTAGGGTTGTTTGTTGTTAGGGTGTTAGTGTTGTTTGTTGTTAGTGGGTTAGGTTTGTTTGTTGTTTGTTTAGGGTTGTTTGTTGTTAGGGGGTTAGTGTTGTTTGTTGTTAGGGTGTTAGGGTTGTTTGTTGTTAGTGGGTTAGGGTTGTTTGTTGTTAGTGGGTTAGTGTTTTTGGTTTTTAGGGGTTAGGGTTGTTTGGTGGTTAGTGTTTGTTGTTAGGGGGCTAGGGTTGTTTGTTGTTAGGGTTTTAGTGTTCTTTGACGTTAGGGGTTTAGGGTTGTTTCTTGTTAGGGGGTTAGTGTTGTTTGTTGTTACGGTGTTAGGGTTGTTTTTTGTTTGTGGGTTAGGCTTGTTTGTTGATAAGGTGTTAGGTTTTGTGTTGTTAGGGGGTTAGTATTGTTCGTTGCTGGGGGTTAGTGTTGTTTGTTCTTAGGGCGTTAGTGTTGTTTGTTCTTAGGGGTTAGGGTTGGTTGTTGTTAGGGTGTTAGTGTTGTTTGTTGTTAGGGGGTTAGTGTTGTTTGTTGTTAGGGGTTTAGGGTTGTTTCTTGTTAGGGGGTTAGTGTTGTTTGTTTTTAGGGGCTTAGGGTTTTTTCTTGTTGGGGTTTAGTGGTGTTTGTTGTTCGGGTGTTAGTGTTGTTTGTTGTTAGGGGCTTAGTGTTGTTTGTTTTTAGGGGTTCAGTGTTGTTTGCTTTTAGGGTTTTAGGGTTGTTTGTTTTTCAGGGGTGAGTGTTGTTTGTTGTTTGGGGGTTAGGATTGTTTGTTTTTAGGGGGTTAGTGTTGTTTGTGGTTAGGGCGTTACTGTTGGATGTTGTTAGCGGGTTAGTGTTTTTTGTTGTTAGTGGGTTAGTGCTGTTTGTTCTTATTGGCTTAGTGTTGTTTGTTTTTAGGGGTTCAGTGTTGTTTGTTTTTAGGGTTTTAGGGTTGTTTGTTTTTAGGGGGTTAGTGTTGTTTGTTTTAAGACGTTCAGTGTTGTTTCCTGTTAGGGTTTTAGGGTTGTTTGTTTTTAGGGGGTTAGTGTTGTTTGTTGTTAGGGGGTTAGTGTTGGTTGTTGTTAGCGTGTCAGTGTTTTTTGTTGTTATAGTGTTAGTGCTGTTTGTTGTTAGGGGCTTAGTGTTGTTTGTTTTAAGACGTTCAGTGTTGTTTGCTTTTAGGGTTTTAGGGTTGTTTGTTTTTAGGGGGTTAGTGTTGTTTGTTGTTAGGGGGTTAGTGTTTCTGTTCTTAGGGGTTAGTGTTGTTTGTTGTTAGAGGGTTAGTGTTGTTTGTTCTTAGGGGATGAGTGTTGTTTGTTTTTAGGGGTTTATTGTTGTTTCTTTTTAGGGGGTTAGTGTTGTTTGTTGTTAGGTGGTTAGGACTGTTGTTAGGGGGTTAGTGTTTGTTCTTACGGGGTTAGTGTTGTTTGTGGTTAGGGGGTTAGTGTTGTAAGTTGTTAGGGGGTTAGGATTGTTTGTTGTTAGGGGTTTAGGGGTGTTTGTTGTTAGGGGGTTAAGGTTGTTTGTTGTTAGGAGGTTAGTGTTGTTTGTTGTTAGGGGGTTAGGGTTGTTTGTTGTTAGGGTGTTAGTGTTGTTTGTTGTTAGGGGGTTAGGGTTGTTTGTTGTTAGGGTGTTAGTGTTGTTTGTTGTCAGTGGGTTAGGTTTGTTTGTTGTTTGGTTAGGGTGGTTTGTTCTTAGGGGGTTAGTGTTTTTTGTTGTTAGGGGTTTAGGGTTGTTTCTTGTCGGGGTTTAGTGGTTTTTGTTGTTAGGGTGTTAGTGTTTATTGTGGTTAGGGGGTTAGTGTTGTTTGTTGTTCGGGGGTTAGGGTTGTTTGTTGTTAGTGGGTTAGGGTTATTTTTTGATAAGGGGTTAGGTTTTGTGTTGTTAGGGGGTTACTATTGTTTGTTGCTGGGGGTTAGTGTTGTTTGTTCTTAGGGCGTTAGTGTTGTTTGTTCTTAGGGGGTTAGGGTTGGTTGTTGTTAGGGTGTTAGTGTTGTTTGTTGTTAGGGGGTTAGTGTTGTTTGTTGTTAGGGACTTAGGGTTGTTTCTTGTTGGGGTTTAGTGGTGTTAGTTGTTCGGGTGTTAGTGTTGTTTGTTGTTAGGGGCTTAGTGTTGTTTGTTTTTAGGGGTTCAGTGTTGTTTGCTTTTAGGGTTTTAGGCTTGTTTGTTTTTTAGGGGTGAGTGTTGTTTGTTGTTAGGGGGTTAGGATTGTTTGTTTTTAGGGGGTTAGTGTTGTTTGTGGTTAGGGCTTTACTGTTGGATGTTGTTAGCGGGTTAGTGTTTTTTGTTGTTAGTGGGTTAGTGCTGTTTGGTGTTATTGGCTTAGTGTTGTTTGTTTTTAGGGGTTCAGTGTTGTTTGTTTTTAGGGTTTTAGGGTTGTTTGTTTTTAGGGGGTTAATGTTGTTTGTTTTTAGGGGGTTAGAATTGTTTGTTGTTAGGGGGTTAGTGTTGGTTGTTGATAGCGTGTCAGTGTTTTTTGTTGTTATAGTGTTAGTGCTGTTTGTTGTTAGGGGCTTAGTGTTGTTGTTTTAAGGGGTTCAGTGTTGTTTCTTTTTAGGGTTTTAGGGTTGTTTGTTCTTAGGGGGTTAGTGTTGTTTGTTGTTAGGGGGTTAGTGTTTTTGTTCTTAGGGGTTAGTGTTGTTTGTTGTTAGAGGGTTAGTGTTGTTTGTTCTTAGGGGATGAGTGTTGTTTGTTTTTAGGGGTTTATTGTTGTTTCTTTTGGTGGGGGTTAGTGTTGTTTGTTGTTAGGTGGTTAGGACTGTTGTTAGGGGGTTAGTGTTGTTTGGTCTTACAGGGTTAGTGTTGTTTGTTGTTAGGGGGTTAGTGTTGTAGGTTGTTAGGGGTTTAGGATTGTTTGTTGTTAGGGGTTTAGGGGTGTTTGTTGTTAGGGGGTTAAGGTTGTTTGTTGTTAGGAGGTTAGTGTTGTTTGTTGTTACGGGGTTAGGTTAGTTTCTTGTTAGGGGTTTAGTGTTGTTTGTTGTTAGGGGGTTAGTGTTTGTTGTTAGGGGCTTAGGGTTGTTTCTTGTTGGGGTTTAGTGGTTTTTGTTGTTAGGGTGTTAGTGTGGTTTGTTGTTAGGGTGTTAGTGTTTTGTGTTGTTAGGGGGTTAGTGTTGTTTGATGTTAGGGGTTTAGGGTTGTTTGTTGTTATGGGGTTAGTGTTGTTTGTTGTTAGGGTGTTAGGGTTGTTTGTTGTTAGTGGGTTAGGGTTGTTTGTTGTTAGTGGTTTAGTGTTTTTGGTTTTCAGGGGTTAGGGTCGTTTGTTGCTTGGGGGTTAGTGTTTGTTGTTAGGGGTTTGGGTTTGATTGTTGTTAGGGTGTTAGTGTTCTTTGATGTTAGGGGTTTAGGGTTGTTTGTTGTTAGGGGGTTAGTGTTGTTTGTTGTTAGGGGGTTAGGGTTGTTTGTTGTTAGGGTGTTAGTGTTGTTTGTTGTTAGGGGGTTAGGGTTGTTTGTTGTTAGGGTGTTACTGTTGTTTGTTGTTAGTGGGTTAGGTTTGTTTGTTGTTTGTTTAGGGTTGTTTGTTGGTAGGGGGTTAGTGTTGTTTGTTGTTAGGGTGTTAGGGTTGTTTGTTGTTAGTGGGTTAGGGTTGTTTGTTGTTAGTGGGTTAGTGTTTTTGGTTTTTAGGGGTTAGGGTTGTTTGTTTGGTGGTTAGTGTTTGTTGTTAGGGGGCTAGGGTTGTTTGTTGTTAGGGTTTTAGTGTTCTTTGATGTTAGGGGTTTAGGGTTGTTTGTTGTTAGGGGGTTAGTGTTGTTTGTTGTTACGGTGTTAGGGTTGTTTTTTGTTTGTGGGTTAGGGTTGTTTGTTGATAAGGTGTTAGGTTTTGTGTTGTTAGGGGGTTAGTATTGTTCGTTGCTGGGGGTTAGTGTTGTTTGTTCTTAGGGCGTTAGTGTTTGTTCTTAGGGGTTAGGGTTGGTTGTTGTTAGGGTGTTAGTGTTGTTTGTTGTTAGGGGGTTAGTGTTGTTTGTTGTTAGGGGTTTAGGGTTGTTTCTTGTTAGGGGGTTAGTGTTGTTTGTTTTTAGGGGCTTAGGGTTTTTTCTTGTTGGGGTTTAGTGGTGTTTGTTGTTCGGGTGTTAGTGTTGTTTGTTGTTAGGGGCTTAGTGTTGTTTGTTTTTAGGGGTTCAGTGTTGTTTGCTTTTAGGGTTTTAGGGTTGTTTGTTTTTCAGGGGTGAGTGTTGTTTGTTGTTTGGGGGTTAGGATTGTTTGTTTTTAGGGGGTTAGTGTTGTTTGTGGTTAGGGCGTTACTGTTGGATGTTCTTAGCGGGTTAGTGTTTTTTGTTGTTAGTGGGTTAGTGCTGTTTGTTCTTATTGGCTTAGTGTTGTTTGTTTTTAGGGGTTCAGTGTTGTTTGTTTTTAGGGTTTTAGGGTTGTTTGTTTTTAGGGGGTTAGTGTTGTTTGTTTTAAGACGTTCAGTGTTGTTTCCTGTTAGGGTTTTAGGGTTGTTTGTTTTTAGGGGGTTAGTGTTGTTTGTTGTTAGGGGGTTAGTGTTGGTTGTTGTTAGCGTGTCAGTGTTTTTTGTTGTTATAGTGTTAGTGCTGTTTGTTGTTAGGGGCTTAGTGTTGTTTGTTTTAAGACGTTCAGTGTTGTTTGCTTTTAGGGTTTTAGGGTTGTTTGTTTTTAGGGGGTTAGTGTTGTTTGTTGTTAGGGGGTTAGTGTTTCTGTTCTTAGGGGTTAGTGTTGTTTGTTGTTAGAGGGTTAGTGTTGTTTGTTCTTAGGGGATGAGTGTTGTTTGTTTTTAGGGGTTTATTGTTGTTTCTTTTTAGGGGGTTAGTGTTGTTTGTTGTTAGGTGGTTAGGACTGTTGTTAGGGGGTTAGTGTTTGTTCTTACGGGGTTAGTGTTGTTTGTGGTTAGGGGGTTAGTGTTGTAAGTTGTTAGGGGGTTAGGATTGTTTGTTGTTAGGGGTTTAGGGGTGTTTGTTGTTAGGGGGTTAAGGTTGTTTGTTGTTAGGAGGTTAGTGTTGTTTGTTGTTACGGGGTTAGGTTAGTTTCTTGTTAGGGGTTTAGTGTTGTTTGTTTTTAGGGGGTTATTGTTTGTTGTTAGGGGTTTAGGGTTGTTTCTTATTGGGGTTTAGTGGTTTTTGTTTTTAGGGTGTTAGTGTTGTTTGTTGTTAGGGTTTTAGTGTTGTTTGTTGTTAGGGGGTTAGGGTTGTTTGATGTTAGGGGTTTAGGGTTGTTTGTTGTTAGGGGTTTAGGGTTTTTTGTTGTTAGTTGGGTAATGTTTTTCGTTTTTAGGGGTTAGGGTTGTTTGTTGTTTGGGGGTAAGGGTTGTTTGTTGTTACGGGTTAACTTTGTTTGTTGTTACGGGGTTAGGGTAGTTTCTTGTTAGGGGTTTAGTGTTGTTTGTTGTTAGGGGGTTAGTGTTTGTTGTTAGGGGTTTCGGGTTGTTTCTTGTTGGGGTTTAGTGGTTTTTGTTGTTAGGGTGTTAGTGTTGTTTGTTGTTAGGGTGTTAGTGTTTTGTGTTGTTAGAGGGTTAGTGTTGTTTGATGTTAGGGGTTTAGGGTTGTTTGTTGTTAGGGGGTTAGTGTTGTTTGTTGTTCGGGTGTTAGGGTTGTTTGTTGATTGTGGGTTAGGGTTGTTTGTTGTTAGTGGGTTAGTGTTTTTGGTTTTTAGGGGTTAGTGTTTTTGTTGTTTGGAGGTTAGTGTTTGCTGTTAGGGTGTTAGGGTTGTTTGTTGTTAGGGTGTTAGTGTTCTTTGATGTTAGGGGTTTAGGGTTGTTTGTTGTTAGGAGGTTAGTGTTGTTTGTTGTTAGGGGGTTAGGGTTGTTTGTTGTTAGGGTGTTAGTGTTGTTTGTTGTTAGGGGGTTAGGGTTGTTTGTTGTTAGGGTGTTAGTGTTGTTTGTTGTCAGTGGGTTAGGTTTGTTTGTTGTTTGGTTAGGGTGGTTTGTTCTTAGGGGGTTAGTGTTTTTTGTTGTTAGGGGTTTAGGGTTGTTTCTTGTCGGGGTTTAGTGGTTTTTGTTGTTAGGGTGTTAGTGTTTATTGTGGTTAGGGGGTTAGTGTTGTTTGTTGTTCGGGGGTTAGGGTTGTTTGTTGTTAGTGGGTTAGGGTTATTTTTTGATAAGGGGTTAGGTTTTGTGTTGTTAGGGGGTTACTATTGTTTGTTGCTGGGGGTTAGTGTTGTTTGTTCTTAGGGCGTTAGTGTTGTTTGTTCTTAGGGGGTTAGGGTTGGTTGTTGTTAGGGTGTTAGTGTTGTTTGTTGTTAGGGGGTTAGTGTTGTTTGTTGTTAGGGACTTAGGGTTGTTTCTTGTTGGGGTTTAGTGGTGTTAGTTGTTCGGGTGTTAGTGTTGTTTGTTGTTAGGGGCTTAGTGTTGTTTGTTTTTAGGGGTTCAGTGTTGTTTGCTTTTAGGATTTTAGGCTTGTTTGTTTTTTAGGGGTGAGTGTTGTTTGTTGTTAGGGGGTTAGGATTGTTTGTTTTTAGGGGGTTAGTGTTGTTTGTGGTTAGGGCTTTACTGTTGGATGTTGTTAGCGGGTTAGTGTTTTTTGTTGTTAGTGGGTTAGTGCTGTTTGGTGTTATTGGCTTAGTGTTGTTTGTTTTTAGGGGTTCAGTGTTGTTTGTTTTTAGGGTTTTAGGGTTGTTTGTTTTTAGGGGGTTAATGTTGTTTGTTTTTAGGGGGTTAGAATTGTTTGTTGTTAGGGGGTTAGTGTTGGTTGTTGATAGCGTGTCAGTGTTTTTTGTTGTTATAGTGTTAGTGCTGTTTGTTGTTAGGGGCTTAGTGTTGTTGTTTTAAGGGGTTCAGTGTTGTTTCTTTTTAGGGTTTTAGGGTTGTTTGTTCTTAGGGGGTTAGTGTTGTTTGTTGTTAGGGGGTTAGTGTTTTTGTTCTTAGGGGTTAGTGTTGTTTGTTGTTAGAGGGTTAGTGTTGTTTGTTCTTAGGGGATGAGTGTTGTTTGTTTTTAGGGGTTTATTGTTGTTTCTTTTGGGGGGGTTAGTGTTGTTTGTTGTTAGGTGGTTAGGACTGTTGTTAGGGGGTTAGTGTTGTTTGGTCTTACGGGGTTAGTGTTGTTTGTTGTTAGGGGGTTAGTGTTGTAGGTTGTTAGGGGTTTAGGATTGTTTGTTGTTAGGGGTTTAGGGGTGTTTGTTGTTAGGGGGTTAAGGTTGTTTGTTGTTAGGAGGTTAGTGTTGTTTGTTGTTACGGGGTTAGGTTAGTTTCTTGTTAGGGGTTTAGTGTTGTTTGTTGTTAGGGGGTTAGTGTTTGTTGTTAGGGGCTTAGGGTTGTTTCTTGTTGGGGTTTAGTGGTTTTTGTTGTTAGGGTGTTAGTGTGGTTTGTTGTTAGGGTGTTAGTGTTTTGTGTTGTTAGGGGGTTAGTGTTGTTTGATGTTAGGGGTTTAGGGTTGTTTGTTGTTATGGGGTTAGTGTTGTTTGTTGTTAGGGTGTTAGGGTTGTTTGTTGTTAGTGGGTTAGGGTTGTTTGTTGTTAGTGGTTTAGTGTTTTTGGTTTTCAGGGGTTAGGGTCGTTTGTTGCTTGGGGGTTAGTGTTTGTTGTTAGGGGTTTGGGTTTGATTGTTGTTAGGGTGTTAGTGTTCTTTGATGTTAGGGGTTTAGGGTTGTTTGTTGTTAGGGGGTTAGTGTTGTTTGTTGTTAGGGGGTTAGGGTTGTTTGTTGTTAGGGTGTTAGTGTTGTTTGTTGTTAGGGGGTTAGGGTTGTTTGTTGTTAGGGTGTTACTGTTGTTTGTTGTTAGTGGGTTAGGTTTGTTTGTTGTTTGTTTAGGGTTGTTTGTTGGTAGGGGGTTAGTGTTGTTTGTTGTTAGGGTGTTAGGGTTGTTTGTTGTTAGTGGGTTAGGGTTGTTTGTTGTTAGTGGGTTAGTGTTTTTGGTTTTTAGGGGTTAGGGTTGTTTGTTTGGTGGTTAGTGTTTGTTGTTAGGGGGCTAGGGTTGTTTGTTGTTAGGGTTTTAGTGTTCTTTGATGTTAGGGGTTTAGGGTTGTTTGTTGTTAGGGGGTTAGTGTTGTTTGTTGTTACGGTGTTAGGGTTGTTTTTTGTTTGTGGGTTAGGGTTGTTTGTTGATAAGGTGTTAGGTTTTGTGTTGTTAGGGGGTTAGTATTGTTCGTTGCTGGGGGTTAGTGTTGTTTGTTCTTAGGGCGTTAGTGTTTGTTCTTAGGGGTTAGGGTTGGTTGTTGTTAGGGTGTTAGTGTTGTTTGTTGTTAGGGGGTTAGTGTTGTTTGTTGTTAGGGGTTTAGGGTTGTTTCTTGTTAGGGGGTTAGTGTTGTTTGTTTTTAGGGGCTTAGGGTTTTTTCTTGTTGGGGTTTAGTGGTGTTTGTTGTTCGGGTGTTAGTGTTGTTTGTTGTTAGGGGCTTAGTGTTGTTTGTTTTTAGGGGTTCAGTGTTGTTTGCTTTTAGGGTTTTAGGGTTGTTTGTTTTTCAGGGGTGAGTGTTGTTTGTTGTTTGGGGGTTAGGATTGTTTGTTTTTAGGGGGTTAGTGTTGTTTGTGGTTAGGGCGTTACTGTTGGATGTTCTTAGCGGGTTAGTGTTTTTTGTTGTTAGTGGGTTAGTGCTGTTTGTTCTTATTGGCTTAGTGTTGTTTGTTTTTAGGGGTTCAGTGTTGTTTGTTTTTAGGGTTTTAGGGTTGTTTGTTTTTAGGGGGTTAGTGTTGTTTGTTTTAAGACGTTCAGTGTTGTTTCCTGTTAGGGTTTTAGGGTTGTTTGTTTTTAGGGGGTTAGTGTTGTTTGTTGATAGGGGGTTAGTGTTGGTTGTTGTTAGCGTGTCAGTGTTTTTTGTTGTTATAGTGTTAGTGTTGTTTGTTGTTAGGGGCTTAGTGTTGTTTGTTTTAAGACGTTCAGTGTTGTTTGCTTTTAGGGTTTTAGGGTTGTTTGTTTTTAGGGGGTTAGTGTTGTTTGTTCTTAGGGGATGAGTGTTGTTTGTTTTTAGGGGTTTATTGTTGTTTCTTTTTAGGGGGTTAGTGTTGTTTGTTGTTAGGTGGTTAGGACTGTTGTTAGGGGGTTAGTGTTTGTTCTTACGGGGTTAGTGTTGTTTGTGGTTAGGGGGTTAGTGTTGTAAGTTGTTAGGGGGTTAGGATTGTTTGTTGTTAGGGGTTTAGGGGTGTTTGTTGTTAGGGGGTTAAGGTTGTTTGTTGTTAGGAGGTTAGTGTTGTTTGTTGTTACGGGGTTAGGTTAGTTTCTTGTTAGGGGTTTAGTGTTGTTTGTTTTTAGGGGGTTATTGTTTGTTGTTAGGGGTTTAGGGTTGTTTCTTATTGGGGTTTAGTGGTTTTTGTTTTTAGGGTGTTAGTGTTGTTTGTTGTTAGGGTTTTAGTGTTGTTTGTTGTTAGGGGGTTAGGGTTGTTTGATGTTAGGGGTTTAGGGTTGTTTGTTGTTAGGGGTTTAGGGTTTTTTGTTGTTAGTTGGGTAATGTTTTTCGTTTTTAGGGGTTAGGGTTGTTTGTTGTTTGGGGGTAAGGGTTGTTTGTTGTTACGGGTTAACTTTGTTTGTTGTTACGGGGTTAGGGTAGTTTCTTGTTAGGGGTTTAGTGTTGTTTGTTGTTAGGGGGTTAGTGTTTGTTGTTAGGGGTTTCGGGTTGTTTCTTGTTGGGGTTTAGTGGTTTTTGTTGTTAGGGTGTTAGTGTTGTTTGTTGTTAGGGTGTTAGTGTTTTGTGTTGTTAGAGGGTTAGTGTTGTTTGATGTTAGGGGTTTAGGGTTGTTTGTTGTTAGGGGGTTAGTGTTGTTTGTTGTTAGGGTGTTAGGGTTGTTTGTTGATTGTGGGTTAGGGTTGTTTGTTGTTAGTGGGTTAGTGTTTTTGGTTTTTAGGGGTTAGTGTTTTTGTTGTTTGGAGGTTAGTGTTTGTTGTTAGGGTGTTAGGGTTGTTTGTTGTTAGGGTGTTAGGGTTGTTTGTTGTTAGGGTGTTAGTGTTCTTTGATGTTAGGGGTTTAGGGTTGTTTGTTGTTAGGAGGTTAGTGTTGTTTGTTGTTAGGGGGTTAGGCTTGTTTGTTGTTAGGGTGTTAGTGTTGTTTGTTGTTAGGGGGTTAGGTTTGTTTGTTGTTAGGGGGTTAGTGTTGTTTGTTGTCAGTGGGTTAGGTTTGTTTGTTGTTCGGTTAGGGTTGTTTGTTCTTAGGGGGTTAGTGTTGTTTGTTGTTAGGGTGTTAGTGTTGTTTGTTGTTAGGTGGTTAGTGCTGTTTGTTTTTAGGGGGTTAATGTTGTTTCTTCTTAGTTTTTTAGTGTTGTTTGTTGTTAGTGTGTTAGGGTTGTTTGTTGTTTGGTTAGGGTTGTTTGTTTTTAGGGGGTTATGGTTGTTTGTTTTTAGGGGTTAGTGGTGTTTGTTCTTAGGGGATGAGTGTTGTTTGTTTTTAGGGGTTTATTGTTGTTTCTTTTTAGGGGTTAGTGTTGGTTGTTGTTAGGTGTTTAGGACTGTTGTTAGGGGGTTAGTGTTGTTTGTTCTTACGGGGTTAGTGTTGTTTGTGGTTAGGGGGTTAGTGTTGTAGGTTGTTAGGGGGTTAGGATTGTTTGTTGTTAGGAGTTTAGGGGTGTTTGTTGTCAGGGGGTTAAGGTTGCTTGTTGTTAGGAGGTTAGTGTTGTTTGTTGTTACGGGGTTACTTTGGTTTCTTGTTAGGGGTTTAGTGTTGTTTGTTGTTAGGGGGTTAGTGTTTTTTGTTACGGGTTTAGGGTGGTTTCTTGTTGGGGTTTAGTGGTTTTTGTTGTTAGGGTGTTAGTGTTGTTTGTTGTTAGGGTGTTAGTGTTTTGTGTTGTTAGGGGGTTAGTGGTGTTTGAAGTTAGGGGTTTAGGGTTGTTTGTTGTTAGGGGGTTAGTGTTGTTTGTTGTTAGGGTGTTAGGGTTGTTTGTTGTTAGTGGGTTAGGGCTGTTTGGTGTTAGTGGGTTAGTGTTTTTGGATTTTAGGGGTTAGGGTTGTTTGTTGTTTGGGGGATAGTGTTTGTTGTTAGGGGGTTAGTGTTGTTTGTTGTTAGGGTGTTAGTGTTCTTTGATGTTAGGGGTTTAGGGTTGTTTGTTGTTAGGGGCTTAGTGTTGTTTGTTGTTAGGGGGTTAGGGTTGTTTGTTGTTAGGGTGTTAGAGTGGTTTGTTGTTAGGGGGTTATGGTTGTTTGTTGTTAGGGTGTTAGTGTTCTTTGTTGTTAGTGGGTTAGGGTTTTTTGTTGTTTGGTCAGGGTTGTTTGTTGTTAGGGGGTTAGTGTTGCTTGTTGTTAGGGGTTTAGTGTTGTTTCTTGTTGGAGTTTAGTGGTTTTTGTTGATAGGGTGTTAGTGTTTATTGTGGTTAGGGGGTTAGTGTTGTTTGTCGTTAGGGGTTTAGGGTTGTTTCTAGTTGGGGTTTAGTGGTTTTTGTTGTTAGGGTGTTAGTGTTGTTTGTTGTTAGGGTGTTAGTGTTTTGTGTTGTTAGGGGGTTAGTGTTGTTTGATGTTAGGGCTTTAGGGTTGTTTGTTGTTAGGGGTTTAGTGTTGTTTGTTGTTAGGGTGTTAGGGTTGTTCGTTGTTAGTGGGTTAGGGTTGTTTATTGTTAGTGGGTTAGTGTTGTTTGTTGTTAGGGGGTTAGGGTTGTTTGTTGTTAGGGTGTTAGGGTTGTTTTTTGTTAGTGGTTTAGGGTTGTTTGTTGATAAGGGGTTAGGTTTTGTGTTGTTACGGGGTTAGTATTGTTCATTGTTGGGGGTTAGTGTTGTTTGTTCTTAGGGGGTTAGTGTTGTTTGTTCTTAGGAGGTTAGTGTTGGTTGTTCTTAGGGTGTTAGTGTTGTTTGTTGTTAGGTGGTTAGTGCTGTTTGTTTTTAGGGGGTTAATGTTGTTTCTTCTTAGTTTTTTAGTGTTGTTTGTTGTTAGTGTGTTAGGGTTGTTTGTTGTTTGGTTAGGGTTGTTTGTTTTTAGGGGGTTATGGTTGTTTGTTTTTAGGGGTTAGTGGTGTTTGTTCTTAGGGGATGAGTGTTGTTTGTTTTTAGGGGTTTATTGTTGTTTCTTTTTAGGGGTTAGTGTTGGTTGTTGTTAGGTGTTTAGGACTGTTGTTAGGGGGTTAGTGTTGTTTGTTCTTACGGGGTTAGTGTTGTTTGTGGTTAGGGGGTTAGTGTTGTAGGTTGTTAGGGGGTTAGGATTGTTTGTTGTTAGGAGTTTAGGGGTGTTTGTTGTCAGGGGGTTAAGGTTGCTTGTTGTTAGGAGGTTAGTGTTGTTTGTTGTTACGGGGTTACTTTGGTTTCTTGTTAGGGGTTTAGTGTTGTTTGTTGTTAGGGGGTTAGTGTTTTTTGTTACGGGTTTAGGGTGTTTTCTTGTTGGGGTTTAGTGGTTTTTGTTGTTAGGGTGTTAGTGTTTGTTGTTAGGGTATTAGTGTTTTGTGTTGTTAGGGGGTTAGTGGTGTTTGATGTTAGGGGTTTAGGGTTGTTTCTTGTTAGGGGGTTAGTGTTGTTTGTTGTTAGGGTGTTAGGGTTGTTTGTTGTTAGTGGGTTAGGGCTGTTTGTTGTTAGTGGGTTAGTGTTTTTGGATTTTAGGGGTTAGGGTTGTTTGTTGTTTGGGGGATAGTGTTTGTTGTTAGGGGGTTAGTGTTGTTTGTTGTTAGGGTGTTAGTGTTCTTTGATGTTAGGGGTTTAGGGTTGTTTGTTGTTAGGGGCTTAGTGTTGTTTGTTGTTAGGGGGTTAGGGTTGTTTGTTGTTAGGGTGTTAGTGTGGTTTGTTGTTAGGGGGTTATGGTTGTTTGTTGTTAGGGTGTTAGTGTTCTTTGTTGTTAGTGGGTTAGGGTTTTTTGTTGTTTGGTCAGGGTTGTTTGTTGTTAGGGGGTTAGTGTTGTTTGTTGTTAGGGGTTTAGTGTTGTTTCTTGTTGGAGTTTAGTGGTTTTTGTTGATAGGGTGTTAGTGTTTATTGTGGTTAGGGGGTTAGTGTTGTTTGTTGTTAGGGGTTTAGGGTTGTTTCTAGTTGGGGTTTAGTGGTTTTTGTTGTTAGGGTGTTAGTGTTGTTTGTTGTTAGGGTGTTAGTGTTTTGTGTTGTTAGGGGGTTAGTGTTGTTTGATGTTAGGGCTTTAGGGTTGTTTGTTGTTAGGGGTTTAGTGTTGTTTGTTGTTAGGGTGTTAGGGTTGTTCGTTGTTAGTGGGTTAGGGTTGTTTATTGTTAGTGGTTTAGTGTTGTTTGTTGTTAGGGGGTTAGGGTTGTTTGTTGTTAGGGTGTTAGGGTTGTTTTTTGTTAGTGGTTTAGGTTTGTTTGTTGATAAGGGGTTAGGTTTTGTGTTGTTACGGGGTTAGTATTGTTCATTGTTGGGGGTTACTGTTGTTTGTTCTTAGGGGGTTAGTGTTGTTTGTTCTTAGGAGGTTAGTGTTGGTTGTTGTTAGGGTGTTAGTGTTGTTTGTTGTTAGGTGGTTAGTGCTGTTTGTTTTTAGGGGGTTAATGTTGTTTCTTCTTAGTTTTTTAGTGTTGTTTGTTGTTAGTGTGTTAGGGTTTGTTGTTTGGTTAGGGTTGTTTGTTTTTAGGGGGTTATGGTTGTTTGTATTTAGGGGTTAGGGTTGTTTGTGGTTTGGTTAGGGTTGTTTGTTGTTAGGGGGTTAGTGTTGTTTGTTGTTAGGGGGTTAGTGTTTGTTATTAGGGGTTTAGGGTTGTTTCTTGTTGGGGTTTAGTGGTTTTTGTTGTTAGGGTGTTAGTGTTGTTTGTTGTTAGGGTGTTAGTGTTTTGTGTTGTTAAGGGGTTAGTGTTGTTTGATGTTAGGGGTTTAGGTTTGTTTGTTGTTAGGGGGTTACTGTTGTTTGTTGTTAGGGTGTTAGGGTTCTTTGTTGTAAGTGGGTTAGGGTTGTTTGTTGTTAGTGGGTTAGTGTTTTTGGTTTTTAGTTGTTAGGGTTGTTTGTTGTTTGGGGGTTAGTGTTTGTTGTTAGGGGGTTAGGGTAGTTTGTTGTTAGGGTGTTAGTGTTCTTTGATGTTAGGGGTTTAGGGTTGTTTGTTGTTAGGGGGTTAGTGTTGTTTGTTGTTAGGGGGTTAGGGTTGTTTGTTGTTAGGGTGTTTGTGTTGTTTGTTGTTAGGGGGTTAGTGTTGTTTGTTGTTAGGCGTTTAGGGTTGTTTCTTGTTAGGGGGTTAGTGTTGTTTGTTGTTAGGGGCTTAGGGTTGTTTCTTGTTGGGGTTTAGTGGTGTTTGTTGTTCGGGTGTTAGTGTTGTTTGTTGTTAGGGGCTTAGTGTTGTTTGTTTTTAGGGGTTCAGTGTTGTTTGCTTTTAGGGTTTTAGGGTTGTTTGTTTTTTTGTAGGGGTGAGTGTTGTTTGTTGTTAGGGGGTTAGGATTGTTTGTTTTTAGGGGGTTAGTGTTGTTTGTGGTTAGGGCGTTAGTGTTGGATGTTGTTAGCGGGTTAGTGTTTTTTGTTGTTAGTGGGTTAGTGCTGTTTGTTGTTATTGGATTAGTGTTGTTTGTTTTTAGGGGTTCAGGGTTGTTTGTTTTTAGGGTTGTTTGTTTTTAGGGGGTTAGTGTTGTTTGTTTCTAGGGGGTTAGTGTTGGTTGTTGTTAGCGTGTCAGTGTTTTTTGTTGTTAGAGTGTTAGTGCTGTTTGTTGTATGCGGCTTAGTGTTGTTTGTTTTAAGGGGTTCAGTGTTGTTTGTTTTAGGGTTTTAGGGTTGTTTGTTTTTAGGGGGTTAGTGTTGTTTGTTGTTAGGTGGTTAGGACTGTTGTTAGGAGGTTAGTGTTGTTTGTTCTTACGGGGTTAGTGTTGTTTGTGGTTAGGGGGTTAGTGTTGTAGGTTGTTAGGGGGTTAGGATTGTTTGTTGTTAGGAGTTTAGGGGTGTTTGTTGTTAGGGGTTAAGGTTGTTTGTTGTTAGGAGGTTAGTGTTGTTTCTTGTTACGGGGTTAGGTTGGTTTCTTGTTAGGGGTTTAGAGTTGTTTGTTGTTAGGGGGTTAGTGTTTGGTCTTACGGGTTTAGGGTTGTTTCTTGTTGGGGTTTAGTGGTTTTTGTTGTTAGGGTGTTAGTGTTGTTTGTTGTTAGGGTGTTAGTGTTTTGTGTTGTTAGGGGTTTAGTGTTGTTTGATGTTAGGGGTTTAGGGTTGTTTGTTGTTAGGGGGTTAGTGTTGTTTGTTGTTAGGGTGTTAGGGTTGTTTGTTGTTAGTGGATTAGGGTTGTTTGTTGTTAGGGTGTTAGTGTTGTTTGTTGTTAGTGGGTTAGTGTTTTTGGTTTTTAGGGGTTAGGGTTGTTTGTTGTTTGGGGGATAGTGTTTGTTGTTAGGGGGTTAGGGTTGTTTGTTGTTAGGGTGTTAGTGTTCTTTGATGTTTGGGGTTTAGGGTTGTTTGTTGTTAGGGTGTTAGTGTTGTTTGTTGTTAGGGTGTTAGTGTTTTGTGTTGTTAGGGGGTTAGTGTTGTTTGATGTTAGGGCTTTAGGGTTGTTTGTTGTTAGGGGGTTAGTGTTGTTTGTTGTTAGGGTGTTAGGGTTGTTTGTTGTTAGTGGGTTAGGGTTGTTTGTTGTTAGTGGGTTAGCGTTTTTGGTTTTTAGGGGTTAGGGTTGTTTGTTGTTTGGGGCTTAGTGTTTGTTGTTAGGGGGTTAGGGTTGTTTGTTGTTAGGGTGTTAGTGTTCTTTGATGTTAGGGGTTTAAGGTTGTTGTTAGAGGGTTAGTGTTGTTTGTTGTTAGGGGGTTAGGGTTGTTTGTTGTTAGGGTGTTAGGGTTGTTTTTTGTTAGTGGGTTAGGGTTGTTTGTTGATAAGGGGTTAGGTTTTGTGTTGTTAGGGGGTTAGTATTGTTCGTTGTTGGGGGTTAGTGTTGTTTGTTTTTAGGGGGTTAGTGTCGTTTGTTCTTAGGAGGTTAGGGTTGGTTGTTGTTAGGGTGTTAGAGTTGTTTGTTGTTAGGTGGTTAGTGCTGTTTGTTTTTAGGGGGTTATTGTTGTTTCTTCTTAGGGTTTTAGTGTTGTTTGTTGTTAGTGTGTTAGGGTTGTTTGTTGTTTGGTTAGGGTTGTTTGTTTTTAGGGGGTTATGGTTGTTTGTTTTTAGTGGTTAGGGTTGTTTGTGGTTTGGTTAGGGTTGTTTATTGTTAGGGGGTTAGTGTTGTTTGTTGTTGGGGGTTAGTGTTTGTTGTTAGGGGTTGAGGGTTGTTTCTTGTTGGGGTTTAGTGGTTTTTGTTGTTAGGGTGTTAGTGTTGTTTGTTGTTAGGATGTTAGTGTTTTGTGTTGTTAAGGGGTTAGTGTTGTTTGATGTTAGGGGTTTAGGTTTGTTTGTTGTTAGGGGGTTACTGTTGTTTGTTGTTAGGGTGTTAGGGTTGTTTGTTTTAAGTGGGTTAGTGTTGTTTGTTGTTAGTGGCTTAGTGTTTTTGGTTTTTAGTTGTTAGGGTTGTTTGTTGTTTGGGGGTTAGTGTTTGTTGTTAGGGGGTTAGGGTTGTTTGTTGTTAGGGTGTTAGTGTTCTTTGATGTTAGGGGTTTAGGGTTGTTTGTTGTTAGGGGGTTAGTGTTGTTTGTTGTTAGGGGGTTAGGATTGTTTGTTGTTAGGGTGTTAGTGTTGTTTGTTGTTAGGGGGTTAGTGTTGTTTGTTGTTAGGGGTTTAGGGTTGTTTCTTGTTAGGGGGTTAGTGTTGTTTGTTGTTAGGGGCTTAGGGTTGTTTCTTGTTGGGGTTCAGTGGTGTTTGTTGTTCGGGTGTTAGTGTTGTTTTTTGTTAGGGGCTTAGTGTTGTTTGTTTTTAGGGGTTCAGTGTTGTCTGCTTTTAGGGTTTTAGGGTTGTTTGTTTTTTAGGGGTGAGTGTTGTTTGTTGTTAGGGGGTTAGGATTGTTTGTTTTTAGGGGGTTAGTGTTGTTTATGGTTAGGGCGTTACTGTTGGATGTTGTTAGCGGGTTAGTGTTTTTTGTTGTTAGTGTGTTAGTGCTGTTCGTTGTTATTGGATTAGTGTTGTTTGTTTTTAGGGGTTCAGTGTTGTTTGTTTTTAGGGTTTTAGGGTTGTTTGTTTTTAGGGGGTTAGTGTGGTTTGTTTCTAGGGGGTTAGTGTTGGTTGTTGGTAGCGTGTCAGTGTTTTTTGTTGTTATACTGTTAGTGCTGTTTGTTGTTAGGGGCTTAGTGTTGTTTGTTTTAAGGGGTTCAGTGTTGTTTGTTTTAGGGTTTTAGGGTTGTTTGTTTTTAGGGGGTTAGTGTTGTTTGTTGTTAGGGGGTTAGTGTTTTTGTTCTTAGGGGTTAGTGTTGTTTGTTGTTAGAGGGTTAGTGTTGTTTGTTCTTAGGGGATGAGTGTTGTTTGTTTTTAGGGGTTTATTTTTGTTTCTTTTTAGGGGGTTAGTGTTGTTTGTTGTTAGGTGGTTAGGACTGTTGTTAGGGGGTTAGTGTTGTTTGTTCTTACGGGGTTAGTGTTGTTTGTGGTTAGGGGGTTAGTGTTGTAGGTTGTTAGGGGGTTAGGATTGTTTGTTGTTAGGGGTTTAGGGGTGTTTGTTGTTAGGGGGTTAAGGTTGTTTGTTGTTAGGAGGTTAGTGTTGTTTGTTGTTACGGGGTTAGGTTAGTTTCTTGTTAGGGGTTTAGTGTTGTTTGTTGTTAGGGGGTTAGTGTTTGTTGTTAGGGGTTTAGGGTTGTTTCTTGTTGGGGTTTAGTGGTTTTTGTTGTTAGGGTGTTAGTGTTGTTTGTTGTTAGGGTGTTAGTGTTTTGTGTTGTTAGGGGGTTAGTGTTGTGTGATGTTAGGGGTTCAGGGTTGTCTGTTGTTAGGGGGTTAGTGTTGTTTCTTGTTAGGGTGTTAGGGTTGTTTGTTGTTAGTGGGTTAGGGTTGTTTGCTGTTAGTGGGTTAGTGTTTTTGGTTTTCAGGGGTTAGGGTTGTTTGTTGTTAGGGTGTTAGTGTTCTTTGATGTTAGGGGTTTAGGGTTGTTTGTTGTTAGGGGGTTAGTGTTGTTTGTTGTTAGGGGGTTAGGGTTGTTTTTTGTTAGGGTGTTAGTGTTGTTTGCTGTTAGGGGGTTAGTGTTGTTGTTGGTGGTTAGGGTTGTTTGTTGTTAGTGGGTTAGGGTTTTTTGTTGTTTGGTTAGGGTTGTTTGTTGTTAGGGGGTTAGTGTTGTTTGTTGTTAGGGGTTTAGGGTTGTTTCTTGTTGGGGTTTAGTGTTTATTGTTGTTAGGGTGTTAGTGTTTACTGTGGTTACGGGGTTAGTGTTGTTGGTTGTTCGGGGGTTAGGATTGTTTGTTGTTAGGGGGTTAGGGTTGTTTGTTGTTTGGGGGTTAGGGTTGTTTGTTGTTACGGGGTTAGTGTTGTTTGTTGTTACGGGGTTAGGGTAGTTTCTTGTTAGGGGTTTAGTGTTGTTTGTTGTTAGGGGATTAGTGTTTGTTGTTAGGGGTTTAGGGTTGTTTCTTGTTGGGGTTTAGTGGTTTTTGTTGTTAGGGTGTTAGTGTTGTTTGTTGTTAGGGTGTTAGTGTTTTGTGTTGTTAGGGGGTTAGTGTTGTTTGATGTTAGGGGTTTAGGGTTGTTTGTTGTTAGGGGGTTAGTGTTGTTTGTTGTTAGGGTGTTAGGGTTGTTTGTGGTTTGGTTAGGGTTGTTTGTTGTTAGGGGGTTAGTGTTGTTTGTTGTTAGGGTGTTAGGGTTGTTTGTTGTAAGTGGGTTAGGGTTATTTGTTGTTAGTGGGTTAGTGTTTTTGGTTTTTAGTTGTTAGGGTTGTTTGTTGTTTGGGGGTTAGTGTTTGTTGTTAGGGGGTTAGGGTTGTTTGTTGTTAGGGTGTTAGTGTTCTTTGATGTTAGGGGTTTAGGGTTGTTTGTTGTTAGGGGGTTAGTGTTTGTTGTTAGGGTGTTAGGGTTGTTTGTTGTTAGTGGGTTAGGGTTGTTTGTTGTTAGTGGGTTAGTGTTTTGGGTTTTTAGGGGTTAGGGTTGTTTGTTGTTTCGGGGTTAGTGTTTGTTGTTAGGGGGTTAGGGTTGTTTGTTTTTAGGGTGTTAGTGTTCTTTGATGTTAGGGGTTTAGGGTTGTTTGTTGTTAGGGGGTTAGTGTTGTTTGTTGTTAGGGGGTTAGGGTTGTTTGTTGTTAGGGTGTTAGTGTTGTTTGTTTTTAGGGGGTTATGGTTGTTTGTTGTTAGGGTGTTAGTGTTCTTTGTTGTTAGTGGGTTAGGGTTTTTTGTTGTTTGGTCAGGGTTGTTTGTTGTTAGGGGGTTAGTGTTGTTTGTTGTTAGGGGTTTAGTGTTGTTTCTTGTTGGGGTTTAGTGGTTTTTGTTGATAGGGTGTTAGTGTTTATTGTGGTTAGGGGGTTAGTGTTGTTTGTTGTTAGGGGTTTAGGGTTGTTTCTTGGGGTTTAGTGGTTTTTGTTGTTAGGGTGTTAGTGTTGTTTGTTGTTAGGGTGTTAGTGTTTTGTGTTGTTAGGGGCTTAGTGTTGTTTGATGTTAGGGCTTTAGGGTTGTTTGTTGTTAGGGGGTTAGTGTTGTTTGTTGTTAGGGTGTTAGGGTTGTTCGTTGTTAGTGGGTTAGGGTTGTTTGTTGTTAGTGGGTTAGTGTTTTTGGTTTTTAGGGGTTAGGTTTGTTTGTTGTTTGGGGTTTAGTGTTTCTTGTTAGGGGGTTAGGGTTGTTTGTTGTTAGGGTGTTAGTGTTCTTTGATGTTAGGGGTTTAAGGTTGTTGTTAGAGGGTTAGTGTTGTTTGTTGTTAGGGGGTTAGGGTTGTTTGTTGTTAGGGTGTTAGGGTTGTTTTTTGTTAGTGGGTTAGGGTTGTTTGTTGATAAGGGGTTAGGTTTTGTGTTGTTAGGGGGTTAGTATTGTTCGTTGTTGGGGGTTAGTGTTGTTTGTTTTTAGGGGGTTAGTGTCGTTTGTTCTTAGGAGGTTAGGGTTGGTTGTTGTTAGGGTGTTAGAGTTGTTTGTTGTTAGGTGGTTAGTGCTGTTTGTTTTTAGGGGGTTATTGTTGTTTCTTCTTAGGGTTTTAGTGTTGTTTGTTGTTAGTGTGTTAGGGTTGTTTGTTGTTTGGTTAGGGTTGTTTGTTTTTAGGGGGTTATGGTTGTTTGTTTTTAGTGGTTACGGTTGTTTGTGGTTTGGTTAGGGTTGTTTATTGTTAGGGGGTTAGTGTTGTTTGTTGTTAGGGGGTTAGTGTTTGTTGTTAGGGGTTGAGGGTTGTTTCTTGTTGGGGTTTAGTGGTTTTTGTTGTTAGGGTGTTAGTGTTGTTTGTTGTTAGGATGTTAGTGTTTTGTGTTGTTAAGGGGTTAGTGTTGTTTGATGTTAGGGGTTTAGGTTTGTTTGTTGTTAGGGGGTTACTGTTGTTTGTTGTTAGGGTGTTAGGGTTGTTTGTTTTAAGTGGGTTAGGGTTGTTTGTTGTTAGTGGGTTAGTGTTTTTGGTTTTTAGTTGTTAGGGTTGTTTGTTGTTTGGGGGTTAGTGTTTGTTGTTAGGGGGTTAGGGTTGTTTGTTGTTAGGGTGTTAGTGTTCTTTGATGTTAGGGGTTTAGGGTTGTTTGTTGTTAGGGGGTTAGTGTTGTTTGTTGTTAGGGGGTTAGGATTGTTTGTTGTTAGGGTGTTAGTGTTGTTTGTTGTTAGGGGGTTAGTGTTGTTTGTTGTTAGGGGTTTAGGGTTGTTTCTTGTTAGGGGGTTAGTGTTGTTTGTTGTTAGGGGCTTAGGGTTGTTTCTTGTTGGGGTTTAGTGGTGTTTGTTGTTCGGGTGTTAGTGTTGTTTTTTGTTAGGGGCTTAGTGTTGTTTGTTTTTAGGGGTTCAGTTTTGTCTGCTTTTAGGGTTTTAGGGTTGTTTGTTTTTTAGGGGTGAGTGTTGTTTGTTGTTAGGGGGTTAGGATTGTTTGTTTTTAGGGGGTTAGTGTTGTTTATGGTTAGGGCGTTACTGTTGGATGTTGTTAGCGGGTTAGTGTTTTTTGTTGTTAGTGTGTTAGTGCTGTTCGTTGTTATTGGATTAGTGTTGTTTGTTTTTAGGGGTTCAGTGTTGTTTGTTTTTAGGGTTTTAGGGTTGTTTGTTTTTAGGGGGTTAGTGTGGTTTGTTTCTAGGGGGTTAGTGTTGGTTGTTGGTAGCGTGTCAGTGTTTTTTGTTGTTATACTGTTAGTGCTGTTTGTTGTTAGGGGCTTAGTGTTGTTTGTTTTAAGGGGTTCAGTGTTGTTTGTTTTAGGGTTTTAGGGTTGTTTGTTTTTAGGGGGTTAGTGTTGTTTGTTGTTAGGGGGTTAGTGTTTTTGTTCTTAGGGGTTAGTGTTGTTTGTTGTTAGAGGGTTAGTGTTGTTTGTTCTTAGGGGATGAGTGTTGTTTGTTTTTAGGGGTTTATTTTTGTTTCTTTTTAGGGGGTTAGTGTTGTTTGTTGTTAGGTGGTTAGGACTGTTGTTAGGGGGTTAGTGTTGTTTGTTCTTACGGGGTTAGTGTTGTTTGTGGTTAGGGGGTTAGTGTTGTAGGTTGTTAGGGGGTTAGGATTGTTTGTTGTTAGGGGTTTAGGGGTGTTTGTTGTTAGGGGGTTAAGGTTGTTTGTTGTTAGGAGGTTAGTGTTGTTTGTTGTTACGGGGTTAGGTTAGTTTCTTGTTAGGGGTTTAGTGTTGTTTGTTGTTAGGGGGTTAGTGTTTGTTGTTAGGGGTTTAGGGTTGTTTCTTGTTGGGGTTTAGTGGTTTTTGTTGTTAGGGTGTTAGTGTTGTTTGTTGTTAGGGTGTTAGTGTTTTGTGTTGTTAGGGGGTTAGTGTTGTGTGATGTTAGGGGTTCAGGGTTGTCTGTTGTTAGGGGGTTAGTGTTGTTTCTTGTTAGGGTGTTAGGGTTGTTTGTTGTTAGTGGGTTAGGGTTGTTTGCTGTTAGTGGGTTAGTGTTTTTGGTTTTCAGGGGTTAGGGTTGTTTGTTGTTAGGGTGTTAGTGTTCTTTGATGTTAGGGGTTTAGGGTTGTTTGTTGTTAGGGGGTTAGTGTTGTTTGTTGTTAGGGGGTTAGGGTTGTTTTTTGTTAGGGTGTTAGTGTTGTTTGCTGTTAGGGGGTTAGTGTTGTTTGTTGTTGGTGGTTAGGGTTGTTTGTTGTTAGTGGGTTAGGGTTTTTTGTTGTTTGGTTAGGGTTGTTTGTTGTTAGGGGGTTAGTGTTGTTTGTTGTTAGGGGTTTAGGGTTGTTTCTTGTTGGGGTTTAGTGTTTTTTCTTGTTAGGGTGTTAGTGTTTACTGTGGTTACGGGGTTAGTGTTGTTGGTTGTTCGGGGGTTAGGATTGTTTGTTGTTAGGGGGTTAGGGTTGTTTGTTGTTTGGGGGTTAGGGTTGTTTGTTGTTACGGGGTTAGTGTTGTTTGTTGTTACGGGGTTAGGGTAGTTTCTTGTTAGGGGTTTAGTGTTGTTTGTTGTTAGGGGATTAGTGTTTGTTGTTAGGGGTTTAGGGTTGTTTCTTGTTGGGGTTTAGTGGTTTTTGTTGTTAGGGTGTTAGTGTTGTTTGTTGTTAGGGTGTTAGTGTTTTGTGTTGTTAGGGGGTTAGTGTTGTTTGATGTTAGGGGTTTAGGGTTGTTTGTTGTTAGGGGGTTAGTGTTGTTTGTTGTTAGGGTGTTAGGGTTGTTTGTGGTTTGGTTAGGGTTGTTTGTTGTTAGGGGGTTAGTGTTGTTTGTTGTTAGGGTGTTAGGGTTGTTTGTTGTAAGTGGGTTAGGGTTATTTGTTGTTAGTGGGTTAGTGTTTTTGGTTTTTAGTTGTTAGGGTTGTTTGTTGTTTGGGGGTTAGTGTTTGTTGTTAGGGGGTTAGGGTTGTTTGTTGTTAGGGTGTTAGTGTTCTTTGATGTTAGGGGTTTAGGGTTGTTTGTTGTTAGGGGGTTAGTGTTTGTTGTTAGGGTGTTAGGGTTGTTTGTTGTTAGTGGGTTAGGGTTGTTTGTTGTTAGTGGGTTAGTGTTTTGGGTTTTTAGGGGTTAGGGTTGTTTGTTGTTTTGGGGTTAGTGTTTGTTGTTAGGGGGTTAGGGTTGTTTGTTTTTAGGGTGTTAGTGTTCTTTGATGTTAGGGGTTTAGGGTTGTTTGTTGTTAGGGGGTTAGTGTTGTTTGTTGTTAGGGGGTTAGGGTTGTTTGTTGTTAGGCTGTTAGTGTTGTTTGTTTTTAGGGGGTTATGGTTGTTTGTTGTTAGGGTGTTAGTGTTCTTTGTTGTTAGTGGGTTAGGGTTTTTTGTTGTTTGGTCAGGGTTGTTTGTTGTTAGGGGGTTAGTGTTGTTTGTTGTTATGGGTTTAGTGTTGTTTCTTGTTGGGGTTTAGTGGTTTTTGTTGATAAGGTATTAGTGTTTATTGTGGTTAGGGGGTTAGTGTTGTTTGTTGTTAGGGGTTTAGGGTTGTTTCTTGTTGGGGTTTAGTGGTTTTTGTTGTTAGGGTGTTAGTGTTGTTTGTTGTTAGGGTGTTAGTGTTTTGTGTTGTTAGGGGCTTAGTGTTGTTTGATGTTAGGGCTTTAGGGTTGTTTGTTGTTAGGGGGTTAGTGTTGTTTGTTGTTAGGGTGTTAGGGTTGTTCGTTGTTAGTGGGTTAGGGTTGTTTGTTGTTAGTGGGTTAGTGTTTTTGGTTTTTAGGGGTTAGGGTTGTTTGTTGTTTGGGGTTTAGTGTTTCTTGTTATGGGGTAAGGGTTGTTTGTTGTTAGGGTGTTAGTGTTCTTTGATGTTAGGGGTTTAAGGTTGTTTGTTGTTAGAGGGTTAGTGTTGTTTGTTGTTAGGGGGTTAGGGTTGTATGTTGTTAGGGTGTTAGGGTTGTTTTTTGTTAGTGGGTTAGGGTTGTTTGTTGATAAGGGGTTAGGTTTTGTGTTGTTAGGGGGTTAGTATTGTTCGTTGTTGGGGGTTAGTGTTGTTTGTTCTTAGGGGGTTAGTGTCGTTTGTTCTTAGGAGGTTAGGGTTGGTTGTTGTTAGGGTGTTAGTGTTGTTTGTTGTTAGGTGGTTAGTGCTGTTTGTTTTTAGGGGGTTAGTGTTGTTTCTTATTAGGGTTTTAGTGTTGTTTGTTGTTAGTGTGTTAGGGTTGTTTGTTGTTTGGTTAGGGTTGTTTGTTTTTAGGGGGCTATGGTTGTTTGTTTTTAGGGGTTAGGGTTGTTTGTGGTTTGGTTAGGGTTGTTTGTTGTTAGGGGGTTAGTGTTGTTTGTTGTTAGGGTGTTAGGGTTGTTTGTTGTAAGTGGGTTAGGGTTATTTGTTGTTAGTGGGTTAGTGTTTTTGGTTTTTAGTTGTTAGGGTTGTTTGTTGTTTGGGGGTTAGTGTTTGTTGTTAGGGGGTTAGGGTTGTTTGTTGTTAGGGTGTTAGTGTTCTTTGATGTTAGGGGTTTAGGGTTGTTTGTTGTTAGGGGGTTAGTGTTGTTTGTTGTTAGGGGGTTAGGGTTGTTTGTTGTTAGGGTGTTAGTGTTTGTTGTTAGGGGGTTAGTGTTGTTTGTTGTTAGGGGGTTAGTGTTTTGTGTTGTTAGGGGGTTAGTGTTGTTTGATGTTACGGGTTTAGGGTTGTTTGTTGTTAGGGGGTTAGTGTTGTTTGTTGTTAGGGTGTTAGGGTTGTTTGTTGTTAGTGGGTTAGGGTTGTTTGTTGTTAGTGGGTTACTGTTTTTGGTTTTCAGGGGTTAGGTTGTTTGTTGTTTGGGGGTTAGTGTTTGTTGTTAGGGGTTTAGGGTTGTTTGTTGTTAGGGTGTTAGTGTTGTCTGTTTTTAGGGGGTTAGGGTTGTTTGTTGTTAGGGTGTTAGTGTTGTTTGTTGTTAGTGGGTTAGGGTTTTTTGTTGTTTGGTTAGGATGGTTTGTTGTTAGGGGGTTAGTGTTGTTTGTTGTTAGGGGTTTAGGGTTGTTTCTTGTTCGGGTTTAGTGGTTTTTGTTGTTAGGGTGTTAGTCTTTATTGTGGTTAGGAGGTTAGTGTTGTTGGTTGTTCGGGGGTTAGAATTGTTTGTTGTTAGGGGGTTAGGGTTGTTTGTTGTTTGGGGGTTAGGGCTGTTTGTTGTTACGGGGTTAGTGTTGTTTGTTGTTACGTGGTTAGGGTAGTTTCTTGTTAGGGGTTTAGAGTTGTTTGTTGTTAGGGGGTTAGTGTTTGTTGTTAGGGGTTTCGGGTTGTTTCTTGTTGGGGTTTAGTCGTTTTTGTTGTTAGGGTTTTAGTGTTGTTTGTTGTTAGGGTGTTAGTGTTTTGTGTTGTTAGGGGGTTAGTGTTGTTTGATGTCAGGGGTTTAGGGTTGTTTGTTGTTAGGGGGTTAGTGTTGTTTGTTGTTAGGGTGTTAGGGTTGTTTGTTGTTAGTGGTTTAGTGTAGTTTGTTGTTAGTGGGTTAGTGTTTTTGGTTTTTAGGGGTTAGGGTTGTTTGTTGTTTGGGGGTTAGTGTTTGTTGTTAGGGGGTAACCGTTGTTTGTTGTTAGGGTGTTAGTGTTCTTTGATGTTAGGGGTTTAGGGTTGTTTGTTGTTATGGGGTTAGTGTTGTTCGTTGTTAGGGGGTTAGGGTTGTTTCTTGTTACGGGGTTAGTGTTGTTTGTTGTTACGGGGTTAGTGTAGTTTCTTGTTCGGTGTTTAGTGTTGTTTTTTGTTACGGGGTTAATGTTTGTTGTTAGGGGTTTAGGGTTGTTTGTTGTTAGGGTGTTAGTGTTGTTTGTTGTTAGGGAGTTAGTGTTGTTTGTTGTTAGGGTGTTAGTGTTGTTTGTTGTTAGTGGGTTAGGGTTTTTTGTTGTTTGTTTAGGGTTGTTTTTTGTTAGGGGGTTAGTGTTGTTTGTTGTTAGGGGTTTAGGGTTGTTTCTTGTTGGGGTTTAGTGGTTTTTGTTGTGAGGGTGTTAGTGTTTATTGTGGTTAGGGGGTTAGTGTTGTTGGTTGTTTGGGGGGTTAACATTGTTTGCTGTTAAGGGGTTAGGGTTGTTTGTTGTTTGGGGGTTAGGGTTGTTTGTTGTTTGGGGGTTAGGGATGTTTGTTTTTACGGGTTAGTGTTGTTTGTTGTTACGGGGTTAGGGTACTTTCTTGTTTGGGGTTCAGTGTTGTTCGTTGTTAGGGGGTTAGTGTTTGTTGTTAGGGGTTTAGGGTTGTTTCTTGTTGGGGTTTAGTGGTTTTTGTTGTTAGGGTGTTAGTGTTGTTTGTTGTTAGGGTGTTAGTGTTTTGTGTCGTTAGGGGGTTAGTGTTGTTTGATGTTAGGGGTTAAGGGTTGTTTGTTGTTAGGGGGTTAGTGTTGTTTGTTGTTAGGGTGTTAGGGTTGTTTATTGTTAGTGGTTTACTTTTGTTTGTTGTTAGTGGGTTAGTGTTTTTGGTTTTTAGGGGTTAGGGTTGTTTGTTGTTTGGGGGTTAGTGTTTGTTGTTAGGGGGTTAGGGTTGTTTGTTGTTAGGGTGTTAGTGTTCTTTGATGTTAGGGGTTTAGGGTTGTTTGCTGTTAGGGGGTTAGTGTTGTTTGTTGTCAGGGGGTTAGGGTCGTTTGTTGTTAGGGTGTTAGTGTTGTTTGTTGTTAGGTTGTCAGGGTTGTTTGTTGTTAGGGTGTTTGTGTTGTTTGTTGTTAGTGGGTTAGGGTTTTTTGTTGTTTGGTTAGGGTTGTTTGTTGTTAGGGGGTTAGTGTTTTTTGTTCTTAGGGGTTTACGGTTGTTTCTTGTTGAGGTTTAGTGGTTTTTGTTGTGAGGGTGTAAGTGTTGTTTGTTGTTAGGGTGTTAGTGTTTTGTGATGTTAGCGGGTTAGTGTTGTTTGATGTTAGGGGTTTAGGGTTGTTTGTTGTTAGGGTGTTAGTGTTTGTTGTTAGGGTGTTAGGGTTGTTTGTTGTTAGTGGGTCAGGGTTGTTTGTTGTTAGTGGGTTAGTGTTTTTGGTTTTTAGGGGTTAGGCTTGTTTGTTTTTTGGGGGTTAATGTTTGTTGTTAGGGGGTTAGTGTTGTTTGTTGTTAGGGTGTTAGTGTTCTTTGATGTTAGGGGTTAGGGATGTTTGTTGTTGGGGGTTAGTGTTGTTTGTTGTTAGGGGGTTAGGGTTGTTTGTTGTTAGGGTGTTAGTGTTGTTTGTTGTTAGTGGGTTAGGGTTTTTTGTTGTTTGGTTAGGATTGTTTGTTGTTAGGGGGTTAGTGTTGTTTGTTATTAGGTGGTTAGTGTTGTTTGTTGTTAGGGGTTGAGGGTTGTTTCTTGTTGGGGTTTAGTGGTTTTTGTTGTTAGGGTGTTAGTCTTTATTGTGGTTAGGTGGTTAGTGTTGTTGGTTGTTCGGAGGTTAGGATTGTTTGTTTTTAGGGGGTTAGGATTGTTTGTTGTTAGGGGGTTAGTGTTGGTTGTTGTTAGCGTGTCAGTGTTTTTTGTTGTTATACTGTTAGTGCTGTTTGTTCTTAGGGGCTTAGTGTTTTTTGTTTTAAGGGGTTCAGTGTTGTTTGTTTTTAGGGTTTTAGGGTTGTTTGTTTTTAGGGGGTTAGTGTTGTTTGTTGTTAGGGGGTTAGTGTTTTTGTTCTTAGGGGTTAGTGTTGTTTGTTGTTAGAGGGTTAGTGTTGTTTGTTCTTAGGGGATGAGTGTTGTTTGTTTTTAGGGGTTTATTGTTGTTTCTTTTTAGGGGGTTAGTATTGTTTGTTGTTAGGGGATTAGGGTTGTTTGTTGTTAGGGTGTTAGTGTTGTTTGCTTTTAGGGGGTTAGGGTTGTTTGTTGTTAGGGTGTTAGTGTTGTTTATTGTTAGTGGGTTAGGGTTTTTTGTTGTTTGGTTAGGATGGTTTGTTGTTAGGGGGTTAGTGTTGTTTGTTGTTAGGGGGTTAGTGTTGTTTGTTGTTAGGGGTTTAGGGTTGTTTCTTGTTCGGGTTTAGTGGTTTTTGTTGTTAGGGTGTTAGTCTTTATTGTGGTTAGGAGGTTAGTGTTGTTGGTTGTTCTGGGGTTAGGATTGTTTGTTGTTAGGGGGTTAGGGTTGTTTGTTGTTTGGGGGTTAGGGCTGTTTGTTGTTACGGGGTTAGTGTTGTTTGTTGTTACGGGGTTAGGGTATTTTCTTGTTAGGGGTTCAGTGTTGTTTGTTGTTAGGGGATTAGTGTTTGTTGTTAGGGGTTTAGGGTTGTTTCTTGTTGGGGTTTAGTGGTTTCTGTTGTTAGGGTGTTAGTGTTGTTTGTTGTTAGGGTGTTAGTGTTTTGTGTTGTTAGGGGGTTAGTGTTGTTTGATGTTAGGGGTTAAGGGTTCTTTGTTGTTAGAGGGTTAGTGTTGTTTCTTGTTAGGGGGTTAGGGTTGTTTGTTGTTAGGGTGTTAGGGTTTTTTTTTGTTAGTGGGTTAGGGTTTTTTGTTGATAAGGGGTTAGGTTTTGTGTTGTTAGAGGTTGGTATTGTTCGTTGTTGGGGGTTAGTGTTGTTTGTTTTTATTGCTTAGTGTTGTTTCTTCTTAGGGGGTTAGGGTTGGTTGTTGTTAGGGTGTTAGTGTTGTTTGTTCTTAGAGGGTTAGTGTTGTTTGTTGTTAGGGGGTTAGTGTTGTTTCTTGTTAGGGGGTTACTGTTGTTTCTTGTTAGGGTGTTAGTGTTGTTTGTTGTTAGTGGGTTAGGGTTTTTTGTTGTTTGGTTAGGATTGTTTGTTGTTAGGGGGTTAGTGTTGTTTGTTGTTAGGGGTTTAGGGTTGTTTCTTGTTGGGGTTTAGTGGTTTTGTTGTTAGGGTGTTAGTGTTTATTGTGGTCAGGGGGTTAGAATTGTTTGTTGTTAAGGGATTAGGGTTGTTTGTTGTTTGGGGTTTAGGGTTGTTTGTTGTTTGGGGGTTAGGATTGTTTGTTGTTACGGGTTAGTGTTGTTTGTTGTTACGGGGTTAGGGTATTTTCTTGTTAGGGGTTCAGTGTTGTTTGTTGTTAGGGGGTTAGTGTTTGTTGTTAGGGGTTTAGGGTTGTTTCTTGTTGGGGTTTAGTGGTTTTTGTTGTTATGGTGTTAGTGTTGTTTGTTGTTAGGGTGTTAGTGTTTTGTGTTGTTAGGGGATTAGTGTTTTTTGATGTTAGGGGTTAAGGGTTGTTTGTTGTTAGGGGGTTAGTGTTGTTTGTTGTTAGGGTGTTAGGGTTGTTTGTTGTTAGTGGTTTAGGGTAGTTTGTTGTTAGTGGGTTAGTGTTTTTGGTTTTTAGTTGTTAGGGTTGTTTGTTGTTTGGTGGTTAGTGTTTGTTGTTAGGGGGCTAGCTTTGTTTCTTGTTAGGGTGTTGGTGTTCTTTGATGTTAGGGGTTTAGGGTTGTTTGTTGTTAGGGGATTAGTGTTGTTTGTTGTTACGGTGTTAGGGTTGTTTTTTGTTAGTGGGTTAGGGTTGTTTCTTGATAAGGTGTTAGGTTTTGTGTTGTTAGGGGGTTAGTATTGTTCGTTGCTGGGGGTTAGTGTTGTTTGTTCTTAGGGCGTTAGTGTTGTTTTTTCTTACGGGTTAGGGTTGGTTGTTGTTAGGGTGTTAGTGTTCTTTGTTGTTAGGGGGTTAGTGTTTGTTGTTACGGGGTTAGGGTACTTTCTTGTTAGGGGTTCAGTGTTGTTCGTTGTTATGGGGTTAGTGTTTGTTGTTAGGGGTTTAGGGTTGTTTCTTGTTAGGGGGTTAGTGTTGTTTGTTTTTAGGGGCTTAGGGTTTTTTCTTGTTGGGGTTTAGTGGTGTTTGTTGTTAGGGTGTTAGTGTTGTTTGTTGTTAGGGTGTTAGTGTTTTGTGTCGTTAGGGGGTTAGTGTTGTTTGATGTTAGGGGTTAAGGGTTGTTTTTTGTTAGGGGGTTAGTGTTGTTTGTTGTTAGGGTGTTAGTGTTGTTTGTTGTTAGTGGGTTAGTGTTGTTTGTTGTTACGGGGTTAGGGTAGTTTCTTGTTAGGGGTTTAGTGTTGTTTGTTGTTAGGGGGATAGTGTTTGTTGTTAGGGGTTTAGGGTTGTTTCTTGTTCGGGTTTAGTTTTTTTTGTTGTTAGGGTGTTAGTGTTGTTTGTTGTTAGGGTGTTAGTGTTTTGTGTTTTTAGGGGGTTAGTGTTTTTTGATGTTCGGGGGTTAGGATTGTTTCTTGTTTGGGGGTTAGGGTTGTTTGTTGTTACGGGGTTAGTGTTGTTTGTTGTTACGGGGTTAGGTTAGTTTCTTGTTAGGGGTTTAGTGTTGTTTGTTGTTAGGGGGTTAGTGTTGTTTGTTGTTGGGGGTTAGGGTTGTTTGTTGTTAGTGGGTTAGGGTTTTTTGTTGTTTGGTTAGGGTTGTTTGTTGTTAGGGGGTTAGTGTTGTTTGTTGTTATGGGTTTAGGGTTGTTTCTTGTTGGGGTTTAGTGTTTTTTCTTGTTAGGGTGTTAGTGTTTATTGTGGTTAGGGGGTTTGTGTTGTTGGTTGTTCGGGGTTTACGGTTCTTGGTTGTTAGGGGGTTAGGGTTGTTTATTGTTAGGGGGTTAGTGTTGTTTGATGTTAGGGGTTTAGGGTTGTTTGTTGTTAGGGGGTTAGTGTTGTTTGTTGTTAGTGGGTTAGGGTTGTTTGTTGTTAGTGGGTTAGTGTTTTTGGTTTTTAGGGGTTAGTGTTGTTTGTTGTTTGGGGGTTAGTGTTTGTTGTTAGGGGGTTAGGGTTGTTTGTTGTTAGGGTGTTAGTGTTCTTTGATGTTAGGGGTTTAGGGTTGTTTGTTTTTTAGGGGGTTAGTGTTGTTTGTTGTTGGGGGTTAGGGTTGTTTGTTGTTAGGGTGTTAGGGATGTTTTTTGTTAGTGGGTTAGGGTTGTTTGTTGATAAGGGGTTAGTTTTTGTGTTGTTAGGGGTTTAGTGTTGTTCGTTGTTACGGGGGTAGTGTTGTTTGTTGTTACAGGGTTAGGGTAGTTTCTTATTAGGGGTTTAGTGTTGCTTGTTGTTAGGGTGTTAGTTTTGTTTGTGGTTAGGGGGTTAGTGTTGTTGGTTGTTAGGGGGTTAGTTTTGTTCGTTGTTAGGGGGTTAGGGTTGTTTGTTGTTAGGGGGTAAGGGTTGTTTGTTGTTGGGGGTTCGTGTTGTTTGGTTTTAGGGGGTTAGCGTTGTTTGCTTTTAGGGGGTTAGGGATGTTTGTTGTTAGGGTGTTAATGTTGTTTGTTGTTAGGGGGTTAGTGTTGCTTGTTGTTATGGGTTTAGGGTTGTTTCTTGTTGCGGTTTAGTGGTGTTGTTCGGGTGTTTGTGCTGTTTGTTGTTAGGGGTTAGTGTTGGCTGTTGTTAGTGGGTTGTGTTTTTTGTTGTTAGTCGCTTAGTACTATTTGTTGTTAGGGGCTTACTGTTGTTTGTTTTTAGGGTTTTAGGGTAATTTGTTTTTTGGGGGTGACTGTTGTTTGTTGTTAGGTGGTTAGGATTGTTTGTTCTTAGGGGGTTAGAGTTGTTTGTTGTTAGGGGGTTAATGTTGGTTGTTGTTAGGGGGTTAGTGTTGTTTGTTGTTAGGGGTTTAAAACACACTGCCTAGAGAAATCCTAGCAAACCCCTGTGTTTCCCCACAGGAATGTATGTCCATTTCACTTCTTTGCCAGCAACGCACCTCAGAGGAAACGTCAGATTGTGTGTATCTCAGTGAGAGAAAGAACAATGTGACTTCTCCAATTCCTCTGACGAAAGCAGTTAGAGGGAGAAAAGCGTCCTTTGCTTTCGCTTTCCCGCAATGAGCTCGACAGATCTGCCCTTCGCGAAGGGCCGTTTTCCCCCGGAGAACTGCCTCCCGGTAGCCCTGTTCTGGAAGTGGAACGAGTATGCAGTGTTAGCGTTCAGCTAATGTGAAGGCTCGCTTTGGCCCAGGACAAACGAAGCGCCGGGGGAAATCTTAGCAGAGCCCGGCGCCTTTCCACGGTTCAAAGCGTGGAACTGCAGACTCTTTTGCAAAAAAGAGAGCGCACAGGCAACAGCAGCCTGCACGTTTCTCAGTGAAAGGGAGAACTCCCTGACTTCATCCAGTCCTCTGAGCAAAGCAGGCAGAAGGAGAGAAACTTTCTTTGCTTCCTCTTTCCTGCAAAGAATTCCTCATTTGCTCTTGCAAATGCAAGGCTTCTTCTGAAAAACTATGTCACGGTGCAGGAATCCTTCCAGAGGAGCAACGACATAGTTTTAGCTGGAAGGGCTTGGCAGAGCAGCCGGGGAGAAAAGGCCTCTTGTTATTCTCTTTTCTTTCTAACGGAAACCCTAACGCAAACCCTAAAATAAAACACCAAAACCTAACCTAAACTTTAACACTATCCCTCACCCTAACTCTAACACTAATCCGAAACCTAATCATAAACCTAACCCTAACACTGAACCAAACTTAACCATGACCAGAACCACAATGCCTAACCGAAACCCTCACCCAAACCCTAACCCTAAACTACACCTCTACACCCTAACACCTTACCATAACCATAATCCTAACTCTACCCTACCCTAACCATAAACCTAACACTCACCCCAACCACAATGCCTAACACAAATCATAACCCTAACTGTTACACTTAACCCTAACCTAAAATCTAACCCTAACCCTAAAACTAAACACAACCCATAAACTTAACCCTAACCCTAAACATAAACTTAACACTAACCTGAAAACGAACCCAAACCTTAGCCATAACCCTAACCCTCACCCTACTTTACTTCATCCTATCCCTAACCTAAAGCTAACCCTAACTTTAACCCTAATCCTACCCCTAAACCTAACCCTAACCTTCACCTTCGCCCATCTGTAACCCTAAACCTAACCCTTATAATAACTCTGACACTAACCCTCGCCCGAAACCTAATTCTAATCCTAACCCTGACCCTAACCCTAACCTAACCTTAACCCTAACTTTAAGCCTACCATAAACTTAACCTAAACCTAACCCCTAACCCAACTCTCACCCTAAACTTAGCCCTAACCCTAACCGTAACAGTTACGCAAAACCCTCACCTTAACTGTAAACGTAAATCTAACTCTTACCGTAACCCTAAACTTAACCCTAATTATAACCCTATCCTAAACCTAACTGAAACACTAACCACTAACCCTAACTCTAACCCTAATGCTTAGCCTAAACCTAACCTTAACCACTAATCCTAACTCTAACCCTAACCCGAAACCAAACCCTCACACTTAACCAAAATTTCAACCTAACCATAATCCTAAACCTACCCTAACTTCATTCAAACCCTAACCCTAAGCTAAACTGACACTAAACCTAACCCTAACCCTAAACCTAAATCTAACCCTAACCCTGAATCTAACCTGAACTCTAAACCCAAACCCTAAACCTGACCCTAACATTAATCCAAACACCTACCACAACCCTAACCCTCATCCTTAACCTAAATTTCACCCTAAACCTAAGCCTAAAGCACTATCACCATACTCTAGCCCTAACTCTAAACCTAACCTAACTCTAACCCTGAACCTTACTGTAACACCCAAAAACATCAGCTTAATATAAACATAACACTAATCCTCACACGAAACCCTAACCATTTCCCTAACCCTATCCCTCATCCTAACCCTAAACCTGACGTAAACATAACTCTTACCTTAACCTTAAACTTAACCTTAACCTTAACTCTACCCTAACCTTAACCGTAAACCTAACAATAACTCTAAACCTGACCTTAACCCTAACCCTAAACCCTAGCACTAACTCTAAACCTAATCCTAACCTAGCCTTACACTTTACCGTAAACATAGTCTTAACCCTAACCTGACCGCTACCTTAACCCTAACCTAAACCTAACCCTAACACTAACCTTAACCCTAAATCTAACATTAACCCTGAACCCCACTATTAACTGAATCTTCACCATGACCCTAACTCTAACCCTAACCATAACAATTACCCTAAACCCTCACCTTAACTGTAAACCTAAACCTAACCCTCACCATATCCCCAACCCTCACCCTAACCCCTAACTATATTCCTAACCCTAAACCTAATGCTATCCCTAACCCTAACTGTACCCCTAACACGAACAGTAACCCTAATCTAACACTAACCCTAACATTAACCCTAAACTTAAACCTACCCTAACCATAAACCTAAAACTAGCACCCTAAACCTAACGTCTAACACTAACCCTAATCCTAACCCTAACCCTAACTCTCACCCTTAACCTAAACTTCACACTCACCCTAAACCTAAAACTAACCCTAACACTAAGCATAACCCCTAAACCTAAACTGGACGCTAAATCTAACCATAACACTAACCTGAACACAAACCCAAACTCTAGCCCTAACCCTAAAAGTAACCCTCAGCCTATGCTAAACTTCAACCAAATCCTAACCCTAACCATAACCGTAAACATAAACCTAGCCCAAACCCTAACTTAAACCTAACTCTAACCGTAAAGCTAGTCCATCTGTAACCCTAAACCTAAGCCTTACAATAGCTCTGAACCTAACCCTAATCCTAAGCCCAACAATAGACCTAATCCTAAACCTAACCCGAACTCTAAACTTGACCCTAAATAGAACACTAACTCTAACCCTAAACCAGGACTTAAACCTAAAACTTACCCTGCACCTAACCCTGCACCTAACTCTAACTCTAACTCTAACCCTAATCCTAACACTTGCCCTAAAACCTAACCTTAACTGCAATACTAACTGTAACCCTCACCTAACCCCTAACCGTACCCCCAAAAGCTAACCCTAATGCTATCCCTAAACCTAACCCTAACACTCACCTGAAAACCTAAGCCCTAGCGATAACCCTAACCCTAACCCAAAACCTAACCCCTAGCACCAAAGCCTAACCCTAACTCTAACACTAACCCGAAACCTAATCATAAAACTAACCCTAACCCTAAACCAAACCTAACCATGACCAGAACCACAATGCCTAACCGGAACCCTCACCCAAGCCCTAACCCAAAACTACTCCTCTAATCCCTAACACCTTACCATAACCATAATCCTAACCCTACCCAACCCTAATCCTAAACCTAATCCTCACACCAACCACAATGCCTAACACAAACCGTAAACCTAACCCTAACCGTAACACTGAACTTAACCCTAACCTAAAATCTACCCCTAACCCTAAAAGTAAACAGAACCCATAAACTTATTCCTAACCCTAAACATAACCTTAACACTAACCTGAAAACTCAAGCAAACCTTAGCCATAACCCTAACCCTCACCCTATCTTAAACTTCACCCTATCCCTAATCTAAAGCACACCCTAACTTTAACCCTGACCCTAACCTTAACCTTGACCCACCTGTAACCCCAAACCTAACCCTTACAATAACTCTGACCCTAACCCTCACCCTAAACCTAATCCTAATCCTAACCCTGACCCTAACCCTAACCAAACCTTAACCCTAACTTTACCCTACCATAAACTTGAACCTAACCCTAACCTGTAACCTGAAATCTAAACCTAACCCTAGCCCTAGCCCTAAACCTAACCCTAACCCTAAATGTAACACTTACCCAAAACCCTCACCTTAACTGTAAACATAAATCTAACTCTTAACCTAAACCTAAATATAACCCTACCCTAAACCTAACCGAAACACTAACACCTAACTTGGAATCAAATCCTGATGTTTAGCCTAAACTAACCTTAACCCTAAGCCTAACCCTAACCACTAACCCTAATTCTAATCCGAACCCTAAGCCTGATCCTAAACCGAACCCTAACCCTTACCCTAAACCTGACCCTAACATTAAACGAAACACCTAACCCTAACCCAAACCCTAAACCTAACCCTAACCTTAACCCAAACACCTAACCCTAACGCTAACCCTAACCCTCATCCTTAACATAAATTTCAAGATAAACCTAAGCCTAACCTTAACCCTAAAACTAAACCTAACCCTAAACTATCCCCTAAATATAGCCCTAAACCTAAACCTCATCCTAACCCTAACTACAACCCTGACCTAACCGTAACACTGTAAAACATCAGCTTAAGTGTAAACCTAACACTAACCCTCCCACGAACACCTAACCCTTTCCCTAACCCTAACCCTATCCCTAATCCTAACCTTAACCCTGACCTAAACCTAACACTTACCCTAACGCTAAGCTTATCCTTAACTCCACCCTAAAACTAACAAAAACTCTAAACCTGACCCTACCTCTTACCCTAAACCCTAGTACTAGCTCTAACTCTAAACCTAACCCTAACCTAGCCCTACCCTTTACCGTAAACCTAACCTTACCCCTAACCTTACCCCTACCCTAACCCTAACACTAAACTTAACCCTAACTGTAATCTTAACCCTAACCCTTACCCTGACCCTGACTATTAACTGAAACTTCACCCTAAACCTAACCCAAACCCTAACTCGAACCCTAACTATAACACTTACCCTAAACCCTCACCTTAACTGTAAACCTAACCCTAACCCACACCCTAACCACAACCCTCACCCTAACCCCTAACCGTATCCCCAACCCTAAACCTAATGCTATCCCTAACCCTATCCCTAACCCAAACACGAACATTAAACCTAATCTAACCCTAACTCTAACATGAACCCAACCCTAACCATAAACCTAACGTTAGCATCCTAAATCTAACCTCTAACACTAACTATAATCCTAACCCTAATTCTAACTCTTATCCTAACCCTCACCCTTAACCTAAACTTCACACTAACCCTAAACCAAAACATAACCCTAACCCTAAACATAACCCCTAACCCTAACCTGAACCCTAGCCTTAAAGCTAACCTGAACACAAACCCAAACTCTAGCCCTAACCATAAAAATAACCCTCACCCTATCCTAAACTTCATCCAAACTCTAACACTACCTTAAACCTAAACCTAACCCAAACCCTAACCTTAAACCTACCTCTAACCATAGCGCTAGTCCATCTGTAACCCTAAACCTAACCCTTACAATAGCCCTGAAATTAACCCTAAACCTAATCCTAGCCCTAGGCCTAATCCTAACCTAACCCTAACTGCACCCTTGACCCTAGAGAGAACACTAACTCTAACCCTAAACCTGGACCTAAACCTAAATCTTCCCCTACACCTAACCCTAAACCTAAAAATAACTCCAACTCTAACCCTAATCATAACACTTATCCTAAACCCACACTTTAACTGTAAAACTAACCGTAACCCTCACCCTAACCCCTAACCGTATCCCCCAACCCTAACCCTAATGCTATCCGTAACCCTAACCCTAACACTAACCTGAACCCCTGAGCCCTAACAATAACCCTAACCCTAACCCAAACCCTAACCCCTAACACCAAAGCCTAACCCAAACCTTAACTCTAACTCAAACACTAACCTGAAACCTAATCATAAACCTAACCGTAACCCTAAACCAAACCTAACCATGGTCAGAACCACAATGCTTTACCAGAACCCTCACCCACCCCTAACCCTAAACTACACTTCTAACCCCTAACACCTTACCATAACCATAATCCTAAGCATACACAACCCTAACCCTAAACCTAAACCTCACCCCAACCTCAATGCCTAACACAAACCGTAACCTTAGCTGTTTACACTAAACTTAACCCTAACCTAAAATCTAACCCTAACCCTAAAACTAAACACAACCCATAAACTTAACCCTAACCCTAAACATAACCTTAACACTAACCTGAAAACTAACCCAAACCTTAGCCATAACCCTAACCCTCACCCTATCTTAAACTTCATCCTATCCCTAACCTAAAGCTAACCCTAACTTTAACCCTAAACCTAACCCTAACCTTAACCATGGCCCACTTGTAACCCTAAACCTAACCCTTACAATATCTCTGACCCTAACCCTCACCCTAAACCTAATCCTAACCCTGACCCTAACCCTAACCTAACCTTAACCTAACATTAAGGCTACCATAAACTTACACCTAACCCTAACCTCTAACCCTAACTCTAACTGTAACCCTAGCCCTAACCCTAACAGTAACACCCAAAACACTCAACTGTAAATGGAACTCTAACTCTTACCCTAACACTATTCTTAACCCTAAACAGAACCCTACCCTAAACCTTACCGAATCAATAACCCCTAACCCTAACTCTAAACCTAATCATTAGCCTAAACCTAAACTTAACCTTAAACCTAAACCTAAACACTCACCCGAACTCTAACCCTAACCTAAACCTAAAACAAACCCTCACCCTTAACCAAAATTTCACCCTAACCATAACGCTAAACCTACCTTAAATTCATTCAAACCCTAATCAAAACTAAAACTAACCCTAACGCTAACACTAACCCCAAACCTAAAACTAAACATAACCTAACCCTAACCCCTAACCCTAAACCTCATAATTAAAATAAACTTCACACTAAGCCTACCCCTAAAACTAAAAAAACAACCTAAACATGACACTAAATCTCCACCTAACCCTGACCCTAACCCTAATCCTAAGCATAAACCTAATCCTAACCCTAACTCTAACTCTAACCCTAACTGTAACAAACTAAAACATCAGCTTAACTGTAAACCTGACACTAACCCTCACACGAATCCCTAACCCATCCCCCAATCCTAACCCTATCCCTAATCCTAGCCCTATCCCTGAACTAAACCTAACCCTTACCCTAACCCTAAAATTAACCCTAACATTAACTCTACCCTAACCCTAAACTTAAGCCTAACAATAACTCTAAACGTAACCCTAACCCTAACCCAGCACTACCCTTTACTGTAAACCTAGCCTTCACAGTAACCTTACCCCTACCGTAACCCTAACCCTAAACCTAACCCTGACACTAACCTTAACCCTAACTCTAACCTTAACCCTAACACTCACTATTAACTGAAACTTCACCCTAACCCTAACCCTAACTCTAACTCTTACCCTAACCATAACAATTAACCTAAACCCTCTCCTTAACGGTAAACCTAACACTAACACACACCCTAACCCTTAACCGTGTCCCCAACCCTAAACCTAATGCTATCCCTAAACTTATCCCTAATCCTAACTCTAACACGAAGAGTAACCCTAATCTAATCCTAACCCTAACATTAACCTTAAACTTAAGACTAGCCTAACCATGAACCTAAACCTAACACCCTAAACCTAATGTCTAACATTATAATTCTAACCCTAATCCTAACCCTTATCCTAACCCTCCCACTTAACCTGAACTTCACACTAATACTAACCCTGTTCGTAAATCTAACCCTAAACATAACCCCTAACCCTAATCCAAACCCTAAACCTGACCTTAAAAGTAACGTGAGCACAAACCCAAACTCCAGCCCTAACCATAAAAATAACCCTCACCCTAGCCTAAACATCATCCAAACCCTAACCCTAACCTTAGCCCTAACCTAAACCTAAGCAAAACCATTACCTTAAACCTAACTCTAACCATAACACTAGTCCATCTGAAACCCTAAACCTAACCCTAACGATAGCCCTGAACCTAACCCTAACCCTAAACATAATCCTAATCCTAAACCTAACCCTAACTCTAAACTTGACCCTAAATAGAACACTAGCTCTGACCCTAAATACAGCACTAACTCTAACCCTAAACTTGGACGTAAACCTAAATATTACCCTACACCTAACCCTAACCCTAAACATAACCCTAACTCGAACTCTAACCCTAATCATAACACTTACCCTAAACCCTCACCTTAACTGTAAAACTAACCGTAGCCTTCACTCTAACCCCTAACCGTAGCCCACAACCCTAACCCTAATGCTAACCCTAGCCCTAACCACAACACTAACCTGAAACCCCTAAGCCATAAAGATAACACTAACCCTAACGCAAACCCTAACCTATAACACCAAAACCTAAGCTAAACCTTAACACTATCCCTCACCCTAACTCTAACACTAACCCGAAACCTAATCATAAACCTAACCCTAACACTGAACCAAACTTAACCATGACCAGAACCACAATGCCTAACCGAAACCCTCACCCAAACCCTAACCCTAAACTACACCTCTAAACCCTAACACCTTACCATAACCATAATCCTAAATCTACCAGCCCTAACCATAAACCTAACACTCACCCCAACCACAATGCCTAACACAAATCGTAAACCTAACTGTTACACTTAACTTAACCCTAACCTAAAATCTAACCCTAACCCTAAAACTAAACACAACCCATAAACTTAACTCTAACCCTAAACATAAACTTAACACTAACCTGAAAACGAACCCAAACCTTAGCCATAACCCTAACCCTCACCCTACTTTACTTCACCCTATCCCTAACCTAAAGCTAACCCTAACTTTAACCCTAATCCTACCCCTAAACCTAACCCTAACCTTAACCTTGGCCCATCTGTAACCCTAAACCTAACCCTTATAATAACTCTGACACTAACCCTCGCCCGAAACCTAATTCTAATCCTAACCCTGACCCTAACCCTAACCTAACCTTAACCCTAACTTTAAGCCTACCATAAACTTAACCGAAACCTAACCCCTAACCCAACTCTCACCCTAAACCTAGCCCTAACCCTAACCGTAACAGTTACGCAAAACCCTCACCTTAACTGTAAACGGAAATCTAACTCTTACCGTAACCCTAAACTTAAACCTAATTATAACCCTATCCTAAACCTAACTGAAACACTAACCACTAACCCTAACTCTAACCCTAATGCTTAGCCTAAACCTAACCTTAACCCTAAACCTAACCTTAACCACTAACCCTAACTCTAACCCTAACCCGAAACCAAACCCTCACACTTAACCAAAATTTCAACCTAACCATAACCCTAAACCTACCCTAACTTCATTCAAACCCTAACCCTAAGCTAAACTAACACTAAACCTAACCCTAAACCTAAATCTAACCCTAACCCTGAATTTAACCTGAACTCTAAACCAGAACCCTAAACCTGACCCTAACATTAATCCAAACACCTACCCCAACCCTAACCCTCATCCTTAACCTAAATTCCACCCTAAACCTAAGCCTAAAGCACTATCACCATACTCTAGCCCTAACTCTAAACCTAACCTAACTCTAACCCTAAACCTTACTGTAACACCCAAAAAGATCAGCTTAATGTAAACGTAACACTAATCCTCACACGAAACCCTAACCATTTCCCTAACCCTAACCCTATCCCTCATCCTAACCCTAAACCTGACGTAAACCTAACTCTTACCCTAACCTTCAACTTAACCTTAACCTTAACTCTACCCTAACCTTAACCGTAAACCTAACAATAACTCTAAACCTGACCTTAACCCTAACCCTAAACCCTAGCACTAACTCTAAACCTAACCCCAACCTAGCCTTACACTTTACCGTAAACCTAGTCTTAACCCTAACCTGACCGCTACCTTAACCCTAACCTAATCCTAACCCTAACACAAACCTTAACCCTAAATCTAACATTAACCCTGAACCCCACTATTAACTGAAACTTCACCATGACCCTAACTCTAACCCTAACCATAACAATTACCCTAAACCCTCACCTTAACTGTAAACCTAAACCTAACCCTCACCATATCCCCAACCCTCACCCTAACCCCTAACTATATTCCTAACCCTAAACCTAATGCTATCCCTAACCCTAACTGTAACCCTAACACGAACAGTAACCCTAATCGAACACTAACCCTAACATTAACCCTAAACTTAAACCTACCCTAACCATAAACCTAAAACTAGCACCCTAAACCTAACGTCTAACACTAACCCTAATCCTAACCCTAACCCTAACTCTCACCCTTAACCTAAACTTCACACTCACCCTAAACCTAAAACTAACCCTAACACTAAGCATAACCCTTAAACCTAAACTGGACCCTAAATCTAACCATAACACTAACCTGAACACAAACCCAAACTCTAGCCCTAACCCTAAAAGTAACCCTCAGCCTATGCTAAACTTCAACCAAATCCTAACCGTAACCATAACCGTAAACGTAAACCTAGCCCAAACCCTAACTTAAACCTAACTCTAACCGTAAAGCTAGTCCATCTGTAACCCTAAACCTAAGCCTTACAATAGCTCTGAACCTAACCCTAATCCTAAGCCCAACAATAGACCTAATCCTAAACCTAACCCGAACTCTAAACTTGACCCTAAATAGAACACTAACTCTAACCCTAAACCAGGACTTGAACCTAAAACTTACCCTGCACCTAACCCTAAACCTAACCCTAACTCTAACTCTAACCCTAATCCTAACACTTGCCCTAAAACCTAACCTTAACTGCAATACTAACTGTAACCCTCACCTAACCCCTAACCGTACCCCCAAAAGCTAACCCTAATGCTATCCCTAACCCTAACACTCACCTGAAAACCTAAGCCCTAGCGATAACCCTAACCCTAACCCAAAACCTAACCCCTAGCACCAAAGCCTAACCCTAACTCTAACACTAACCCTAAACCTAATCATAAAACTAACCCTAACCCTAAACCAAACCTAACCATGACCAGAACCACAATGCCTAACCGGAACCCTCACCCAAGCCCTAACCCCAAGCTTCTCCTCTAATCCCTAACACCTTACCATAACCATAATCCTAACCCTACCCAACCCTAATCCTAAACCTAATCCTCACACCAACCACAATGCCTAACACAAACCGTAAACCTAACCCTAACCGTAACACTGAACTTAACCCTAACCTAAAATCTACCCCTAACCCTAAAAGTAAACAGAACCCATAAACTTATTCCTAACCCTAAACATAACCTTAACACTAACCTGAAAACTCAAGCAAACCTTAGCCATAACCCTAACCCTCACCCTATCTTAAACTTCACCCTATCCCTAATCTAAAGCACACCCTAACTTTAACCCTGACCGTCACCTTAACCTTGACCCACCTGTAACCCCAAACCTAACCCTTACAATAACTCTGACCCTAACCCTCACCCTAAACCTAATCCTAATCCTAACCCTGACCCTAACCCTAACCAAACCTTAACCCTAACTTTACCCTACCATAAACTTAAACCTAACCCTAACCGGTAACCCGAAATCTAAACCTAACCCTAGCCCTAGCCCTACACCTAACCCTAACCCTAAATGTAACACTTACTCAAAACCCTCACCTTAACTGTAAACATAAATCTAACTCTTAACCTAACCTTAAATATAAACCTACCCTAAACCTAACCGAAACACTAACACCTAACTCGAAATCAAATCCTGATGTTTAGCCTAAACCTAACCTTAACCCTAAGCCTAACCCTAACCACTATCCCTAATTCTAACCCTAACCCTAAGCCTGATCCTATACCGAACCCTAACCCTTACCCTAAACCTGACCCTAACATTAACCGAAACACCGAACCCTAACCCAAACCCTAAACCTAACCCTAACCTTAACCCAAACACCTAACCCTAACGCTAACCCTAACCCTCATCCTTAACATAAATTTCAAGATAAACCTAAGCCTAACCTTAACCCTAAAACTAAACCTAACCCTAAACTATCCCCTAAATATAGCCCTAAACCTAAACCTCATCCTAACCCTAACTACAACCCTGACCTAACCGTAACACTGTAAAACATCAGCTTAAGTGTAAACCTAACACTAACCCTCCCACGAACACCTAACCCTTTCCCTAACCCTAACCCTAATCCTAACCTTAACCCTGACCTAAACCTAACACTTACCCTAACGCTAAGCTTAACCTTAACTCCACCCTAAAACTAACAAAAACTCTAAACCTGACCCTACCTCTTACCCTAAACCCTAGTACTAGCTCTAACTCTAAACCTAACCCTAACCTAGCCCTACCCTTTACCGTAAACCTAGCCTTAACCCTAACCTTACCCCTACCGTAACCCTAACCCTAACACTAAACTTAACCCTAACTGTAATCTTAGCCCTAACCCTTACCCTGACCCTGACTATTAACTGAAACTTCACCCTAAACCTAACCCAAACCCTAACTCGAACCCTAACTATAACACTTACCCTAAACCCTCACCTTAACTGTAAACCTAACCCTAACCCACACCCTAACCACAACCCTCACCCTAACCCCTAACCGTATCCCCAAACCTAAACCTAATGCTATCCCTAACCCTATCCCTAACCCAAACACGAGCATTAAACCTAATCTAACCCTAACTCTAACATGAACCCAACCCTAACCATAAACCTAACGTTAGCATCCTAAATCTAACCTCTAACACTAACTATAATCCTAACCCTAATTCTAACTCTTATCCTAACCCTCACCCTTAACCTAAACTTCACACTAACCCTAAACCAAAACATAACCCTAACCCTAAACATAACCCCTAACCCTAACCTGAACCCTAGCCTTAAAGCTAACCTGAACACAAACCCAAACTCTAGCCCTAACCATAAAAATAACCCTCACCCTATCCTAAACTTCACCCAAACTCTAACACTACCTTAAACCTAAACCTAACCCAAACCCTAACCTTAAACCTACCTCTAACCATAGCGCTAGTCCATCTGTAACCCTAAACCTAACCGTTACAATAGCCCTGAAATTAACCCTAAACCTAATCCTAGCCCTAGGCCTAATCCTAACCTAACCCTAACTGCACCCTTGACCCTAGAGAGAACACTAACTCTAACCCTAAACCTGGACCTAAACCTAAATCTTCCCCTACACCTAACCCTAAACCTAAAAATAACTCCAACTCTAACCCTAATCATAACACTTATCCTAAACCCACACTTTAACTGTAAAACTAACCGTAACCCTCACCCTAACCCCTAACCGTATCCCCCAAACCTAACCCTAATGCAATCCCTAACCTTAACCCTAAAACTAACCTGCAACCCCTGAGCCCTAACGATAACCCTAACTCTAACACAAACCCTAACCCCTAACACCAAAGCCTAATCCAAACCTTAACCCTAACTCTCACCCTAACTCTAACACTAACCCGAAACCGAATCATAAACCTAAACCAAACCCAATCATGACCAGAACCACAATTCCTAACCGGAACCCTCACCCAAACCCTAACCCTAAACTACACCTCTAACCACTAACACCTTACCATAAACCTAATCCTAACCTTTATCCTAACCCTCACCCTTAACCTAAACTTCACACTAACCCTAAACCAAAGCGTAACCCAAACCCTAAACATAACCCCTAACCCAAAACCGAACCCTAAACCTAACCTTAACACTAAGCTGAACACAAAACCAAACTTTAGCCCAAACCATAAAAATAACCCTCACCCTATCCTAAACTTCATCCAAACCCTAACCCTAAACCTAAACCTAACCCAAACCCTATCCTTGAACATAACTCTAACCATAATGCTAGTCCAAATGTAACCCTAAACCTAACCCTTACAATAGCCCTGAACCTAACCCTAAACCTAATCCTAACCCTAGACCTAAACCTAACCCTAACCCTAAATCTAACCTTGACCCTAAATTGAACACTGACTCTAACACTAAACCGGCACCTAAACCTAAATATTGCCCTACACCTAACCATAACCCAAACCCTAACCCCTAACACCAAAGCCTAACCCAAACCTTAACTCTAACTCGAACACTAACCTGAAACCTAATCATAAACCTAACCGTAACCCTAAACCAAACCTAACCATGGTCAGAACCACAATGCTTTACCAGAACCCTCACCCACCCCTAACCCTAAACTACACTTCTAACCCCTAACACCTTACCATAACCATAATCCTAAGCATACACAACCCTAACCCTAAACCTAAACCTCACCCCAACCACAATGCCTAACACAAACCGTAACCTTAGCTGTTTACACTAAACTTAACCCTAACCTAAAATCTAACCCTAACCCTAAAACTAAACACAACCCATAAACTTAACCCTAACCCTAAACATAACCTTAACACTAACCTGAAAACTAACCCAAACCTTAGCCATAACCCTAAGCCTCACCCTATCTTAAACTTCATCCTATCCCTAACCTAAAGCTAACCCTAACTTTAACCCTAAACCTAACCCTAACCTTAACCATGGCCCACTTGTAACCCTAAACCTAACCCTTACAATATCTCTGACCCTAACCCTCACCCTAAACCTAATCCTAACCCTGACCCTAACCCTAACCTAACCTTAACCTAACATTAAGGCTACCATAAACTTACACCTAACCCTAACCTCTAACCCTAACTCTAACTGTAACCCTAGCCCTAACCCTAACAGTAACACCCAAAACACTCAACTGTAAATGGAACTCTAACTCTTACCCTAACACTATTCTTAACCCTAAACAGAACCCTACCCTAAACCTTACCGAAACAATAACCCCTAACCCTAACTCTAAACCTAATCATTAGCCTAAACCTAAACTTAACCTTAAACCTAAAACATAAACACTCACCCGAACTCTAACCCTAACCCTAAACCTAAAACAAACCCTCACCCTTAACCAAAATTTCACCCTAACCATAACGCTAAACCTACCTTAAATTCATTCAAACCCTAACCAAAACTAAAACTAACCCTAACGCTAACACTAACCCCAAACCTAAAACTAAACATAACCTAAGCCTAACCCCTAACCCTAAACCTCATAATTAAAATAAACTTCACACTAAGCCTAACCCTAAAACTAAAAAAACAACCTAAACATGACACTAAAACTCCACCTAACCCTGACCCTAACCCTAACCCTAATCCTAAGCATAAACCTAATCCTAACCCTAACTCTAACCCTAACCCTAACTGTAACACCCTAAAACATCAGCTTAACTGTAAACCTGACACCAACCCTCACAAGAATCCCTAACCCATCCCCCAATCCTAACCCTATCCCTAATCCTAGCCCTAACCCTGAACTAAATCTAACCCTTACCCTAACCCTAAAATTAACCCTAACATTAACTCTACCCTAACCCTAAACTTAAGCCTAACAATAACTCTAAACGTAACCCTAACCCTAACCCAGCACTACCCTTTACTGTAAACCTAGCCTTCACAGTAACCTTACCCCTACCGTAACCCTAACCCTAAACCTAACCCTGACACTAACCTTAACCCTAACTCTAACCTTAACCCTAACCCTCACTATTAACTGAAACTTCACCCTAACCCTAACCCTAACTCTAACTCTAACCCTAACCATAACAATTAACCTAAACCCTCTCCTTAACGGTAAAACTAACACTAACACACACCCTAACCCTTAACCGTGTCCCCAACCCTAAACCTAATGCTATCCCTAAACTTATCCCTAACCCTAACTCTAACACGAAGAGTAACCCTAATCTAATCCTAACCCTAACATTAACCTTAAACTTAAGACTAGCCTAACCATGAACCTAAACCTAACACCCTAAACCTAATGTCTAACATTATAATTCTAACCCTAATCCTAACCCTTATCCTAACCCTCCCACTTAACCTGAACTTCACACTAATACTAACCCTGTTCGTAAATCTAACCCTAAACATAACCCCTAACCCTAATCCAAACCCTAAACCTGACCTTAAAAGTAACGTGAGCACAAACCCAAACTCCAGCCCTAACCATAAAAATAACCCTCACCCTAGCCTAAACATCATCCAAACCCTAACCCTAACCTTAGCCCTAACCTAAACCTAAGCAAAACCCTTACCTTAAACCTAACTCTAACCATAACACTAGTCCATCTGAAACCCTAAACCTAACCCTTACGATAGCCCTGAACCTAACCCTAACCCTAAACATAATCCTAATCCTAAACCTAACCCTAACTCTAAACTTGACCCTAAATAGAACACTAGCTCTGACCCTAAATACAGCACTAACTCTAACCCTAAACTTGGACGTAAACCTAAATATTACCCTACACCTAACCCTAACCCGAAACCTAACCCTAACTCGAACTCTAACCCTAATCATAACACTTACCCTAAACCCTCACCTTAACTGTAAAACTAACCGTAGCCTTCACTCTAACCCCTAACCGTAGCCCACAACCCTAACCCTAATGCTAACCCTAGCCCTAACCACAACACTAACCTGAAACCCCTAAGCCATAAAGATAACACTAACCCTAACGCAAACCCTAACCTATAACACCAAAACCTAAGCTAAACCTTAACACTATCCCTCACCCTAACTCTAACACTAACCCGAAACCTAATCATAAACCTAACCCTAACACTGAACCAAACTTAACCATGACCAGAACCACAATGCCTAACCGAAACCCTCACCCAAACCCTAACCCTAAACTACACCTCTAAACCCTAACACCTTACCATAACCATAATCCTAACTCTACCCAACCCTAACCATAAACCTAACACTCACCCCAACCACAATGCCTAACACAAATCGTAACCCTAACTGTTACACTTAACTTAACCTTAACCTAAAATCTAACCCTAACCCTAAAACTAAACACAACCCATAAACTTAACCCTAACCCTAAACATAAACTTAACACTAACCTGAAAACGAACCCAAACCTTAGCCATAACCCTAACCCTCACCCTACTTTACTTCACCCTATCCCTAACCTAAAGCTAACCCTAACTTTAACCCTAATCCTACCCCTAAACCTAACCCTAACCTTAACCTTGGCCCATCTGTAACCCTCAACCTAACCCTTATAATAACTCTGACACTAACCCTCGCCCGAAACCTAATTCTAATCCTAACCCGGACGTAACCCTAACCTAACCTTAACCCTAACTTTAAGCCTACCATAAACTTAACCTAAACCTAACCCCTAACCCAACTCTAACCCTAAACCTAGCCCTAACCCTAACCGTAACAGTTACGCAAAACCCTCACCTTAACTGTAAACGTAAATCTAACTCTTACCGTAACCCTAAACTTAACCCTAATTATAACCCTATCCTAAACCTAACTGAAACACTAACCACTAACCCTAACTCTAACCCTAATGCTTAGCCTAAACCTAACCTTAACCCTAAACCTAACCTTAACCACTAATCCTAACTCTAACCCTAACCCGAAACCAAACCCTCACACTTAACCAAAATTTCAACCTAACCATAACCCTAAACCTACCCTAACTTCATTCAAACCCTAACCCTAAGCTAAACTAACACTAAACCTAACCCTAACCCTAAACCTAAATCTAACCCTAACCCTGAATCTAACCTGAACTCTAAACCCAAAGCCTAAACCTGACCCTAACATTAATCCAAACACCTACCCCAACCCTAACCCTCATCCTTAACCTAAATTTCACCCTAAACCTAAGCCTAAAGCACTATCACCATACTCTAGCCCTAACTCTAAACTAACCTAACTCTAACCCTGAACCTTACTGTAGCACCCAAAAACATCAGCTTAATGTAAACATAACACTAATCCTCACACGAAACCCTAACCCTTTCCCTAACCCTATCCCTCATCCTAACCCTAAACCTGACGTAAACCTAACTCTTACCCTAACCTTAAACTTAACCTTAACCTTAACTCTACCCTAACCTTAACCGTAAACCTAACAATAACTCTAAACCTGACCTTAACCCTAACCCTAAGGCCTAGCACTAACTCTAAACCTAACCCTAACCTAGCCGTACACTTTACCGTAAACCTAGTCTTAACCCTAACCTGACCGCTACCTTATCCCTAATCTAAACCTAACCCTAACACTAACCTTAACCCTAAATCTAACATTAACCCTGAACCCCACTATTACCTGAAACTTCACCATGACCCTAACTCTAACCCTAACCATAACAATTACCCTAAACCCTCACCTTAACTGTAAACCTAAACCTAACCCTCACCATATCCCCAACCCTCACCCTAACGCCTAACTATATTCCTAACACTAAACCTAATGCTATCCCTAACCCTAACTGTAACCCTAACACGAACAGTAACCCTAATCGAACACTAACCCTAACATTCACCCTAATCTTAAACCTACCCTAACCATAAACCTAAAACTAGCACCCTAAACCTAACATCTAACACTAACCCTAATCCTAACCCTAACCCTAACTCTCACCCTTAACCTAAACTTCACACTAACCCTAAACCTAAAAGTAACCCTAACAGTAAACCTAACCCCTAACCCTAAACTGGACCCTAAATGTAACCATAACACTAACCTGTACACAAACCCAAACTCTAGCCCTAACCCTAAAAGTAACCCTTAGCCTATGCTAAGCTTCAACCAAATCTTAACCCTAACCATAACCGTAAACGTAAACCTAGCCCAAACCCTAACCTTAAACCTAACTCTAACCGTAAAGCTAGTCCATCTGTAACCCTAAACCTAAGCCTTACAAAAGCTCTGAACCTAACCCTAATCCTAAGCCGAACAATAGACCTAATCCTAAACCTAACCCGAACTCTAAACTTGACCCTAAATAGAACACTAACTCTAACCCTAAACCAGGACTTGAACCTAAAACTTACCCTGCACCTAACCCTGCACCTAACCCTGCACCTAACCCTAACTCTAACTCTAACCCTAATCCTAACACTTGCCCTAAAACCTAACCTTAACTGCAATACTAACTGTAACCCTCACCTAACCCCTAACCGTACCCCCAAAAGCTAACCCTAATGCTATCCCTAACCCTAACCCTAACACTCACCTGAAAACCTAAGCCCTAACGATAACCCTAACCCAAAACCTAACCCCTAGCACCAAAGCCTAACCCTAACTCTAACACTAACCCGAAACCTAATCATAAAACTAACCCTAACCCTAAACCAAACCTAACCATGACCAGAACCACAATGCCTAACCGGAACCCTCACCCAAGCCCTAACCCCAAACTACTCCTCTAATCCCTAACACCTTACCATAACCATAATCCTAACCCTACCCAACCCTAATCCTAAACCTAATCCTCACATCAACCACAATGCCTAACACAAACCGTAAACCTAACCCTAACCATAACACTGAACTTAACCCTAACCTAAAATCTACCCCTAACCCTAAAAGTAAACAGAACCCATAAACTTATTCCTAACCCTAAACATAACCTTAACACTAACCTGAAAACTCAAGCAAACCTTAGCCATAACCCTAACCCTCACCCTATCTTAAACTTCACCCTATCCCTAATCTAAAGCACACCCTAACTTTAACCCTGACCGTAACCTTAACCTTGACCCACCTGTAACCCCAAACCTAACCCTTACAATAACTCTGACCCTAACCCTCACCCTAAACCTAATCCTAATCCTAACCCTGACCCTAACCCTAACCAAACCTTAACCCTAACTTTACCCTACCATAAACTTAAACCTAACCCTAACCGGTAACCCGAAATCTAAACCTAACCCTAGCCCTAGCCCTACACCTAACCCTAACCCTAAATGTAACACTTACTCAAAACCCTCACCTTAACTGTAAACATAAATCTAACTCTTAACCTAACCTTAAATATAAACCTACCCTAAACCTAACCGAAACACTAACACCTAACTCGAAATCAAATCCTGATGTTTAGCCTAAACCTAACCTTAACCCTAAGCCTAACCCTAACCACTAACCCTAATTCTAACCCTAACCCTAAGCCTGATCCTATACCGAACCCTAACCCTTACCCTAAACCTGACCCTAACATTAACCGAAACACCGAACCCTAACCCAAACCCTAAACCTAACCCTAACCTTAACCCAAACACCTAACCCTAACGCTAACCCTAACCCTCATCCTTAACATAAATTTCAAGATAAACCTAAGCCTAACCTTAACCCTAAAACTAAACCTAACCCTAAACTATCCCCTAAATATAGCCCTAAACCTAAACCTCATCCTAACCCTAACTACAACCCTGACCTAACCGTAACACTGTAAAACATCAGCTTAAGTGTAAACCTAACACTAACCCTCCCACGAACACCTAACCCTTTCCCTAACCCTAACCCTAATCCTAACCTTAACCCTGACCTAAACCTAACACTTACCCTAACGCTAAGCTTAACCTTAACTCCACCCTAAAACTAACAAAAACTCTAAACCTGACCCTACCTCTTACCCTAAACCCTAGTACTAGCTCTAACTCTAAACCTAACCCTAACCTAGCCCTACCCTTTACCGTAAACCTAGCCTTAACCCTAACCTTACCCCTACCGTAACCCTAACCCTAACACTAAACTTAACCCTAACTGTAATCTTAGCCCTAACCCTTACCCTGACCCTGACTATTAACTGAAACTTCACCCTAAACCTAACCCAAACCCTAACTCGAACCCTAACTATAACACTTACCCTAAACCCTCAACTTAACTGTAAACCTAACCCTAACCCACACCCTAACCACAACCCTCACCCTAACCCCTAACCGTATCCCCAACCCTAAACCTAATGCTATCCGTAACCCTATCCCTAACCCAAACACGAGCATTAAACCTAATCTAACCCTAACTCTAACATGAACCCAACCCTAACCATAAACCTAACGTTAGCATCCTAAATCTAACCTCTAACACTAACTATAATCCTAACCCTAATTCTAACTCTTATCCTAACCCTCACCCTTAACCTAAACTTCACACTAACCCTAAACCAAAACATAACCCTAACCCTAAACATAACCCCTAACCCTAACCTGAACCCTAGCCTTAAAGCTAACCTGAACACAAACCCAAACTCTAGCCCTAACCATAAAAATAACCCTCACCCTATCCTAAACTTCATCCAAACTCTAACACTACCTTAAACCTAAACCGAACCCAAACCCTAACCTTAAACCTACCTCTAACCATAGCGCTAGTCCATCTGTAACCCTAAACCTAACCGTTACAATAGCCCTGAAATTAACCCTAAACCTAATCCTAGCCCTAGGCCTAATCCTAACCTAACCCTAACTGCACCCTTGACCCTAGAGAGAACACTAACTCTAACCCTCAACCTGGACCTAAACCTAAATCTTCCCCTACACCTAACCCTAAACCTAAAAATAACTCCAACTCTAACCCTAATCATAACACTTATCCTAAACCCACACTTTAACTGTAAAACTAACCGTAACCCTCACCCTAACCCCTAACCGTATCCCCCAAACCTAACCCTAATGCAATCCCTAACCTTAACCCTAAAACTAACCTGCAACCCCTGAGCCCTAACGATAACCCTAACTCTAACACAAACCCTAACCCCTAACACCAAAGCCTAATCCAAACCTTAACCCTAACTCTCACCCTAACTCTAACACTAACCCGAAACCGAATCATAAACCTAAACCAAACCCAATCATGACCAGAACCACAATTCCTAACCGGAACCCTCACCCAAACCCTAACCCTAAACTACACCTCTAACCACTAACACCTTACCATAAACCTAATCCTAACCTTTATCCTAACCCTCACCCTTAACCTAAACTTCACACTAACCCTAAACCAAAGCGTAACCCAAACCCTAAACATAACCCCTAACCCAAAACCGAACCCTAAACCTAACCTTAACACTAAGCTGAACACAAAACCAAACTTTAGCCCAAACCATAAAAATAACCCTCACCCTATCCTAAACTTCATCCAAACCCTAACCCTAAACCTAAACCTAACCCAAACCCTATCCTTGAACATAACTCTAACCATAATGCTAGTCCAAATGTAACCCTAAACCTAACCCTTACAATAGCCCTGAACCTAACCCTAAACCTAATCCTAACCCTAGACCTAAACCTAACCCTAACCCTAAATCTAACCTTGACCCTAAATTGAACACTGACTCTAACACTAAACCGGCACCTAAACCTAAATATTGCCCTACACCTAACCATAACCCAAACCCTAACCCCTAACACCAAAGCCTAACCCAAACCTTAACTCTAACTCGAACACTAACCTGAAACCTAATCATAAACCTAACCGTAACCCTAAACCAAACCTAACCATGGTCAGAACCACAATGCTTTACCAGAACCCTCACCCACCCCTAACCCTAAACTACACTTCTAACCCCTAACACCTTACCATAACCATAATCCTAAGCATACACAACCCTAACCCTAAACCTAAACCTCACCCCAACCACAATGCCTAACACAAACCGTAACCTTAGCTGTTTACACTAAACTTAACCCTAACCTAAAATCTAACCCTAACCCTAAAACTAAACACAACCCATAAACTTAACCCTAACCCTAAACATAACCTTAACACTAACCTGAAAACTAACCCAAACCTTAGCCATAACCCTAAGCCTCACCCTATCTTAAACTTCATCCTATCCCTAACCTAAAGCTAACCCTAACTTTAACCCTAAACCTAACCCTAACCTTAACCATGGCCCACTTGTAACCCTAAACCTAACCCTTACAATATCTCTGACCCTAACCCTCACCCTAAACCTAATCCTAACCCTGACCCTAACCCTAACCTAACCTTAACCTAACATTAAGGCTACCATAAACTTACACCTAACCCTAACCTCTAACCCTAACTCTAACTGTAACCCTAGCCCTAACCCTAACAGTAACACCCAAAACACTCAACTGTAAATGGAACTCTAACTCTTACCCTAACACTATTCTTAACCCTAAACAGAACCCTACCCTAAACCTTACCGAAACAATAACCCCTAACCCTAACTCTAAACCTAATCATTAGCCTAAACCTAAACTTAACCTTAAACCTAAAACATAAACACTCACCCGAACTCTAACCCTAACCCTAAACCTAAAACAAACCCTCACCCTTAACCAAAATTTCACCCTAACCATAACGCTAAACCTACCTTAAATTCATTCAAACCCTAACCAAAACTAAAACTAACCCTAACGCTAACACTAACCCCAAACCTAAAACTAAACATAACCTAAGCCTAACCCCTAACCCTAAACCTCATAATTAAAATAAACTTCACACTAAGCCTAACCCTAAAACTAAAAAAACAACCTAAACATGACACTAAAACTCCACCTAACCCTGACCCTAACCCTAACCCTAATCCTAAGCATAAACCTAATCCTAACCCTAACTCTAACCCTAACCCTAACTGTAACACCCTAAAACATCAGCTTAACTGTAAACCTGACACCAACCCTCACAAGAATCCCTAACCCATCCCCCAATCCTAACCCTATCCCTAATCCTAGCCCTAACCCTGAACTAAACCTAACCCTTACCCTAACCCTAAAATTAACCCTAACATTAACTCTACCCTAACCCTAAACTTAAGCCTAACAATAACTCTAAACGTAACCCTAACCCTAACCCAGCACTACCCTTTACTGTAAACCTAGCCTTCACAGTAACCTTACCCCTACCGTAACCCTAACCCTAAACCTAACCCTGACACTAACCTTAACCCTAACTCTAACCTTAACCCTAACCCTCACTATTAACTGAAACTTCACCCTAACCCTAACCCTAACTCTAACTCTTACCCTAACCATAACAATTAACCTAAACCCTCTCCTTAACGGTAAAACTAACACTAACACACACCCTAACCCTTAACCGTGTCCCCAACCCTAAACCTAATGCTATCCCTAAACTTATCCCTAACCCTAACTCTAACACGAAGAGTAACCCTAATCTAATCCTAACCCTAACATTAACCTTAAACTTAAGACTAGCCTAACCATGAACCTAAACCTAACACCCTAAACCTAATGTCTAACATTATAATTCTAACCCTAATCCTAACCCTTATCCTAACCCTCCCACTTAACCTGAACTTCACACTAATACTAACCCTGTTCGTAAATCTAACCCTAAACATAACCCCTAACCCTAATCCAAACCCTAAACCTGACCTTAAAAGTAACGTGAGCACAAACCCAAACTCCAGCCCTAACCATAAAAATAACCCTCACCCTAGCCTAAACATCATCCAAACCCTAACCCTAACCTTAGCCCTAACCTAAACCTAAGCAAAACCCTTACCTTAAACCTAACTCTAACCATAACACTAGTCCATCTGAAACCCTAAACCTAACCCTTACGATAGCCCTGAACCTAACCCTAACCCTAAACATAATCCTAATCCTAAACCTAACCCTAACTCTAAACTTGACCCTAAATAGAACACTAGCTCTGACCCTAAATACAGCACTAACTCTAACCCTAAACTTGGACGTAAACCTAAATATTACCCTACACCTAACCCTAACCCGAAACCTAACCCTAACTCGAACTCTAACCCTAATCATAACACTTACCCTAAACCCTCACCTTAACTGTAAAACTAACCGTAGCCTTCACTCTAACCCCTAACCGTAGCCCACAACCCTAACCCTAATGCTAACCCTAGCCCTAACCACAACACTAACCTGAAACCCCTAAGCCATAAAGATAACACTAACCCTAACGCAAACCCTAACCTATAACACCAAAACCTAAGCTAAACCTTAACACTATCCCTCACCCTAACTCTAACACTAACCCGAAACCTAATCATAAACCTAACCCTAACACTGAACCAAACTTAACCATGACCAGAACCACAATGCCTAACCGAAACCCTCACCCAAACCCTAACCCTAAACTACACCTCTAAACCCTAACACCTTACCATAACCATAATCCTAACTCTACCCAACCCTAACCATAAACCTAACACTCACCCCAACCACAATGCCTAACACAAATCGTAACCCTAACTGTTACACTTAACTTAACCCTAACCTAAAATCTAACCCTAACCCTAAAACTAAACACAACCCATAAACTTAACCCTAACCCTAAACATAAACTTAACACTAACCTGAAAAAGAACCCAAACCTTAGCCATAACCCTAACCCTCACCCTACTTTACTTCACCCTATCCCTAACCTAAAGCTAACCCTAACTTTAACCCTAATCCTACCCCTAAACCTAACCCTAACCTTAACCTTGGCCCATCTCTAACCCTCAACCTAACCCTTATAATAACTCTGACACTAACCCTCGCCCGAAACCTAATTCTAATCCTAACCCGGACGTAACCCTAACCTAACCTTAACCCTAACTTTAAGCCTACCATAAACTTAACCTAAACCTAACCCCTAGCCCAACTCTAACCCTAAACCTAGCCCTAACCCTAACCGTAACAGTTACGCAAAACCCTCACCTTAACTGTAAACGTAAATCTAACTCTTACCGTAACCCTAAACTTAACCCTAATTATAACCCTATCCTAAACCTAACTGAAACACTAACCACTAACCCTAACTCTAACCCTAATGCTTAGCCTAAACCTAACCTTAACCCTAAACCTAACCTTAACCACTAATCCTAACTCTAACCCTAACCCGAAACCAAACCCTCACACTTAACCAAAATTTCAACCTAACCATAACCCTAAACCTACCCTAACTTCATTCAAACCCTAACCCTAAGCTAAACTAACACTAAACCTAACCCTAACCCTAAACCTAAATCTAACCCTAACCCTGAATCTAACCTGAACTCTAAACCCAAAGCCTAAACCTGACCCTAACATTAATCCAAACACCTACTCCAACCCTAACCCTCATCCTTAACCTAAATTTCACCCTAAACCTAAGCCTAAAGCACTATCACCATACTCTAGCCCTAACTCTAAACTAACCTAACTCTAACCCTGAACCTTACTGTAGCACCCAAAAACATCAGCTTAATGTAAACATAACACTAATCCTCACACGAAACCCTAACCCTTTCCCTAACCCTATCCCTCATCCTAACCCTAAACCTGACGTAAACCTAACTCTTACCCTAACCTTAAACTTAACCTTAACCTTAACTCTACCCTAACCTTAACCGTAAACCTAACAATAACTCTAAACCTGACCTTAACCCTAACCCTAAGGCCTAGCACTAACTCTAAACCTAACCCTAACCTAGCCGTACACTTTACCGTAAACCTAGTCTTAACCCTAACCTGACCGCTACCTTATCCCTAATCTAAACCTAACCCTAACACTAACCTTAACCCTAAATCTAACATTAACCCTGAACCCCACTATTACCTGAAACTTCACCATGACCCTAACTCTAACCCTAACCATAACAATTACCCTAAACCCTCACCTTAACTGTAAACCTAAACCTAACCCTCACCATATCCCCAACCCTCACCCTAACGCCTAACTATATTCCTAACACTAAACCTAATGCTATCCCTAACCCTAACTGTAACCCTAACACGAACAGTAACCCTAATCGAACACTAACCCTAACATTCACCCTAATCTTAAACCTACCCTAACCATAAACCTAAAACTAGCACCCTAAACCTAACATCTAACACTAACCCTAATCCTAACCCTAACCCTAACTCTCACCCTTAACCTAAACTTCACACTAACCCTAAACCTAAAAGTAACCCTAACAGTAAACCTAACCCCTAACCCTAAACTGGACCCTAAATGTAACCATAACACTAACCTGTACACAAACCCAAACTCTAGCCCTAACCCTAAAAGTAACCCTTAGCCTATGCTAAGCTTCAACCAAATCTTAACCCTAACCATAACCGTAAACGTAAACCTAGCCCAAACCCTAACCTTAAACCTAACTCTAACCGTAAAGCTAGTCCATCTGTAACCCTAAACCTAAGCCTTACAAAAGCTCTGAACCTAACCCTAATCCTAAGCCGAACAATAGACCTAATCCTAAACCTAACCCGAACTCTAAACTTGACCCTAAATAGAACACTAACTCTAACCCTAAACCAGGACTTGAACCTAAAACTTACCCTGCACCTAACCCTGCACCTAACCCTGCACCTAACCCTAACTCTAACTCTAACCCTAATCCTAACACTTGCCCTAAAACCTAACCTTAACTGCAATACTAACTGTAACCCTCACCTAACCCCTAACCGTACCCCCAAAAGCTAACCCTAATGCTATCCCTAACCCTAACCCTAACACTCACCTGAAAACCTAAGCCCTAACGATAACCCTAACCCAAAACCTAACCCCTAGCACCAAAGCCTAACCCTAACTCTAACACTAACCCGAAACCTAATCATAAAACTAACCCTAACCCTAAACCAAACCTAACCATGACCAGAACCACAATGCCTAACCGGAACCCTCACCCAAGCCCTAACCCCAAACTACTCCTCTAATCCCTAACACCTTACCATAACCATAATCCTAACCCTACCCAACCCTAATCCTAAACCTAATCCTCACATCAACCACAATGCCTAACACAAACCGTAAACCTAACCCTAACCATAACACTGAACTTAACCCTAACCTAAAATCTACCCCTAACCCTAAAAGTAAACAGAACCCATAAACTTATTCCTAACCCTAAACATAACCTTAACACTAACCTGAAAACTCAAGCAAACCTTAGCCATAACCCTAACCCTCACCCTATCTTAAACTTCACCCTATCCCTAATCTAAAGCACACCCTAACTTTAACCCTGACCGTAACCTTAACCTTGACCCACCTGTAACCCCAAACCTAACCCTTACAATAACTCTGACCCTAACCCTCACCCTAAACCTAATCCTAATCCTAACCCTGACCCTAACCCTAACCAAACCTTAACCCTAACTTTACCCTACCATAAACTTAAACCTAACCCTAACCGGTAACCCGAAATCTAAACCTAACCCTAGCCCTAGCCCTACACCTAACCCTAACCCTAAATGTAACACTTACTCAAAACCCTCACCTTAACTGTAAACATAAATCTAACTCTTAACCTAACCTTAAATATAAACCTACCCTAAACCTAACCGAAACACTAACACCTAACTCGAAATCAAATCCTGATGTTTAGCCTAAACCTAACCTTAACCCTAAGCCTAACCCTAACCACTAACCCTAATTCTAACCCTAACCCTAAGCCTGATCCTATACCGAACCCTAACCCTTACCCTAAACCTGACCCTAACATTAACCGAAACACCGAACCCTAACCCAAACCCTAAACCTAACCCTAACCTTAACCCAAACACCTAACCCTAACGCTAACCCTAACCCTCATCCTTAACATAAATTTCAAGATAAACCTAAGCCTAACCTTAACCCTAAAACTAAACCTAACCCTAAACTATCCCCTAAATATAGCCCTAAACCTAAACCTCATCCTAACCCTAACTACAACCCTGACCTAACCGTAACACTGTAAAACATCAGCTTAAGTGTAAACCTAACACTAACCCTCCCACGAACACCTAACCCTTTCCCTAACCCTAACCCTAATCCTAACCTTAACCCTGACCTAAACCTAACACTTACCCTAACGCTAAGCTTAACCTTAACTCCACCCTAAAACTAACAAAAACTCTAAACCTGACCCTACCTCTTACCCTAAACCCTAGTACTAGCTCTAACTCTAAACCTAACCCTAACCTAGCCCTACCCTTTACCGTAAACCTAGCCTTAACCCTAACCTTACCCCTACCGTAACCCTAACCCTAACACTAAACTTAACCCTAACTGTAATCTTAGCCCTAACCCTTACCCTGACCCTGACTATTAACTGAAACTTCACCCTAAACCTAACCCAAACCCTAACTCGAACCCTAACTATAACACTTACCCTAAACCCTCAACTTAACTGTAAACCTAACCCTAACCCACACCCTAACCACAACCCTCACCCTAACCCCTAACCGTATCCCCAACCCTAAACCTAATGCTATCCGTAACCCTATCCCTAACCCAAACACGAGCATTAAACCTAATCTAACCCTAACTCTAACATGAACCCAACCCTAACCATAAACCTAACGTTAGCATCCTAAATCTAACCTCTAACACTAACTATAATCCTAACCCTAATTCTAACTCTTATCCTAACCCTCACCCTTAACCTAAACTTCACACTAACCCTAAACCAAAACATAACCCTAACCCTAAACATAACCCCTAACCCTAACCTGAACCCTAGCCTTAAAGCTAACCTGAACACAAACCCAAACTCTAGCCCTAACCATAAAAATAACCCTCACCCTATCCTAAACTTCATCCAAACTCTAACACTACCTTAAACCTAAACCGAACCCAAACCCTAACCTTAAACCTACCTCTAACCATAGCGCTAGTCCATCTGTAACCCTAAACCTAACCGTTACAATAGCCCTGAAATTAACCCTAAACCTAATCCTAGCCCTAGGCCTAATCCTAACCTAACCCTAACTGCACCCTTGACCCTAGAGAGAACACTAACTCTAACCCTCAACCTGGACCTAAACCTAAATCTTCCCCTACACCTAACCCTAAACCTAAAAATAACTCCAACTCTAACCCTAATCATAACACTTATCCTAAACCCACACTTTAACTGTAAAACTAACCGTAACCCTCACCCTAACCCCTAACCGTATCCCCCAAACCTAACCCTAATGCAATCCCTAACCTTAACCCTAAAACTAACCTGCAACCCCTGAGCCCTAACGATAACCCTAACTCTAACACAAACCCTAACCCCTAACACCAAAGCCTAATCCAAACCTTAACCCTAACTCTCACCCTAACTCTAACACTAACCCGAAACCGAATCATAAACCTAAACCAAACCCAATCATGACCAGAACCACAATTCCTAACCGGAACCCTCACCCAAACCCTAACCCTAAACTACACCTCTAACCACTAACACCTTACCATAAACCTAATCCTAACCTTTATCCTAACCCTCACCCTTAACCTAAACTTCACACTAACCCTAAACCAAAGCGTAACCCAAACCCTAAACATAACCCCTAACCCAAAACCGAACCCTAAACCTAACCTTAACACTAAGCTGAACACAAAACCAAACTTTAGCCCAAACCATAAAAATAACCCTCACCCTATCCTAAACTTCATCCAAACCCTAACCCTAAACCTAAACCTAACCCAAACCCTATCCTTGAACATAACTCTAACCATAATGCTAGTCCAAATGTAACCCTAAACCTAACCCTTACAATAGCCCTGAACCTAACCCTAAACCTAATCCTAACCCTAGACCTAAACCTAACCCTAACCCTAAATCTAACCTTGACCCTAAATTGAACACTGACTCTAACACTAAACCGGCACCTAAACCTAAATATTGCCCTACACCTAACCATAACCCAAACCCTAACCCCTAACACCAAAGCCTAACCCAAACCTTAACTCTAACTCGAACACTAACCTGAAACCTAATCATAAACCTAACCGTAACCCTAAACCAAACCTAACCATGGTCAGAACCACAATGCTTTACCAGAACCCTCACCCACCCCTAACCCTAAACTACACTTCTAACCCCTAACACCTTACCATAACCATAATCCTAAGCATACACAACCCTAACCCTAAACCTAAACCTCACCCCAACCACAATGCCTAACACAAACCGTAACCTTAGCTGTTTACACTAAACTTAACCCTAACCTAAAATCTAACCCTAACCCTAAAACTAAACACAACCCATAAACTTAACCCTAACCCTAAACATAACCTTAACACTAACCTGAAAACTAACCCAAACCTTAGCCATAACCCTAAGCCTCACCCTATCTTAAACTTCATCCTATCCCTAACCTAAAGCTAACCCTAACTTTAACCCTAAACCTAACCCTAACCTTAACCATGGCCCACTTGTAACCCTAAACCTAACCCTTACAATATCTCTGACCCTAACCCTCACCCTAAACCTAATCCTAACCCTGACCCTAACCCTAACCTAACCTTAACCTAACATTAAGGCTACCATAAACTTACACCTAACCCTAACCTCTAACCCTAACTCTAACTGTAACCCTAGCCCTAACCCTAACAGTAACACCCAAAACACTCAACTGTAAATGGAACTCTAACTCTTACCCTAACACTATTCTTAACCCTAAACAGAACCCTACCCTAAACCTTACCGAAACAATAACCCCTAACCCTAACTCTAAACCTAATCATTAGCCTAAACCTAAACTTAACCTTAAACCTAAAACATAAACACTCACCCGAACTCTAACCCTAACCCTAAACCTAAAACAAACCCTCACCCTTAACCAAAATTTCACCCTAACCATAACGCTAAACCTACCTTAAATTCATTCAAACCCTAACCAAAACTAAAACTAACCCTAACGCTAACACTAACCCCAAACCTAAAACTAAACATAACCTAAGCCTAACCCCTAACCCTAAACCTCATAATTAAAATAAACTTCACACTAAGCCTAACCCTAAAACTAAAAAAACAACCTAAACATGACACTAAAACTCCACCTAACCCTGACCCTAACCCTAACCCTAATCCTAAGCATAAACCTAATCCTAACCCTAACTCTAACCCTAACCCTAACTGTAACACCCTAAAACATCAGCTTAACTGTAAACCTGACACCAACCCTCACAAGAATCCCTAACCCATCCCCCAATCCTAACCCTATCCCTAATCCTAGCCCTAACCCTGAACTAAACCTAACCCTTACCCTAACCCTAAAATTAACCCTAACATTAACTCTACCCTAACCCTAAACTTAAGCCTAACAATAACTCTAAACGTAACCCTAACCCTAACCCAGCACTACCCTTTACTGTAAACCTAGCCTTCACAGTAACCTTACCCCTACCGTAACCCTAACCCTAAACCTAACCCTGACACTAACCTTAACCCTAACTCTAACCTTAACCCTAACCCTCACTATTAACTGAAACTTCACCCTAACCCTAACCCTAACTCTAACTCTTACCCTAACCATAACAATTAACCTAAACCCTCTCCTTAACGGTAAAACTAACACTAACACACACCCTAACCCTTAACCGTGTCCCCAACCCTAAACCTAATGCTATCCCTAAACTTATCCCTAACCCTAACTCTAACACGAAGAGTAACCCTAATCTAATCCTAACCCTAACATTAACCTTAAACTTAAGACTAGCCTAACCATGAACCTAAACCTAACACCCTAAACCTAATGTCTAACATTATAATTCTAACCCTAATCCTAACCCTTATCCTAACCCTCCCACTTAACCTGAACTTCACACTAATACTAACCCTGTTCGTAAATCTAACCCTAAACATAACCCCTAACCCTAATCCAAACCCTAAACCTGACCTTAAAAGTAACGTGAGCACAAACCCAAACTCCAGCCCTAACCATAAAAATAACCCTCACCCTAGCCTAAACATCATCCAAACCCTAACCCTAACCTTAGCCCTAACCTAAACCTAAGCAAAACCCTTACCTTAAACCTAACTCTAACCATAACACTAGTCCATCTGAAACCCTAAACCTAACCCTTACGATAGCCCTGAACCTAACCCTAACCCTAAACATAATCCTAATCCTAAACCTAACCCTAACTCTAAACTTGACCCTAAATAGAACACTAGCTCTGACCCTAAATACAGCACTAACTCTAACCCTAAACTTGGACGTAAACCTAAATATTACCCTACACCTAACCCTAACCCGAAACCTAACCCTAACTCGAACTCTAACCCTAATCATAACACTTACCCTAAACCCTCACCTTAACTGTAAAACTAACCGTAGCCTTCACTCTAACCCCTAACCGTAGCCCACAACCCTAACCCTAATGCTAACCCTAGCCCTAACCACAACACTAACCTGAAACCCCTAAGCCATAAAGATAACACTAACCCTAACGCAAACCCTAACCTATAACACCAAAACCTAAGCTAAACCTTAACACTATCCCTCACCCTAACTCTAACACTAACCCGAAACCTAATCATAAACCTAACCCTAACACTGAACCAAACTTAACCATGACCAGAACCACAATGCCTAACCGAAACCCTCACCCAAACCCTAACCCTAAACTACACCTCTAAACCCTAACACCTTACCATAACCATAATCCTAACTCTACCCAACCCTAACCATAAACCTAACACTCACCCCAACCACAATGCCTAACACAAATCGTAACCCTAACTGTTACACTTAACTTAACCCTAACCTAAAATCTAACCCTAACCCTAAAACTAAACACAACCCATAAACTTAACCCTAACCCTAAACATAAACTTAACACTAACCTGAAAAAGAACCCAAACCTTAGCCATAACCCTAACCCTCACCCTACTTTACTTCACCCTATCCCTAACCTAAAGCTAACCCTAACTTTAACCCTAATCCTACCCCTAAACCTAACCCTAACCTTAACCTTGGCCCATCTCTAACCCTCAACCTAACCCTTATAATAACTCTGACACTAACCCTCGCCCGAAACCTAATTCTAATCCTAACCCGGACGTAACCCTAACCTAACCTTAACCCTAACTTTAAGCCTACCATAAACTTAACCTAAACCTAACCCCTAGCCCAACTCTAACCCTAAACCTAGCCCTAACCCTAACCGTAACAGTTACGCAAAACCCTCACCTTAACTGTAAACGTAAATCTAACTCTTACCGTAACCCTAAACTTAACCCTAATTATAACCCTATCCTAAACCTAACTGAAACACTAACCACTAACCCTAACTCTAACCCTAATGCTTAGCCTAAACCTAACCTTAACCCTAAACCTAACCTTAACCACTAATCCTAACTCTAACCCTAACCCGAAACCAAACCCTCACACTTAACCAAAATTTCAACCTAACCATAACCCTAAACCTACCCTAACTTCATTCAAACCCTAACCCTAAGCTAAACTAACACTAAACCTAACCCTAACCCTAAACCTAAATCTAACCCTAACCCTGAATCTAACCTGAACTCTAAACCCAAAGCCTAAACCTGACCCTAACATTAATCCAAACACCTACTCCAACCCTAACCCTCATCCTTAACCTAAATTTCACCCTAAACCTAAGCCTAAAGCACTATCACCATACTCTAGCCCTAACTCTAAACTAACCTAACTCTAACCCTGAACCTTACTGTAGCACCCAAAAACATCAGCTTAATGTAAACATAACACTAATCCTCACACGAAACCCTAACCCTTTCCCTAACCCTATCCCTCATCCTAACCCTAAACCTGACGTAAACCTAACTCTTACCCTAACCTTAAACTTAACCTTAACCTTAACTCTACCCTAACCTTAACCGTGAACCTAACAATAACTCTAAACCTGACCTTAACCCTAACCCTAAGCCCTAGCACTAACTCTAAACCTAACCCTAACCTAGCCTTACACTTTACCGTAAACCTAGTCTTAACCCTAACCTGACCGCTACCTTAACCCTAATCTAAACCTAACCCTAACACTAACCTTAACCCTAAATCTAACATTAACCCTGAACCCCACTATTACCTGAAACTTCACCATGACCCTAACTCTAACCCTAACCATAACAATTACCCTAAACCCTCACCTTAACTGTAAACCTAAACCTAACCCTCACCATATCCCCAACCCTCACCCTAACGCCTAACTATATTCCTAACACTAAACCTAATGCTATCCCTAACCCTAACTGTAACCCTAACACGAACAGTAACCCTAATCGAACACTAACCCTAACATTCACCCTAAACTTAAACGTACCCTAACCATAAACCTAAAACTAGCACCCTAAACCTAACGTCTAACACTAACCCTAATCCTAACGCTAACCCTAACTCTCACCCTTAACCTAAACTTCACACTAACCCTAAACCTAAAACTAACCCTAACACTAAACCTAACCCCTAACCCTAAACTGGACCCTAAATCTAACCATAACACTAACCTGAACACAAACCCAAACTCTAGCCCTAACCCTAAAAGTAACCCTCAGCCTATGCTAAGCTTCAACCAAATCCTAACCCTAACCATAACCGTAAACGTAAACCTAGCCCAAACCCTAACCTTAAACCTAACTCTAACCGTAAAGCTAGTCCATCTGTAACCCTAAACCTAAGCCTTACAATAGCTCTGAACCTAACCCTAATCCTAAGCCCAACAATAGACCTAATCCTAAACCTAACCCGAACTCTAAACTTGACCCTAAATAGAACACTAACTCTAACCCTAAACCAGGACTTGAACCTAAAACTTACCCTGCACCTAACCCTGCACCTAACCCTAACTCTAACTCTAACCCTAATCCTAACACTTGCCCTAAAACCTAACCTTAACTGCAATACTAACTGTAACCCTCACCTAACCCCTAACCGTACCCCCAAAAGCGAACCCTAATGCTATCCCTAACCCTAACCCTAACACTCACCTGAAAACCTAAGCCCTAACGATAACCCTAACCCAAAACCTAACCCCTAGCACCAAAGCCTAACCCTAACTCTAACACTAACCCTAAACCTAATCATAAAACTAACCTTAACCCTAAACCAAACCTAACCATGACCAGAACCACAATGCCTAACCGGAACCCTCACCCAAGCCCTAACCCCAAGCTTCTCCTCTAATCCCTAACACCTTACCATAACCATAATCCTAACCCTACCCAACCCTAATCCTAAACCTAATCCTCACACCAACCACAATGCCTAACACAAACCGTAAACCTAACCCTAACCGTAACACTGAACTTAACCCTAACCTAAAATCTACCCCTAACCCTAAAAGTAAACAGAACCCATAAACTTATTCCTAACCCTAAACATAACCTTAACACTAACCTGAAAACTCAAGCAAACCTTAGCCATAACCCTAACCCTCACCCTATCTTAAACTTCACCCTATCCCTAATCTAAAGCACACCCTAACTTTAACCCTGACCGTAACCTTAACCTTGACCCACCTGTAACCCCAAACCTAACCCTTACAATAACTCTGACCCTAACCCTCACCCTAAACCTAATCCTAATCCTAACCCTGACCCTAACCCTAACCAAACCTTAACCCTAACTTTACCCTACCATAAACTTAAACCTAACCCTAACCGGTAACCCGAAATCTAAACCTAACCCTAGCCCTAGCCCTACACCTAACCCTAACCCTAAATGTAACACTTACTCAAAACCCTCACCTTAACTGTAAACATAAATCTAACTCTTAACCTAACCTTAAATATAAACCTACCCTAAACCTAACCGAAACACTAACACCTAACTCGAAATCAAATCCTGATGTTTAGCCTAAACCTAACCTTAACCCTAAGCCTAACCCTAACCACTAACCCTAATTCTAACCCTAACCCTAAGCCTGATCCTATACCGAACCCTAACCCTTACCCTAAACCTGACCCTAACATTAACCGAAACACCGAACCCTAACCCAAACCCTAAACCTAACCCTAACCTTAACCCAAACACCTAACCCTAACGCTAACCCTAACCCTCATCCTTAACATAAATTTCAAGATAAACCTAAGCCTAACCTTAACCCTAAAACTAAACCTAACCCTAAACTATCCCCTAAATATAGCCCTAAACCTAAACCTCATCCTAACCCTAACTACAACCCTGACCTAACCGTAACACTGTAAAACATCAGCTTAAGTGTAAACCTAACACTAACCCTCCCACGAACACCTAACCCTTTCCCTAACCCTAACCCTAATCCTAACCTTAACCCTGACCTAAACCTAACACTTACCCTAACGCTAAGCTTAACCTTAACTCCACCCTAAAACTAACAAAAACTCTAAACCTGACCCTACCTCTTACCCTAAACCCTAGTACTAGCTCTAACTCTAAACCTAACCCTAACCTAGCCCTACCCTTTACCGTAAACCTAGCCTTAACCCTAACCTTACCCCTACCGTAACCCTAACCCTAACACTAAACTTAACCCTAACTGTAATCTTAGCCCTAACCCTTACCCTGACCCTGACTATTAACTGAAACTTCACCCTAAACCTAACCCAAACGCTAACTCGAACCCTAACTATAACACTTACCCTAAACCCTCACCTTAACTGTAAACCTAACCCTAACCCACACCCTAACCACAACCCTCACCCTAACCCCTAACCGTATCCCCAAACCTAAACCTAATGCTATCCCTAACCCTATCCCTAACCCAAACACGAACATTAAACCTAATCTAACCCTAACTCTAACATGAACCCAACCCTAACCATAAACCTAACGTTAGCATCCTAAATCTAACCTCTAACACTAACTATAATCCTAACCCTAATTCTAACTCTTATCCTAACCCTCACCCTTAACCTAAACTTCACACTAACCCTAAACCAAAACATAACCCTAACCCTAAACATAACCCCTAACCCTAACCTGAACCCTAGCCTTAAAGCTAACCTGAACACAAACCCAAACTCTAGCCCTAACCATAAAAATAACCCTCACCCTATCCTAAACTTCATCCAAACTCTAACACTACCTTAAACCTAAACCTAACCCAAACCCTAACCTTAAACCTACCTCTAACCATAGCGCTAGTCCATCTGTAACCCTAAACCTAACCGTTACAATAAAAAAAAAAAAAAATTTTTTTTTTCCCTGAAATTAACCCTAAACCTAATCCTAGCCCTAGGCCTAATCCTAACCTAACCCTAACTGCACCCTTGACCCTAGAGAGAACACTAACTCTAACCCTAAACCTGGACCTAAACCTAAATCTTCCCCTACACCTAACCCTAAACCTAAAAATAACTCCAACTCTAACCCTAATCATAACACTTATCCTAAACCCACACTTTAACTGTAAAACTAACCGTAACCCTCACCCTAACCCCTAACCGTATCCCCCAAACCTAACCCTAATGCAATCCCTAACCTTAACCCTAAAACTAACCTGAAACCCCTGAGCCCTAACGATAACCCTAACTCTAACACAAACCCTAACCCCTAACACCAAAGCCTAATCCAAACCTTAACCCTAACTCTCACCCTAACTCTAACACTAACCCGAAACCGAATCACAAACCTAAACCAAACCCAATCATGACCAGAACCACAATTCCTAACCGGAACCCTCACCCAAACCCTAACCCTAAACTACACCTCTAACCACTAACACCTTACCATAAACCTAATCCTAACCTTTATCCTAACCCTCACCCTTAACCTAAACTTCACACTAACCCTAAACCAAAGCGTAACCCAAACCCTAAACATAACCCCTAACCCAAAACCGAACCCTAAACCTAACCTTAACACTAAGCTGAACACAAAACCAAACTTTAGCCCAAACCATAAAAATAACCCTCACCCTATCCTAAACTTCATCCAAACCCTAACCCTAAACCTAAACCTAACCCAAACCCTATCCTTGAACATAACTCTAACCATAATGCTAGTCCAAATGTAACCCTAAACCTAACCCTTACAATAGCCCTGAACCTAACCCTAAACCTAATCCTAACCCTAGACCTAAACCTAACCCTAACCCTAAATCTAACCTTGACCCTAAATTGAACACTGACTCTAACACTAAACCGGCACCTAAACCTAAATATTGCCCTACACCTAACCATAACCCAAACCCTAACCCCTAACACCAAAGCCTAACCCAAACCTTAACTCTAACTCGAACACTAACCTGAAACCTAATCATAAACCTAACCGTAACCCTAAACCAAACCTAACCATGGTCAGAACCACAATGCTTTACCAGAACCCTCACCCACCCCTAACCCTAAACTACACTTCTAACCCCTAACACCTTACCATAACCATAATCCTAAGCATACACAACCCTAACCCTAAACCTAAACCTCACCCCAACCACAATGCCTAACACAAACCGTAACCTTAGCTGTTTACACTAAACTTAACCCTAACCTAAAATCTAACCCTAACCCTAAAACTAAACACAACCCATAAACTTAACCCTAACCCTAAACATAACCTTAACACTAACCTGAAAACTAACCCAAACCTTAGCCATAACCCTAAGCCTCACCCTATCTTAAACTTCATCCTATCCCTAACCTAAAGCTAACCCTAACTTTAACCCTAAACCTAACCCTAACCTTAACCATGGCCCACTTGTAACCCTAAACCTAACCCTTACAATATCTCTGACCCTAACCCTCACCCTAAACCTAATCCTAACCCTGACCCTAACCCTAACCTAACCTTAACCTAACATTAAGGCTACCATAAACTTACACCTAACCCTAACCTCTAACCCTAACTCTAACTGTAACCCTAGCCCTAACCCTAACAGTAACACCCAAAACACTCAACTGTAAATGGAACTCTAACTCTTACCCTAACACTATTCTAAACCCTAAACAGAACCCTACCCTAAACCTTACCGAAACAATAACCCCTAACCCTAACTCTAAACCTAATCATTAGCCTAAACCTAAACTTAACCTTAAACCTAAAACATAAACACTCACCCGAACTCTAACCCTAACCCTAAACCTAAAACAAACCCTCACCCTTAACCAAAATTTCACCCTAACCATAACGCTAAACCTACCTTAAATTCATTCAAACCCTAACCAAAACTAAAACTAACCCTAACGCTAACACTAACCCCAAACCTAAAACTAAACATAACCTAAGCCTAACCCCTAACCCTAAACCTCATAATTAAAATAAACTTCACACTAAGCCTAACCCTAAAACTAAAAAAACAACCTAAACATGACACTAAAACTCCACCTAACCCTGACCCTAACCCTAACCCTAATCCTAAGCATAAACCTAATCCTAACCCTAACTCTAACCCTAACCCTAACTGTAACACCCTAAAACATCAGCTTAACTGTAAACCTGACACCAACCCTCACAAGAATCCCTAACCCATCCCCCAATCCTAACCCTATCCCTAATCCTAGCCCTAACCCTGAACTAAACCTAACCCTTACCCTAACCCTAACATTAACTCTACCCTAACCCTAAACTTAAGCCTAACAATAACTCTAAACGTAACCCTAACCCTAACCCAGCACTACCCTTTACTGTAAACCTAGCCTTCACAGTAACCTTACCCCTACCGTAACCCTAACCCTAAACCTAACCCTGACACTAACCTTAACCCTAACTCTAACCTTAACCCTAACCCTCACTATTAACTGAAACTTCACCCTAACCCTAACCCTAACTCTAACTCTAACCCTAACCATAACAATTAACCTAAACCCTCTCCTTAACGGTAAAACTAACACTAACACACACCCTAACCCTTAACCGTGTCCCCAACCCTAAACCTAATGCTATCCCTAAACTTATCCCTAACCCTAACTCTAACACGAAGAGTAACCCTAATCTAATCCTAACCCTAACATTAACCTTAAACTTAAGACTAGCCTAACCATGAACCTAAACCTAACACCCTAAACCTAATGTCTAACATTATAATTCTAACCCTAATCCTAACCCTTATCCTAACCCTCCCACTTAACCTGAACTTCACACTAATACTAACCCTGTTCGTAAATCTAACCCTAAACATAACCCCTAACCCTAATCCAAACCCTAAACCTGACCTTAAAAGTAACGTGAGCACAAACCCAAACTCCAGCCCTAACCATAAAAATAACCCTCACCCTAGCCTAAACATCATCCAAACCCTAACCCTAACCTTAGCCCTAACCTAAACCTAAGCAAAACCCTTACCTTAAACCTAACTCTAACCATAACACTAGTCCATCTGAAACCCTAAACCTAACCCTTACGATAGCCCTGAACCTAACCCTAACCCTAAACATAATCCTAATCCTAAACCTAACCCTAACTCTAAACTTGACCCTAAATAGAACACTAGCTCTGACCCTAAATACAGCACTAACTCTAACCCTAAACTTGGACGTAAACCTAAATATTACCCTACACCTAACCCTAACCCTAAACCTAACCCTAACTCGAACTCTAACCCTAATCATAACACTTACCCTAAACCCTCACCTTAACTGTAAAACTAACCGTAGCCTTCACTCTAACCCCTAACCGTAGCCCACAACCCTAACCCTAATGCTAACCCTAGCCCTAACCACAACACTAACCTGAAACCCCTAAGCCATAAAGATAACACTAACCCTAACGCAAACCCTAACCTATAACACCAAAACCTAAGCTAAACCTTAACACTATCCCTCACCCTAACTCTAACACTAACCCGAAACCTAATCATAAACCTAACCCTAACACTGAACCAAACTTAACCATGACCAGAACCACAATGCCTAACCGAAACCCTCACCCAAACCCTAACCCTAAACTACACCTCTAAACCCTAACACCTTACCATAACCATAATCCTAACTCTACCCAACCCTAACCATAAACCTAACACTCACCCCAACCACAATGCCTAACACAAATCGTAACCCTAACTGTTACACTTAACTTAACCCTAACCTAAAATCTAACCCTAACCCTAAAACTAAAGACACCCCATAAACTTAACCCTAACCCTAAACATAAACTTAACACTAACCTGAAAACGAACCCAAACCTTAGCCATAACCCTAACCCTCACCCTACTTTACTTCACCCTATCCCTAACCTAAAGCTAACCCTAACTTTAACCCTAATCCTACCCCTAAACCTAACCCTAACCTTAACCTTGGCCCATCTCTAACCCTCAACCTAACCCTTATAATAACTCTGACACTAACCCTCGCCCGAAACCTAATTCTAATCCTAACCCTGACGTAACCCTAACCTAACCTTAACCCTAACTTTAAGCCTACCATAAACTTAACCTAAACCTAACCCCTAACCCAACTCTAACCCTAAACCTAGCCCTAACCCTAACCGTAACAGTTACGCAAAACCCTCACCTTAACTGTAAACGTAAATCTAACTCTTACCGTAACCCTAAACTTAACCCTAATTATAACCCTATCCTAAACCTAACTGAAACACTAACCACTAACCCTAACTCTAACCCTAATGCTTAGCCTAAACCTAACCTTAACCCTAAACCTAACCTTAACCACTAATCCTAACTCTAACCCTAACCCGAAACCAAACCCTCACACTTAACCAAAATTTCAACCTAACCATAACCCTAAACCTACCCTAACTTCATTCAAACCCTAACCCTAAGCTAAACTAACACTAAACCTAACCCTAACCCTAAACCTAAATCTAACCCTAACCCTGAATCTAACCTGAACTCTAAACCCAAAGCCTAAACCTGACCCTAACATTAATCCAAACACCTACTCCAACCCTAACCCTCATCCTTAACCTAAATTTCACCCTAAACCTAAGCCTAAAGCACTATCACCATACTCTAGCCCTAACTCTAAACTAACCTAACTCTAACCCTGAACCTTACTGTAGCACCCAAAAACATCAGCTTAATGTAAACATAACACTAATCCTCACACGAAACCCTAACCCTTTCCCTAACCCTATCCCTCATCCTAACCCTAAACCTGACGTAAACCTAACTCTTACCCTAACCTTAAACTTAACCTTAACCTTAACTCTACCCTAACCTTAACCGTGAACCTAACAATAACTCTAAACCTGACCTTGACCCTAACCCTAAGCCCTAGCACTAACTCTAAACCTAACCCTAACCTAGCCTTACACTTTACCGTAAACCTAGTCTTAACCCTAACCTGACCGCTACCTTAACCCTAATCTAAACCTAACCCTAACACTAACCTTAACCCTAAATCTAACATTAACCCTGAACCCCACTATTACCTGAAACTTCACCATGACCCTAACTCTAACCCTAACCATAACAATTACCCTAAACCCTCACCTTAACTGTAAACCTAAACCTAACCCTCACCATATCCCCAACCCTCACCCTAACGCCTAACTATATTCCTAACACTAAACCTAATGCTATCCCTAACCCTAACTGTAACCCTAACACGAACAGTAACCCTAATCGAACACTAACCCTAACATTCACCCTAAACTTAAACCTACCCTAACCATAAACCTAAAACTAGCACCCTAAACCTAACGTCTAACACTAAGCCTAATCCTAACGCTAACCCTAACTCTCACCCTTAACCTAAACTTCACACTAACCCTAAACCTAAAACTAACCCTAACACTAAACCTAACCCCTAACCCTAAACTGGACCCTAAATCTAACCATAACACTAACCTGAACACAAACCCAAACTCTAGCCCTAACCCTAAAAGTAACCCTCAGCCTATGCTAAGCTTCAACCAAATCCTAACCCTCACCATAACCGTAAACGTAAACCTAGCCCAAACCCTAACCTTAAACCTAACTCTAACCGTAAAGCTAGTCCATCTGTAACCCTAAACCTAAGCCTTACAATAGCTCTGAACCTAACCCTAATCCTAAGCCCAACAATAGACCTAATCCTAAACCTAACCCGAACTCTAAACTTGACCCTAAATAGAACACTAACTCTAACCCTAAACCAGGACTTGAACCTAAAACTTACCCTGCACCTAACCCTGCACCTAACCCTAACTCTAACTCTAACCCTAATCCTAACACTTGCCCTAAAACCTAACCTTAACTGCAATACTAACTGTAACCCTCACCTAACCCCTAACCGTACCCCCAAAAGCTAACCCTAATGCTATCCCTAACCCTAACCCTAACACTCACCTGAAAACCTAAGCCCTAACGATAACCCTAACCCAAAACCTAACCCCTAGCACCAAAGCCTAACCCTAACTCTAACACTAACCCTAAACCTAATCATAAAACTAACCTTAACCCTAAACCAAACCTAACCATGACCAGAACCACAATGCCTAACCGGAACCCTCACCCAAGCCCTAACCCCAAGCTTCTCCTCTAATCCCTAACACCTTACCATAACCATAATCCTAACCCTACCCAACCCTAATCCTAAACCTAATCCTCACACCAACCACAATGCCTAACACAAACCGTAAACCTAACCCTAACCGTAACACTGAACTTAACCCTAACCTAAAATCTACCCCTAACCCTAAAAGTAAACAGAACCCATAAACTTATTCCTAACCCTAAACATAACCTTAACACTAACCTGAAAACTCAAGCAAACCTTAGCCATAACCCTAACCCTCACCCTATCTTAAACTTCACCCTATCCCTAATCTAAAGCACACCCTAACTTTAACCCTGACCGTAACCTTAACCTTGACCCACCTGTAACCCCAAACCTAACCCTTACAATAACTCTGACCCTAACCCTCACCCTAAACCTAATCCTAATCCTAACCCTGACCCTAACCCTAACCAAACCTTAACCCTAACTTTACCCTACCATAAACTTAAACCTAACCCTAACCGGTAACCCGAAATCTAAACCTAACCCTAGCCCTAGCCCTACACCTAACCCTAACCCTAAATGTAACACTTACTCAAAACCCTCACCTTAACTGTAAACATAAATCTAACTCTTAACCTAACCTTAAATATAAACCTACCCTAAACCTAACCGAAACACTAACACCTAACTCGAAATCAAATCCTGATGTTTAGCCTAAACCTAACCTTAACCCTAAGCCTAACCCTAACCACTAACCCTAATTCTAACCCTAACCCTAAGCCTGATCCTATACCGAACCCTAACCCTTACCCTAAACCTGACCCTAACATTAACCGAAACACCGAACCCTAACCCAAACCCTAAACCTAACCCTAACCTTAACCCAAACACCTAACCCTAACGCTAACCCTAACCCTCATCCTTAACATAAATTTCAAGATAAACCTAAGCCTAACCTTAACCCTAAAACTAAACCTAACCCTAAACTATCCCCTAAATATAGCCCTAAACCTAAACCTCATCCTAACCCTAACTACAACCCTGACCTAACCGTAACACTGTAAAACATCAGCTTAAGTGTAAACCTAACACTAACCCTCCCACGAACACCTAACCCTTTCCCTAACCCTAACCCTAATCCTAACCTTAACCCTGACCTAAACCTAACACTTACCCTAACGCTAAGCTTAACCTTAACTCCACCCTAAAACTAACAAAAACTCTAAACCTGACCCTACCTCTTACCCTAAACCCTAGTACTAGCTCTAACTCTAAACCTAACCCTAACCTAGCCCTACCCTTTACCGTAAACCTAGCCTTAACCCTAACCTTACCCCTACCGTAACCCTAACCCTAACACTAAACTTAACCCTAACTGTAATCTTAGCCCTAACCCTTACCCTGACCCTGACTATTAACTGAAACTTCACCCTAAACCTAACCCAAACGCTAACTCGAACCCTAACTATAACACTTACCCTAAACCCTCACCTTAACTGTAAACCTAACCCTAACCCACACCCTAACCACAACCCTCACCCTAACCCCTAACCGTATCCCCAAACCTAAACCTAATGCTATCCGTAACCCTATCCCTAACCCAAACACGAACATTAAACCTAATCTAACCCTAACTCTAACATGAACCCAACCCTAACCATAAACCTAACGTTAGCATCCTAAATCTAACCTCTAACACTAACTATAATCCTAACCCTAATTCTAACTCTTATCCTAACCCTCACCCTTAACCTAAACTTCACACTAACCCTAAACCAAAACATAACCCTAACCCTAAACATAACCCCTAACCCTAACCTGAACCCTAGCCTTAAAGCTAACCTGAACACAAACCCAAACTCTAGCCCTAACCATAAAAATAACCCTCACCCTATCCTAAACTTCATCCAAACTCTAACACTACCTTAAACCTAAACCTAACCCAAACCCTAACCTTAAACCTACCTCTAACCATAGCGCTAGTCCATCTGTAACCCTAAACCTAACCGTTACAATAAAAAAAAAAAAAATTTTTTTTTTCCCTGAAATTAACCCTAAACCTAATCCTAGCCCTAGGCCTAATCCTAACCTAACCCTAACTGCACCCTTGACCCTAGAGAGAACACTAACTCTAACCCTAAACCTGGACCTAAACCTAAATCTTCCCCTACACCTAACCCTAAACCTAAAAATAACTCCAACTCTAACCCTAATCATAACACTTATCCTAAACCCACACTTTAACTGTAAAACTAACCGTAACCCTCACCCTAACCCCTAACCGTATCCCCCAAACCTAACCCTAATGCAATCCCTAACCTTAACCCTAAAACTAACCTGAAACCCCTGAGCCCTAACGATAACCCTAACTCTAACACAAACCCTAACCCCTAACACCAAAGCCTAATCCAAACCTTAACCCTAACTCTCACCCTAACTCTAACACTAACCCGAAACCGAATCACAAACCTAAACCAAACCCAATCATGACCAGAACCACAATTCCTAACCGGAACCCTCACCCAAACCCTAACCCTAAACTACACCTCTAACCACTAACACCTTACCATAAACCTAATCCTAACCTTTATCCTAACCCTCACCCTTAACCTAAACTTCACACTAACCCTAAACCAAAGCGTAACCCAAACCCTAAACATAACCCCTAACCCAAAACCGAACCCTAAACCTAACCTTAACACTAAGCTGAACACAAAACCAAACTTTAGCCCAAACCATAAAAATAACCCTCACCCTATCCTAAACTTCATCCAAACCCTAACCCTAAACCTAAACCTAACCCAAACCCTATCCTTGAACATAACTCTAACCATAATGCTAGTCCAAATGTAACCCTAAACCTAACCCTTACAATAGCCCTGAACCTAACCCTAAACCTAATCCTAACCCTAGACCTAAACCTAACCCTAACCCTAAATCTAACCTTGACCCTAAATTGAACACTGACTCTAACACTAAACCGGCACCTAAACCTAAATATTGCCCTACACCTAACCATAACCCAAACCCTAACCCCTAACACCAAAGCCTAACCCAAACCTTAACTCTAACTCGAACACTAACCTGAAACCTAATCATAAACCTAACCGTAACCCTAAACCAAACCTAACCATGGTCAGAACCACAATGCTTTACCAGAACCCTCACCCACCCCTAACCCTAAACTACACTTCTAACCCCTAACACCTTACCATAACCATAATCCTAAGCATACACAACCCTAACCCTAAACCTAAACCTCACCCCAACCACAATGCCTAACACAAACCGTAACCTTAGCTGTTTACACTAAACTTAACCCTAACCTAAAATCTAACCCTAACCCTAAAACTAAACACAACCCATAAACTTAACCCTAACCCTAAACATAACCTTAACACTAACCTGAAAACTAACCCAAACCTTAGCCATAACCCTAAGCCTCACCCTATCTTAAACTTCATCCTATCCCTAACCTAAAGCTAACCCTAACTTTAACCCTAAACCTAACCCTAACCTTAACCATGGCCCACTTGTAACCCTAAACCTAACCCTTACAATATCTCTGACCCTAACCCTCACCCTAAACCTAATCCTAACCCTGACCCTAACCCTAACCTAACCTTAACCTAACATTAAGGCTACCATAAACTTACACCTAACCCTAACCTCTAACCCTAACTCTAACTGTAACCCTAGCCCTAACCCTAACAGTAACACCCAAAACACTCAACTGTAAATGGAACTCTAACTCTTACCCTAACACTATTCTAAACCCTAAACAGAACCCTACCCTAAACCTTACCGAAACAATAACCCCTAACCCTAACTCTAAACCTAATCATTAGCCTAAACCTAAACTTAACCTTAAACCTAAAACATAAACACTCACCCGAACTCTAACCCTAACCCTAAACCTAAAACAAACCCTCACCCTTAACCAAAATTTCACCCTAACCATAACGCTAAACCTACCTTAAATTCATTCAAACCCTAACCAAAACTAAAACTAACCCTAACGCTAACACTAACCCCAAACCTAAAACTAAACATAACCTAAGCCTAACCCCTAACCCTAAACCTCATAATTAAAATAAACTTCACACTAAGCCTAACCCTAAAACTAAAAAAACAACCTAAACATGACACTAAAACTCCACCTAACCCTGACCCTAACCCTAACCCTAATCCTAAGCATAAACCTAATCCTAACCCTAACTCTAACCCTAACCCTAACTGTAACACCCTAAAACATCAGCTTAACTGTAAACCTGACACCAACCCTCACAAGAATCCCTAACCCATCCCCCAATCCTAACCCTATCCCTAATCCTAGCCCTAACCCTGAACTAAACCTAACCCTTACCCTAACCCTAACATTAACTCTACCCTAACCCTAAACTTAAGCCTAACAATAACTCTAAACGTAACCCTAACCCTAACCCAGCACTACCCTTTACTGTAAACCTAGCCTTCACAGTAACCTTACCCCTACCGTAACCCTAACCCTAAACCTAACCCTGACACTAACCTTAACCCTAACTCTAACCTTAACCCTAACCCTCACTATTAACTGAAACTTCACCCTAACCCTAACCCTAACTCTAACTCTAACCCTAACCATAACAATTAACCTAAACCCTCTCCTTAACGGTAAAACTAACACTAACACACACCCTAACCCTTAACCGTGTCCCCAACCCTAAACCTAATGCTATCCCTAAACTTATCCCTAACCCTAACTCTAACACGAAGAGTAACCCTAATCTAATCCTAACCCTAACATTAACCTTAAACTTAAGACTAGCCTAACCATGAACCTAAACCTAACACCCTAAACCTAATGTCTAACATTATAATTCTAACCCTAATCCTAACCCTTATCCTAACCCTCCCACTTAACCTGAACTTCACACTAATACTAACCCTGTTCGTAAATCTAACCCTAAACATAACCCCTAACCCTAATCCAAACCCTAAACCTGACCTTAAAAGTAACGTGAGCACAAACCCAAACTCCAGCCCTAACCATAAAAATAACCCTCACCCTAGCCTAAACATCATCCAAACCCTAACCCTAACCTTAGCCCTAACCTAAACCTAAGCAAAACCCTTACCTTAAACCTAACTCTAACCATAACACTAGTCCATCTGAAACCCTAAACCTAACCCTTACGATAGCCCTGAACCTAACCCTAACCCTAAACATAATCCTAATCCTAAACCTAACCCTAACTCTAAACTTGACCCTAAATAGAACACTAGCTCTGACCCTAAATACAGCACTAACTCTAACCCTAAACTTGGACGTAAACCTAAATATTACCCTACACCTAACCCTAACCCGAAACCTAACCCTAACTCGAACTCTAACCCTAATCATAACACTTACCCTAAACCCTCACCTTAACTGTAAAACTAACCGTAGCCTTCACTCTAACCCCTAACCGTAGCCCACAACCCTAACCCTAATGCTAACCCTAGCCCTAACCACAACACTAACCTGAAACCCCTAAGCCATAAAGATAACACTAACCCTAACGCAAACCCTAACCTATAACACCAAAACCTAAGCTAAACCTTAACACTATCCCTCACCCTAACTCTAACACTAACCCGAAACCTAATCATAAACCTAACCCTAACACTGAACCAAACTTAACCATGACCAGAACCACAATGCCTAACCGAAACCCTCACCCAAACCCTAACCCTAAACTACACCTCTAAACCCTAACACCTTACCATAACCATAATCCTAACTCTACCCAACCCTAACCATAAACCTAACACTCACCCCAACCACAATGCCTAACACAAATCGTAACCCTAACTGTTACACTTAACTTAACCCTAACCTAAAATCTAACCCTAACCCTAAAACTAAAGACACCCCATAAACTTAACCCTAACCCTAAACATAAACTTAACACTAACCTGAAAACGAACCCAAACCTTAGCCATAACCCTAACCCTCACCCTACTTTACTTCACCCTATCCCTAACCTAAAGCTAACCCTAACTTTAACCCTAATCCTACCCCTAAACCTAACCCTAACCTTAACCTTGGCCCATCTCTAACCCTCAACCTAACCCTTATAATAACTCTGACACTAACCCTCGCCCGAAACCTAATTCTAATCCTAACCCTGACGTAACCCTAACCTAACCTTAACCCTAACTTTAAGCCTACCATAAACTTAACCTAAACCTAACCCCTAACCCAACTCTAACCCTAAACCTAGCCCTAACCCTAACCGTAACAGTTACGCAAAACCCTCACCTTAACTGTAAACGTAAATCTAACTCTTACCGTAACCCTAAACTTAACCCTAATTATAACCCTATCCTAAACCTAACTGAAACACTAACCACTAACCCTAACTCTAACCCTAATGCTTAGCCTAAACCTAACCTTAACCCTAAACCTAACCTTAACCACTAATCCTAACTCTAACCCTAACCCGAAACCAAACCCTCACACTTAACCAAAATTTCAACCTAACCATAACCCTAAACCTACCCTAACTTCATTCAAACCCTAACCCTAAGCTAAACTAACACTAAACCTAACCCTAACCCTAAACCTAAATCTAACCCTAACCCTGAATCTAACCTGAACTCTAAACCCAAAGCCTAAACCTGACCCTAACATTAATCCAAACACCTACTCCAACCCTAACCCTCATCCTTAACCTAAATTTCACCCTAAACCTAAGCCTAAAGCACTATCACCATACTCTAGCCCTAACTCTAAACTAACCTAACTCTAACCCTGAACCTTACTGTAGCACCCAAAAACATCAGCTTAATGTAAACATAACACTAATCCTCACACGAAACCCTAACCCTTTCCCTAACCCTATCCCTCATCCTAACCCTAAACCTGACGTAAACCTAACTCTTACCCTAACCTTAAACTTAACCTTAACCTTAACTCTACCCTAACCTTAACCGTGAACCTAACAATAACTCTAAACCTGACCTTGACCCTAACCCTAAGCCCTAGCACTAACTCTAAACCTAACCCTAACCTAGCCTTACACTTTACCGTAAACCTAGTCTTAACCCTAACCTGACCGCTACCTTAACCCTAATCTAAACCTAACCCTAACACTAACCTTAACCCTAAATCTAACATTAACCCTGAACCCCACTATTACCTGAAACTTCACCATGACCCTAACTCTAACCCTAACCATAACAATTACCCTAAACCCTCACCTTAACTGTAAACCTAAACCTAACCCTCACCATATCCCCAACCCTCACCCTAACGCCTAACTATATTCCTAACACTAAACCTAATGCTATCCCTAACCCTAACTGTAACCCTAACACGAACAGTAACCCTAATCGAACACTAACCCTAACATTCACCCTAAACTTAAACCTACCCTAACCATAAACCTAAAACTAGCACCCTAAACCTAACGTCTAACACTAAGCCTAATCCTAACGCTAACCCTAACTCTCACCCTTAACCTAAACTTCACACTAACCCTAAACCTAAAACTAACCCTAACACTAAACCTAACCCCTAACCCTAAACTGGACCCTAAATCTAACCATAACACTAACCTGAACACAAACCCAAACTCTAGCCCTAACCCTAAAAGTAACCCTCAGCCTATGCTAAGCTTCAACCAAATCCTAACCCTCACCATAACCGTAAACGTAAACCTAGCCCAAACCCTAACCTTAAACCTAACTCTAACCGTAAAGCTAGTCCATCTGTAACCCTAAACCTAAGCCTTACAATAGCTCTGAACCTAACCCTAATCCTAAGCCCAACAATAGACCTAATCCTAAACCTAACCCGAACTCTAAACTTGACCCTAAATAGAACACTAACTCTAACCCTAAACCAGGACTTGAACCTAAAACTTACCCTGCACCTAACCCTGCACCTAACCCTAACTCTAACTCTAACCCTAATCCTAACACTTGCCCTAAAACCTAACCTTAACTGCAATACTAACTGTAACCCTCACCTAACCCCTAACCGTACCCCCAAAAGCTAACCCTAATGCTATCCCTAACCCTAACCCTAACACTCACCTGAAAACCTAAGCCCTAACGATAACCCTAACCCAAAACCTAACCCCTAGCACCAAAGCCTAACCCTAACTCTAACACTAACCCTAAACCTAATCATAAAACTAACCTTAACCCTAAACCAAACCTAACCATGACCAGAACCACAATGCCTAACCGGAACCCTCACCCAAGCCCTAACCCCAAGCTTCTCCTCTAATCCCTAACACCTTACCATAACCATAATCCTAACCCTACCCAACCCTAATCCTAAACCTAATCCTCACACCAACCACAATGCCTAACACAAACCGTAAACCTAACCCTAACCGTAACACTGAACTTAACCCTAACCTAAAATCTACCCCTAACCCTAAAAGTAAACAGAACCCATAAACTTATTCCTAACCCTAAACATAACCTTAACACTAACCTGAAAACTCAAGCAAACCTTAGCCATAACCCTAACCCTCACCCTATCTTAAACTTCACCCTATCCCTAATCTAAAGCACACCCTAACTTTAACCCTGACCGTAACCTTAACCTTGACCCACCTGTAACCCCAAACCTAACCCTTACAATAACTCTGACCCTAACCCTCACCCTAAACCTAATCCTAATCCTAACCCTGACCCTAACCCTAACCAAACCTTAACCCTAACTTTACCCTACCATAAACTTAAACCTAACCCTAACCGGTAACCCGAAATCTAAACCTAACCCTAGCCCTAGCCCTACACCTAACCCTAACCCTAAATGTAACACTTACTCAAAACCCTCACCTTAACTGTAAACATAAATCTAACTCTTAACCTAACCTTAAATATAAACCTACCCTAAACCTAACCGAAACACTAACACCTAACTCGAAATCAAATCCTGATGTTTAGCCTAAACCTAACCTTAACCCTAAGCCTAACCCTAACCACTAACCCTAATTCTAACCCTAACCCTAAGCCTGATCCTATACCGAACCCTAACCCTTACCCTAAACCTGACCCTAACATTAACCGAAACACCGAACCCTAACCCAAACCCTAAACCTAACCCTAACCTTAACCCAAACACCTAACCCTAACGCTAACCCTAACCCTCATCCTTAACATAAATTTCAAGATAAACCTAAGCCTAACCTTAACCCTAAAACTAAACCTAACCCTAAACTATCCCCTAAATATAGCCCTAAACCTAAACCTCATCCTAACCCTAACTACAACCCTGACCTAACCGTAACACTGTAAAACATCAGCTTAAGTGTAAACCTAACACTAACCCTCCCACGAACACCTAACCCTTTCCCTAACCCTAACCCTAATCCTAACCTTAACCCTGACCTAAACCTAACACTTACCCTAACGCTAAGCTTAACCTTAACTCCACCCTAAAACTAACAAAAACTCTAAACCTGACCCTACCTCTTACCCTAAACCCTAGTACTAGCTCTAACTCTAAACCTAACCCTAACCTAGCCCTACCCTTTACCGTAAACCTAGCCTTAACCCTAACCTTACCCCTACCGTAACCCTAACCCTAACACTAAACTTAACCCTAACTGTAATCTTAGCCCTAACCCTTACCCTGACCCTGACTATTAACTGAAACTTCACCCTAAACCTAACCCAAACGCTAACTCGAACCCTAACTATAACACTTACCCTAAACCCTCACCTTAACTGTAAACCTAACCCTAACCCACACCCTAACCACAACCCTCACCCTAACCCCTAACCGTATCCCCAAACCTAAACCTAATGCTATCCCTAACCCTATCCCTAACCCAAACACGAACATTAAACCTAATCTAACCCTAACTCTAACATGAACCCAACCCTAACCATAAACCTAACGTTAGCATCCTAAATCTAACCTCTAACACTAACTATAATCCTAACCCTAATTCTAACTCTTATCCTAACCCTCACCCTTAACCTAAACTTCACACTAACCCTAAACCAAAACATAACCCTAACCCTAAACATAACCCCTAACCCTAACCTGAACCCTAGCCTTAAAGCTAACCTGAACACAAACCCAAACTCTAGCCCTAACCATAAAAATAACCCTCACCCTATCCTAAACTTCATCCAAACTCTAACACTACCTTAAACCTAAACCTAACCCAAACCCTAACCTTAAACCTACCTCTAACCATAGCGCTAGTCCATCTGTAACCCTAAACCTAACCGTTACAATAAAAAAAAAAAAAAATTTTTTTTTTCCCTGAAATTAACCCTAAACCTAATCCTAGCCCTAGGCCTAATCCTAACCTAACCCTAACTGCACCCTTGACCCTAGAGAGAACACTAACTCTAACCCTAAACCTGGACCTAAACCTAAATCTTCCCCTACACCTAACCCTAAACCTAAAAATAACTCCAACTCTAACCCTAATCATAACACTTATCCTAAACCCACACTTTAACTGTAAAACTAACCGTAACCCTCACCCTAACCCCTAACCGTATCCCCCAAACCTAACCCTAATGCAATCCCTAACCTTAACCCTAAAACTAACCTGAAACCCCTGAGCCCTAACGATAACCCTAACTCTAACACAAACCCTAACCCCTAACACCAAAGCCTAATCCAAACCTTAACCCTAACTCTCACCCTAACTCTAACACTAACCCGAAACCGAATCACAAACCTAAACCAAACCCAATCATGACCAGAACCACAATTCCTAACCGGAACCCTCACCCAAACCCTAACCCTAAACTACACCTCTAACCACTAACACCTTACCATAAACCTAATCCTAACCTTTATCCTAACCCTCACCCTTAACCTAAACTTCACACTAACCCTAAACCAAAGCGTAACCCAAACCCTAAACATAACCCCTAACCCAAAACCGAACCCTAAACCTAACCTTAACACTAAGCTGAACACAAAACCAAACTTTAGCCCAAACCATAAAAATAACCCTCACCCTATCCTAAACTTCATCCAAACCCTAACCCTAAACCTAAACCTAACCCAAACCCTATCCTTGAACATAACTCTAACCATAATGCTAGTCCAAATGTAACCCTAAACCTAACCCTTACAATAGCCCTGAACCTAACCCTAAACCTAATCCTAACCCTAGACCTAAACCTAACCCTAACCCTAAATCTAACCTTGACCCTAAATTGAACACTGACTCTAACACTAAACCGGCACCTAAACCTAAATATTGCCCTACACCTAACCATAACCCAAACCCTAACCCCTAACACCAAAGCCTAACCCAAACCTTAACTCTAACTCGAACACTAACCTGAAACCTAATCATAAACCTAACCGTAACCCTAAACCAAACCTAACCATGGTCAGAACCACAATGCTTTACCAGAACCCTCACCCACCCCTAACCCTAAACTACACTTCTAACCCCTAACACCTTACCATAACCATAATCCTAAGCATACACAACCCTAACCCTAAACCTAAACCTCACCCCAACCACAATGCCTAACACAAACCGTAACCTTAGCTGTTTACACTAAACTTAACCCTAACCTAAAATCTAACCCTAACCCTAAAACTAAACACAACCCATAAACTTAACCCTAACCCTAAACATAACCTTAACACTAACCTGAAAACTAACCCAAACCTTAGCCATAACCCTAAGCCTCACCCTATCTTAAACTTCATCCTATCCCTAACCTAAAGCTAACCCTAACTTTAACCCTAAACCTAACCCTAACCTTAACCATGGCCCACTTGTAACCCTAAACCTAACCCTTACAATATCTCTGACCCTAACCCTCACCCTAAACCTAATCCTAACCCTGACCCTAACCCTAACCTAACCTTAACCTAACATTAAGGCTACCATAAACTTACACCTAACCCTAACCTCTAACCCTAACTCTAACTGTAACCCTAGCCCTAACCCTAACAGTAACACCCAAAACACTCAACTGTAAATGGAACTCTAACTCTTACCCTAACACTATTCTAAACCCTAAACAGAACCCTACCCTAAACCTTACCGAAACAATAACCCCTAACCCTAACTCTAAACCTAATCATTAGCCTAAACCTAAACTTAACCTTAAACCTAAAACATAAACACTCACCCGAACTCTAACCCTAACCCTAAACCTAAAACAAACCCTCACCCTTAACCAAAATTTCACCCTAACCATAACGCTAAACCTACCTTAAATTCATTCAAACCCTAACCAAAACTAAAACTAACCCTAACGCTAACACTAACCCCAAACCTAAAACTAAACATAACCTAAGCCTAACCCCTAACCCTAAACCTCATAATTAAAATAAACTTCACACTAAGCCTAACCCTAAAACTAAAAAAACAACCTAAACATGACACTAAAACTCCACCTAACCCTGACCCTAACCCTAACCCTAATCCTAAGCATAAACCTAATCCTAACCCTAACTCTAACCCTAACCCTAACTGTAACACCCTAAAACATCAGCTTAACTGTAAACCTGACACCAACCCTCACAAGAATCCCTAACCCATCCCCCAATCCTAACCCTATCCCTAATCCTAGCCCTAACCCTGAACTAAATCTAACCCTTACCCTAACCCTAAAATTAACCCTAACATTAACTCTACCCTAACCCTAAACTTAAGCCTAACAATAACTCTAAACGTAACCCTAACCCTAACCCAGCACTACCCTTTACTGTAAACCTAGCCTTCACAGTAACCTTACCCCTACCGTAACCCTAACCCTAAACCTAACCCTGACACTAACCTTAACCCTAACTCTAACCTTAACCCTAACCCTCACTATTAACTGAAACTTCACCCTAACCCTAACCCTAACTCTAACTCTAACCCTAACCATAACAATTAACCTAAACCCTCTCCTTAACGGTAAAACTAACACTAACACACACCCTAACCCTTAACCGTGTCCCCAACCCTAAACCTAATGCTATCCCTAAACTTATCCCTAACCCTAACTCTAACACGAAGAGTAACCCTAATCTAATCCTAACCCTAACATTAACCTTAAACTTAAGACTAGCCTAACCATGAACCTAAACCTAACACCCTAAACCTAATGTCTAACATTATAATTCTAACCCTAATCCTAACCCTTATCCTAACCCTCCCACTTAACCTGAACTTCACACTAATACTAACCCTGTTCGTAAATCTAACCCTAAACATAACCCCTAACCCTAATCCAAACCCTAAACCTGACCTTAAAAGTAACGTGAGCACAAACCCAAACTCCAGCCCTAACCATAAAAATAACCCTCACCCTAGCCTAAACATCATCCAAACCCTAACCCTAACCTTAGCCCTAACCTAAACCTAAGCAAAACCCTTACCTTAAACCTAACTCTAACCATAACACTAGTCCATCTGAAACCCTAAACCTAACCCTTACGATAGCCCTGAACCTAACCCTAACCCTAAACATAATCCTAATCCTAAACCTAACCCTAACTCTAAACTTGACCCTAAATAGAACACTAGCTCTGACCCTAAATACAGCACTAACTCTAACCCTAAACTTGGACGTAAACCTAAATATTACCCTACACCTAACCCTAACCCGAAACCTAACCCTAACTCGAACTCTAACCCTAATCATAACACTTACCCTAAACCCTCACCTTAACTGTAAAACTAACCGTAGCCTTCACTCTAACCCCTAACCGTAGCCCACAACCCTAACCCTAATGCTAACCCTAGCCCTAACCACAACACTAACCTGAAACCCCTAAGCCATAAAGATAACACTAACCCTAACGCAAACCCTAACCTATAACACCAAAACCTAAGCTAAACCTTAACACTATCCCTCACCCTAACTCTAACACTAACCCGAAACCTAATCATAAACCTAACCCTAACACTGAACCAAACTTAACCATGACCAGAACCACAATGCCTAACCGAAACCCTCACCCAAACCCTAACCCTAAACTACACCTCTAAACCCTAACACCTTACCATAACCATAATCCTAACTCTACCCAACCCTAACCATAAACCTAACACTCACCCCAACCACAATGCCTAACACAAATCGTAACCCTAACTGTTACACTTAACTTAACCCTAACCTAAAATCTAACCCTAACCCTAAAACTAAACACAACCCATAAACTTAACCCTAACCCTAAACATAAACTTAACACTAACCTGAAAACGAACCCAAACCTTAGCCATAACCCTAACCCTCACCCTACTTTACTTCACCCTATCCCTAACCTAAAGCTAACCCTAACTTTAACCCTAATCCTACCCCTAAACCTAACCCTAACCTTAACCTTGGCCCATCTCTAACCCTCAACCTAACCCTTATAATAACTCTGACACTAACCCTCGCCCGAAACCTAATTCTAATCCTAACCCTGACGTAACCCTAACCTAACCTTAACCCTAACTTTAAGCCTACCATAAACTTAACCTAAACCTAACCCCTAACCCAACTCTAACCCTAAACCTAGCCCTAACCCTAACCGTAACAGTTACGCAAAACCCTCACCTTAACTGTAAACGTAAATCTAACTCTTACCGTAACCCTAAACTTAACCCTAATTATAACCCTATCCTAAACCTAACTGAAACACTAACCACTAACCCTAACTCTAACCCTAATGCTTAGCCTAAACCTAACCTTAACCCTAAACCTAACCTTAACCACTAATCCTAACTCTAACCCTAACCCGAAACCAAACCCTCACACTTAACCAAAATTTCAACCTAACCATAACCCTAAACCTACCCTAACTTCATTCAAACCCTAACCCTAAGCTAAACTAACACTAAACCTAACCCTAACCCTAAACCTAAATCTAACCCTAACCCTGAATCTAACCTGAACTCTAAACCCAAAGCCTAAACCTGACCCTAACATTAATCCAAACACCTACTCCAACCCTAACCCTCATCCTTAACCTAAATTTCACCCTAAACCTAAGCCTAAAGCACTATCACCATACTCTAGCCCTAACTCTAAACTAACCTAACTCTAACCCTGAACCTTACTGTAGCACCCAAAAACATCAGCTTAATGTAAACATAACACTAATCCTCACACGAAACCCTAACCCTTTCCCTAACCCTATCCCTCATCCTAACCCTAAACCTGACGTAAACCTAACTCTTACCCTAACCTTAAACTTAACCTTAACCTTAACTCTACCCTAACCTTAACCGTGAACCTAACAATAACTCTAAACCTGACCTTGACCCTAACCCTAAGCCCTAGCACTAACTCTAAACCTAACCCTAACCTAGCCTTACACTTTACCGTAAACCTAGTCTTAACCCTAACCTGACCGCTACCTTAACCCTAATCTAAACCTAACCCTAACACTAACCTTAACCCTAAATCTAACATTAACCCTGAACCCCACTATTACCTGAAACTTCACCATGACCCTAACTCTAACCCTAACCATAACAATTACCCTAAACCCTCACCTTAACTGTAAACCTAAACCTAACCCTCACCATATCCCCAACCCTCACCCTAACGCCTAACTATATTCCTAACACTAAACCTAATGCTATCCCTAACCCTAACTGTAACCCTAACACGAACAGTAACCCTAATCGAACACTAACCCTAACATTCACCCTAAACTTAAACCTACCCTAACCATAAACCTAAAACTAGCACCCTAAACCTAACGTCTAACACTAAGCCTAATCCTAACGCTAACCCTAACTCTCACCCTTAACCTAAACTTCACACTAACCCTAAACCTAAAACTAACCCTAACACTAAACCTAACCCCTAACCCTAAACTGGACCCTAAATCTAACCATAACACTAACCTGAACACAAACCCAAACTCTAGCCCTAACCCTAAAAGTAACCCTCAGCCTATGCTAAGCTTCAACCAAATCCTAACCCTAACCATAACCGTAAACGTAAACCTAGCCCAAACCCTAACCTTAAACCTAACTCTAACCGTAAAGCTAGTCCATCTGTAACCCTAAACCTAAGCCTTACAATAGCTCTGAACCTAACCCTAATCCTAAGCCCAACAATAGACCTAATCCTAAACCTAACCCGAACTCTAAACTTGACCCTAAATAGAACACTAACTCTAACCCTAAACCAGGACTTGAACCTAAAACTTACCCTGCACCTAACCCTGCACCTAACCCTAACTCTAACTCTAACCCTAATCCTAACACTTGCCCTAAAACCTAACCTTAACTGCAATACTAACTGTAACCCTCACCTAACCCCTAACCGTACCCCCAAAAGCGAACCCTAATGCTATCCCTAACCCTAACCCTAACACTCACCTGAAAACCTAAGCCCTAACGATAACCCTAACCCAAAACCTAACCCCTAGCACCAAAGCCTAACCCTAACTCTAACACTAACCCTAAACCTAATCATAAAACTAACCCTAACCCTAAACCAAACCTAACCATGACCAGAACCACAATGCCTAACCGGAACCCTCACCCAAGCCCTAACCCCAAACTTCTCCTCTAATCCCTAACACCTTACCATAACCATAATCCTAACCCTACCCAACCCTAATCCTAAACCTAATCCTCACACCAACCACAATGCCTAACACAAACCGTAAACCTAACCCTAACCGTAACACTGAACTTAACCCTAACCTAAAATCTACCCCTAACCCTAAAAGTAAACAGAACCCATAAACTTATTCCTAACCCTAAACATAACCTTAACACTAACCTGAAAACTCAAGCAAACCTTAGCCATAACCCTAACCCTCACCCTATCTTAAACTTCACCCTATCCCTAATCTAAAGCACACCCTAACTTTAACCCTGACCGTAACCTTAACCTTGACCCACCTGTAACCCCAAACCTAACCCTTACAATAACTCTGACCCTAACCCTCACCCTAAACCTAATCCTAATCCTAACCCTGACCCTAACCCTAACCAAACCTTAACCCTAACTTTACCCTACCATAAACTTAAACCTAACCCTAACCGGTAACCCGAAATCTAAACCTAACCCTAGCCCTAGCCCTACACCTAACCCTAACCCTAAATGTAACACTTACTCAAAACCCTCACCTTAACTGTAAACATAAATCTAACTCTTAACCTAACCTTAAATATAAACCTACCCTAAACCTAACCGAAACACTAACACCTAACTCGAAATCAAATCCTGATGTTTAGCCTAAACCTAACCTTAACCCTAAGCCTAACCCTAACCACTAACCCTAATTCTAACCCTAACCCTAAGCCTGATCCTATACCGAACCCTAACCCTTACCCTAAACCTGACCCTAACATTAACCGAAACACCGAACCCTAACCCAAACCCTAAACCTAACCCTAACCTTAACCCAAACACCTAACCCTAACGCTAACCCTAACCCTCATCCTTAACATAAATTTCAAGATAAACCTAAGCCTAACCTTAACCCTAAAACTAAACCTAACCCTAAACTATCCCCTAAATATAGCCCTAAACCTAAACCTCATCCTAACCCTAACTACAACCCTGACCTAACCGTAACACTGTAAAACATCAGCTTAAGTGTAAACCTAACACTAACCCTCCCACGAACACCTAACCCTTTCCCTAACCCTAACCCTAATCCTAACCTTAACCCTGACCTAAACCTAACACTTACCCTAACGCTAAGCTTAACCTTAACTCCACCCTAAAACTAACAAAAACTCTAAACCTGACCCTACCTCTTACCCTAAACCCTAGTACTAGCTCTAACTCTAAACCTAACCCTAACCTAGCCCTACCCTTTACCGTAAACCTAGCCTTAACCCTAACCTTACCCCTACCGTAACCCTAACCCTAACACTAAACTTAACCCTAACTGTAATCTTAGCCCTAACCCTTACCCTGACCCTGACTATTAACTGAAACTTCACCCTAAACCTAACCCAAACGCTAACTCGAACCCTAACTATAACACTTACCCTAAACCCTCACCTTAACTGTAAACCTAACCCTAACCCACACCCTAACCACAACCCTCACCCTAACCCCTAACCGTATCCCCAAACCTAAACCTAATGCTATCCGTAACCCTATCCCTAACCCAAACACGAGCATTAAACCTAATCTAACCCTAACTCTAACATGAACCCAACCCTAACCATAAACCTAACGTTAGCATCCTAAATCTAACCTCTAACACTAACTATAATCCTAACCCTAATTCTAACTCTTATCCTAACCCTCACCCTTAACCTAAACTTCACACTAACCCTAAACCAAAACATAACCCTAACCCTAAACATAACCCCTAACCCTAACCTGAACCCTAGCCTTAAAGCTAACCTGAACACAAACCCAAAGTCTAGCCCTAACCATAAAAATAACCCTCACCCTATCCTAAACTTCATCCAAACTCTAACACTACCTTAAACCTAAACCTAACCCAAACCCTAACCTTAAACCTACCTCTAACCATAGCGCTAGTCCATCTGTAACCCTAAACCTAACCGTTACAATAGCCCTGAAATTAACCCTAAACCTAATCCTAGCCCTAGGCCTAATCCTAACCTAACCCTAACTGCACCCTTGACCCTAGAGAGAACACTAACTCTAACCCTAAACCTGGACCTAAACCTAAATCTTCCCCTACACCTAACCCTAAACCTAAAAATAACTCCAACTCTAACCCTAATCATAACACTTATCCTAAACCCACACTTTAACTGTAAAACTAACCGTAACCCTCACCCTAACCCCTAACCGTATCCCCCAAACCTAACCCTAATGCAATCCCTAACCTTAACCCTAAAACTAACCTGAAACCCCTGAGCCCTAACGATAACCCTAACTCTAACACAAACCCTAACCCCTAACACCAAAGCCTAATCCAAACCTTAACCCTAACTCTCACCCTAACTCTAACACTAACCCGAAACCGAATCACAAACCTAAACCAAACCCAATCATGACCAGAACCACAATTCCTAACCGGAACCCTCACCCAAACCCTAACCCTAAACTACACCTCTAACCACTAACACCTTACCATAAACCTAATCCTAACCTTTATCCTAACCCTCACCCTTAACCTAAACTTCACACTAACCCTAAACCAAAGCGTAACCCAAACCCTAAACATAACCCCTAACCCAAAACCGAACCCTAAACCTAACCTTAACACTAAGCTGAACACAAAACCAAACTTTAGCCCAAACCATAAAAATAACCCTCACCCTATCCTAAACTTCATCCAAACCCTAACCCTAAACCTAAACCTAACCCAAACCCTATCCTTGAACATAACTCTAACCATAATGCTAGTCCAAATGTAACCCTAAACCTAACCCTTACAATAGCCCTGAACCTAACCCTAAACCTAATCCTAACCCTAGACCTAAACCTAACCCTAACCCTAAATCTAACCTTGACCCTAAATTGAACACTGACTCTAACACTAAACCGGCACCTAAACCTAAATATTGCCCTACACCTAACCATAACCCAAACCCTAACCCCTAACACCAAAGCCTAACCCAAACCTTAACTCTAACTCGAACACTAACCTGAAACCTAATCATAAACCTAACCGTAACCCTAAACCAAACCTAACCATGGTCAGAACCACAATGCTTTACCAGAACCCTCACCCACCCCTAACCCTAAACTACACTTCTAACCCCTAACACCTTACCATAACCATAATCCTAAGCATACACAACCCTAACCCTAAACCTAAACCTCACCCCAACCACAATGCCTAACACAAACCGTAACCTTAGCTGTTTACACTAAACTTAACCCTAACCTAAAATCTAACCCTAACCCTAAAACTAAACACAACCCATAAACTTAACCCTAACCCTAAACATAACCTTAACACTAACCTGAAAACTAACCCAAACCTTAGCCATAACCCTAAGCCTCACCCTATCTTAAACTTCATCCTATCCCTAACCTAAAGCTAACCCTAACTTTAACCCTAAACCTAACCCTAACCTTAACCATGGCCCACTTGTAACCCTAAACCTAACCCTTACAATATCTCTGACCCTAACCCTCACCCTAAACCTAATCCTAACCCTGACCCTAACCCTAACCTAACCTTAACCTAACATTAAGGCTACCATAAACTTACACCTAACCCTAACCTCTAACCCTAACTCTAACTGTAACCCTAGCCCTAACCCTAACAGTAACACCCAAAACACTCAACTGTAAATGGAACTCTAACTCTTACCCTAACACTATTCTTAACCCTAAACAGAACCCTACCCTAAACCTTACCGAAACAATAACCCCTAACCCTAACTCTAAACCTAATCATTAGCCTAAACCTAAACTTAACCTTAAACCTAAAACATAAACACTCACCCGAACTCTAACCCTAACCCTAAACCTAAAACAAACCCTCACCCTTAACCAAAATTTCACCCTAACCATAACGCTAAACCTACCTTAAATTCATTCAAACCCTAACCAAAACTAAAACTAACCCTAACGCTAACACTAACCCCAAACCTAAAACTAAACATAACCTAAGCCTAACCCCTAACCCTAAACCTCATAATTAAAATAAACTTCACACTAAGCCTAACCCTAAAACTAAAAAAACAACCTAAACATGACACTAAAACTCCACCTAACCCTGACCCTAACCCTAACCCTAATCCTAAGCATAAACCTAATCCTAACCCTAACTCTAACCCTAACCCTAACTGTAACACCCTAAAACATCAGCTTAACTGTAAACCTGACATCAACCCTCACAAGAATCCCTAACCCATCCCCCAATCCTAACCCTATCCCTAATCCTAGCCCTAACCCTGAACTAAACCTAACCCTTACCGTAACCCTAAAATTAACCCTAACATTAACTCTACCCTAACCCTAAACTTAAGCCTAACAATAACTCTAAACGTAACCCTAACCCTAACCCAGCACTACCCTTTACTGTAAACCTAGCCTTCACAGTAACCTTACCCCTACCGTAACCCTAACCCTAAACCTAACCCTGACACTAACCTTAACCCTAACTCTAACCTTAACCCTAACCCTCACTATTAACTGAAACTTCACCCTAACCCTAACCCTAACTCTAACTCTAACCCTAACCATAACAATTAACCTAAACCCTCTCCTTAACGGTAAAACTAACACTAACACACACCCTAACCCTTAACCGTGTCCCCAACCCTAAACCTAATGCTATCCCTAAACTTATCCCTAACCCTAACTCTAACACGAAGAGTAACCCTAATCTAATCCTAACCCTAACATTAACCTTAAACTTAAGACTAGCCTAACCATGAACCTAAACCTAACACCCTAAACCTAATGTCTAACATTATAATTCTAACCCTAATCCTAACCCTTATCCTAACCCTCCCACTTAACCTGAACTTCACACTAATACTAACCCTGTTCGTAAATCTAACCCTAAACATAACCCCTAACCCTAATCCAAACCCTAAACCTGACCTTAAAAGTAACGTGAGCACAAACCCAAACTCCAGCCCTAACCATAAAAATAACCCTCACCCTAGCCTAAACATCATCCAAACCCTAACCCTAACCTTAGCCCTAACCTAAACCTAAGCAAAACCCTTACCTTAAACCTAACTCTAACCATAACACTAGTCCATCTGAAACCCTAAACCTAACCCTTACGATAGCCCTGAACCTAACCCTAACCCTAAACATAATCCTAATCCTAAACCTAACCCTAACTCTAAACTTGACCCTAAATAGAACACTAGCTCTGACCCTAAATACAGCACTAACTCTAACCCTAAACTTGGACGTAAACCTAAATATTACCCTACACCTAACCCTAACCCTAAACCTAACCCTAACTCGAACTCTAACCCTAATCATAACACTTACCCTAAACCCTCACCTTAACTGTAAAACTAACCGTAGCCTTCACTCTAACCCCTAACCGTAGCCCACAACCCTAACCCTAATGCTAACCCTAGCCCTAACCACAACACTAACCTGAAACCCCTAAGCCATAAAGATAACACTAACCCTAACGCAAACCCTAACCTATAACACCAAAACCTAAGCTAAACCTTAACACTATCCCTCACCCTAACTCTAACACTAACCCGAAACCTAATCATAAACCTAACCCTAACACTGAACCAAACTTAACCATGACCAGAACCACAATGCCTAACCGAAACCCTCACCCAAACCCTAACCCTAAACTACACCTCTAAACCCTAACACCTTACCATAACCATAATCCTAACTCTACCCAACCCTAACCATAAACCTAACACTCACCCCAACCACAATGCCTAACACAAATCGTAACCCTAACTGTTACACTTAACTTAACCCTAACCTAAAATCTAACCCTAACCCTAAAACTAAACACAACCCATAAACTTAACCCTAACCCTAAACATAAACTTAACACTAACCTGAAAACGAACCCAAACCTTAGCCATAACCCTAACCCTCACCCTACTTTACTTCACCCTATCCCTAACCTAAAGCTAACCCTAACTTTAACCCTAATCCTACCCCTAAACCTAACCCTAACCTTAACCTTGGCCCATCTGTAACCCTCAACCTAACCCTTATAATAACTCTGACACTAACCCTCGCCCGAAACCTAATTCTAATCCTAACCCGGACGTAACCCTAACCTAACCTTAACCCTAACTTTAAGCCTACCATAAACTTAACCTAAACCTAACCCCTAACCCAACTCTAACCCTAAACCTAGCCCTAACCCTAACCGTAACAGTTACGCAAAACCCTCACCTTAACTGTAAACGTAAATCTAACTCTTACCGTAACCCTAAACTTAACCCTAATTATAACCCTATCCTAAACCTAACTGAAACACTAACCACTAACCCTAACTCTAACCCTAATGCTTAGCCTAAACCTAACCTTAACCCTAAACCTAACCTTAACCACTAATCCTAACTCTAACCCTAACCCGAAACCAAACCCTCACACTTAACCAAAATTTCAACCTAACCATAACCCTAAACCTACCCTAACTTCATTCAAACCCTAACCCTAAGCTAAACTAACACTAAACCTAACCCTAACCCTAAACCTAAATCTAACCCTAACCCTGAATCTAACCTGAACTCTAAACCCAAAGCCTAAACCTGACCCTAACATTAATCCAAACACCTACCCCAACCCTAACCCTCATCCTTAACCTAAATTTCACCCTAAACCTAAGCCTAAAGCACTATCACCATACTCTAGCCCTAACTCTAAACTAACCTAACTCTAACCCTGAACCTTACTGTAGCACCCAAAAACATCAGCTTAATGTAAACATAACACTAATCCTCACACGAAACCCTAACCCTTTCCCTAACCCTATCCCTCATCCTAACCCTAAACCTGACGTAAACCTAACTCTTACCCTAACCTTAAACTTAACCTTAACCTTAACTCTACCCTAACCTTAACCGTGAACCTAACAATAACTCTAAACCTGACCTTGACCCTAACCCTAAGCCCTAGCACTAACTCTAAACCTAACCCTAACCTAGCCTTACACTTTACCGTAAACCTAGTCTTAACCCTAACCTGACCGCTACCTTAACCCTAATCTAAACCTAACCCTAACACTAACCTTAACCCTAAATCTAACATTAACCCTGAACCCCACTATTACCTGAAACTTCACCATGACCCTAACTCTAACCCTAACCATAACAATTACCCTAAACCCTCACCTTAACTGTAAACCTAAACCTAACCCTCACCATATCCCCAACCCTCACCCTAACGCCTAACTATATTCCTAACACTAAACCTAATGCTATCCCTAACCCTAACTGTAACCCTAACACGAACAGTAACCCTAATCGAACACTAACCCTAACATTCACCCTAAACTTAAACCTACCCTAACCATAAACCTAAAACTAGCACCCTAAACCTAACGTCTAACCCTAACCCTAATCCTAACCCTAACCCTAACTCTCACCCTTAACCTAAACTTCACACTAACCCTAAACCTAAAACTAACCCTAACACTAAACCTAACCCCTAACCCTAAACTGGACCCTAAATCTAACCATAACACTAACCTGAACACAAACCCAAACTCTAGCCCTAACCCTAAAAGTAACCCTCAGCCTATGCTAAGCTTCAACCAAATCCTAACCCTAACCATAACCGTAAACGTAAACCTAGCCCAAACCCTAACCTTAAACCTAACTCTAACCGTAAAGCTAGTCCATCTGTAACCCTAAACCTAAGCCTTACAATAGCTCTGAACCTAACCCTAATCCTAAGCCCAACAATAGACCTAATCCTAAACCTAACCCGAACTCTAAACTTGACCCTAAATAGAACACTAACTCTAACCCTAAACCAGGACTTGAACCTAAAACTTACCCTGCACCTAACCCTGCACCTAACCCTAACTCTAACTCTAACCCTAATCCTAACACTTGCCCTAAAACCTAACCTTAACTGCAATACTAACTGTAACCCTCACCTAACCCCTAACCGTACCCCCAAAAGCGAACCCTAATGCTATCCCTAACCCTAACCCTAACACTCACCTGAAAACCTAAGCCCTAACGATAACCCTAACCCAAAACCTAACCCCTAGCACCAAAGCCTAACCCTAACTCTAACACTAACCCTAAACCTAATCATAAAACTAACCCTAACCCTAAACCAAACCTAACCATGACCAGAACCACAATGCCTAACCGGAACCCTCACCCAAGCCCTAACCCCAAACTTCTCCTCTAATCCCTAACACCTTACCATAACCATAATCCTAACCCTACCCAACCCTAATCCTAAACCTAATCCTCACACCAACCACAATGCCTAACACAAACCGTAAACCTAACCCTAACCGTAACACTGAACTTAACCCTAACCTAAAATCTACCCCTAACCCTAAAAGTAAACAGAACCCCTAAACTTATTCCTAACCCTAAACATAACCTTAACACTAACCTGAAAACTCAAGCAAACCTTAGCCATAACCCTAACCCTCACCCTATCTTAAACTTCACCCTATCCCTAATCTAAAGCACACCCTAACTTTAACCCTGACCGTAACCTTAACCTTGACCCACCTGTAACCCCAAACCTAACCCTTACAATAACTCTGACCCTAACCCTCACCCTAAACCTAATCCTAATCCTAACCCTGACCCTAACCCTAACCAAACCTTAACCCTAACTTTACCCTACCATAAACTTAAACCTAACCCTAACCGGTAACCCGAAATCTAAACCTAACCCTAGCCCTAGCCCTACACCTAACCCTAACCCTAAATGTAACACTTACTCAAAACCCTCACCTTAACTGTAAACATAAATCTAACTCTTAACCTAACCTTAAATATAAACCTACCCTAAACCTAACCGAAACACTAACACCTAACTCGAAATCAAATCCTGATGTTTAGCCTAAACCTAACCTTAACCCTAAGCCTAACCCTAACCACTAACCCTAATTCTAACCCTAACCCTAAGCCTGATCCTATACCGAACCCTAACCCTTACCCTAAACCTGACCCTAACATTAACCGAAACACCGAACCCTAACCCAAACCCTAAACCTAACCCTAACCTTAACCCAAACACCTAACCCTAACGCTAACCCTAACCCTCATCCTTAACATAAATTTCAAGATAAACCTAAGCCTAACCTTAACCCTAAAACTAAACCTAACCCTAAACTATCCCCTAAATATAGCCCTAAACCTAAACCTCATCCTAACCCTAACTACAACCCTGACCTAACCGTAACACTGTAAAACATCAGCTTAAGTGTAAACCTAACACTAACCCTCCCACGAACACCTAACCCTTTCCCTAACCCTAACCCTAATCCTAACCTTAACCCTGACCTAAACCTAACACTTACCCTAACGCTAAGCTTAACCTTAACTCCACCCTAAAACTAACAAAAACTCTAAACCTGACCCTACCTCTTACCCTAAACCCTAGTACTAGCTCTAACTCTAAACCTAACCCTAACCTAGCCCTACCCTTTACCGTAAACCTAGCCTTAACCCTAACCTTACCCCTACCGTAACCCTAACCCTAACACTAAACTTAACCCTAACTGTAATCTTAGCCCTAACCCTTACCCTGACCCTGACTATTAACTGAAACTTCACCCTAAACCTAACCCAAACGCTAACTCGAACCCTAACTATAACACTTACCCTAAACCCTCACCTTAACTGTAAACCTAACCCTAACCCACACCCTAACCACAACCCTCACCCTAACCCCTAACCGTATCCCCAAACCTAAACCTAATGCTATCCCTAACCCTATCCCTAACCCAAACACGAACATTAAACCTAATCTAACCCTAACTCTAACATGAACCCAACCCTAACCATAAACCTAACGTTAGCATCCTAAATCTAACCTCTAACACTAACTATAATCCTAACCCTAATTCTAACTCTTATCCTAACCCTCACCCTTAACCTAAACTTCACACTAACCCTAAACCAAAACATAACCCTAACCCTAAACATAACCCCTAACCCTAACCTGAACCCTAGCCTTAAAGCTAACCTGAACACAAACCCAAACTCTAGCCCTAACCATAAAAATAACCCTCACCCTATCCTAAACTTCATCCAAACTCTAACACTACCTTAAACCTAAACCTAACCCAAACCCTAACCTTAAACCTACCTCTAACCATAGCGCTAGTCCATCTGTAACCCTAAACCTAACCGTTACAATAGCCCTGAAATTAACCCTAAACCTAATCCTAGCCCTAGGCCTAATCCTAACCTAACCCTAACTGCACCCTTGACCCTAGAGAGAACACTAACTCTAACCCTAAACCTGGACCTAAACCTAAATCTTCCCCTACACCTAACCCTAAACCTAAAAATAACTCCAACTCTAACCCTAATCATAACACTTATCCTAAACCCACACTTTAACTGTAAAACTAACCGTAACCCTCACCCTAACCCCTAACCGTATCCCCCAAACCTAACCCTAATGCAATCCCTAACCTTAACCCTAAAACTAACCTGAAACCCCTGAGCCCTAACGATAACCCTAACTCTAACACAAACCCTAACCCCTAACACCAAAGCCTAATCCAAACCTTAACCCTAACTCTCACCCTAACTCTAACACTAACCCGAAACCGAATCACAAACCTAAACCAAACCCAATCATGACCAGAACCACAATTCCTAACCGGAACCCTCACCCAAACCCTAACCCTAAACTACACCTCTAACCACTAACACCTTACCATAAACCTAATCCTAACCTTTATCCTAACCCTCACCCTTAACCTAAACTTCACACTAACCCTAAACCAAAGCGTAACCCAAACCCTAAACATAACCCCTAACCCAAAACCGAACCCTAAACCTAACCTTAACACTAAGCTGAACACAAAACCAAACTTTAGCCCAAACCATAAAAATAACCCTCACCCTATCCTAAACTTCATCCAAACCCTAACCCTAAACCTAAACCTAACCCAAACCCTATCCTTGAACATAACTCTAACCATAATGCTAGTCCAAATGTAACCCTAAACCTAACCCTTACAATAGCCCTGAACCTAACCCTAAACCTAATCCTAACCCTAGACCTAAACCTAACCCTAACCCTAAATCTAACCTTGACCCTAAATTGAACACTGACTCTAACACTAAACCGGCACCTAAACCTAAATATTGCCCTACACCTAACCATAACCCAAACCCTAACCCCTAACACCAAAGCCTAACCCAAACCTTAACTCTAACTCGAACACTAACCTGAAACCTAATCATAAACCTAACCGTAACCCTAAACCAAACCTAACCATGGTCAGAACCACAATGCTTTACCAGAACCCTCACCCACCCCTAACCCTAAACTACACTTCTAACCCCTAACACCTTACCATAACCATAATCCTAAGCATACACAACCCTAACCCTAAACCTAAACCTCACCCCAACCACAATGCCTAACACAAACCGTAACCTTAGCTGTTTACACTAAACTTAACCCTAACCTAAAATCTAACCCTAACCCTAAAACTAAACACAACCCATAAACTTAACCCTAACCCTAAACATAACCTTAACACTAACCTGAAAACTAACCCAAACCTTAGCCATAACCCTAAGCCTCACCCTATCTTAAACTTCATCCTATCCCTAACCTAAAGCTAACCCTAACTTTAACCCTAAACCTAACCCTAACCTTAACCATGGCCCACTTGTAACCCTAAACCTAACCCTTACAATATCTCTGACCCTAACCCTCACCCTAAACCTAATCCTAACCCTGACCCTAACCCTAACCTAACCTTAACCTAACATTAAGGCTACCATAAACTTACACCTAACCCTAACCTCTAACCCTAACTCTAACTGTAACCCTAGCCCTAACCCTAACAGTAACACCCAAAACACTCAACTGTAAATGGAACTCTAACTCTTACCCTAACACTATTCTTAACCCTAAACAGAACCCTACCCTAAACCTTACCGAAACAATAACCCCTAACCCTAACTCTAAACCTAATCATTAGCCTAAACCTAAACTTAACCTTAAACCTAAAACATAAACACTCACCCGAACTCTAACCCTAACCCTAAACCTAAAACAAACCCTCACCCTTAACCAAAATTTCACCCTAACCATAACGCTAAACCTACCTTAAATTCATTCAAACCCTAACCAAAACTAAAACTAACCCTAACGCTAACACTAACCCCAAACCTAAAACTAAACATAACCTAAGCCTAACCCCTAACCCTAAACCTCATAATTAAAATAAACTTCACACTAAGCCTAACCCTAAAACTAAAAAAACAACCTAAACATGACACTAAAACTCCACCTAACCCTGACCCTAACCCTAACCCTAATCCTAAGCATAAACCTAATCCTAACCCTAACTCTAACCCTAACCCTAACTGTAACACCCTAAAACATCAGCTTAACTGTAAACCTGACATCAACCCTCACAAGAATCCCTAACCCATCCCCCAATCCTAACCCTATCCCTAATCCTAGCCCTAACCCTGAACTAAACCTAACCCTTACCGTAACCCTAAAATTAACCCTAACATTAACTCTACCCTAACCCTAAACTTAAGCCTAACAATAACTCTAAACGTAACCCTAACCCTAACCCAGCACTACCCTTTACTGTAAACCTAGCCTTCACAGTAACCTTACCCCTACCGTAACCCTAACCCTAAACCTAACCCTGACACTAACCTTAACCCTAACTCTAACCTTAACCCTAACCCTCACTATTAACTGAAACTTCACCCTAACCCTAACCCTAACTCTAACTCTAACCCTAACCATAACAATTAACCTAAACCCTCTCCTTAACGGTAAAACTAACACTAACACACACCCTAACCCTTAACCGTGTCCCCAACCCTAAACCTAATGCTATCCCTAAACTTATCCCTAACCCTAACTCTAACACGAAGAGTAACCCTAATCTAATCCTAACCCTAACATTAACCTTAAACTTAAGACTAGCCTAACCATGAACCTAAACCTAACACCCTAAACCTAATGTCTAACATTATAATTCTAACCCTAATCCTAACCCTTATCCTAACCCTCCCACTTAACCTGAACTTCACACTAATACTAACCCTGTTCGTAAATCTAACCCTAAACATAACCCCTAACCCTAATCCAAACCCTAAACCTGACCTTAAAAGTAACGTGAGCACAAACCCAAACTCCAGCCCTAACCATAAAAATAACCCTCACCCTAGCCTAAACATCATCCAAACCCTAACCCTAACCTTAGCCCTAACCTAAACCTAAGCAAAACCCTTACCTTAAACCTAACTCTAACCATAACACTAGTCCATCTGAAACCCTAAACCTAACCCTTACGATAGCCCTGAACCTAACCCTAACCCTAAACATAATCCTAATCCTAAACCTAACCCTAACTCTAAACTTGACCCTAAATAGAACACTAGCTCTGACCCTAAATACAGCACTAACTCTAACCCTAAACTTGGACGTAAACCTAAATATTACCCTACACCTAACCCTAACCCTAAACCTAACCCTAACTCGAACTCTAACCCTAATCATAACACTTACCCTAAACCCTCACCTTAACTGTAAAACTAACCGTAGCCTTCACTCTAACCCCTAACCGTAGCCCACAACCCTAACCCTAATGCTAACCCTAGCCCTAACCACAACACTAACCTGAAACCCCTAAGCCATAAAGATAACACTAACCCTAACGCAAACCCTAACCTATAACACCAAAACCTAAGCTAAACCTTAACACTATCCCTCACCCTAACTCTAACACTAACCCGAAACCTAATCATAAACCTAACCCTAACACTGAACCAAACTTAACCATGACCAGAACCACAATGCCTAACCGAAACCCTCACCCAAACCCTAACCCTAAACTACACCTCTAAACCCTAACACCTTACCATAACCATAATCCTAACTCTACCCAACCCTAACCATAAACCTAACACTCACCCCAACCACAATGCCTAACACAAATCGTAACCCTAACTGTTACACTTAACTTAACCCTAACCTAAAATCTAACCCTAACCCTAAAACTAAACACAACCCATAAACTTAACCCTAACCCTAAACATAAACTTAACACTAACCTGAAAACGAACCCAAACCTTAGCCATAACCCTAACCCTCACCCTACTTTACTTCACCCTATCCCTAACCTAAAGCTAACCCTAACTTTAACCCTAATCCTACCCCTAAACCTAACCCTAACCTTAACCTTGGCCCATCTGTAACCCTCAACCTAACCCTTATAATAACTCTGACACTAACCCTCGCCCGAAACCTAATTCTAATCCTAACCCGGACGTAACCCTAACCTAACCTTAACCCTAACTTTAAGCCTACCATAAACTTAACCTAAACCTAACCCCTAACCCAACTCTAACCCTAAACCTAGCCCTAACCCTAACCGTAACAGTTACGCAAAACCCTCACCTTAACTGTAAACGTAAATCTAACTCTTACCGTAACCCTAAACTTAACCCTAATTATAACCCTATCCTAAACCTAACTGAAACACTAACCACTAACCCTAACTCTAACCCTAATGCTTAGCCTAAACCTAACCTTAACCCTAAACCTAACCTTAACCACTAATCCTAACTCTAACCCTAACCCGAAACCAAACCCTCACACTTAACCAAAATTTCAACCTAACCATAACCCTAAACCTACCCTAACTTCATTCAAACCCTAACCCTAAGCTAAACTAACACTAAACCTAACCCTAACCCTAAACCTAAATCTAACCCTAACCCTGAATCTAACCTGAACTCTAAACCCAAAGCCTAAACCTGACCCTAACATTAATCCAAACACCTACCCCAACCCTAACCCTCATCCTTAACCTAAATTTCACCCTAAACCTAAGCCTAAAGCACTATCACCATACTCTAGCCCTAACTCTAAACTAACCTAACTCTAACCCTGAACCTTACTGTAGCACCCAAAAACATCAGCTTAATGTAAACATAACACTAATCCTCACACGAAACCCTAACCCTTTCCCTAACCCTATCCCTCATCCTAACCCTAAACCTGACGTAAACCTAACTCTTACCCTAACCTTAAACTTAACCTTAACCTTAACTCTACCCTAACCTTAACCGTAAACCTAACAATAACTCTAAACCTGACCTTAACCCTAACCCTAAGCCCTAGCACTAACTCTAAACCTAACCCTAACCTAGCCTTACACTTTACCGTAAACTTAGTCTTAACCCTAACCTGACCGCTACCTTAACCCTAATCTAAACCTAACCCTAACACTAACCTTAACCCTAAATCTAACATTAACCCTGAACCCCACTATTACCTGAAACTTCACCATGACCCTAACTCTAACCCTAACCATAACAATTACCCTAAACCCTCACCTTAACTGTAAACCTAAACCTAACCCTCACCATATCCCCAACCCTCACCCTAACGCCTAACTATATTCCTAACACTAAACCTAATGCTATCCCTAACCCTAACTGTAACCCTAACACGAACAGTAACCCTAATCGAACACTAACCCTAACATTCACCCTAAACTTAAACCTACCCTAACCATAAACCTAAAACTAGCACCCTAAACCTAACGTCTAACCCTAACCCTAATCCTAACCCTAACCCTAACTCTCACCCTTAACCTAAACTTCACACTAACCCTAAACCTAAAACTAACCCTAACACTAAACCTAACCCCTAACCCTAAACTGGACCCTAAATCTAACCATAACACTAACCTGAACACAAACCCAAACTCTAGCCCTAACCCTAAAAGTAACCCTCAGCCTATGCTAAGCTTCAACCAAATCCTAACCCTAACCATAACCGTAAACGTAAACCTAGCCCAAACCCTAACCTTAAACCTAACTCTAACCGTAAAGCTAGTCCATCTGTAACCCTAAACCTAAGCCTTACAATAGCTCTGAACCTAACCCTAATCCTAAGCCCAACAATAGACCTAATCCTAAACCTAACCCGAACTCTAAACTTGACCCTAAATAGAACACTAACTCTAACCCTAAACCAGGACTTGAACCTAAAACTTACCCTGCACCTAACCCTGCACCTAACCCTAACTCTAACTCTAACCCTAATCCTAACACTTGCCCTAAAACCTAACCTTAACTGCAATACTAACTGTAACCCTCACCTAACCCCTAACCGTACCCCCAAAAGCGAACCCTAATGCTATCCCTAACCCTAACCCTAACACTCACCTGAAAACCTAAGCCCTAACGATAACCCTAACCCAAAACCTAACCCCTAGCACCAAAGCCTAACCCTAACTCTAACACTAACCCTAAACCTAATCATAAAACTAACCCTAACCCTAAACCAAACCTAACCATGACCAGAACCACAATGCCTAACCGGAACCCTCACCCAAGCCCTAACCCCAAACTACTCCTCTAATCCCTAACACCTTACCATAACCATAATCCTAACCCTACCCAACCCTAATCCTAAACCTAATCCTCACACCAACCACAATGCCTAACACAAACCGTAAACCTAACCCTAACCGTAACACTGAACTTAACCCTAACCTAAAATCTACCCCTAACCCTAAAAGTAAACAGAACCCATAAACTTATTCCTAACCCTAAACATAACCTTAACACTAACCTGAAAACTCAAGCAAACCTTAGCCATAACCCTAACCCTCACCCTATCTTAAACTTCACCCTATCCCTAATCTAAAGCACACCCTAACTTTAACCCTGACCGTAACCTTAACCTTGACCCACCTGTAACCCCAAACCTAACCCTTACAATAACTCTGACCCTAACCCTCACCCTAAACCTAATCCTAATCCTAACCCTGACCCTAACCCTAACCAAACCTTAACCCTAACTTTACCCTACCATAAACTTAAACCTAACCCTAACCGGTAACCCGAAATCTAAACCTAACCCTAGCCCTAGCCCTACACCTAACCCTAACCCTAAATGTAACACTTACTCAAAACCCTCACCTTAACTGTAAACATAAATCTAACTCTTAACCTAACCTTAAATATAAACCTACCCTAAACCTAACCGAAACACTAACACCTAACTCGAAATCAAATCCTGATGTTTAGCCTAAACCTAACCTTAACCCTAAGCCTAACCCTAACCACTAACCCTAATTCTAACCCTAACCCTAAGCCTGATCCTATACCGAACCCTAACCCTTACCCTAAACCTGACCCTAACATTAACCGAAACACCGAACCCTAACCCAAACCCTAAACCTAACCCTAACCTTAACCCAAACACCTAACCCTAACGCTAACCCTAACCCTCATCCTTAACATAAATTTCAAGATAAACCTAAGCCTAACCTTAACCCTAAAACTAAACCTAACCCTAAACTATCCCCTAAATATAGCCCTAAACCTAAACCTCATCCTAACCCTAACTACAACCCTGACCTAACCGTAACACTGTAAAACATCAGCTTAAGTGTAAACCTAACACTAACCCTCCCACGAACACCTAACCCTTTCCCTAACCCTAACCCTAATCCTAACCTTAACCCTGACCTAAACCTAACACTTACCCTAACGCTAAGCTTAACCTTAACTCCACCCTAAAACTAACAAAAACTCTAAACCTGACCCTACCTCTTACCCTAAACCCTAGTACTAGCTCTAACTCTAAACCTAACCCTAACCTAGCCCTACCCTTTACCGTAAACCTAGCCTTAACCCTAACCTTACCCCTACCGTAACCCTAACCCTAACACTAAACTTAACCCTAACTGTAATCTTAGCCCTAACCCTTACCCTGACCCTGACTATTAACTGAAACTTCACCCTAAACCTAACCCAAACGCTAACTCGAACCCTAACTATAACACTTACCCTAAACCCTCACCTTAACTGTAAACCTAACCCTAACCCACACCCTAACCACAACCCTCACCCTAACCCCTAACCGTATCCCCAAACCTAAACCTAATGCTATCCGTAACCCTATCCCTAACCCAAACACGAACATTAAACCTAATCTAACCCTAACTCTAACATGAACCCAACCCTAACCATAAACCTAACGTTAGCATCCTAAATCTAACCTCTAACACTAACTATAATCCTAACCCTAATTCTAACTCTTATCCTAACCCTCACCCTTAACCTAAACTTCACACTAACCCTAAACCAAAACATAACCCTAACCCTAAACATAACCCCTAACCCTAACCTGAACCCTAGCCTTAAAGCTAACCTGAACACAAACCCAAACTCTAGCCCTAACCATAAAAATAACCCTCACCCTATCCTAAACTTCATCCAAACTCTAACACTACCTTAAACCTAAACCTAACCCAAACCCTAACCTTAAACCTACCTCTAACCATAGCGCTAGTCCATCTGTAACCCTAAACCTAACCGTTACAATAAAAAAAAAAAAAATTTTTTTTTTCCCTGAAATTAACCCTAAACCTAATCCTAGCCCTAGGCCTAATCCTAACCTAACCCTAACTGCACCCTTGACCCTAGAGAGAACACTAACTCTAACCCTAAACCTGGACCTAAACCTAAATCTTCCCCTACACCTAACCCTAAACCTAAAAATAACTCCAACTCTAACCCTAATCATAACACTTATCCTAAACCCACACTTTAACTGTAAAACTAACCGTAACCCTCACCCTAACCCCTAACCGTATCCCCCAAACCTAACCCTAATGCAATCCCTAACCTTAACCCTAAAACTAACCTGAAACCCCTGAGCCCTAACGATAACCCTAACTCTAACACAAACCCTAACCCCTAACACCAAAGCCTAATCCAAACCTTAACCCTAACTCTCACCCTAACTCTAACACTAACCCGAAACCGAATCACAAACCTAAACCAAACCCAATCATGACCAGAACCACAATTCCTAACCGGAACCCTCACCCAAACCCTAACCCTAAACTACACCTCTAACCACTAACACCTTACCATAAACCTAATCCTAACCTTTATCCTAACCCTCACCCTTAACCTAAACTTCACACTAACCCTAAACCAAAGCGTAACCCAAACCCTAAACATAACCCCTAACCCAAAACCGAACCCTAAACCTAACCTTAACACTAAGCTGAACACAAAACCAAACTTTAGCCCAAACCATAAAAATAACCCTCACCCTATCCTAAACTTCATCCAAACCCTAACCCTAAACCTAAACCTAACCCAAACCCTATCCTTGAACATAACTCTAACCATAATGCTAGTCCAAATGTAACCCTAAACCTAACCCTTACAATAGCCCTGAACCTAACCCTAAACCTAATCCTAACCCTAGACCTAAACCTAACCCTAACCCTAAATCTAACCTTGACCCTAAATTGAACACTGACTCTAACACTAAACCGGCACCTAAACCTAAATATTGCCCTACACCTAACCATAACCCAAACCCTAACCCCTAACACCAAAGCCTAACCCAAACCTTAACTCTAACTCGAACACTAACCTGAAACCTAATCATAAACCTAACCGTAACCCTAAACCAAACCTAACCATGGTCAGAACCACAATGCTTTACCAGAACCCTCACCCACCCCTAACCCTAAACTACACTTCTAACCCCTAACACCTTACCATAACCATAATCCTAAGCATACACAACCCTAACCCTAAACCTAAACCTCACCCCAACCACAATGCCTAACACAAACCGTAACCTTAGCTGTTTACACTAAACTTAACCCTAACCTAAAATCTAACCCTAACCCTAAAACTAAACACAACCCATAAACTTAACCCTAACCCTAAACATAACCTTAACACTAACCTGAAAACTAACCCAAACCTTAGCCATAACCCTAAGCCTCACCCTATCTTAAACTTCATCCTATCCCTAACCTAAAGCTAACCCTAACTTTAACCCTAAACCTAACCCTAACCTTAACCATGGCCCACTTGTAACCCTAAACCTAACCCTTACAATATCTCTGACCCTAACCCTCACCCTAAACCTAATCCTAACCCTGACCCTAACCCTAACCTAACCTTAACCTAACATTAAGGCTACCATAAACTTACACCTAACCCTAACCTCTAACCCTAACTCTAACTGTAACCCTAGCCCTAACCCTAACAGTAACACCCAAAACACTCAACTGTAAATGGAACTCTAACTCTTACCCTAACACTATTCTTAACCCTAAACAGAACCCTACCCTAAACCTTACCGAAACAATAACCCCTAACCCTAACTCTAAACCTAATCATTAGCCTAAACCTAAACTTAACCTTAAACCTAAAACATAAACACTCACCCGAACTCTAACCCTAACCCTAAACCTAAAACAAACCCTCACCCTTAACCAAAATTTCACCCTAACCATAACGCTAAACCTACCTTAAATTCATTCAAACCCTAACCAAAACTAAAACTAACCCTAACGCTAACACTAACCCCAAACCTAAAACTAAACATAACCTAAGCCTAACCCCTAACCCTAAACCTCATAATTAAAATAAACTTCACACTAAGCCTAACCCTAAAACTAAAAAAACAACCTAAACATGACACTAAAACTCCACCTAACCCTGACCCTAACCCTAACCCTAATCCTAAGCATAAACCTAATCCTAACCCTAACTCTAACCCTAACCCTAACTGTAACACCCTAAAACATCAGCTTAACTGTAAACCTGACACCAACCCTCACAAGAATCCCTAACCCATCCCCCAATCCTAACCCTATCCCTAATCCTAGCCCTAACCCTGAACTAAACCTAACCCTTACCGTAACCCTAAAATTAACCCTAACATTAACTCTACCCTAACCCTAAACTTAAGCCTAACAATAACTCTAAACGTAACCCTAACCCTAACCCAGCACTACCCTTTACTGTAAACCTAGCCTTCACAGTAACCTTACCCCTACCGTAACCCTAACCCTAAACCTAACCCTGACACTAACCTTAACCCTAACTCTAACCTTAACCCTAACCCTCACTATTAACTGAAACTTCACCCTAACCCTAACCCTAACTCTAACTCTAACCCTAACCATAACAATTAACCTAAACCCTCTCCTTAACGGTAAAACTAACACTAACACACACCCTAACCCTTAACCGTGTCCCCAACCCTAAACCTAATGCTATCCCTAAACTTATCCCTAACCCTAACTCTAACACGAAGAGTAACCCTAATCTAATCCTAACCCTAACATTAACCTTAAACTTAAGACTAGCCTAACCATGAACCTAAACCTAACACCCTAAACCTAATGTCTAACATTATAATTCTAACCCTAATCCTAACCCTTATCCTAACCCTCCCACTTAACCTGAACTTCACACTAATACTAACCCTGTTCGTAAATCTAACCCTAAACATAACCCCTAACCCTAATCCAAACCCTAAACCTGACCTTAAAAGTAACGTGAGCACAAACCCAAACTCCAGCCCTAACCATAAAAATAACCCTCACCCTAGCCTAAACATCATCCAAACCCTAACCCTAACCTTAGCCCTAACCTAAACCTAAGCAAAACCCTTACCTTAAACCTAACTCTAACCATAACACTAGTCCATCTGAAACCCTAAACCTAACCCTTACGATAGCCCTGAACCTAACCCTAACCCTAAACATAATCCTAATCCTAAACCTAACCCTAACTCTAAACTTGACCCTAAATAGAACACTAGCTCTGACCCTAAATACAGCACTAACTCTAACCCTAAACTTGGACGTAAACCTAAATATTACCCTACACCTAACCCTAACCCTAAACCTAACCCTAACTCGAACTCTAACCCTAATCATAACACTTACCCTAAACCCTCACCTTAACTGTAAAACTAACCGTAGCCTTCACTCTAACCCCTAACCGTAGCCCACAACCCTAACCCTAATGCTAACCCTAGCCCTAACCACAACACTAACCTGAAACCCCTAAGCCATAAAGATAACACTAACCCTAACGCAAACCCTAACCTATAACACCAAAACCTAAGCTAAACCTTAACACTATCCCTCACCCTAACTCTAACACTAACCCGAAACCTAATCATAAACCTAACCCTAACACTGAACCAAACTTAACCATGACCAGAACCACAATGCCTAACCGAAACCCTCACCCAAACCCTAACCCTAAACTACACCTCTAAACCCTAACACCTTACCATAACCATAATCCTAACTCTACCCAACCCTAACCATAAACCTAACACTCACCCCAACCACAATGCCTAACACAAATCGTAACCCTAACTGTTACACTTAACTTAACCCTAACCTAAAATCTAACCCTAACCCTAAAACTAAACACAACCCATAAACTTAACCCTAACCCTAAACATAAACTTAACACTAACCTGAAAACGAACCCAAACCTTAGCCATAACCCTAACCCTCACCCTACTTTACTTCACCCTATCCCTAACCTAAAGCTAACCCTAACTTTAACCCTAATCCTACCCCTAAACCTAACCCTAACCTTAACCTTGGCCCATCTGTAACCCTCAACCTAACCCTTATAATAACTCTGACACTAACCCTCGCCCGAAACCTAATTCTAATCCTAACCCGGACGTAACCCTAACCTAACCTTAACCCTAACTTTAAGCCTACCATAAACTTAACCTAAACCTAACCCCTAACCCAACTCTAACCCTAAACCTAGCCCTAACCCTAACCGTAACAGTTACGCAAAACCCTCACCTTAACTGTAAACGTAAATCTAACTCTTACCGTAACCCTAAACTTAACCCTAATTATAACCCTATCCTAAACCTAACTGAAACACTAACCACTAACCCTAACTCTAACCCTAATGCTTAGCCTAAACCTAACCTTAACCCTAAACCTAACCTTAACCACTAATCCTAACTCTAACCCTAACCCGAAACCAAACCCTCACACTTAACCAAAATTTCAACCTAACCATAACCCTAAACCTACCCTAACTTCATTCAAACCCTAACCCTAAGCTAAACTAACACTAAACCTAACCCTAACCCTAAACCTAAATCTAACCCTAACCCTGAATCTAACCTGAACTCTAAACCCAAAGCCTAAACCTGACCCTAACATTAATCCAAACACCTACCCCAACCCTAACCCTCATCCTTAACCTAAATTTCACCCTAAACCTAAGCCTAAAGCACTATCACCATACTCTAGCCCTAACTCTAAACTAACCTAACTCTAACCCTGAACCTTACTGTAGCACCCAAAAACATCAGCTTAATGTAAACATAACACTAATCCTCACACGAAACCCTAACCCTTTCCCTAACCCTATCCCTCATCCTAACCCTAAACCTGACGTAAACCTAACTCTTACCCTAACCTTAAACTTAACCTTAACCTTAACTCTACCCTAACCTTAACCGTAAACCTAACAATAACTCTAAACCTGACCTTAACCCTAACCCTAAGCCCTAGCACTAACTCTAAACCTAACCCTAACCTAGCCTTACACTTTACCGTAAACTTAGTCTTAACCCTAACCTGACCGCTACCTTAACCCTAATCTAAACCTAACCCTAACACTAACCTTAACCCTAAATCTAACATTAACCCTGAACCCCACTATTACCTGAAACTTCACCATGACCCTAACTCTAACCCTAACCATAACAATTACCCTAAACCCTCACCTTAACTGTAAACCTAAACCTAACCCTCACCATATCCCCAACCCTCACCCTAACGCCTAACTATATTCCTAACACTAAACCTAATGCTATCCCTAACCCTAACTGTAACCCTAACACGAACAGTAACCCTAATCGAACACTAACCCTAACATTCACCCTAAACTTAAACCTACCCTAACCATAAACCTAAAACTAGCACCCTAAACCTAACGTCTAACCCTAACCCTAATCCTAACCCTAACCCTAACTCTCACCCTTAACCTAAACTTCACACTAACCCTAAACCTAAAACTAACCCTAACACTAAACCTAACCCCTAACCCTAAACTGGACCCTAAATCTAACCATAACACTAACCTGAACACAAACCCAAACTCTAGCCCTAACCCTAAAAGTAACCCTCAGCCTATGCTAAGCTTCAACCAAATCCTAACCCTAACCATAACCGTAAACGTAAACCTAGCCCAAACCCTAACCTTAAACCTAACTCTAACCGTAAAGCTAGTCCATCTGTAACCCTAAACCTAAGCCTTACAATAGCTCTGAACCTAACCCTAATCCTAAGCCCAACAATAGACCTAATCCTAAACCTAACCCGAACTCTAAACTTGACCCTAAATAGAACACTAACTCTAACCCTAAACCAGGACTTGAACCTAAAACTTACCCTGCACCTAACCCTGCACCTAACCCTAACTCTAACTCTAACCCTAATCCTAACACTTGCCCTAAAACCTAACCTTAACTGCAATACTAACTGTAACCCTCACCTAACCCCTAACCGTACCCCCAAAAGCGAACCCTAATGCTATCCCTAACCCTAACCCTAACACTCACCTGAAAACCTAAGCCCTAACGATAACCCTAACCCAAAACCTAACCCCTAGCACCAAAGCCTAACCCTAACTCTAACACTAACCCTAAACCTAATCATAAAACTAACCCTAACCCTAAACCAAACCTAACCATGACCAGAACCACAATGCCTAACCGGAACCCTCACCCAAGCCCTAACCCCAAACTTCTCCTCTAATCCCTAACACCTTACCATAACCATAATCCTAACCCTACCCAACCCTAATCCTAAACCTAATCCTCACACCAACCACAATGCCTAACACAAACCGTAAACCTAACCCTAACCGTAACACTGAACTTAACCCTAACCTAAAATCTACCCCTAACCCTAAAAGTAAACAGAACCCCTAAACTTATTCCTAACCCTAAACATAACCTTAACACTAACCTGAAAACTCAAGCAAACCTTAGCCATAACCCTAACCCTCACCCTATCTTAAACTTCACCCTATCCCTAATCTAAAGCACACCCTAACTTTAACCCTGACCGTAACCTTAACCTTGACCCACCTGTAACCCCAAACCTAACCCTTACAATAACTCTGACCCTAACCCTCACCCTAAACCTAATCCTAATCCTAACCCTGACCCTAACCCTAACCAAACCTTAACCCTAACTTTACCCTACCATAAACTTAAACCTAACCCTAACCGGTAACCCGAAATCTAAACCTAACCCTAGCCCTAGCCCTACACCTAACCCTAACCCTAAATGTAACACTTACTCAAAACCCTCACCTTAACTGTAAACATAAATCTAACTCTTAACCTAACCTTAAATATAAACCTACCCTAAACCTAACCGAAACACTAACACCTAACTCGAAATCAAATCCTGATGTTTAGCCTAAACCTAACCTTAACCCTAAGCCTAACCCTAACCACTAACCCTAATTCTAACCCTAACCCTAAGCCTGATCCTATACCGAACCCTAACCCTTACCCTAAACCTGACCCTAACATTAACCGAAACACCGAACCCTAACCCAAACCCTAAACCTAACCCTAACCTTAACCCAAACACCTAACCCTAACGCTAACCCTAACCCTCATCCTTAACATAAATTTCAAGATAAACCTAAGCCTAACCTTAACCCTAAAACTAAACCTAACCCTAAACTATCCCCTAAATATAGCCCTAAACCTAAACCTCATCCTAACCCTAACTACAACCCTGACCTAACCGTAACACTGTAAAACATCAGCTTAAGTGTAAACCTAACACTAACCCTCCCACGAACACCTAACCCTTTCCCTAACCCTAACCCTAATCCTAACCTTAACCCTGACCTAAACCTAACACTTACCCTAACGCTAAGCTTAACCTTAACTCCACCCTAAAACTAACAAAAACTCTAAACCTGACCCTACCTCTTACCCTAAACCCTAGTACTAGCTCTAACTCTAAACCTAACCCTAACCTAGCCCTACCCTTTACCGTAAACCTAGCCTTAACCCTAACCTTACCCCTACCGTAACCCTAACCCTAACACTAAACTTAACCCTAACTGTAATCTTAGCCCTAACCCTTACCCTGACCCTGACTATTAACTGAAACTTCACCCTAAACCTAACCCAAACGCTAACTCGAACCCTAACTATAACACTTACCCTAAACCCTCACCTTAACTGTAAACCTAACCCTAACCCACACCCTAACCACAACCCTCACCCTAACCCCTAACCGTATCCCCAAACCTAAACCTAATGCTATCCGTAACCCTATCCCTAACCCAAACACGAACATTAAACCTAATCTAACCCTAACTCTAACATGAACCCAACCCTAACCATAAACCTAACGTTAGCATCCTAAATCTAACCTCTAACACTAACTATAATCCTAACCCTAATTCTAACTCTTATCCTAACCCTCACCCTTAACCTAAACTTCACACTAACCCTAAACCAAAACATAACCCTAACCCTAAACATAACCCCTAACCCTAACCTGAACCCTAGCCTTAAAGCTAACCTGAACACAAACCCAAACTCTAGCCCTAACCATAAAAATAACCCTCACCCTATCCTAAACTTCATCCAAACTCTAACACTACCTTAAACCTAAACCTAACCCAAACCCTAACCTTAAACCTACCTCTAACCATAGCGCTAGTCCATCTGTAACCCTAAACCTAACCGTTACAATAAAAAAAAAAAAAAATTTTTTTTTTCCCTGAAATTAACCCTAAACCTAATCCTAGCCCTAGGCCTAATCCTAACCTAACCCTAACTGCACCCTTGACCCTAGAGAGAACACTAACTCTAACCCTAAACCTGGACCTAAACCTAAATCTTCCCCTACACCTAACCCTAAACCTAAAAATAACTCCAACTCTAACCCTAATCATAACACTTATCCTAAACCCACACTTTAACTGTAAAACTAACCGTAACCCTCACCCTAACCCCTAACCGTATCCCCCAAACCTAACCCTAATGCAATCCCTAACCTTAACCCTAAAACTAACCTGAAACCCCTGAGCCCTAACGATAACCCTAACTCTAACACAAACCCTAACCCCTAACACCAAAGCCTAATCCAAACCTTAACCCTAACTCTCACCCTAACTCTAACACTAACCCGAAACCGAATCACAAACCTAAACCAAACCCAATCATGACCAGAACCACAATTCCTAACCGGAACCCTCACCCAAACCCTAACCCTAAACTACACCTCTAACCACTAACACCTTACCATAAACCTAATCCTAACCTTTATCCTAACCCTCACCCTTAACCTAAACTTCACACTAACCCTAAACCAAAGCGTAACCCAAACCCTAAACATAACCCCTAACCCAAAACCGAACCCTAAACCTAACCTTAACACTAAGCTGAACACAAAACCAAACTTTAGCCCAAACCATAAAAATAACCCTCACCCTATCCTAAACTTCATCCAAACCCTAACCCTAAACCTAAACCTAACCCAAACCCTATCCTTGAACATAACTCTAACCATAATGCTAGTCCAAATGTAACCCTAAACCTAACCCTTACAATAGCCCTGAACCTAACCCTAAACCTAATCCTAACCCTAGACCTAAACCTAACCCTAACCCTAAATCTAACCTTGACCCTAAATTGAACACTGACTCTAACACTAAACCGGCACCTAAACCTAAATATTGCCCTACACCTAACCATAACCCAAACCCTAACCCCTAACACCAAAGCCTAACCCAAACCTTAACTCTAACTCGAACACTAACCTGAAACCTAATCATAAACCTAACCGTAACCCTAAACCAAACCTAACCATGGTCAGAACCACAATGCTTTACCAGAACCCTCACCCACCCCTAACCCTAAACTACACTTCTAACCCCTAACACCTTACCATAACCATAATCCTAAGCATACACAACCCTAACCCTAAACCTAAACCTCACCCCAACCACAATGCCTAACACAAACCGTAACCTTAGCTGTTTACACTAAACTTAACCCTAACCTAAAATCTAACCCTAACCCTAAAACTAAACACAACCCATAAACTTAACCCTAACCCTAAACATAACCTTAACACTAACCTGAAAACTAACCCAAACCTTAGCCATAACCCTAAGCCTCACCCTATCTTAAACTTCATCCTATCCCTAACCTAAAGCTAACCCTAACTTTAACCCTAAACCTAACCCTAACCTTAACCATGGCCCACTTGTAACCCTAAACCTAACCCTTACAATATCTCTGACCCTAACCCTCACCCTAAACCTAATCCTAACCCTGACCCTAACCCTAACCTAACCTTAACCTAACATTAAGGCTACCATAAACTTACACCTAACCCTAACCTCTAACCCTAACTCTAACTGTAACCCTAGCCCTAACCCTAACAGTAACACCCAAAACACTCAACTGTAAATGGAACTCTAACTCTTACCCTAACACTATTCTTAACCCTAAACAGAACCCTACCCTAAACCTTACCGAAACAATAACCCCTAACCCTAACTCTAAACCTAATCATTAGCCTAAACCTAAACTTAACCTTAAACCTAAAACATAAACACTCACCCGAACTCTAACCCTAACCCTAAACCTAAAACAAACCCTCACCCTTAACCAAAATTTCACCCTAACCATAACGCTAAACCTACCTTAAATTCATTCAAACCCTAACCAAAACTAAAACTAACCCTAACGCTAACACTAACCCCAAACCTAAAACTAAACATAACCTAAGCCTAACCCCTAACCCTAAACCTCATAATTAAAATAAACTTCACACTAAGCCTAACCCTAAAACTAAAAAAACAACCTAAACATGACACTAAAACTCCACCTAACCCTGACCCTAACCCTAACCCTAATCCTAAGCATAAACCTAATCCTAACCCTAACTCTAACCCTAACCCTAACTGTAACACCCTAAAACATCAGCTTAACTGTAAACCTGACACCAACCCTCACAAGAATCCCTAACCCATCCCCCAATCCTAACCCTATCCCTAATCCTAGCCCTAACCCTGAACTAAACCTAACCCTTACCGTAACCCTAAAATTAACCCTAACATTAACTCTACCCTAACCCTAAACTTAAGCCTAACAATAACTCTAAACGTAACCCTAACCCTAACCCAGCACTACCCTTTACTGTAAACCTAGCCTTCACAGTAACCTTACCCCTACCGTAACCCTAACCCTAAACCTAACCCTGACACTAACCTTAACCCTAACTCTAACCTTAACCCTAACCCTCACTATTAACTGAAACTTCACCCTAACCCTAACCCTAACTCTAACTCTAACCCTAACCATAACAATTAACCTAAACCCTCTCCTTAACGGTAAAACTAACACTAACACACACCCTAACCCTTAACCGTGTCCCCAACCCTAAACCTAATGCTATCCCTAAACTTATCCCTAACCCTAACTCTAACACGAAGAGTAACCCTAATCTAATCCTAACCCTAACATTAACCTTAAACTTAAGACTAGCCTAACCATGAACCTAAACCTAACACCCTAAACCTAATGTCTAACATTATAATTCTAACCCTAATCCTAACCCTTATCCTAACCCTCCCACTTAACCTGAACTTCACACTAATACTAACCCTGTTCGTAAATCTAACCCTAAACATAACCCCTAACCCTAATCCAAACCCTAAACCTGACCTTAAAAGTAACGTGAGCACAAACCCAAACTCCAGCCCTAACCATAAAAATAACCCTCACCCTAGCCTAAACATCATCCAAACCCTAACCCTAACCTTAGCCCTAACCTAAACCTAAGCAAAACCCTTACCTTAAACCTAACTCTAACCATAACACTAGTCCATCTGAAACCCTAAACCTAACCCTTACGATAGCCCTGAACCTAACCCTAACCCTAAACATAATCCTAATCCTAAACCTAACCCTAACTCTAAACTTGACCCTAAATAGAACACTAGCTCTGACCCTAAATACAGCACTAACTCTAACCCTAAACTTGGACGTAAACCTAAATATTACCCTACACCTAACCCTAACCCTAAACCTAACCCTAACTCGAACTCTAACCCTAATCATAACACTTACCCTAAACCCTCACCTTAACTGTAAAACTAACCGTAGCCTTCACTCTAACCCCTAACCGTAGCCCACAACCCTAACCCTAATGCTAACCCTAGCCCTAACCACAACACTAACCTGAAACCCCTAAGCCATAAAGATAACACTAACCCTAACGCAAACCCTAACCTATAACACCAAAACCTAAGCTAAACCTTAACACTATCCCTCACCCTAACTCTAACACTAACCCGAAACCTAATCATAAACCTAACCCTAACACTGAACCAAACTTAACCATGACCAGAACCACAATGCCTAACCGAAACCCTCACCCAAACCCTAACCCTAAACTACACCTCTAAACCCTAACACCTTACCATAACCATAATCCTAACTCTACCCAACCCTAACCATAAACCTAACACTCACCCCAACCACAATGCCTAACACAAATCGTAACCCTAACTGTTACACTTAACTTAACCCTAACCTAAAATCTAACCCTAACCCTAAAACTAAACACAACCCATAAACTTAACCCTAACCCTAAACATAAACTTAACACTAACCTGAAAACGAACCCAAACCTTAGCCATAACCCTAACCCTCACCCTACTTTACTTCACCCTATCCCTAACCTAAAGCTAACCCTAACTTTAACCCTAATCCTACCCCTAAACCTAACCCTAACCTTAACCTTGGCCCATCTGTAACCCTCAACCTAACCCTTATAATAACTCTGACACTAACCCTCGCCCGAAACCTAATTCTAATCCTAACCCGGACGTAACCCTAACCTAACCTTAACCCTAACTTTAAGCCTACCATAAACTTAACCTAAACCTAACCCCTAACCCAACTCTAACCCTAAACCTAGCCCTAACCCTAACCGTAACAGTTACGCAAAACCCTCACCTTAACTGTAAACGTAAATCTAACTCTTACCGTAACCCTAAACTTAACCCTAATTATAACCCTATCCTAAACCTAACTGAAACACTAACCACTAACCCTAACTCTAACCCTAATGCTTAGCCTAAACCTAACCTTAACCCTAAACCTAACCTTAACCACTAATCCTAACTCTAACCCTAACCCGAAACCAAACCCTCACACTTAACCAAAATTTCAACCTAACCATAACCCTAAACCTACCCTAACTTCATTCAAACCCTAACCCTAAGCTAAACTAACACTAAACCTAACCCTAACCCTAAACCTAAATCTAACCCTAACCCTGAATCTAACCTGAACTCTAAACCCAAAGCCTAAACCTGACCCTAACATTAATCCAAACACCTACCCCAACCCTAACCCTCATCCTTAACCTAAATTTCACCCTAAACCTAAGCCTAAAGCACTATCACCATACTCTAGCCCTAACTCTAAACTAACCTAACTCTAACCCTGAACCTTACTGTAGCACCCAAAAACATCAGCTTAATGTAAACATAACACTAATCCTCACACGAAACCCTAACCCTTTCCCTAACCCTATCCCTCATCCTAACCCTAAACCTGACGTAAACCTAACTCTTACCCTAACCTTAAACTTAACCTTAACCTTAACTCTACCCTAACCTTAACCGTAAACCTAACAATAACTCTAAACCTGACCTTAACCCTAACCCTAAGCCCTAGCACTAACTCTAAACCTAACCCTAACCTAGCCTTACACTTTACCGTAAACTTAGTCTTAACCCTAACCTGACCGCTACCTTAACCCTAATCTAAACCTAACCCTAACACTAACCTTAACCCTAAATCTAACATTAACCCTGAACCCCACTATTACCTGAAACTTCACCATGACCCTAACTCTAACCCTAACCATAACAATTACCCTAAACCCTCACCTTAACTGTAAACCTAAACCTAACCCTCACCATATCCCCAACCCTCACCCTAACGCCTAACTATATTCCTAACACTAAACCTAATGCTATCCCTAACCCTAACTGTAACCCTAACACGAACAGTAACCCTAATCGAACACTAACCCTAACATTCACCCTAAACTTAAACCTACCCTAACCATAAACCTAAAACTAGCACCCTAAACCTAACGTCTAACCCTAACCCTAATCCTAACCCTAACCCTAACTCTCACCCTTAACCTAAACTTCACACTAACCCTAAACCTAAAACTAACCCTAACACTAAACCTAACCCCTAACCCTAAACTGGACCCTAAATCTAACCATAACACTAACCTGAACACAAACCCAAACTCTAGCCCTAACCCTAAAAGTAACCCTCAGCCTATGCTAAGCTTCAACCAAATCCTAACCCTAACCATAACCGTAAACGTAAACCTAGCCCAAACCCTAACTTTAACCTAACTCTAACCGTAAAGCTAGTCCATCTGTAACCCTAAACCTAAGCCTTACAATAGCTCTGAACCTAACCCTAATCCTAAGCCCAACAATAGACCTAATCCTAAACCTAACCCGAACTCTAAACTTGACCCTAAATAGAACACTAACTCTAACCCTAAACCAGGACTTGAACCTAAAACTTACCCTGCACCTAACCCTGCACCTAACCCTAACTCTAACTCTAACCCTAATCCTAACACTTGCCCTAAAACCTAACCTTAACTGCAATACTAACTGTAACCCTCACCTAACCCCTAACCGTACCCCCAAAAGCGAACCCTAATGCTATCCCTAACCCTAACCCTAACACTCACCTGAAAACCTAAGCCCTAACGATAACCCTAACCCAAAACCTAACCCCTAGCACCAAAGCCTAACCCTAACTCTAACACTAACCCTAAACCTAATCATAAAACTAACCCTAACCCTAAACCAAACCTAACCATGACCAGAACCACAATGCCTAACCGGAACCCTCACCCAAGCCCTAACCCCAAACTACTCCTCTAATCCCTAACACCTTACCATAACCATAATCCTAACCCTACCCAACCCTAATCCTAAACCTAATCCTCACACCAACCACAATGCCTAACACAAACCGTAAACCTAACCCTAACCGTAACACTGAACTTAACCCTAACCTAAAATCTACCCCTAACCCTAAAAGTAAACAGAACCCATAAACTTATTCCTAACCCTAAACATAACCTTAACACTAACCTGAAAACTCAAGCAAACCTTAGCCATAACCCTAACCCTCACCCTATCTTAAACTTCACCCTATCCCTAATCTAAAGCACACCCTAACTTTAACCCTGACCGTAACCTTAACCTTGACCCACCTGTAACCCCAAACCTAACCCTTACAATAACTCTGACCCTAACCCTCACCCTAAACCTAATCCTAATCCTAACCCTGACCCTAACCCTAACCAAACCTTAACCCTAACTTTACCCTACCATAAACTTAAACCTAACCCTAACCGGTAACCCGAAATCTAAACCTAACCCTAGCCCTAGCCCTACACCTAACCCTAACCCTAAATGTAACACTTACTCAAAACCCTCACCTTAACTGTAAACATAAATCTAACTCTTAACCTAACCTTAAATATAAACCTACCCTAAACCTAACCGAAACACTAACACCTAACTCGAAATCAAATCCTGATGTTTAGCCTAAACCTAACCTTAACCCTAAGCCTAACCCTAACCACTAACCCTAATTCTAACCCTAACCCTAAGCCTGATCCTATACCGAACCCTAACCCTTACCCTAAACCTGACCCTAACATTAACCGAAACACCGAACCCTAACCCAAACACTAAACCTAACCCTAACCTTAACCCAAACACCTAACCCTAACGCTAACCCTAACCCTCATCCTTAACATAAATTTCAAGATAAACCTAAGCCTAACCTTAACCCTAAAACTAAACCTAACCCTAAACTATCCCCTAAATATAGCCCTAAACCTAAACCTCATCCTAACCCTAACTACAACCCTGACCTAACCGTAACACTGTAAAACATCAGCTTAAGTGTAAACCTAACACTAACCCTCCCACGAACACCTAACCCTTTCCCTAACCCTAACCCTAATCCTAACCTTAACCCTGACCTAAACCTAACACTTACCCTAACGCTAAGCTTAACCTTAACTCCACCCTAAAACTAACAAAAACTCTAAACCTGACCCTACCTCTTACCCTAAACCCTAGTACTAGCTCTAACTCTAAACCTAACCCTAACCTAGCCCTACCCTTTACCGTAAACCTAGCCTTAACCCTAACCTTACCCCTACCGTAACCCTAACCCTAACACTAAACTTAACCCTAACTGTAATCTTAGCCCTAACCCTTACCCTGACCCTGACTATTAACTGAAACTTCACCCTAAACCTAACCCAAACGCTAACTCGAACCCTAACTAGAACACTTACCCTAAACCCTCACCTTAACTGTAAACCTAACCCTAACCCACACCCTAACCACAACCCTCACCCTAACCCCTAACCGTATCCCCAAACCTAAACCTAATGCTATCCCTAACCCTATCCCTAACCCAAACACGAACATTAAACCTAATCTAACCCTAACTCTAACATGAACCCAACCCTAACCATAAACCTAACGTTAGCATCCTAAATCTAACCTCTAACACTAACTATAATCCTAACCCTAATTCTAACTCTTATCCTAACCCTCACCCTTAACCTAAACTTCACACTAACCCTAAACCAAAACATAACCCTAACCCTAAACATAACCCCTAACCCTAACCTGAACCCTAGCCTTAAAGCTAACCTGAACACAAACCCAAACTCTAGCCCTAACCATAAAAATAACCCTCACCCTATCCTAAACTTCATCCAAACTCTAACACTACCTTAAACCTAAACCTAACCCAAACCCTAACCTTAAACCTACCTCTAACCATAGCGCTAGTCCATCTGTAACCCTAAACCTAACCGTTACAATAGCCCTGAAATTAACCCTAAACCTAATCCTAGCCCTAGGCCTAATCCTAACCTAACCCTAACTGCACCCTTGACCCTAGAGAGAACACTAACTCTAACCCTAAACCTGGACCTAAACCTAAATCTTCCCCTACACCTAACCCTAAACCTAAAAATAACTCCAACTCTAACCCTAATCATAACACTTATCCTAAACCCACACTTTAACTGTAAAACTAACCGTAACCCTCACCCTAACCCCTAACCGTATCCCCCAAACCTAACCCTAATGCAATCCCTAACCTTAACCCTAAAACTAACCTGCAACCCCTGAGCCCTAACGATAACCCTAACTCTAACACAAACCCTAACCCCTAACACCAAAGCCTAATCCAAACCTTAACCCTAACTCTCACCCTAACTCTAACACTAACCCGAAACCGAATCACAAACCTAAACCAAACCCAATCATGACCAGAACCACAATTCCTAACCGGAACCCTCACCCAAACCCTAACCCTAAACTACACCTCTAACCACTAACACCTTACCATAAACCTAATCCTAACCTTTATCCTAACCCTCACCCTTAACCTAAACTTCACACTAACCCTAAACCAAAGCGTAACCCAAACCCTAAACATAACCCCTAACCCAAAACCGAACCCTAAACCTAACCTTAACACTAAGCTGAACACAAAACCAAACTTTAGCCCAAACCATAAAAATAACCCTCACCCTATCCTAAACTTCATCCAAACCCTAACCCTAAACCTAAACCTAACCCAAACCCTATCCTTGAACATAACTCTAACCATAATGCTAGTCCAAATGTAACCCTAAACCTAACCCTTACAATAGCCCTGAACCTAACCCTAAACCTAATCCTAACCCTAGACCTAAACCTAACCCTAACCCTAAATCTAACCTTGACCCTAAATTGAACACTGACTCTAACACTAAACCGGCACCTAAACCTAAATATTGCCCTACACCTAACCATAACCCAAACCCTAACCCCTAACACCAAAGCCTAACCCAAACCTTAACTCTAACTCGAACACTAACCTGAAACCTAATCATAAACCTAACCGTAACCCTAAACCAAACCTAACCATGGTCAGAACCACAATGCTTTACCAGAACCCTCACCCACCCCTAACCCTAAACTACACTTCTAACCCCTAACACCTTACCATAACCATAATCCTAAGCATACACAACCCTAACCCTAAACCTAAACCTCACCCCAACCACAATGCCTAACACAAACCGTAACCTTAGCTGTTTACACTAAACTTAACCCTAACCTAAAATCTAACCCTAACCCTAAAACTAAACACAACCCATAAACTTAACCCTAACCCTAAACATAACCTTAACACTAACCTGAAAACTAACCCAAACCTTAGCCATAACCCTAAGCCTCACCCTATCTTAAACTTCATCCTATCCCTAACCTAAAGCTAACCCTAACTTTAACCCTAAACCTAACCCTAACCTTAACCATGGCCCACTTGTAACCCTAAACCTAACCCTTACAATATCTCTGACCCTAACCCTCACCCTAAACCTAATCCTAACCCTGACCCTAACCCTAACCTAACCTTAACCTAACATTAAGGCTACCATAAACTTACACCTAACCCTAACCTCTAACCCTAACTCTAACTGTAACCCTAGCCCTAACCCTAACAGTAACACCCAAAACACTCAACTGTAAATGGAACTCTAACTCTTACCCTAACACTATTCTTAACCCTAAACAGAACCCTACCCTAAACCTTACCGAAACAATAACCCCTAACCCTAACTCTAAACCTAATCATTAGCCTAAACCTAAACTTAACCTTAAACCTAAAACATAAACACTCACCCGAACTCTAACCCTAACCCTAAACCTAAAACAAACCCTCACCCTTAACCAAAATTTCACCCTAACCATAACGCTAAACCTACCTTAAATTCATTCAAACCCTAACCAAAACTAAAACTAACCCTAACGCTAACACTAACCCCAAACCTAAAACTAAACATAACCTAAGCCTAACCCCTAACCCTAAACCTCATAATTAAAATAAACTTCACACTAAGCCTAACCCTAAAACTAAAAAAACAACCTAAACATGACACTAAAACTCCACCTAACCCTGACCCTAACCCTAACCCTAATCCTAAGCATAAACCTAATCCTAACCCTAACTCTAACCCTAACCCTAACTGTAACACCCTAAAACATCAGCTTAACTGTAAACCTGACACCAACCCTCACAAGAATCCCTAACCCATCCCCCAATCCTAACCCTATCCCTAATCCTAGCCCTAACCCTGAACTAAACCTAACCCTTACCGTAACCCTAAAATTAACCCTAACATTAACTCTACCCTAACCCTAAACTTAAGCCTAACAATAACTCTAAACGTAACCCTAACCCTAACCCAGCACTACCCTTTACTGTAAACCTAGCCTTCACAGTAACCTTACCCCTACCGTAACCCTAACCCTAAACCTAACCCTGACACTAACCTTAACCCTAACTCTAACCTTAACCCTAACCCTCACTATTAACTGAAACTTCACCCTAACCCTAACCCTAACTCTAACTCTAACCCTAACCATAACAATTAACCTAAACCCTCTCCTTAACGGTAAAACTAACACTAACACACACCCTAACCCTTAACCGTGTCCCCAACCCTAAACCTAATGCTATCCCTAAACTTATCCCTAACCCTAACTCTAACACGAAGAGTAACCCTAATCTAATCCTAACCCTAACATTAACCTTAAACTTAAGACTAGCCTAACCATGAACCTAAACCTAACACCCTAAACCTAATGTCTAACATTATAATTCTAACCCTAATCCTAACCCTTATCCTAACCCTCCCACTTAACCTGAACTTCACACTAATACTAACCCTGTTCGTAAATCTAACCCTAAACATAACCCCTAACCCTAATCCAAACCCTAAACCTGACCTTAAAAGTAACGTGAGCACAAACCCAAACTCCAGCCCTAACCATAAAAATAACCCTCACCCTAGCCTAAACATCATCCAAACCCTAACCCTAACCTTAGCCCTAACCTAAACCTAAGCAAAACCCTTACCTTAAACCTAACTCTAACCATAACACTAGTCCATCTGAAACCCTAAACCTAACCCTTACGATAGCCCTGAACCTAACCCTAACCCTAAACATAATCCTAATCCTAAACCTAACCCTAACTCTAAACTTGACCCTAAATAGAACACTAGCTCTGACCCTAAATACAGCACTAACTCTAACCCTAAACTTGGACGTAAACCTAAATATTACCCTACACCTAACCCTAACCCTAAACCTAACCCTAACTCGAACTCTAACCCTAATCATAACACTTACCCTAAACCCTCACCTTAACTGTAAAACTAACCGTAGCCTTCACTCTAACCCCTAACCGTAGCCCACAACCCTAACCCTAATGCTAACCCTAGCCCTAACCACAACACTAACCTGAAACCCCTAAGCCATAAAGATAACACTAACCCTAACGCAAACCCTAACCTATAACACCAAAACCTAAGCTAAACCTTAACACTATCCCTCACCCTAACTCTAACACTAACCCGAAACCTAATCATAAACCTAACCCTAACACTGAACCAAACTTAACCATGACCAGAACCACAATGCCTAACCGAAACCCTCACCCAAACCCTAACCCTAAACTACACCTCTAAACCCTAACACCTTACCATAACCATAATCCTAACTCTACCCAACCCTAACCATAAACCTAACACTCACCCCAACCACAATGCCTAACACAAATCGTAACCCTAACTGTTACACTTAACTTAACCCTAACCTAAAATCTAACCCTAACCCTAAAACTAAACACAACCCATAAACTTAACCCTAACCCTAAACATAAACTTAACACTAACCTGAAAACGAACCCAAACCTTAGCCATAACCCTAACCCTCACCCTACTTTACTTCACCCTATCCCTAACCTAAAGCTAACCCTAACTTTAACCCTAATCCTACCCCTAAACCTAACCCTAACCTTAACCTTGGCCCATCTGTAACCCTCAACCTAACCCTTATAATAACTCTGACACTAACCCTCGCCCGAAACCTAATTCTAATCCTAACCCGGACGTAACCCTAACCTAACCTTAACCCTAACTTTAAGCCTACCATAAACTTAACCTAAACCTAACCCCTAACCCAACTCTAACCCTAAACCTAGCCCTAACCCTAACCGTAACAGTTACGCAAAACCCTCACCTTAACTGTAAACGTAAATCTAACTCTTACCGTAACCCTAAACTTAACCCTAATTATAACCCTATCCTAAACCTAACTGAAACACTAACCACTAACCCTAACTCTAACCCTAATGCTTAGCCTAAACCTAACCTTAACCCTAAACCTAACCTTAACCACTAATCCTAACTCTAACCCTAACCCGAAACCAAACCCTCACACTTAACCAAAATTTCAACCTAACCATAACCCTAAACCTACCCTAACTTCATTCAAACCCTAACCCTAAGCTAAACTAACACTAAACCTAACCCTAACCCTAAACCTAAATCTAACCCTAACCCTGAATCTAACCTGAACTCTAAACCCAAAGCCTAAACCTGACCCTAACATTAATCCAAACACCTACCCCAACCCTAACCCTCATCCTTAACCTAAATTTCACCCTAAACCTAAGCCTAAAGCACTATCACCATACTCTAGCCCTAACTCTAAACTAACCTAACTCTAACCCTGAACCTTACTGTAGCACCCAAAAACATCAGCTTAATGTAAACATAACACTAATCCTCACACGAAACCCTAACCCTTTCCCTAACCCTATCCCTCATCCTAACCCTAAACCTGACGTAAACCTAACTCTTACCCTAACCTTAAACTTAACCTTAACCTTAACTCTACCCTAACCTTAACCGTAAACCTAACAATAACTCTAAACCTGACCTTAACCCTAACCCTAAGCCCTAGCACTAACTCTAAACCTAACCCTAACCTAGCCTTACACTTTACCGTAAACTTAGTCTTAACCCTAACCTGACCGCTACCTTAACCCTAATCTAAACCTAACCCTAACACTAACCTTAACCCTAAATCTAACATTAACCCTGAACCCCACTATTACCTGAAACTTCACCATGACCCTAACTCTAACCCTAACCATAACAATTACCCTAAACCCTCACCTTAACTGTAAACCTAAACCTAACCCTCACCATATCCCCAACCCTCACCCTAACGCCTAACTATATTCCTAACACTAAACCTAATGCTATCCCTAACCCTAACTGTAACCCTAACACGAACAGTAACCCTAATCGAACACTAACCCTAACATTCACCCTAAACTTAAACCTACCCTAACCATAAACCTAAAACTAGCACCCTAAACCTAACGTCTAACCCTAACCCTAATCCTAACCCTAACCCTAACTCTCACCCTTAACCTAAACTTCACACTAACCCTAAACCTAAAACTAACCCTAACACTAAACCTAACCCCTAACCCTAAACTGGACCCTAAATCTAACCATAACACTAACCTGAACACAAACCCAAACTCTAGCCCTAACCCTAAAAGTAACCCTCAGCCTATGCTAAGCTTCAACCAAATCCTAACCCTAACCATAACCGTAAACGTAAACCTAGCCCAAACCCTAACCTTAAACCTAACTCTAACCGTAAAGCTAGTCCATCTGTAACCCTAAACCTAAGCCTTACAATAGCTCTGAACCTAACCCTAATCCTAAGCCCAACAATAGACCTAATCCTAAACCTAACCCGAACTCTAAACTTGACCCTAAATAGAACACTAACTCTAACCCTAAACCAGGACTTGAACCTAAAACTTACCCTGCACCTAACCCTGCACCTAACCCTAACTCTAACTCTAACCCTAATCCTAACACTTGCCCTAAAACCTAACCTTAACTGCAATACTAACTGTAACCCTCACCTAACCCCTAACCGTACCCCCAAAAGCGAACCCTAATGCTATCCCTAACCCTAACCCTAACACTCACCTGAAAACCTAAGCCCTAACGATAACCCTAACCCAAAACCTAACCCCTAGCACCAAAGCCTAACCCTAACTCTAACACTAACCCTAAACCTAATCATAAAACTAACCCTAACCCTAAACCAAACCTAACCATGACCAGAACCACAATGCCTAACCGGAACCCTCACCCAAGCCCTAACCCCAAACTACTCCTCTAATCCCTAACACCTTACCATAACCATAATCCTAACCCTACCCAACCCTAATCCTAAACCTAATCCTCACACCAACCACAATGCCTAACACAAACCGTAAACCTAACCCTAACCGTAACACTGAACTTAACCCTAACCTAAAATCTACCCCTAACCCTAAAAGTAAACAGAACCCATAAACTTATTCCTAACCCTAAACATAACCTTAACACTAACCTGAAAACTCAAGCAAACCTTAGCCATAACCCTAACCCTCACCCTATCTTAAACTTCACCCTATCCCTAATCTAAAGCACACCCTAACTTTAACCCTGACCCTAACCTTAACCTTGACCCACCTGTAACCCCAAACCTAACCCTTACAATAACTCTGACCCTAACCCTCACCCTAAACCTAATCCTAATCCTAACCCTGACCCTAACCCTAACCAAACCTTAACCCTAACTTTACCCTACCATAAACTTAAACCTAACCCTAACCGGTAACCCGAAATCTAAACCTAACCCTAGCCCTAGCCCTACACCTAACCCTAACCCTAAATGTAACACTTACTCAAAACCCTCACCTTAACTGTAAACATAAATCTAACTCTTAACCTAACCTTAAATATAAACCTACCCTAAACCTAACCGAAACACTAACACCTAACTCGAAATCAAATCCTGATGTTTAGCCTAAACCTAACCTTAACCCTAAGCCTAACCCTAACCACTAACCCTAATTCTAACCCTAACCCTAAGCCTGATCCTATACCGAACCCTAACCCTTACCCTAAACCTGACCCTAACATTAACCGAAACACCGAACCCTAACCCAAACCCTAAACCTAACCCTAACCTTAACCCAAACACCTAACCCTAACGCTAACCCTAACCCTCATCCTTAACATAAATTTCAAGATAAACCTAAGCCTAACCTTAACCCTAAAACTAAACCTAACCCTAAACTATCCCCTAAATATAGCCCTAAACCTAAACCTCATCCTAACCCTAACTACAACCCTGACCTAACCGTAACACTGTAAAACATCAGCTTAAGTGTAAACCTAACACTAACCCTCCCACGAACACCTAACCCTTTCCCTAACCCTAACCCTAATCCTAACCTTAACCCTGACCTAAACCTAACACTTACCCTAACGCTAAGCTTAACCTTAACTCCACCCTAAAACTAACAAAAACTCTAAACCTGACCCTACCTCTTACCCTAAACCCTAGTACTAGCTCTAACTCTAAACCTAACCCTAACCTAGCCCTACCCTTTACCGTAAACCTAGCCTTAACCCTAACCTTACCCCTACCGTAACCCTAACCCTAACACTAAACTTAACCCTAACTGTAATCTTAGCCCTAACCCTTACCCTGACCCTGACTATTAACTGAAACTTCACCCTAAACCTAACCCAAACGCTAACTCGAACCCTAACTAGAACACTTACCCTAAACCCTCACCTTAACTGTAAACCTAACCCTAACCCACACCCTAACCACAACCCTCACCCTAACCCCTAACCGTATCCCCAAACCTAAACCTAATGCTATCCCTAACCCTATCCCTAACCCAAACACGAACATTAAACCTAATCTAACCCTAACTCTAACATGAACCCAACCCTAACCATAAACCTAACGTTAGCATCCTAAATCTAACCTCTAACACTAACTATAATCCTAACCCTAATTCTAACTCTTATCCTAACCCTCACCCTTAACCTAAACTTCACACTAACCCTAAACCAAAACATAACCCTAACCCTAAACATAACCCCTAACCCTAACCTGAACCCTAGCCTTAAAGCTAACCTGAACACAAACCCAAACTCTAGCCCTAACCATAAAAATAACCCTCACCCTATCCTAAACTTCATCCAAACTCTAACACTACCTTAAACCTAAACCTAACCCAAACCCTAACCTTAAACCTACCTCTAACCATAGCGCTAGTCCATCTGTAACCCTAAACCTAACCGTTACAATAGCCCTGAAATTAACCCTAAACCTAATCCTAGCCCTAGGCCTAATCCTAACCTAACCCTAACTGCACCCTTGACCCTAGAGAGAACACTAACTCTAACCCTAAACCTGGACCTAAACCTAAATCTTCCCCTACACCTAACCCTAAACCTAAAAATAACTCCAACTCTAACCCTAATCATAACACTTATCCTAAACCCACACTTTAACTGTAAAACTAACCGTAACCCTCACCCTAACCCCTAACCGTATCCCCCAAACCTAACCCTAATGCAATCCCTAACCTTAACCCTAAAACTAACCTGCAACCCCTGAGCCCTAACGATAACCCTAACTCTAACACAAACCCTAACCCCTAACACCAAAGCCTAATCCAAACCTTAACCCTAACTCTCACCCTAACTCTAACACTAACCCGAAACCGAATCACAAACCTAAACCAAACCCAATCATGACCAGAACCACAATTCCTAACCGGAACCCTCACCCAAACCCTAACCCTAAACTACACCTCTAACCACTAACACCTTACCATAAACCTAATCCTAACCTTTATCCTAACCCTCACCCTTAACCTAAACTTCACACTAACCCTAAACCAAAGCGTAACCCAAACCCTAAACATAACCCCTAACCCAAAACCGAACCCTAAACCTAACCTTAACACTAAGCTGAACACAAAACCAAACTTTAGCCCAAACCATAAAAATAACCCTCACCCTATCCTAAACTTCATCCAAACCCTAACCCTAAACCTAAACCTAACCCAAACCCTATCCTTGAACATAACTCTAACCATAATGCTAGTCCAAATGTAACCCTAAACCTAACCCTTACAATAGCCCTGAACCTAACCCTAAACCTAATCCTAACCCTAGACCTAAACCTAACCCTAACCCTAAATCTAACCTTGACCCTAAATTGAACACTGACTCTAACACTAAACCGGCACCTAAACCTAAATATTGCCCTACACCTAACCATAACCCAAACCCTAACCCCTAACACCAAAGCCTAACCCAAACCTTAACTCTAACTCGAACACTAACCTGAAACCTAATCATAAACCTAACCGTAACCCTAAACCAAACCTAACCATGGTCAGAACCACAATGCTTTACCAGAACCCTCACCCACCCCTAACCCTAAACTACACTTCTAACCCCTAACACCTTACCATAACCATAATCCTAAGCATACACAACCCTAACCCTAAACCTAAACCTCACCCCAACCACAATGCCTAACACAAACCGTAACCTTAGCTGTTTACACTAAACTTAACCCTAACCTAAAATCTAACCCTAACCCTAAAACTAAACACAACCCATAAACTTAACCCTAACCCTAAACATAACCTTAACACTAACCTGAAAACTAACCCAAACCTTAGCCATAACCCTAAGCCTCACCCTATCTTAAACTTCATCCTATCCCTAACCTAAAGCTAACCCTAACTTTAACCCTAAACCTAACCCTAACCTTAACCATGGCCCACTTGTAACCCTAAACCTAACCCTTACAATATCTCTGACCCTAACCCTCACCCTAAACCTAATCCTAACCCTGACCCTAACCCTAACCTAACCTTAACCTAACATTAAGGCTACCATAAACTTACACCTAACCCTAACCTCTAACCCTAACTCTAACTGTAACCCTAGCCCTAACCCTAACAGTAACACCCAAAACACTCAACTGTAAATGGAACTCTAACTCTTACCCTAACACTATTCTTAACCCTAAACAGAACCCTACCCTAAACCTTACCGAAACAATAACCCCTAACCCTAACTCTAAACCTAATCATTAGCCTAAACCTAAACTTAACCTTAAACCTAAAACATAAACACTCACCCGAACTCTAACCCTAACCCTAAACCTAAAACAAACCCTCACCCTTAACCAAAATTTCACCCTAACCATAACGCTAAACCTACCTTAAATTCATTCAAACCCTAACCAAAACTAAAACTAACCCTAACGCTAACACTAACCCCAAACCTAAAACTAAACATAACCTAAGCCTAACCCCTAACCCTAAACCTCATAATTAAAATAAACTTCACACTAAGCCTAACCCTAAAACTAAAAAAACAACCTAAACATGACACTAAAACTCCACCTAACCCTGACCCTAACCCTAACCCTAATCCTAAGCATAAACCTAATCCTAACCCTAACTCTAACCCTAACCCTAACTGTAACACCCTAAAACATCAGCTTAACTGTAAACCTGACACCAACCCTCACAAGAATCCCTAACCCATCCCCCAATCCTAACCCTATCCCTAATCCTAGCCCTAACCCTGAACTAAACCTAACCCTTACCCTAACCCTAACATTAACTCTACCCTAACCCTAAACTTAAGCCTAACAATAACTCTAAACGTAACCCTAACCCTAACCCAGCACTACCCTTTACTGTAAACCTAGCCTTCACAGTAACCTTACCCCTACCGTAACCCTAACCCTAAACCTAACCCTGACACTAACCTTAACCCTAACTCTAACCTTAACCCTAACCCTCACTATTAACTGAAACTTCATCCTAACCCTAACCCTAACTCTAACTCTAACCCTAACCATAACAATTAACCTAAACCCTCTCCTTAACGGTAAAACTAACACTAACACACACCCTAACCCTTAACCGTGTCCCCAACCCTAAACCTAATGCTATCCCTAAACTTATCCCTAACCCTAACTCTAACACGAAGAGTAACCCTAATCTAATCCTAACCCTAACATTAACCTTAAACTTAAGACTAGCCTAACCATGAACCTAAACCTAACACCCTAAACCTAATGTCTAACATTATAATTCTAACCCTAATCCTAACCCTTATCCTAACCCTCCCACTTAACCTGAACTTCACACTAATACTAACCCTGTTCGTAAATCTAACCCTAAACATAACCCCTAACCCTAATCCAAACCCTAAACCTGACCTTAAAAGTAACGTGAGCACAAACCCAAACTCCAGCCCTAACCATAAAAATAACCCTCACCCTAGCCTAAACATCATCCAAACCCTAACCCTAACCTTAGCCCTAACCTAAACCTAAGCAAAACCCTTACCTTAAACCTAACTCTAACCATAACACTAGTCCATCTGAAACCCTAAACCTAACCCTTACGATAGCCCTGAACCTAACCCTAACCCTAAACATAATCCTAATCCTAAACCTAACCCTAACTCTAAACTTGACCCTAAATAGAACACTAGCTCTGACCCTAAATACAGCACTAACTCTAACCCTAAACTTGGACGTAAACCTAAATATTACCCTACACCTAACCCTAACCCGAAACCTAACCCTAACTCGAACTCTAACCCTAATCATAACACTTACCCTAAACCCTCACCTTAACTGTAAAACTAACCGTAGCCTTCACTCTAACCCCTAACCGTAGCCCACAACCCTAACCCTAATGCTAACCCTAGCCCTAACCACAACACTAACCTGAAACCCCTAAGCCATAAAGATAACACTAACCCTAACGCAAACCCTAACCTATAACACCAAAACCTAAGCTAAACCTTAACACTATCCCTCACCCTAACTCTAACACTAACCCGAAACCTAATCATAAACCTAACCCTAACACTGAACCAAACTTAACCATGACCAGAACCACAATGCCTAACCGAAACCCTCACCCAAACCCTAACCCTAAACTACACCTCTAAACCCTAACACCTTACCATAACCATAATCCTAACTCTACCCAACCCTAACCATAAACCTAACACTCACCCCAACCACAATGCCTAACACAAATCGTAACCCTAACTGTTACACTTAACTTAACCCTAACCTAAAATCTAACCCTAACCCTAAAACTAAACACAACCCATAAACTTAACCCTAACCCTAAACATAAACTTAACACTAACCTGAAAACGAACCCAAACCTTAGCCATAACCCTAACCCTCACCCTACTTTACTTCACCCTATCCCTAACCTAAAGCTAACCCTAACTTTAACCCTAATCCTACCCCTAAACCTAACCCTAACCTTAACCTTGGCCCATCTCTAACCCTCAACCTAACCCTTATAATAACTCTGACACTAACCCTCGCCCGAAACCTAATTCTAATCCTAACCCTGACGTAACCCTAACCTAACCTTAACCCTAACTTTAAGCCTACCATAAACTTAACCTAAACCTAACCCCTAACCCAACTCTAACCCTAAACCTAGCCCTAACCCTAACCGTAACAGTTACGCAAAACCCTCACCTTAACTGTAAACGTAAATCTAACTCTTACCGTAACCCTAAACTTAACCCTAATTATAACCCTATCCTAAACCTAACTGAAACACTAACCACTAACCCTAACTCTAACCCTAATGCTTAGCCTAAACCTAACCTTAACCCTAAACCTAACCTTAACCACTAATCCTAACTCTAACCCTAACCCGAAACCAAACCCTCACACTTAACCAAAATTTCAACCTAACCATAACCCTAAACCTACCCTAACTTCATTCAAACCCTAACCCTAAGCTAAACTAACACTAAACCTAACCCTAACCCTAAACCTAAATCTAACCCTAACCCTGAATCTAACCTGAACTCTAAACCCAAAGCCTAAACCTGACCCTAACATTAATCCAAACACCTACCCCAACCCTAACCCTCATCCTTAACCTAAATTTCACCCTAAACCTAAGCCTAAAGCACTATCACCATACTCTAGCCCTAACTCTAAACTAACCTAACTCTAACCCTGAACCTTACTGTAGCACCCAAAAACATCAGCTTAATGTAAACATAACACTAATCCTCACACGAAACCCTAACCCTTTCCCTAACCCTATCCCTCATCCTAACCCTAAACCTGACGTAAACCTAACTCTTACCCTAACCTTAAACTTAACCTTAACCTTAACTCTACCCTAACCTTAACCGTAAACCTAACAATAACTCTAAACCTGACCTTAACCCTAACCCTAAGCCCTAGCACTAACTCTAAACCTAACCCTAACCTAGCCTTACACTTTACCGTAAACTTAGTCTTAACCCTAACCTGACCGCTACCTTAACCCTAATCTAAACCTAACCCTAACACTAACCTTAACCCTAAATCTAACATTAACCCTGAACCCCACTATTACCTGAAACTTCACCATGACCCTAACTCTAACCCTAACCATAACAATTACCCTAAACCCTCACCTTAACTGTAAACCTAAACCTAACCCTCACCATATCCCCAACCCTCACCCTAACGCCTAACTATATTCCTAACACTAAACCTAATGCTATCCCTAACCCTAACTGTAACCCTAACACGAACAGTAACCCTAATCGAACACTAACCCTAACATTCACCCTAAACTTAAACCTACCCTAACCATAAACCTAAAACTAGCACCCTAAACCTAACGTCTAACCCTAACCCTAATCCTAACCCTAACCCTAACTCTCACCCTTAACCTAAACTTCACACTAACCCTAAACCTAAAACTAACCCTAACACTAAACCTAACCCCTAACCCTAAACTGGACCCTAAATCTAACCATAACACTAACCTGAACACAAACCCAAACTCTAGCCCTAACCCTAAAAGTAACCCTCAGCCTATGCTAAGCTTCAACCAAATCCTAACCCTAACCATAACCGTAAACGTAAACCTAGCCCAAACCCTAACCTTAAACCTAACTCTAACCGTAAAGCTAGTCCATCTGTAACCCTAAACCTAAGCCTTACAATAGCTCTGAACCTAACCCTAATCCTAAGCCCAACAATAGGCCTAATCCTAAACCTAACCCGAACTCTAAACTTGACCCTAAATAGAACACTAACTCTAACCCTAAACCAGGACTTGAACCTAAAACTTACCCTGCACCTAACCCTGCACCTAACCCTAACTCTAACTCTAACCCTAATCCTAACACTTGCCCTAAAACCTAACCTTAACTGCAATACTAACTGTAACCCTCACCTAACCCCTAACCGTACCCCCAAAAGCGAACCCTAATGCTATCCCTAACCCTAACCCTAACACTCACCTGAAAACCTAAGCCCTAACGATAACCCTAACCCAAAACCTAACCCCTAGCACCAAAGCCTAACCCTAACTCTAACACTAACCCTAAACCTAATCATAAAACTAACCCTAACCCTAAACCAAACCTAACCATGACCAGAACCACAATGCCTAACCGGAACCCTCACCCAAGCCCTAACCCCAAACTACTCCTCTAATCCCTAACACCTTACCATAACCATAATCCTAACCCTACCCAACCCTAATCCTAAACCTAATCCTCACACCAACCACAATGCCTAACACAAACCGTAAACCTAACCCTAACCGTAACACTGAACTTAACCCTAACCTAAAATCTACCCCTAACCCTAAAAGTAAACAGAACCCATAAACTTATTCCTAACCCTAAACATAACCTTAACACTAACCTGAAAACTCAAGCAAACCTTAGCCATAACCCTAACCCTCACCCTATCTTAAACTTCACCCTATCCCTAATCTAAAGCACACCCTAACTTTAACCCTGACCGTAACCTTAACCTTGACCCACCTGTAACCCCAAACCTAACCCTTACAATAACTCTGACCCTAACCCTCACCCTAAACCTAATCCTAATCCTAACCCTGACCCTAACCCTAACCAAACCTTAACCCTAACTTTACCCTACCATAAACTTAAACCTAACCCTAACCGGTAACCCGAAATCTAAACCTAACCCTAGCCCTAGCCCTACACCTAACCCTAACCCTAAATGTAACACTTACTCAAAACCCTCACCTTAACTGTAAACATAAATCTAACTCTTAACCTAACCTTAAATATAAACCTACCCTAAAACTAACCGAAACACTAACACCTAACTCGAAATCAAATCCTGATGTTTAGCCTAAACCTAACCTTAACCCTAAGCCTAACCCTAACCACTAACCCTAATTCTAACCCTAACCCTAAGCCTGATCCTATACCGAACCCTAACCCTTACCCTAAACCTGACCCTAACATAAACCGAAACACCGAACCCTAACCCAAACCCTAAACCTAACCCTAACCTTAACCCAAACACCTAACCCTAACGCTAACCCTAACCCTCATCCTTAACATAAATTTCAAGATAAACCTAAGCCTAACCTTAACCCTAAAACTAAACCTAACCCTAAACTATCCCCTAAATATAGCCCTAAACCTAAACCTCATCCTAACCCTAACTACAACCCTGACCTAACCGTAACACTGTAAAACATCAGCTTAAGTGTAAACCTAACACTAACCCTCCCACGAACACCTAACCCTTTCCCTAACCCTAACCCTAATCCTAACCTTAACCCTGACCTAAACCTAACACTTACCCTAACGCTAAGCTTAACCTTAACTCCACCCTAAAACTAACAAAAACTCTAAACCTGACCCTACCTCTTACCCTAAACCCTAGTACTAGCTCTAACTCTAAACCTAACCCTAACCTAGCCCTACCCTTTACCGTAAACCTAGCCTTAACCCTAACCTTACCCCTACCGTAACCCTAACCCTAACACTAAACTTAACCCTAACTGTAATCTTAGCCCTAACCCTTACCCTGACCCTGACTATTAACTGAAACTTCACCCTAAACCTAACCCAAACGCTAACTCGAACCCTAACTATAACACTTACCCTAAACCCTCACCTTAACTGTAAACCTAACCCTAACCCACACCCTAACCACAACCCTCACCCTAACCCCTAACCGTATCCCCAAACCTAAACCTAATGCTATCCCTAACCCTATCCCTAACCCAAACACGAACATTAAACCTAATCTAACCCTAACTCTAACATGAACCCAACCCTAACCATAAACCTAACGTTAGCATCCTAAATCTAACCTCTAACACTAACTATAATCCTAACCCTAATTCTAACTCTTATCCTAACCCTCACCCTTAACCTAAACTTCACACTAACCCTAAACCAAAACATAACCCTAACCCTAAACATAACCCCTAACCCTAACCTGAACCCTAGCCTTAAAGCTAACCTGAACACAAACCCAAACTCTAGCCCTAACCATAAAAATAACCCTCACCCTATCCTAAACTTCATCCAAACTCTAACACTACCTTAAACCTAAACCTAACCCAAACCCTAACCTTAAACCTACCTCTAACCATAGCGCTAGTCCATCTGTAACCCTAAACCTAACCGTTACAATAGCCCTGAAATTAACCCTAAACCTAATCCTAGCCCTAGGCCTAATCCTAACCTAACCCTAACTGCACCCTTGACCCTAGAGAGAACACTAACTCTAACCCTAAACCTGGACCTAAACCTAAATCTTCCCCTACACCTAACCCTAAACCTAAAAATAACTCCAACTCTAACCCTAATCATAACACTTATCCTAAACCCACACTTTAACTGTAAAACTAACCGTAACCCTCACCCTAACCCCTAACCGTATCCCCCAAACCTAACCCTAATGCAATCCCTAACCTTAACCCTAAAACTAACCTGAAACCCCTGAGCCCTAACGATAACCCTAACTCTAACACAAACCCTAACCCCTAACACCAAAGCCTAATCCAAACCTTAACCCTACCTCTCACCCTAACTCTAACACTAACCCGAAACCGAATCACAAACCTAAACCAAACCCAATCATGACCAGAACCACAATTCCTAACCGGAACCCTCACCCAAACCCTAACCCTAAACTACACCTCTAACCACTAACACCTTACCATAAACCTAATCCTAACCTTTATCCTAACCCTCACCCTTAACCTAAACTTCACACTAACCCTAAACCAAAGCGTAACCCAAACCCTAAACATAACCCCTAACCCAAAACCGAACCCTAAACCTAACCTTAACACTAAGCTGAACACAAAACCAAACTTTAGCCCAAACCATAAAAATAACCCTCACCCTTTCCTAAACTTCATCCAAACCCTAACCCTAAACCTAAACCTAACCCAAACCCTATCCTTGAACATAACTCTAACCATAATGCTAGTCCAAATGTAACCCTAAACCTAACCCTTACAATAGCCCTGAACCTAACCCTAAACCTAATCCTAACCCTAGACCTAAACCTAACCCTAACCCTAAATCTAACCTTGACCCTAAATTGAACACTGACTCTAACACTAAACCGGCACCTAAACCTAAATATTGCCCTACACCTAACCATAACCCAAACCCTAACCCCTAACACCAAAGCCTAACCCAAACCTTAACTCTAACTCGAACACTAACCTGAAACCTAATCATAAACCTAACCGTAACCCTAAACCAAACCTAACCATGGTCAGAACCACAATGCTTTACCAGAACCCTCACCCACCCCTAACCCTAAACTACACTTCTAACCCCTAACACCTTACCATAACCATAATCCTAAGCATACACAACCCTAACCCTAAACCTAAACCTCACCCCAACCACAATGCCTAACACAAACCGTAACCTTAGCTGTTTACACTAAACTTAACCCTAACCTAAAATCTAACCCTAACCCTAAAACTAAACACAACCCATAAACTTAACCCTAACCCTAAACATAACCTTAACACTAACCTGAAAACTAACCCAAACCTTAGCCATAACCCTAACCCTCACCCTATCTTAAACTTCATCCTATCCCTAACCTAAAGCTAACCCTAACTTTAACCCTAAACCTAACCCTAACCTTAACCATGGCCCACTTGTAACCCTAAACCTAACCCTTACAATATCTCTGACCCTAACCCTCACCCTAAACCTAATCCTAACCCTGACCCTAACCCTAACCTAACCTTAACCTAACATTAAGGCTACCATAAACTTACACCTAACCCTAACCTCTAACCCTAACTCTAACTGTAACCCTAGCCCTAACCCTAACAGTAACACCCAAAACACTCAACTGTAAATGGAACTCTAACTCTTACCCTAACACTATTCTTAACCCTAAACAGAACCCTACCCTAAACCTTACCGAAACAATAACCCCTAACCCTAACTCTAAACCTAATCATTAGCCTAAACCTAAACTTAACCTTAAACCTAAAACATAAACACTCACCCGAACTCTAACCCTAACCCTAAACCTAAAACAAACCCTCACCCTTAACCAAAATTGCACCCTAACCATAACGCTAAACCTACCTTAAATTCATTCAAACCCTAACCAAAACTAAAACTAACCCTAACGCTAACACTAACCCCAAACCTAAAACTAAACATAACCTAAGCCTAACCCCTAACCCTAAACCTCATAATTAAAATAAACTTCACACTAAGCCTAACCCTAAAACTAAAAAAACAACCTAAACATGACACTAAAACTCCACCTAACCCTGACCCTAACCCTAACCCTAATCCTAAGCATAAACCTAATCCTAACCCTAACTCTAACCCTAACCCTAACTGTAACACCCTAAAACATCAGCTTAACTGTAAACCTGACACCAACCCTCACAAGAATCCCTAACCCATCCCCCAATCCTAACCCTATCCCTAATCCTAGCCCTAACCCTGAACTAAATCTAACCCTTACCCTAACCCTAAAATTAACCCTAACATTAACTCTACCCTAACCCTAAACTTAAGCCTAACAATAACTCTAAACGTAACCCTAACCCTAACCCAGCACTACCCTTTACTGTAAACCTAGCCTTCACAGTAACCTTACCCCTACCGTAACCCTAACCCTAAACCTAACCCTGACACTAACCTTAACCCTAACTCTAACCTTAACCCTAACCCTCACTATTAACTGAAACTTCACCCTAACCCTAACCCTAACTCTAACTCTAACCCTAACCATAACAATTAACCTAAACCCTCTCCTTAACGGTAAAACTAACACTAACACACACCCTAACCCTTAACCGTGTCCCCAACCCTAAACCTAATGCTATCCCTAAACTTATCCCTAACCCTAACTCTAACACGAAGAGTAACCCTAATCTAATCCTAACCCTAACATTAACCTTAACCTTAAGACTAGCCTAACCATGAACCTAAACCTAACACCCTAAACCTAATGTCTAACATTATAATTCTAACCCTAATCCTAACCCTTATCCTAACCCTCCCACTTAACCTGAACTTCACACTAATACTAACCCTGTTCGTAAATCTAACCCTAAACATAACCCCTAACCCTAATCCAAACCCTAAACCTGACCTTAAAAGTAATGTGAGCACAAACCCAAACTCCAGCCCTAACCATAAAAATAACCCTCACCCTAGCCTAAACATCATCCAAACCCTAACCCTAACCTTAGCCCTAACCTAAACCTAAGCAAAACCCTTACCTTAAACCTAACTCTAACCATAACACTAGTCCATCTGAAACCCTAAACCTAACCCTTACGATAGCCCTGAACCTAACCCTAACCCTAAACATAATCCTAATCCTAAACCTAACCCTAACTCTAAACTTGACCCTAAATAGAACACTAGCTCTGACCCTAAATACAGCACTAACTCTAACCCTAAACTTGGACGTAAACCTAAATATTACCCTACACCTAACCCTAACCCGAAACCTAACCCTAACTCGAACTCTAACCCTAATCATAACACTTACCCTAAACCCTCACCTTAACTGTAAAACTAACCGTAGCCTTCACTCTAACCCCTAACCGTAGCCCACAACCCTAACCCTAATGCTAACCCTAGCCCTAACCACAACACTAACCTGAAACCCCTAAGCCATAAAGATAACACTAACCCTAACGCAAACCCTAACCTATAACACCAAAACCTAAGCTAAACCTTAACACTATCCCTCACCCTAACTCTAACACTAACCCGAAACCTAATCATAAACCTAACCCTAACACTGAACCAAACTTAACCATGACCAGAACCACAATGCCTAACCGAAACCCTCACCCAAACCCTAACCCTAAACTACACCTCTAAACCCTAACACCTTACCATAACCATAATCCTAACTCTACCCAACCCTAACCATAAACCTAACACTCACCCCAACCACAATGCCTAACACAAATCGTAACCCTAACTGTTACACTTAACTTAACCCTAACCTAAAATCTAACCCTAACCCTAAAACTAAACACAACCCATAAACTTAACCCTAACCCTAAACATAAACTTAACACTAACCTGAAAACGAACCCAAACCTTAGCCATAACCCTAACCCTCACCCTACTTTACTTCACCCTATCCCTAACCTAAAGCTAACCCTAACTTTAACCCTAATCCTACCCCTAAACCTAACCCTAACCTTAACCTTGGCCCATCTCTAACCCTCAACCTAACCCTTATAATAACTCTGACACTAACCCTCGCCCGAAACCTAATTCTAATCCTAACCCTGACGTAACCCTAACCTAACCTTAACCCTAACTTTAAGCCTACCATAAACTTAACCTAAACCTAACCCCTAACCCAACTCTAACCCTAAACCTAGCCCTAACCCTAACCGTAACAGTTACGCAAAACCCTCACCTTAACTGTAAACGTAAATCTAACTCTTACCGTAACCCTAAACTTAACCCTAATTATAACCCTATCCTAAACCTAACTGAAACACTAACCACTAACCCTAACTCTAACCCTAATGCTTAGCCTAAACCTAACCTTAACCCTAAACCTAACCTTAACCACTAATCCTAACTCTAACCCTAACCCGAAACCAAACCCTCACACTTAACCAAAATTTCAACCTAACCATAACCCTAAACCTACCCTAACTTCATTCAAACCCTAACCCTAAGCTAAACTAACACTAAACCTAACCCTAACCCTAAACCTAAATCTAACCCTAACCCTGAATCTAACCTGAACTCTAAACCCAAAGCCTAAACCTGACCCTAACATTAATCCAAACACCTACCCCAACCCTAACCCTCATCCTTAACCTAAATTTCACCCTAAACCTAAGCCTAAAGCACTATCACCATACTCTAGCCCTAACTCTAAACTAACCTAACTCTAACCCTGAACCTTACTGTAGCACCCAAAAACATCAGCTTAATGTAAACATAACACTAATCCTCACACGAAACCCTAACCCTTTCCCTAACCCTATCCCTCATCCTAACCCTAAACCTGACGTAAACCTAACTCTTACCCTAACCTTAAACTTAACCTTAACCTTAACTCTACCCTAACCTTAACCGTAAACCTAACAATAACTCTAAACCTGACCTTAACCCTAACCCTAAGCCCTAGCACTAACTCTAAACCTAACCCTAACCTAGCCTTACACTTTACCGTAAACTTAGTCTTAACCCTAACCTGACCGCTACCTTAACCCTAATCTAAACCTAACCCTAACACTAACCTTAACCCTAAATCTAACATTAACCCTGAACCCCACTATTACCTGAAACTTCACCATGACCCTAACTCTAACCCTAACCATAACAATTACCCTAAACCCTCACCTTAACTGTAAACCTAAACCTAACCCTCACCATATCCCCAACCCTCACCCTAACGCCTAACTATATTCCTAACACTAAACCTAATGCTATCCCTAACCCTAACTGTAACCCTAACACGAACAGTAACCCTAATCGAACACTAACCCTAACATTCACCCTAAACTTAAACCTACCCTAACCATAAACCTAAAACTAGCACCCTAAACCTAACGTCTAACCCTAACCCTAATCCTAACCCTAACCCTAACTCTCACCCTTAACCTAAACTTCACACTAACCCTAAACCTAAAACTAACCCTAACACTAAACCTAACCCCTAACCCTAAACTGGACCCTAAATCTAACCATAACACTAACCTGAACACAAACCCAAACTCTAGCCCTAACCCTAAAAGTAACCCTCAGCCTATGCTAAGCTTCAACCAAATCCTAACCCTAACCATAACCGTAAACGTAAACCTAGCCCAAACCCTAACCTTAAACCTAACTCTAACCGTAAAGCTAGTCCATCTGTAACCCTAAACCTAAGCCTTACAATAGCTCTGAACCTAACCCTAATCCTAAGCCCAACAATAGGCCTAATCCTAAACCTAACCCGAACTCTAAACTTGACCCTAAATAGAACACTAACTCTAACCCTAAACCAGGACTTGAACCTAAAACTTACCCTGCACCTAACCCTGCACCTAACCCTAACTCTAACTCTAACCCTAATCCTAACACTTGCCCTAAAACCTAACCTTAACTGCAATACTAACTGTAACCCTCACCTAACCCCTAACCGTACCCCCAAAAGCGAACCCTAATGCTATCCCTAACCCTAACCCTAACACTCACCTGAAAACCTAAGCCCTAACGATAACCCTAACCCAAAACCTAACCCCTAGCACCAAAGCCTAACCCTAACTCTAACACTAACCCTAAACCTAATCATAAAACTAACCCTAACCCTAAACCAAACCTAACCATGACCAGAACCACAATGCCTAACCGGAACCCTCACCCAAGCCCTAACCCCAAACTACTCCTCTAATCCCTAACACCTTACCATAACCATAATCCTAACCCTACCCAACCCTAATCCTAAACCTAATCCTCACACCAACCACAATGCCTAACACAAACCGTAAACCTAACCCTAACCGTAACACTGAACTTAACCCTAACCTAAAATCTACCCCTAACCCTAAAAGTAAACAGAACCCATAAACTTATTCCTAACCCTAAACATAACCTTAACACTAACCTGAAAACTCAAGCAAACCTTAGCCATAACCCTAACCCTCACCCTATCTTAAACTTCACCCTATCCCTAATCTAAAGCACACCCTAACTTTAACCCTGACCGTAACCTTAACCTTGACCCACCTGTAACCCCAAACCTAACCCTTACAATAACTCTGACCCTAACCCTCACCCTAAACCTAATCCTAATCCTAACCCTGACCCTAACCCTAACCAAACCTTAACCCTAACTTTACCCTACCATAAACTTAAACCTAACCCTAACCGGTAACCCGAAATCTAAACCTAACCCTAGCCCTAGCCCTACACCTAACCCTAACCCTAAATGTAACACTTACTCAAAACCCTCACCTTAACTGTAAACATAAATCTAACTCTTAACCTAACCTTAAATATAAACCTACCCTAAAACTAACCGAAACACTAACACCTAACTCGAAATCAAATCCTGATGTTTAGCCTAAACCTAACCTTAACCCTAAGCCTAACCCTAACCACTAACCCTAATTCTAACCCTAACCCTAAGCCTGATCCTATACCGAACCCTAACCCTTACCCTAAACCTGACCCTAACATAAACCGAAACACCGAACCCTAACCCAAACCCTAAACCTAACCCTAACCTTAACCCAAACACCTAACCCTAACGCTAACCCTAACCCTCATCCTTAACATAAATTTCAAGATAAACCTAAGCCTAACCTTAACCCTAAAACTAAACCTAACCCTAAACTATCCCCTAAATATAGCCCTAAACCTAAACCTCATCCTAACCCTAACTACAACCCTGACCTAACCGTAACACTGTAAAACATCAGCTTAAGTGTAAACCTAACACTAACCCTCCCACGAACACCTAACCCTTTCCCTAACCCTAACCCTAATCCTAACCTTAACCCTGACCTAAACCTAACACTTACCCTAACGCTAAGCTTAACCTTAACTCCACCCTAAAACTAACAAAAACTCTAAACCTGACCCTACCTCTTACCCTAAACCCTAGTACTAGCTCTAACTCTAAACCTAACCCTAACCTAGCCCTACCCTTTACCGTAAACCTAGCCTTAACCCTAACCTTACCCCTACCGTAACCCTAACCCTAACACTAAACTTAACCCTAACTGTAATCTTAGCCCTAACCCTTACCCTGACCCTGACTATTAACTGAAACTTCACCCTAAACCTAACCCAAACGCTAACTCGAACCCTAACTATAACACTTACCCTAAACCCTCACCTTAACTGTAAACCTAACCCTAACCCACACCCTAACCACAACCCTCACCCTAACCCCTAACCGTATCCCCAAACCTAAACCTAATGCTATCCCTAACCCTATCCCTAACCCAAACACGAACATTAAACCTAATCTAACCCTAACTCTAACATGAACCCAACCCTAACCATAAACCTAACGTTAGCATCCTAAATCTAACCTCTAACACTAACTATAATCCTAACCCTAATTCTAACTCTTATCCTAACCCTCACCCTTAACCTAAACTTCACACTAACCCTAAACCAAAACATAACCCTAACCCTAAACATAACCCCTAACCCTAACCTGAACCCTAGCCTTAAAGCTAACCTGAACACAAACCCAAACTCTAGCCCTAACCATAAAAATAACCCTCACCCTATCCTAAACTTCATCCAAACTCTAACACTACCTTAAACCTAAACCTAACCCAAACCCTAACCTTAAACCTACCTCTAACCATAGCGCTAGTCCATCTGTAACCCTAAACCTAACCGTTACAATAGCCCTGAAATTAACCCTAAACCTAATCCTAGCCCTAGGCCTAATCCTAACCTAACCCTAACTGCACCCTTGACCCTAGAGAGAACACTAACTCTAACCCTAAACCTGGACCTAAACCTAAATCTTCCCCTACACCTAACCCTAAACCTAAAAATAACTCCAACTCTAACCCTAATCATAACACTTATCCTAAACCCACACTTTAACTGTAAAACTAACCGTAACCCTCACCCTAACCCCTAACCGTATCCCCCAAACCTAACCCTAATGCAATCCCTAACCTTAACCCTAAAACTAACCTGAAACCCCTGAGCCCTAACGATAACCCTAACTCTAACACAAACCCTAACCCCTAACACCAAAGCCTAATCCAAACCTTAACCCTACCTCTCACCCTAACTCTAACACTAACCCGAAACCGAATCACAAACCTAAACCAAACCCAATCATGACCAGAACCACAATTCCTAACCGGAACCCTCACCCAAACCCTAACCCTAAACTACACCTCTAACCACTAACACCTTACCATAAACCTAATCCTAACCTTTATCCTAACCCTCACCCTTAACCTAAACTTCACACTAACCCTAAACCAAAGCGTAACCCAAACCCTAAACATAACCCCTAACCCAAAACCGAACCCTAAACCTAACCTTAACACTAAGCTGAACACAAAACCAAACTTTAGCCCAAACCATAAAAATAACCCTCACCCTTTCCTAAACTTCATCCAAACCCTAACCCTAAACCTAAACCTAACCCAAACCCTATCCTTGAACATAACTCTAACCATAATGCTAGTCCAAATGTAACCCTAAACCTAACCCTTACAATAGCCCTGAACCTAACCCTAAACCTAATCCTAACCCTAGACCTAAACCTAACCCTAACCCTAAATCTAACCTTGACCCTAAATTGAACACTGACTCTAACACTAAACCGGCACCTAAACCTAAATATTGCCCTACACCTAACCATAACCCAAACCCTAACCCCTAACACCAAAGCCTAACCCAAACCTTAACTCTAACTCGAACACTAACCTGAAACCTAATCATAAACCTAACCGTAACCCTAAACCAAACCTAACCATGGTCAGAACCACAATGCTTTACCAGAACCCTCACCCACCCCTAACCCTAAACTACACTTCTAACCCCTAACACCTTACCATAACCATAATCCTAAGCATACACAACCCTAACCCTAAACCTAAACCTCACCCCAACCACAATGCCTAACACAAACCGTAACCTTAGCTGTTTACACTAAACTTAACCCTAACCTAAAATCTAACCCTAACCCTAAAACTAAACACAACCCATAAACTTAACCCTAACCCTAAACATAACCTTAACACTAACCTGAAAACTAACCCAAACCTTAGCCATAACCCTAACCCTCACCCTATCTTAAACTTCATCCTATCCCTAACCTAAAGCTAACCCTAACTTTAACCCTAAACCTAACCCTAACCTTAACCATGGCCCACTTGTAACCCTAAACCTAACCCTTACAATATCTCTGACCCTAACCCTCACCCTAAACCTAATCCTAACCCTGACCCTAACCCTAACCTAACCTTAACCTAACATTAAGGCTACCATAAACTTACACCTAACCCTAACCTCTAACCCTAACTCTAACTGTAACCCTAGCCCTAACCCTAACAGTAACACCCAAAACACTCAACTGTAAATGGAACTCTAACTCTTACCCTAACACTATTCTTAACCCTAAACAGAACCCTACCCTAAACCTTACCGAAACAATAACCCCTAACCCTAACTCTAAACCTAATCATTAGCCTAAACCTAAACTTAACCTTAAACCTAAAACATAAACACTCACCCGAACTCTAACCCTAACCCTAAACCTAAAACAAACCCTCACCCTTAACCAAAATTGCACCCTAACCATAACGCTAAACCTACCTTAAATTCATTCAAACCCTAACCAAAACTAAAACTAACCCTAACGCTAACACTAACCCCAAACCTAAAACTAAACATAACCTAAGCCTAACCCCTAACCCTAAACCTCATAATTAAAATAAACTTCACACTAAGCCTAACCCTAAAACTAAAAAAACAACCTAAACATGACACTAAAACTCCACCTAACCCTGACCCTAACCCTAACCCTAATCCTAAGCATAAACCTAATCCTAACCCTAACTCTAACCCTAACCCTAACTGTAACACCCTAAAACATCAGCTTAACTGTAAACCTGACACCAACCCTCACAAGAATCCCTAACCCATCCCCCAATCCTAACCCTATCCCTAATCCTAGCCCTAACCCTGAACTAAATCTAACCCTTACCCTAACCCTAAAATTAACCCTAACATTAACTCTACCCTAACCCTAAACTTAAGCCTAACAATAACTCTAAACGTAACCCTAACCCTAACCCAGCACTACCCTTTACTGTAAACCTAGCCTTCACAGTAACCTTACCCCTACCGTAACCCTAACCCTAAACCTAACCCTGACACTAACCTTAACCCTAACTCTAACCTTAACCCTAACCCTCACTATTAACTGAAACTTCACCCTAACCCTAACCCTAACTCTAACTCTAACCCTAACCATAACAATTAACCTAAACCCTCTCCTTAACGGTAAAACTAACACTAACACACACCCTAACCCTTAACCGTGTCCCCAACCCTAAACCTAATGCTATCCCTAAACTTATCCCTAACCCTAACTCTAACACGAAGAGTAACCCTAATCTAATCCTAACCCTAACATTAACCTTAACCTTAAGACTAGCCTAACCATGAACCTAAACCTAACACCCTAAACCTAATGTCTAACATTATAATTCTAACCCTAATCCTAACCCTTATCCTAACCCTCCCACTTAACCTGAACTTCACACTAATACTAACCCTGTTCGTAAATCTAACCCTAAACATAACCCCTAACCCTAATCCAAACCCTAAACCTGACCTTAAAAGTAATGTGAGCACAAACCCAAACTCCAGCCCTAACCATAAAAATAACCCTCACCCTAGCCTAAACATCATCCAAACCCTAACCCTAACCTTAGCCCTAACCTAAACCTAAGCAAAACCCTTACCTTAAACCTAACTCTAACCATAACACTAGTCCATCTGAAACCCTAAACCTAACCCTTACGATAGCCCTGAACCTAACCCTAACCCTAAACATAATCCTAATCCTAAACCTAACCCTAACTCTAAACTTGACCCTAAATAGAACACTAGCTCTGACCCTAAATACAGCACTAACTCTAACCCTAAACTTGGACGTAAACCTAAATATTACCCTACACCTAACCCTAACCCGAAACCTAACCCTAACTCGAACTCTAACCCTAATCATAACACTTACCCTAAACCCTCACCTTAACTGTAAAACTAACCGTAGCCTTCACTCTAACCCCTAACCGTAGCCCACAACCCTAACCCTAATGCTAACCCTAGCCCTAACCACAACACTAACCTGAAACCCCTAAGCCATAAAGATAACACTAACCCTAACGCAAACCCTAACCTATAACACCAAAACCTAAGCTAAACCTTAACACTATCCCTCACCCTAACTCTAACACTAACCCGAAACCTAATCATAAACCTAACCCTAACACTGAACCAAACTTAACCATGACCAGAACCACAATGCCTAACCGAAACCCTCACCCAAACCCTAACCCTAAACTACACCTCTAAACCCTAACACCTTACCATAACCATAATCCTAACTCTACCCAACCCTAACCATAAACCTAACACTCACCCCAACCACAATGCCTAACACAAATCGTAACCCTAACTGTTACACTTAACTTAACCCTAACCTAAAATCTAACCCTAACCCTAAAACTAAACACAACCCATAAACTTAACCCTAACCCTAAACATAAACTTAACACTAACCTGAAAACGAACCCAAACCTTAGCCATAACCCTAACCCTCACCCTACTTTACTTCACCCTATCCCTAACCTAAAGCTAACCCTAACTTTAACCCTAATCCTACCCCTAAACCTAACCCTAACCTTAACCTTGGCCCATCTCTAACCCTCAACCTAACCCTTATAATAACTCTGACACTAACCCTCGCCCGAAACCTAATTCTAATCCTAACCCTGACGTAACCCTAACCTAACCTTAACCCTAACTTTAAGCCTACCATAAACTTAACCTAAACCTAACCCCTAACCCAACTCTAACCCTAAACCTAGCCCTAACCCTAACCGTAACAGTTACGCAAAACCCTCACCTTAACTGTAAACGTAAATCTAACTCTTACCGTAACCCTAAACTTAACCCTAATTATAACCCTATCCTAAACCTAACTGAAACACTAACCACTAACCCTAACTCTAACCCTAATGCTTAGCCTAAACCTAACCTTAACCCTAAACCTAACCTTAACCACTAATCCTAACTCTAACCCTAACCCGAAACCAAACCCTCACACTTAACCAAAATTTCAACCTAACCATAACCCTAAACCTACCCTAACTTCATTCAAACCCTAACCCTAAGCTAAACTAACACTAAACCTAACCCTAACCCTAAACCTAAATCTAACCCTAACCCTGAATCTAACCTGAACTCTAAACCCAAACCCTAAACCTGACCCTAACATTAATCCAAACACCTACTCCAACCCTAACCCTCATCCTTAACCTAAATTTCACCCTAAACCTAAGCCTAAAGCACTATCACCATACTCTAGCCCTAACTCTAAACTAACCTAACTCTAACCCTGAACCTTACTGTAGCACCCAAAAACATCAGCTTAATGTAAACATAACACTAATCCTCACACGAAACCCTAACCCTTTCCCTAACCCTATCCCTCATCCTAACCCTAAACCTGACGTAAACCTAACTCTTACCCTAACCTTAAACTTAACCTTAACCTTAACTCTACCCTAACCTTAACCGTGAACCTAACAATAACTCTAAACCTGACCTTAACCCTAACCCTAAGCCCTAGCACTAACTCTAAACCTAACCCTAACCTAGCCTTACACTTTACCGTAAACCTAGTCTTAACCCTAACCTGACCGCTACCTTAACCCTAATCTAAACCTAACCCTAACACTAACCTTAACCCTAAATCTAACATTAACCCTGAACCCCACTATTACCTGAAACTTCACCATGACCCTAACTCTAACCCTAACCATAACAATTACCCTAAACCCTCACCTTAACTGTAAACCTAAACCTAACCCTCACCATATCCCCAACCCTCACCCTAACGCCTAACTATATTCCTAACACTAAACCTAATGCTATCCCTAACCCTAACTGTAACCCTAACACGAACAGTAACCCTAATCGAACACTAACCCTAACATTCACCCTAAACTTAAACCTACCCTAACCATAAACCTAAAACTAGCACCCTAAACCTAACGTCTAACACTAAGCCTAATCCTAACGCTAACCCTAACTCTCACCCTTAACCTAAACTTCACACTAACCCTAAACCTAAAACTAACCCTAACACTAAACCTAACCCCTAACCCTAAACTGGACCCTAAATCTAACCATAACACTAACCTGAACACAAACCCAAACTCTAGCCCTAACCCTAAAAGTAACCCTCAGCCTATGCTAAGCTTCAACCAAATCCTAACCCTAACCATAACCGTAAACGTAAACCTAGCCCAAACCCTAACCTTAAACCTAACTCTAACCGTAAAGCTAGTCCATCTGTAACCCTAAACCTAAGCCTTACAATAGCTCTGAACCTAACCCTAATCCTAAGCCCAACAATAGACCTAATCCTAAACCTAACCCGAACTCTAAACTTGACCCTAAATAGAACACTAACTCTAACCCTAAACCAGGACTTGAACCTAAAACTTACCCTGCACCTAACCCTGCACCTAACCCTAACTCTAACTCTAACCCTAATCCTAACACTTGCCCTAAAACCTAACCTTAACTGCAATACTAACTGTAACCCTCACCTAACCCCTAACCGTACCCCCAAAAGCTAACCCTAATGCTATCCCTAACCCTAACCCTAACACTCACCTGAAAACCTAAGCCCTAACGATAACCCTAACCCAAAACCTAACCCCTAGCACCAAAGCCTAACCCTAACTCTAACACTAACCCTAAACCTAATCATAAAACTAACCCTAACCCTAAACCAAACCTAACCATGACCAGAACCACAATGCCTAACCGGAACCCTCACCCAAGCCCTAACCCCAAACTTCTCCTCTAATCCCTAACACCTTGCCATAACCATAATCCTAACCCTACCCAACCCTAATCCTAAACCTAATCCTCACACCAACCACAATGCCTAACACAAACCGTAAACCTAACCCTAACCGTAACACTGAACTTAACCCTAACCTAAAATCTACCCCTAACCCTAAAAGTAAACAGAACCCATAAACTTATTCCTAACCCTAAACATAACCTTAACACTAACCTGAAAACTCAAGCAAACCTTAGCCATAACCCTAACCCTCACCCTATCTTAAACTTCACCCTATCCCTAATCTAAAGCACACCCTAACTTTAACCCTGACCCTAACCTTAACCTTGACCCACCTGTAACCCCAAACCTAACCCTTACAATAACTCTGACCCTAACCCTCACCCTAAACCTAATCCTAATCCTAACCCTGACCCTAACCCTAACCAAACCTTAACCCTAACTTTACCCTACCATAAACTTAAACCTAACCCTAACCGGTAACCCGAAATCTAAACCTAACCCTAGCCCTAGCCCTACACCTAACCCTAACCCTAAATGTAACACTTACTCAAAACCCTCACCTTAACTGTAAACATAAATCTAACTCTTAACCTAACCTTAAATATAAACCTACCCTAAACCTAACCGAAACACTAACACCTAACTCGAAATCAAATCCTGATGTTTAGCCTAAACCTAACCTTAACCCTAAGCCTAACCCTAACCACTAACCCTAATTCTAACCCTAACCCTAAGCCTGATCCTATACCGAACCCTAACCCTTACCCTAAACCTGACCCTAACATTAACCGAAACACCGAACCCTAACCCAAACCCTAAACCTAACCCTAACCTTAACCCAAACACCTAACCCTAACGCTAACCCTAACCCTCATCCTTAACATAAATTTCAAGATAAACCTAAGCCTAACCTTAACCCTAAAACTAAACCTAACCCTAAACTATCCCCTAAATATAGCCCTAAACCTAAACCTCATCCTAACCCTAACTACAACCCTGACCTAACCGTAACACTGTAAAACATCAGCTTAAGTGTAAACCTAACACTAACCCTCCCACGAACACCTAACCCTTTCCCTAACCCTAACCCTAATCCTAACCTTAACCCTGACCTAAACCTAACACTTACCCTAACGCTAAGCTTAACCTTAACTCCACCCTAAAACTAACAAAAACTCTAAACCTGACCCTACCTCTTACCCTAAACCCTAGTACTAGCTCTAACTCTAAACCTAACCCTAACCTAGCCCTACCCTTTACCGTAAACCTAGCCTTAACCCTAACCTTACCCCTACCGTAACCCTAACCCTAACACTAAACTTAACCCTAACTGTAATCTTAGCCCTAACCCTTACCCTGACCCTGACTATTAACTGAAACTTCACCCTAAACCTAACCCAAACGCTAACTCGAACCCTAACTATAACACTTACCCTAAACCCTCACCTTAACTGTAAACCTAACCCTAACCCACACCCTAACCACAACCCTCACCCTAACCCCTAACCGTATCCCCAAACCTAAACCTAATGCTATCCGTAACCCTATCCCTAACCCAAACACGAGCATTAAACCTAATCTAACCCTAACTCTAACATGAACCCAACCCTAACCATAAACCTAACGTTAGCATCCTAAATCTAACCTCTAACACTAACTATAATCCTAACCCTAATTCTAACTCTTATCCTAACCCTCACCCTTAACCTAAACTTCACACTAACCCTAAACCAAAACATAACCCTAACCCTAAACATAACCCCTAACCCTAACCTGAACCCTAGCCTTAAAGCTAACCTGAACACAAACCCAAAGTCTAGCCCTAACCATAAAAATAACCCTCACCCTATCCTAAACTTCATCCAAACTCTAACACTACCTTAAACCTAAACCTAACCCAAACCCTAACCTTAAACCTACCTCTAACCATAGCGCTAGTCCATCTGTAACCCTAAACCTAACCGTTACAATAGCCCTGAAATTAACCCTAAACCTAATCCTAGCCCTAGGCCTAATCCTAACCTAACCCTAACTGCACCCTTGACCCTAGAGAGAACACTAACTCTAACCCTAAACCTGGACCTAAACCTAAATCTTCCCCTACACCTAACCCTAAACCTAAAAATAACTCCAACTCTAACCCTAATCATAACACTTATCCTAAACCCACACTTTAACTGTAAAACTAACCGTAACCCTCACCCTAACCCCTAACCGTATCCCCCAAACCTAACCCTAATGCAATCCCTAACCTTAACCCTAAAACTAACCTGAAACCCCTGAGCCCTAACGATAACCCTAACTCTAACACAAACCCTAATCCCTAACACCAAAGCCTAATCCAAACCTTAACCCTAACTCTCACCCTAACTCTAACACTAACCCGAAACCGAATCACAAACCTAAACCAAACCCAATCATGACCAGAACCACAATTCCTAACCGGAACCCTCACCCAAACCCTAACCCTAAACTACACCTCTAACCACTAACACCTTACCATAAACCTAATCCTAACCTTTATCCTAACCCTCACCCTTAACCTAAACTTCACACTAACCCTAAACCAAAGCGTAACCCAAACCCTAAACATAACCCCTAACCCAAAACCGAACCCTAAACCTAACCTTAACACTAAGCTGAACACAAAACCAAACTTTAGCCCAAACCATAAAAATAACCCTCACCCTATCCTAAACTTCATCCAAACCCTAACCCTAAACCTAAACCTAACCCAAACCCTATCCTTGAACATAACTCTAACCATAATGCTAGTCCAAATGTAACCCTAAACCTAACCCTTACAATAGCCCTGAACCTAACCCTAAACCTAATCCTAACCCTAGACCTAAACCTAACCCTAACCCTAAATCTAACCTTGACCCTAAATTGAACACTGACTCTAACACTAAACCGGCACCTAAACCTAAATATTGCCCTACACCTAACCATAACCCAAACCCTAACCCCTAACACCAAAGCCTAACCCAAACCTTAACTCTAACTCGAACACTAACCTGAAACCTAATCATAAACCTAACCGTAACCCTAAACCAAACCTAACCATGGTCAGAACCACAATGCTTTACCAGAACCCTCACCCACCCCTAACCCTAAACTACACTTCTAACCCCTAACACCTTACCATAACCATAATCCTAAGCATACACAACCCTAACCCTAAACCTAAACCTCACCCCAACCACAATGCCTAACACAAACCGTAACCTTAGCTGTTTACACTAAACTTAACCCTAACCTAAAATCTAACCCTAACCCTAAAACTAAACACAACCCATAAACTTAACCCTAACCCTAAACATAACCTTAACACTAACCTGAAAACTAACCCAAACCTTAGCCATAACCCTAACCCTCACCCTATCTTAAACTTCATCCTATCCCTAACCTAAAGCTAACCCTAACTTTAACCCTAAACCTAACCCTAACCTTAACCATGGCCCACTTGTAACCCTAAACCTAACCCTTACAATATCTCTGACCCTAACCCTCACCCTAAACCTAATCCTAACCCTGACCCTAACCCTAACCTAACCTTAACCTAACATTAAGGCTACCATAAACTTACACCTAACCCTAACCTCTAACCCTAACTCTAACTGTAACCCTAGCCCTAACCCTAACAGTAACACCCAAAACACTCAACTGTAAATGGAACTCTAACTCTTACCCTAACACTATTCTTAACCCTAAACAGAACCCTACCCTAAACCTTACCGAAACAATAACCCCTAACCCTAACTCTAAACCTAATCATTAGCCTAAACCTAAACTTAACCTTAAACCTAAAACATAAACACTCACCCGAACTCTAACCCTAACCCTAAACCTAAAACAAACCCTCACCCTTAACCAAAATTGCACCCTAACCATAACGCTAAACCTACCTTAAATTCATTCAAACCCTAACCAAAACTAAAACTAACCCTAACGCTAACACTAACCCCAAACCTAAAACTAAACATAACCTAAGCCTAACCCCTAACCCTAAACCTCATAATTAAAATAAACTTCACACTAAGCCTAACCCTAAAACTAAAAAAACAACCTAAACATGACACTAAAACTCCACCTAACCCTGACCCTAACCCTAACCCTAATCCTAAGCATAAACCTAATCCTAACCCTAACTCTAACCCTAACCCTAACTGTAACACCCTAAAACATCAGCTTAACTGTAAACCTGACACCAACCCTCACACGAATCCCTAACCCATCCCCCAATCCTAACCCTATCCCTAATCCTAGCCCTAACCCTGAACTAAATCTAACCCTTACCCTAACCCTAAAATTAACCCTAACATTAACTCTACCCTAACCCTAAACTTAAGCCTAACAATAACTCTAAACGTAACCCTAACCCTAACCCAGCACTACCCTTTACTGTAAACCTAGCCTTCACAGTAACCTTACCCCTACCGTAACCCTAACCCTAAACCTAACCCTGACACTAACCTTAACCCTAACTCTAACCTTAACCCTAACCCTCACTATTAACTGAAACTTCACCCTAACCCTAACCCTAACTCTAACTCTAACCCTAACCATAACAATTAACCTAAACCCTCTCCTTAACGGTAAAACTAACACTAACACACACCCTAACCCTTAACCGTGTCCCCAACCCTAAACCTAATGCTATCCCTAAACTTATCCCTAACCCTAACTCTAACACGAAGAGTAACCCTAATCTAATCCTAACCCTAACATTAACCTTAAACTTAAGACTAGCCTAACCATGAACCTAAACCTAACACCCTAAACCTAATGTCTAACATTATAATTCTAACCCTAATCCTAACCCTTATCCTAACCCTCCCACTTAACCTGAACTTCACACTAATACTAACCCTGTTCGTAAATCTAACCCTAAACATAACCCCTAACCCTAATCCAAACCCTAAACCTGACCTTAAAAGTAACGTGAGCACAAACCCAAACTCCAGCCCTAACCATAAAAATAACCCTCACCCTAGCCTAAACATCATCCAAACCCTAACCCTAACCTTAGCCCTAACCTAAACCTAAGCAAAACCCTTACCTTAAACCTAACTCTAACCATAACACTAGTCCATCTGAAACCCTAAACCTAACCCTTACGATAGCCCTGAACCTAACCCTAACCCTAAACATAATCCTAATCCTAAACCTAACCCTAACTCTAAACTTGACCCTAAATAGAACACTAGCTCTGACCCTAAATACAGCACTAACTCTAACCCTAAACTTGGACGTAAACCTAAATATTACCCTACACCTAACCCTAACCCGAAACCTAACCCTAACTCGAACTCTAACCCTAATCATAACACTTACCCTAAACCCTCACCTTAACTGTAAAACTAACCGTAGCCTTCACTCTAACCCCTAACCGTAGCCCACAACCCTAACCCTAATGCTAACCCTAGCCCTAACCACAACACTAACCTGAAACCCCTAAGCCATAAAGATAACACTAACCCTAACGCAAACCCTAACCTATAACACCAAAACCTAAGCTAAACCTTAACACTATCCCTCACCCTAACTCTAACACTAACCCGAAACCTAATCATAAACCTAACCCTAACACTGAACCAAACTTAACCATGACCAGAACCACAATGCCTAACCGAAACCCTCACCCAAACCCTAACCCTAAACTACACCTCTAAACCCTAACACCTTACCATAACCATAATCCTAACTCTACCCAACCCTAACCATAAACCTAACACTCACCCCAACCACAATGCCTAACACAAATCGTAACCCTAACTGTTACACTTAACTTAACCCTAACCTAAAATCTAACCCTAACCCTAAAACTAAACACAACCCATAAACTTAACCCTAACCCTAAACATAAACTTAACACTAACCTGAAAACGAACCCAAACCTTAGCCATAACCCTAACCCTCACCCTACTTTACTTCACCCTATCCCTAACCTAAAGCTAACCCTAACTTTAACCCTAATCCTACCCCTAAACCTAACCCTAACCTTAACCTTGGCCCATCTCTAACCCTCAACCTAACCCTTATAATAACTCTGACACTAACCCTCGCCCGAAACCTAATTCTAATCCTAACCCTGACGTAACCCTAACCTAACCTTAACCCTAACTTTAAGCCTACCATAAACTTAACCTAAACCTAACCCCTAACCCAACTCTAACCCTAAACCTAGCCCTAACCCTAACCGTAACAGTTACGCAAAACCCTCACCTTAACTGTAAACGTAAATCTAACTCTTACCGTAACCCTAAACTTAACCCTAATTATAACCCTATCCTAAACCTAACTGAAACACTAACCACTAACCCTAACTCTAACCCTAATGCTTAGCCTAAACCTAACCTTAACCCTAAACCTAACCTTAACCACTAATCCTAACTCTAACCCTAACCCGAAACCAAACCCTCACACTTAACCAAAATTTCAACCTAACCATAACCCTAAACCTACCCTAACTTCATTCAAACCCTAACCCTAAGCTAAACTAACACTAAACCTAACCCTAACCCTAAACCTAAATCTAACCCTAACCCTGAATCTAACCTGAACTCTAAACCCAAACCCTAAACCTGACCCTAACATTAATCCAAACACCTACTCCAACCCTAACCCTCATCCTTAACCTAAATTTCACCCTAAACCTAAGCCTAAAGCACTATCACCATACTCTAGCCCTAACTCTAAACTAACCTAACTCTAACCCTGAACCTTACTGTAGCACCCAAAAACATCAGCTTAATGTAAACATAACACTAATCCTCACACGAAACCCTAACCCTTTCCCTAACCCTATCCCTCATCCTAACCCTAAACCTGACGTAAACCTAACTCTTACCCTAACCTTAAACTTAACCTTAACCTTAACTCTACCCTAACCTTAACCGTGAACCTAACAATAACTCTAAACCTGACCTTAACCCTAACCCTAAGCCCTAGCACTAACTCTAAACCTAACCCTAACCTAGCCTTACACTTTACCGTAAACCTAGTCTTAACCCTAACCTGACCGCTACCTTAACCCTAATCTAAACCTAACCCTAACACTAACCTTAACCCTAAATCTAACATTAACCCTGAACCCCACTATTACCTGAAACTTCACCATGACCCTAACTCTAACCCTAACCATAACAATTACCCTAAACCCTCACCTTAACTGTAAACCTAAACCTAACCCTCACCATATCCCCAACCCTCACCCTAACGCCTAACTATATTCCTAACACTAAACCTAATGCTATCCCTAACCCTAACTGTAACCCTAACACGAACAGTAACCCTAATCGAACACTAACCCTAACATTCACCCTAAACTTAAACCTACCCTAACCATAAACCTAAAACTAGCACCCTAAACCTAACGTCTAACACTAAGCCTAATCCTAACGCTAACCCTAACTCTCACCCTTAACCTAAACTTCACACTAACCCTAAACCTAAAACTAACCCTAACACTAAACCTAACCCCTAACCCTAAACTGGACCCTAAATCTAACCATAACACTAACCTGAACACAAACCCAAACTCTAGCCCTAACCCTAAAAGTAACCCTCAGCCTATGCTAAGCTTCAACCAAATCCTAACCCTAACCATAACCGTAAACGTAAACCTAGCCCAAACCCTAACCTTAAACCTAACTCTAACCGTAAAGCTAGTCCATCTGTAACCCTAAACCTAAGCCTTACAATAGCTCTGAACCTAACCCTAATCCTAAGCCCAACAATAGACCTAATCCTAAACCTAACCCGAACTCTAAACTTGACCCTAAATAGAACACTAACTCTAACCCTAAACCAGGACTTGAACCTAAAACTTACCCTGCACCTAACCCTGCACCTAACCCTAACTCTAACTCTAACCCTAATCCTAACACTTGCCCTAAAACCTAACCTTAACTGCAATACTAACTGTAACCCTCACCTAACCCCTAACCGTACCCCCAAAAGCTAACCCTAATGCTATCCCTAACCCTAACCCTAACACTCACCTGAAAACCTAAGCCCTAACGATAACCCTAACCCAAAACCTAACCCCTAGCACCAAAGCCTAACCCTAACTCTAACACTAACCCTAAACCTAATCATAAAACTAACCCTAACCCTAAACCAAACCTAACCATGACCAGAACCACAATGCCTAACCGGAACCCTCACCCAAGCCCTAACCCCAAACTTCTCCTCTAATCCCTAACACCTTGCCATAACCATAATCCTAACCCTACCCAACCCTAATCCTAAACCTAATCCTCACACCAACCACAATGCCTAACACAAACCGTAAACCTAACCCTAACCGTAACACTGAACTTAACCCTAACCTAAAATCTACCCCTAACCCTAAAAGTAAACAGAACCCATAAACTTATTCCTAACCCTAAACATAACCTTAACACTAACCTGAAAACTCAAGCAAACCTTAGCCATAACCCTAACCCTCACCCTATCTTAAACTTCACCCTATCCCTAATCTAAAGCACACCCTAACTTTAACCCTGACCCTAACCTTAACCTTGACCCACCTGTAACCCCAAACCTAACCCTTACAATAACTCTGACCCTAACCCTCACCCTAAACCTAATCCTAATCCTAACCCTGACCCTAACCCTAACCAAACCTTAACCCTAACTTTACCCTACCATAAACTTAAACCTAACCCTAACCGGTAACCCGAAATCTAAACCTAACCCTAGCCCTAGCCCTACACCTAACCCTAACCCTAAATGTAACACTTACTCAAAACCCTCACCTTAACTGTAAACATAAATCTAACTCTTAACCTAACCTTAAATATAAACCTACCCTAAACCTAACCGAAACACTAACACCTAACTCGAAATCAAATCCTGATGTTTAGCCTAAACCTAACCTTAACCCTAAGCCTAACCCTAACCACTAACCCTAATTCTAACCCTAACCCTAAGCCTGATCCTATACCGAACCCTAACCCTTACCCTAAACCTGACCCTAACATTAACCGAAACACCGAACCCTAACCCAAACCCTAAACCTAACCCTAACCTTAACCCAAACACCTAACCCTAACGCTAACCCTAACCCTCATCCTTAACATAAATTTCAAGATAAACCTAAGCCTAACCTTAACCCTAAAACTAAACCTAACCCTAAACTATCCCCTAAATATAGCCCTAAACCTAAACCTCATCCTAACCCTAACTACAACCCTGACCTAACCGTAACACTGTAAAACATCAGCTTAAGTGTAAACCTAACACTAACCCTCCCACGAACACCTAACCCTTTCCCTAACCCTAACCCTAATCCTAACCTTAACCCTGACCTAAACCTAACACTTACCCTAACGCTAAGCTTAACCTTAACTCCACCCTAAAACTAACAAAAACTCTAAACCTGACCCTACCTCTTACCCTAAACCCTAGTACTAGCTCTAACTCTAAACCTAACCCTAACCTAGCCCTACCCTTTACCGTAAACCTAGCCTTAACCCTAACCTTACCCCTACCGTAACCCTAACCCTAACACTAAACTTAACCCTAACTGTAATCTTAGCCCTAACCCTTACCCTGACCCTGACTATTAACTGAAACTTCACCCTAAACCTAACCCAAACGCTAACTCGAACCCTAACTATAACACTTACCCTAAACCCTCACCTTAACTGTAAACCTAACCCTAACCCACACCCTAACCACAACCCTCACCCTAACCCCTAACCGTATCCCCAAACCTAAACCTAATGCTATCCGTAACCCTATCCCTAACCCAAACACGAGCATTAAACCTAATCTAACCCTAACTCTAACATGAACCCAACCCTAACCATAAACCTAACGTTAGCATCCTAAATCTAACCTCTAACACTAACTATAATCCTAACCCTAATTCTAACTCTTATCCTAACCCTCACCCTTAACCTAAACTTCACACTAACCCTAAACCAAAACATAACCCTAACCCTAAACATAACCCCTAACCCTAACCTGAACCCTAGCCTTAAAGCTAACCTGAACACAAACCCAAAGTCTAGCCCTAACCATAAAAATAACCCTCACCCTATCCTAAACTTCATCCAAACTCTAACACTACCTTAAACCTAAACCTAACCCAAACCCTAACCTTAAACCTACCTCTAACCATAGCGCTAGTCCATCTGTAACCCTAAACCTAACCGTTACAATAGCCCTGAAATTAACCCTAAACCTAATCCTAGCCCTAGGCCTAATCCTAACCTAACCCTAACTGCACCCTTGACCCTAGAGAGAACACTAACTCTAACCCTAAACCTGGACCTAAACCTAAATCTTCCCCTACACCTAACCCTAAACCTAAAAATAACTCCAACTCTAACCCTAATCATAACACTTATCCTAAACCCACACTTTAACTGTAAAACTAACCGTAACCCTCACCCTAACCCCTAACCGTATCCCCCAAACCTAACCCTAATGCAATCCCTAACCTTAACCCTAAAACTAACCTGAAACCCCTGAGCCCTAACGATAACCCTAACTCTAACACAAACCCTAATCCCTAACACCAAAGCCTAATCCAAACCTTAACCCTAACTCTCACCCTAACTCTAACACTAACCCGAAACCGAATCACAAACCTAAACCAAACCCAATCATGACCAGAACCACAATTCCTAACCGGAACCCTCACCCAAACCCTAACCCTAAACTACACCTCTAACCACTAACACCTTACCATAAACCTAATCCTAACCTTTATCCTAACCCTCACCCTTAACCTAAACTTCACACTAACCCTAAACCAAAGCGTAACCCAAACCCTAAACATAACCCCTAACCCAAAACCGAACCCTAAACCTAACCTTAACACTAAGCTGAACACAAAACCAAACTTTAGCCCAAACCATAAAAATAACCCTCACCCTATCCTAAACTTCATCCAAACCCTAACCCTAAACCTAAACCTAACCCAAACCCTATCCTTGAACATAACTCTAACCATAATGCTAGTCCAAATGTAACCCTAAACCTAACCCTTACAATAGCCCTGAACCTAACCCTAAACCTAATCCTAACCCTAGACCTAAACCTAACCCTAACCCTAAATCTAACCTTGACCCTAAATTGAACACTGACTCTAACACTAAACCGGCACCTAAACCTAAATATTGCCCTACACCTAACCATAACCCAAACCCTAACCCCTAACACCAAAGCCTAACCCAAACCTTAACTCTAACTCGAACACTAACCTGAAACCTAATCATAAACCTAACCGTAACCCTAAACCAAACCTAACCATGGTCAGAACCACAATGCTTTACCAGAACCCTCACCCACCCCTAACCCTAAACTACACTTCTAACCCCTAACACCTTACCATAACCATAATCCTAAGCATACACAACCCTAACCCTAAACCTAAACCTCACCCCAACCACAATGCCTAACACAAACCGTAACCTTAGCTGTTTACACTAAACTTAACCCTAACCTAAAATCTAACCCTAACCCTAAAACTAAACACAACCCATAAACTTAACCCTAACCCTAAACATAACCTTAACACTAACCTGAAAACTAACCCAAACCTTAGCCATAACCCTAACCCTCACCCTATCTTAAACTTCATCCTATCCCTAACCTAAAGCTAACCCTAACTTTAACCCTAAACCTAACCCTAACCTTAACCATGGCCCACTTGTAACCCTAAACCTAACCCTTACAATATCTCTGACCCTAACCCTCACCCTAAACCTAATCCTAACCCTGACCCTAACCCTAACCTAACCTTAACCTAACATTAAGGCTACCATAAACTTACACCTAACCCTAACCTCTAACCCTAACTCTAACTGTAACCCTAGCCCTAACCCTAACAGTAACACCCAAAACACTCAACTGTAAATGGAACTCTAACTCTTACCCTAACACTATTCTTAACCCTAAACAGAACCCTACCCTAAACCTTACCGAAACAATAACCCCTAACCCTAACTCTAAACCTAATCATTAGCCTAAACCTAAACTTAACCTTAAACCTAAAACATAAACACTCACCCGAACTCTAACCCTAACCCTAAACCTAAAACAAACCCTCACCCTTAACCAAAATTGCACCCTAACCATAACGCTAAACCTACCTTAAATTCATTCAAACCCTAACCAAAACTAAAACTAACCCTAACGCTAACACTAACCCCAAACCTAAAACTAAACATAACCTAAGCCTAACCCCTAACCCTAAACCTCATAATTAAAATAAACTTCACACTAAGCCTAACCCTAAAACTAAAAAAACAACCTAAACATGACACTAAAACTCCACCTAACCCTGACCCTAACCCTAACCCTAATCCTAAGCATAAACCTAATCCTAACCCTAACTCTAACCCTAACCCTAACTGTAACACCCTAAAACATCAGCTTAACTGTAAACCTGACACCAACCCTCACACGAATCCCTAACCCATCCCCCAATCCTAACCCTATCCCTAATCCTAGCCCTAACCCTGAACTAAATCTAACCCTTACCCTAACCCTAAAATTAACCCTAACATTAACTCTACCCTAACCCTAAACTTAAGCCTAACAATAACTCTAAACGTAACCCTAACCCTAACCCAGCACTACCCTTTACTGTAAACCTAGCCTTCACAGTAACCTTACCCCTACCGTAACCCTAACCCTAAACCTAACCCTGACACTAACCTTAACCCTAACTCTAACCTTAACCCTAACCCTCACTATTAACTGAAACTTCACCCTAACCCTAACCCTAACTCTAACTCTAACCCTAACCATAACAATTAACCTAAACCCTCTCCTTAACGGTAAAACTAACACTAACACACACCCTAACCCTTAACCGTGTCCCCAACCCTAAACCTAATGCTATCCCTAAACTTATCCCTAACCCTAACTCTAACACGAAGAGTAACCCTAATCTAATCCTAACCCTAACATTAACCTTAAACTTAAGACTAGCCTAACCATGAACCTAAACCTAACACCCTAAACCTAATGTCTAACATTATAATTCTAACCCTAATCCTAACCCTTATCCTAACCCTCCCACTTAACCTGAACTTCACACTAATACTAACCCTGTTCGTAAATCTAACCCTAAACATAACCCCTAACCCTAATCCAAACCCTAAACCTGACCTTAAAAGTAACGTGAGCACAAACCCAAACTCCAGCCCTAACCATAAAAATAACCCTCACCCTAGCCTAAACATCATCCAAACCCTAACCCTAACCTTAGCCCTAACCTAAACCTAAGCAAAACCCTTACCTTAAACCTAACTCTAACCATAACACTAGTCCATCTGAAACCCTAAACCTAACCCTTACGATAGCCCTGAACCTAACCCTAACCCTAAACATAATCCTAATCCTAAACCTAACCCTAACTCTAAACTTGACCCTAAATAGAACACTAGCTCTGACCCTAAATACAGCACTAACTCTAACCCTAAACTTGGACGTAAACCTAAATATTACCCTACACCTAACCCTAACCCGAAACCTAACCCTAACTCGAACTCTAACCCTAATCATAACACTTACCCTAAACCCTCACCTTAACTGTAAAACTAACCGTAGCCTTCACTCTAACCCCTAACCGTAGCCCACAACCCTAACCCTAATGCTAACCCTAGCCCTAACCACAACACTAACCTGAAACCCCTAAGCCATAAAGATAACACTAACCCTAACGCAAACCCTAACCTATAACACCAAAACCTAAGCTAAACCTTAACACTATCCCTCACCCTAACTCTAACACTAACCCGAAACCTAATCATAAACCTAACCCTAACACTGAACCAAACTTAACCATGACCAGAACCACAATGCCTAACCGAAACCCTCACCCAAACCCTAACCCTAAACTACACCTCTAAACCCTAACACCTTACCATAACCATAATCCTAACTCTACCCAACCCTAACCATAAACCTAACACTCACCCCAACCACAATGCCTAACACAAATCGTAACCCTAACTGTTACACTTAACTTAACCCTAACCTAAAATCTAACCCTAACCCTAAAACTAAACACAACCCATAAACTTAACCCTAACCCTAAACATAAACTTAACACTAACCTGAAAACGAACCCAAACCTTAGCCATAACCCTAACCCTCACCCTACTTTACTTCACCCTATCCCTAACCTAAAGCTAACCCTAACTTTAACCCTAATCCTACCCCTAAACCTAACCCTAACCTTAACCTTGGCCCATCTCTAACCCTCAACCTAACCCTTATAATAACTCTGACACTAACCCTCGCCCGAAACCTAATTCTAATCCTAACCCTGACGTAACCCTAACCTAACCTTAACCCTAACTTTAAGCCTACCATAAACTTAACCTAAACCTAACCCCTAACCCAACTCTAACCCTAAACCTAGCCCTAACCCTAACCGTAACAGTTACGCAAAACCCTCACCTTAACTGTAAACGTAAATCTAACTCTTACCGTAACCCTAAACTTAACCCTAATTATAACCCTATCCTAAACCTAACTGAAACACTAACCACTAACCCTAACTCTAACCCTAATGCTTAGCCTAAACCTAACCTTAACCCTAAACCTAACCTTAACCACTAATCCTAACTCTAACCCTAACCCGAAACCAAACCCTCACACTTAACCAAAATTTCAACCTAACCATAACCCTAAACCTACCCTAACTTCATTCAAACCCTAACCCTAAGCTAAACTAACACTAAACCTAACCCTAACCCTAAACCTAAATCTAACCCTAACCCTGAATCTAACCTGAACTCTAAACCCAAAGCCTAAACCTGACCCTAACATTAATCCAAACACCTACCCCAACCCTAACCCTCATCCTTAACCTAAATTTCACCCTAAACCTAAGCCTAAAGCACTATCACCATACTCTAGCCCTAACTCTAAACTAACCTAACTCTAACCCTGAACCTTACTGTAGCACCCAAAAACATCAGCTTAATGTAAACATAACACTAATCCTCACACGAAACCCTAACCCTTTCCCTAACCCTATCCCTCATCCTAACCCTAAACCTGACGTAAACCTAACTCTTACCCTAACCTTAAACTTAACCTTAACCTTAACTCTACCCTAACCTTAACCGTAAACCTAACAATAACTCTAAACCTGACCTTAACCCTAACCCTAAGCCCTAGCACTAACTCTAAACCTAACCCTAACCTAGCCTTACACTTTACCGTAAACTTAGTCTTAACCCTAACCTGACCGCTACCTTAACCCTAATCTAAACCTAACCCTAACACTAACCTTAACCCTAAATCTAACATTAACCCTGAACCCCACTATTACCTGAAACTTCACCATGACCCTAACTCTAACCCTAACCATAACAATTACCCTAAACCCTCACCTTAACTGTAAACCTAAACCTAACCCTCACCATATCCCCAACCCTCACCCTAACGCCTAACTATATTCCTAACACTAAACCTAATGCTATCCCTAACCCTAACTGTAACCCTAACACGAACAGTAACCCTAATCGAACACTAACCCTAACATTCACCCTAAACTTAAACCTACCCTAACCATAAACCTAAAACTAGCACCCTAAACCTAACGTCTAACCCTAACCCTAATCCTAACGCTAACCCTAACTCTCACCCTTAACCTAAACTTCACACTAACCCTAAACCTAAAACTAACCCTAACACTAAACCTAACCCCTAACCCTAAACTGGACCCTAAATCTAACCATAACACTAACCTGAACACAAACCCAAACTCTAGCCCTAACCCTAAAAGTAACCCTCAGCCTATGCTAAGCTTCAACCAAATCCTAACCCTAACCATAACCGTAAACGTAAACCTAGCCCAAACCCTAACCTTAAACCTAACTCTAACCGTAAAGCTAGTCCATCTGTAACCCTAAACCTAAGCCTTACAATAGCTCTGAACCTAACCCTAATCCTAAGCCCAACAATAGACCTAATCCTAAACCTAACCCGAACTCTAAACTTGACCCTAAATAGAACACTAACTCTAACCCTAAACCAGGACTTGAACCTAAAACTTACCCTGCACCTAACCCTGCACCTAACCCTAACTCTAACTCTAACCCTAATCCTAACACTTGCCCTAAAACCTAACCTTAACTGCAATACTAACTGTAACCCTCACCTAACCCCTAACCGTACCCCCAAAAGCGAACCCTAATGCTATCCCTAACCCTAACCCTAACACTCACCTGAAAACCTAAGCCCTAACGATAACCCTAACCCAAAACCTAACCCCTAGCACCAAAGCCTAACCCTAACTCTAACACTAACCCTAAACCTAATCATAAAACTAACCCTAACCCTAAACCAAACCTAACCATGACCAGAACCACAATGCCTAACCGGAACCCTCACCCAAGCCCTAACCCCAAACTACTCCTCTAATCCCTAACACCTTACCATAACCATAATCCTAACCCTACCCAACCCTAATCCTAAACCTAATCCTCACACCAACCACAATGCCTAACACAAACCGTAAACCTAACCCTAACCGTAACACTGAACTTAACCCTAACCTAAAATCTACCCCTAACCCTAAAAGTAAACAGAACCCATAAACTTATTCCTAACCCTAAACATAACCTTAACACTAACCTGAAAACTCAAGCAAACCTTAGCCATAACCCTAACCCTCACCCTATCTTAAACTTCACCCTATCCCTAATCTAAAGCACACCCTAACTTTAACCCTGACCGTAACCTTAACCTTGACCCACCTGTAACCCCAAACCTAACCCTTACAATAACTCTGACCCTAACCCTCACCCTAAACCTAATCCTAATCCTAACCCTGACCCTAACCCTAACCAAACCTTAACCCTAACTTTACCCTACCATAAACTTAAACCTAACCCTAACCGGTAACCCGAAATCTAAACCTAACCCTAGCCCTAGCCCTACACCTAACCCTAACCCTAAATGTAACACTTACTCAAAACCCTCACCTTAACTGTAAACATAAATCTAACTCTTAACCTAACCTTAAATATAAACCTACCCTAAAACTAACCGAAACACTAACACCTAACTCGAAATCAAATCCTGATGTTTAGCCTAAACCTAACCTTAACCCTAAGCCTAACCCTAACCACTAACCCTAATTCTAACCCTAACCCTAAGCCTGATCCTATACCGAACCCTAACCCTTACCCTAAACCTGACCCTAACATAAACCGAAACACCGAACCCTAACCCAAACCCTAAACCTAACCCTAACCTTAACCCAAACACCTAACCCTAACGCTAACCCTAACCCTCATCCTTAACATAAATTTCAAGATAAACCTAAGCCTAACCTTAACCCTAAAACTAAACCTAACCCTAAACTATCCCCTAAATATAGCCCTAAACCTAAACCTCATCCTAACCCTAACTACAACCCTGACCTAACCGTAACACTGTAAAACATCAGCTTAAGTGTAAACCTAACACTAACCCTCCCACGAACACCTAACCCTTTCCCTAACCCTAACCCTAATCCTAACCTTAACCCTGACCTAAACCTAACACTTACCCTAACGCTAAGCTTAACCTTAACTCCACCCTAAAACTAACAAAAACTCTAAACCTGACCCTACCTCTTACCCTAAACCCTAGTACTAGCTCTAACTCTAAACCTAACCCTAACCTAGCCCTACCCTTTACCGTAAACCTAGCCTTAACCCTAACCTTACCCCTACCGTAACCCTAACCCTAACACTAAACTTAACCCTAACTGTAATCTTAGCCCTAACCCTTACCCTGACCCTGACTATTAACTGAAACTTCACCCTAAACCTAACCCAAACGCTAACTCGAACCCTAACTATAACACTTACCCTAAACCCTCACCTTAACTGTAAACCTAACCCTAACCCACACCCTAACCACAACCCTCACCCTAACCCCTAACCGTATCCCCAAACCTAAACCTAATGCTATCCGTAACCCTATCCCTAACCCAAACACGAGCATTAAACCTAATCTAACCCTAACTCTAACATGAACCCAACCCTAACCATAAACCTAACGTTAGCATCCTAAATCTAACCTCTAACACTAACTATAATCCTAACCCTAATTCTAACTCTTATCCTAACCCTCACCCTTAACCTAAACTTCACACTAACCCTAAACCAAAACATAACCCTAACCCTAAACATAACCCCTAACCCTAACCTGAACCCTAGCCTTAAAGCTAACCTGAACACAAACCCAAACTCTAGCCCTAACCATAAAAATAACCCTCACCCTATCCTAAACTTCATCCAAACTCTAACACTACCTTAAACCTAAACCTAACCCAAACCCTAACCTTAAACCTACCTCTAACCATAGCGCTAGTCCATCTGTAACCCTAAACCTAACCGTTACAATAGCCCTGAAATTAACCCTAAACCTAATCCTAGCCCTAGGCCTAATCCTAACCTAACCCTAACTGCACCCTTGACCCTAGAGAGAACACTAACTCTAACCCTAAACCTGGACCTAAACCTAAATCTTCCCCTACACCTAACCCTAAACCTAAAAATAACTCCAACTCTAACCCTAATCATAACACTTATCCTAAACCCACACTTTAACTGTAAAACTAACCGTAACCCTCACCCTAACCCCTAACCGTATCCCCCAAACCTAACCCTAATGCAATCCCTAACCTTAACCCTAAAACTAACCTGAAACCCCTGAGCCCTAACGATAACCCTAACTCTAACACAAACCCTAACCCCTAACACCAAAGCCTAATCCAAACCTTAACCCTACCTCTCACCCTAACTCTAACACTAACCCGAAACCGAATCACAAACCTAAACCAAACCCAATCATGACCAGAACCACAATTCCTAACCGGAACCCTCACCCAAACCCTAACCCTAAACTACACCTCTAACCACTAACACCTTACCATAAACCTAATCCTAACCTTTATCCTAACCCTCACCCTTAACCTAAACTTCACACTAACCCTAAACCAAAGCGTAACCCAAACCCTAAACATAACCCCTAACCCAAAACCGAACCCTAAACCTAACCTTAACACTAAGCTGAACACAAAACCAAACTTTAGCCCAAACCATAAAAATAACCCTCACCCTTTCCTAAACTTCATCCAAACCCTAACCCTAAACCTAAACCTAACCCAAACCCTATCCTTGAACATAACTCTAACCATAATGCTAGTCCAAATGTAACCCTAAACCTAACCCTTACAATAGCCCTGAACCTAACCCTAAACCTAATCCTAACCCTAGACCTAAACCTAACCCTAACCCTAAATCTAACCTTGACCCTAAATTGAACACTGACTCTAACACTAAACCGGCACCTAAACCTAAATATTGCCCTACACCTAACCATAACCCAAACCCTAACCCCTAACACCAAAGCCTAACCCAAACCTTAACTCTAACTCGAACACTAACCTGAAACCTAATCATAAACCTAACCGTAACCCTAAACCAAACCTAACCATGGTCAGAACCACAATGCTTTACCAGAACCCTCACCCACCCCTAACCCTAAACTACACTTCTAACCCCTAACACCTTACCATAACCATAATCCTAAGCATACACAACCCTAACCCTAAACCTAAACCTCACCCCAACCACAATGCCTAACACAAACCGTAACCTTAGCTGTTTACACTAAACTTAACCCTAACCTAAAATCTAACCCTAACCCTAAAACTAAACACAACCCATAAACTTAACCCTAACCCTAAACATAACCTTAACACTAACCTGAAAACTAACCCAAACCTTAGCCATAACCCTAACCCTCACCCTATCTTAAACTTCATCCTATCCCTAACCTAAAGCTAACCCTAACTTTAACCCTAAACCTAACCCTAACCTTAACCATGGCCCACTTGTAACCCTAAACCTAACCCTTACAATATCTCTGACCCTAACCCTCACCCTAAACCTAATCCTAACCCTGACCCTAACCCTAACCTAACCTTAACCTAACATTAAGGCTACCATAAACTTACACCTAACCCTAACCTCTAACCCTAACTCTAACTGTAACCCTAGCCCTAACCCTAACAGTAACACCCAAAACACTCAACTGTAAATGGAACTCTAACTCTTACCCTAACACTATTCTTAACCCTAAACAGAACCCTACCCTAAACCTTACCGAAACAATAACCCCTAACCCTAACTCTAAACCTAATCATTAGCCTAAACCTAAACTTAACCTTAAACCTAAAACATAAACACTCACCCGAACTCTAACCCTAACCCTAAACCTAAAACAAACCCTCACCCTTAACCAAAATTGCACCCTAACCATAACGCTAAACCTACCTTAAATTCATTCAAACCCTAACCAAAACTAAAACTAACCCTAACGCTAACACTAACCCCAAACCTAAAACTAAACATAACCTAAGCCTAACCCCTAACCCTAAACCTCATAATTAAAATAAACTTCACACTAAGCCTAACCCTAAAACTAAAAAAACAACCTAAACATGACACTAAAACTCCACCTAACCCTGACCCTAACCCTAACCCTAATCCTAAGCATAAACCTAATCCTAACCCTAACTCTAACCCTAACCCTAACTGTAACACCCTAAAACATCAGCTTAACTGTAAACCTGACACCAACCCTCACACGAATCCCTAACCCATCCCCCAATCCTAACCCTATCCCTAATCCTAGCCCTAACCCTGAACTAAATCTAACCCTTACCCTAACCCTAAAATTAACCCTAACATTAACTCTACCCTAACCCTAAACTTAAGCCTAACAATAACTCTAAACGTAACCCTAACCCTAACCCAGCACTACCCTTTACTGTAAACCTAGCCTTCACAGTAACCTTACCCCTACCGTAACCCTAACCCTAAACCTAACCCTGACACTAACCTTAACCCTAACTCTAACCTTAACCCTAACCCTCACTATTAACTGAAACTTCACCCTAACCCTAACCCTAACTCTAACTCTAACCCTAACCATAACAATTAACCTAAACCCTCTCCTTAACGGTAAAACTAACACTAACACACACCCTAACCCTTAACCGTGTCCCCAACCCTAAACCTAATGCTATCCCTAAACTTATCCCTAACCCTAACTCTAACACGAAGAGTAACCCTAATCTAATCCTAACCCTAACATTAACCTTAAACTTAAGACTAGCCTAACCATGAACCTAAACCTAACACCCTAAACCTAATGTCTAACATTATAATTCTAACCCTAATCCTAACCCTTATCCTAACCCTCCCACTTAACCTGAACTTCACACTAATACTAACCCTGTTCGTAAATCTAACCCTAAACATAACCCCTAACCCTAATCCAAACCCTAAACCTGACCTTAAAAGTAACGTGAGCACAAACCCAAACTCCAGCCCTAACCATAAAAATAACCCTCACCCTAGCCTAAACATCATCCAAACCCTAACCCTAACCTTAGCCCTAACCTAAACCTAAGCAAAACCCTTACCTTAAACCTAACTCTAACCATAACACTAGTCCATCTGAAACCCTAAACCTAACCCTTACGATAGCCCTGAACCTAACCCTAACCCTAAACATAATCCTAATCCTAAACCTAACCCTAACTCTAAACTTGACCCTAAATAGAACACTAGCTCTGACCCTAAATACAGCACTAACTCTAACCCTAAACTTGGACGTAAACCTAAATATTACCCTACACCTAACCCTAACCCGAAACCTAACCCTAACTCGAACTCTAACCCTAATCATAACACTTACCCTAAACCCTCACCTTAACTGTAAAACTAACCGTAGCCTTCACTCTAACCCCTAACCGTAGCCCACAACCCTAACCCTAATGCTAACCCTAGCCCTAACCACAACACTAACCTGAAACCCCTAAGCCATAAAGATAACACTAACCCTAACGCAAACCCTAACCTATAACACCAAAACCTAAGCTAAACCTTAACACTATCCCTCACCCTAACTCTAACACTAACCCGAAACCTAATCATAAACCTAACCCTAACACTGAACCAAACTTAACCATGACCAGAACCACAATGCCTAACCGAAACCCTCACCCAAACCCTAACCCTAAACTACACCTCTAAACCCTAACACCTTACCATAACCATAATCCTAACTCTACCCAACCCTAACCATAAACCTAACACTCACCCCAACCACAATGCCTAACACAAATCGTAACCCTAACTGTTACACTTAACTTAACCCTAACCTAAAATCTAACCCTAACCCTAAAACTAAACACAACCCATAAACTTAACCCTAACCCTAAACATAAACTTAACACTAACCTGAAAACGAACCCAAACCTTAGCCATAACCCTAACCCTCACCCTACTTTACTTCACCCTATCCCTAACCTAAAGCTAACCCTAACTTTAACCCTAATCCTACCCCTAAACCTAACCCTAACCTTAACCTTGGCCCATCTGTAACCCTCAACCTAACCCTTATAATAACTCTGACACTAACCCTCGCCCGAAACCTAATTCTAATCCTAACCCTGACGTAACCCTAACCTAACCTTAACCCTAACTTTAAGCCTACCATAAACTTAACCTAAACCTAACCCCTAACCCAACTCTAACCCTAAACCTAGCCCTAACCCTAACCGTAACAGTTACGCAAAACCCTCACCTTAACTGTAAACGTAAATCTAACTCTTACCGTAACCCTAAACTTAACCCTAATTATAACCCTATCCTAAACCTAACTGAAACACTAACCACTAACCCTAACTCTAACCCTAATGCTTAGCCTAAACCTAACCTTAACCCTAAACCTAACCTTAACCACTAATCCTAACTCTAACCCTAACCCGAAACCAAACCCTCACACTTAACCAAAATTTCAACCTAACCATAACCCTAAACCTACCCTAACTTCATTCAAACCCTAACCCTAAGCTAAACTAACACTAAACCTAACCCTAACCCTAAACCTAAATCTAACCCTAACCCTGAATCTAACCTGAACTCTAAACCCAAACCCTAAACCTGACCCTAACATTAATCCAAACACCTACCCCAACCCTAACCCTCATCCTTAACCTAAATTTCACCCTAAACCTAAGCCTAAAGCACTATCACCATACTCTAGCCCTAACTCTAAACTAACCTAACTCTAACCCTGAACCTTACTGTAGCACCCAAAAACATCAGCTTAATGTAAACATAACACTAATCCTCACACGAAACCCTAACCCTTTCCCTAACCCTATCCCTCATCCTAACCCTAAACCTGACGTAAACCTAACTCTTACCCTAACCTTAAACTTAACCTTAACCTTAACTCTACCCTAACCTTAACCGTAAACCTAACAATAACTCTAAACCTGACCTTAACCCTAACCCTAAGCCCTAGCACTAACTCTAAACCTAACCCTAACCTAGCCTTACACTTTACCGTAAACCTAGTCTTAACCCTAACCTGACCGCTACCTTAACCCTAATCTAAACCTAACCCTAACACTAACCTTAACCCTAAATCTAACATTAACTCTGAACCCCACTATTACCTGAAACTTCACCATGACCCTAACTCTAACCCTAACCATAACAATTACCCTAAACCCTCACCTTAACTGTAAACCTAAACCTAACCCTCACCATATCCCCAACCCTCACCCTAACGCCTAACTATATTCCTAACACTAAACCTAATGCTATCCCTAACCCTAACTGTAACCCTAACACGAACAGTAACCCTAATCGAACACTAACCCTAACATTCACCCTAAACTTAAACCTACCCTAACCATAAACCTAAAACTAGCACCCTAAACCTAACGTCTAACACTAACCCTAATCCTAACGCTAACCCTAACTCTCACCCTTAACCTAAACTTCACACTAACCCTAAACCTAAAACTAACCCTAACACTAAACCTAACCCCTAACCCTAAACTGGACCCTAAATCTAACCATAACACTAACCTGAACACAAACCCAAACTCTAGCCCTAACCCTAAAAGTAACCCTCAGCCTATGCTAAGCTTCAACCAAATCCTAACCCTAACCATAACCGTAAACGTAAACCTAGCCCAAACCCTAACCTTAAACCTAACTCTAACCGTAAAGCTAGTCCATCTGTAACCCTAAACCTAAGCCTTACAATAGCTCTGAACCTAACCCTAATCCTAAGCCCAACAATAGACCTAATCCTAAACCTAACCCGAACTCTAAACTTGACCCTAAATAGAACACTAACTCTAACCCTAAACCAGGACTTGAACCTAAAACTTACCCTGCACCTAACCCTGCACCTAACCCTAACTCTAACTCTAACCCTAATCCTAACACTTGCCCTAAAACCTAACCTTAACTGCAATACTAACTGTAACCCTCACCTAACCCCTAACCGTACCCCCAAAAGCGAACCCTAATGCTATCCCTAACCCTAACCCTAACACTCACCTGAAAACCTAAGCCCTAACGATAACCCTAACCCAAAACCTAACCCCTAGCACCAAAGCCTAACCCTAACTCTAACACTAACCCTAAACCTAATCATAAAACTAACCCTAACCCTAAACCAAACCTAACCATGACCAGAACCACAATGCCTAACCGGAACCCTCACCCAAGCCCTAACCCCAAACTTCTCCTCTAATCCCTAACACCTTACCATAACCATAATCCTAACCCTACCCAACCCTAATCCTAAACCTAATCCTCACACCAACCACAATGCCTAACACAAACCGTAAACCTAACCCTAACCGTAACACTGAACTTAACCCTAACCTAAAATCTACCCCTAACCCTAAAAGTAAACAGAACCCATAAACTTATTCCTAACCCTAAACATAACCTTAACACTAACCTGAAAACTCAAGCAAACCTTAGCCATAACCCTAACCCTCACCCTATCTTAAACTTCACCCTATCCCTAATCTAAAGCACACCCTAACTTTAACCCTGACCGTAACCTTAACCTTGACCCACCTGTAACCCCAAACCTAACCCTTACAATAACTCTGACCCTAACCCTCACCCTAAACCTAATCCTAATCCTAACCCTGACCCTAACCCTAACCAAACCTTAACCCTAACTTTACCCTACCATAAACTTAAACCTAACCCTAACCGGTAACCCGAAATCTAAACCTAACCCTAGCCCTAGCCCTACACCTAACCCTAACCCTAAATGTAACACTTACTCAAAACCCTCACCTTAACTGTAAACATAAATCTAACTCTTAACCTAACCTTAAATATAAACCTACCCTAAACCTAACCGAAACACTAACACCTAACTCGAAATCAAATCCTGATGTTTAGCCTAAACCTAACCTTAACCCTAAGCCTAACCCTAACCACTAACCCTAATTCTAACCCTAACCCTAAGCCTGATCCTATACCGAACCCTAACCCTTACCCTAAACCTGACCCTAACATTAACCGAAACACCGAACCCTAACCCAAACCCTAAACCTAACCCTAACCTTAACCCAAACACCTAACCCTAACGCTAACCCTAACCCTCATCCTTAACATAAATTTCAAGATAAACCTAAGCCTAACCTTAACCCTAAAACTAAACCTAACCCTAAACTATCCCCTAAATATAGCCCTAAACCTAAACCTCATCCTAACCCTAACTACAACCCTGACCTAACCGTAACACTGTAAAACATCAGCTTAAGTGTAAACCTAACACTAACCCTCCCACGAACACCTAACCCTTTCCCTAACCCTAACCCTAATCCTAACCTTAACCCTGACCTAAACCTAACACTTACCCTAACGCTAAGCTTAACCTTAACTCCACCCTAAAACTAACAAAAACTCTAAACCTGACCCTACCTCTTACCCTAAACCCTAGTACTAGCTCTAACTCTAAACCTAACCCTAACCTAGCCCTACCCTTTACCGTAAACCTAGCCTTAACCCTAACCTTACCCCTACCGTAACCCTAACCCTAACACTAAACTTAACCCTAACTGTAATCTTAGCCCTAACCCTTACCCTGACCCTGACTATTAACTGAAACTTCACCCTAAACCTAACCCAAACGCTAACTCGAACCCTAACTATAACACTTACCCTAAACCCTCACCTTAACTGTAAACCTAACCCTAACCCACACCCTAACCACAACCCTCACCCTAACCCCTAACCGTATCCCCAAACCTAAACCTAATGCTATCCCTAACCCTATCCCTAACCCAAACACGAGCATTAAACCTAATCTAACCCTAACTCTAACATGAACCCAACCCTAACCATAAACCTAACGTTAGCATCCTAAATCTAACCTCTAACACTAACTATAATCCTAACCCTAATTCTAACTCTTATCCTAACCCTCACCCTTAACCTAAACTTCACACTAACCCTAAACCAAAACATAACCCTAACCCTAAACATAACCCCTAACCCTAACCTGAACCCTAGCCTTAAAGCTAACCTGAACACAAACCCAAAGTCTAGCCCTAACCATAAAAATAACCCTCACCCTATCCTAAACTTCATCCAAACTCTAACACTACCTTAAACCTAAACCTAACCCAAACCCTAACCTTAAACCTACCTCTAACCATAGCGCTAGTCCATCTGTAACCCTAAACCTAACCGTTACAATAGCCCTGAAATTAACCCTAAACCTAATCCTAGCCCTAGGCCTAATCCTAACCTAACCCTAACTGCACCCTTGACCCTAGAGAGAACACTAACTCTAACCCTAAACCTGGACCTAAACCTAAATCTTCCCCTACACCTAACCCTAAACCTAAAAATAACTCCAACTCTAACCCTAATCATAACACTTATCCTAAACCCACACTTTAACTGTAAAACTAACCGTAACCCTCACCCTAACCCCTAACCGTATCCCCCAAACCTAACCCTAATGCAATCCCTAACCTTAACCCTAAAACTAACCTGAAACCCCTGAGCCCTAACGATAACCCTAACTCTAACACAAACCCTAACCCCTAACACCAAAGCCTAATCCAAACCTTAACCCTAACTCTCACCCTAACTCTAACACTAACCCGAAACCGAATCACAAACCTAAACCAAACCCAATCATGACCAGAACCACAATTCCTAACCGGAACCCTCACCCAAACCCTAACCCTAAACTACACCTCTAACCACTAACACCTTACCATAAACCTAATCCTAACCTTTATCCTAACCCTCACCCTTAACCTAAACTTCACACTAACCCTAAACCAAAGCGTAACCCAAACCCTAAAGAACCCTAAACCTAACCTTAACACTAAGCTGAACACAAAACCAAACTTTAGCCCAAACCATAAAAATAACCCTCACCCTCTCCTAAACTTCATCCAAACCCTAACCCTAAACCTAACCCAAACCCTATCCTTGAACATAACTCTAACCATAATGCTAGTCCAAATGTAACCCTAAACCAAACCCTTACAATAGCCCTGAACCTAACCCTAAACCTAATCCTAACCCTAGACCTAAACCTAACCCTAACCCTAAATCTAACCTTGACCCTAAATTGAACACTGACTCTAACACTAAACCGGCACCTAAACCTAAATATTGCCCTACACCTAACCATAACCCAAACCCTAACCCCTAACACCAAAGCCTAACCCAAACCTTAACTCTAACTCGAACACTAACCTGAAACCTAATCATAAACCTAACCGTAACCCTAAACCAAACCTAACCATGGTCAGAACCACAATGCTTTACCAGAACCCTCACCCACCCCTAACCCTAAACTACACTTCTAACCCCTAACACCTTACCATAACCATAATCCTAAGCATACACAACCCTAACCCTAAACCTAAACCTCACCCCAACCACAATGCCTAACACAAACCGTAACCTTAGCTGTTTACACTAAACTTAACCCTAACCTAAAATCTAACCCTAACCCTAAAACTAAACACAACCCATAAACTTAACCCTAACCCTAAACATAACCTTAACACTAACCTGAAAACTAACCCAAACCTTAGCCATAACCCTAACCCTCACCCTATCTTAAACTTCATCCTATCCCTAACCTAAAGCTAACCCTAACTTTAACCCTAAACCTAACCCTAACCTTAACCATGGCCCACTTGTAACCCTAAACCTAACCCTTACAATATCTCTGACCCTAACCCTCACCCTAAACCTAATCCTAACCCTGACCCTAACCCTAACCTAACCTTAACCTAACATTAAGGCTACCATAAACTTACACCTAACCCTAACCTCTAACCCTAACTCTAACTGTAACCCTAGCCCTAACCCTAACAGTAACACCCAAAACACTCAACTGTAAATGGAACTCTAACTCTTACCCTAACACTATTCTTAACCCTAAACAGAACCCTACCCTAAACCTTACCGAAACAATAACCCCTAACCCTAACTCTAAACCTAATCATTAGCCTAAACCTAAACTTAACCTTAAACCTAAACCTAAACACTCACCCGAACTCTAACCCTAACCCTAAACCTGAAAGAAACCCTCACCCTTAACCAAAATTTCACCCTAACCATAACGCTAAACCTACCTTAAATTCATTCAAACCCTAACCAAAACTAAAACTAACCCTAACGCTAACACTAACCCCAAACCTAAAACTAAACATAACCTAACCCTAACCCCTAACCCTAAACCTCATAATTAAAATAAACTTCACACTAAGCCTAACCCTAAAACTAAAAAACAACCTGAACATGACACTAAATCTCCACCTAACCCTGACCCTAACCCTAATCCTAAGCATAAACCTAATCCTAACCCTAACTCTAACTCTAACCCTAACTGTAACAAACTAAAACATCAGCTTAACTGTAAACCTGACACTAACCCTCACACGAATCCCTAACGCATCCCCCAATCCTAACCCTATCCCTAATCCTAGCCCTAACCCTGAACTAAACCTAACCCTTACCCTAACCCTAAAATTAACCCTAACATTAACTCTACCCTAACCCTAAACTTAAGCCTAACAATAACTCTAAACGTAACCCTAACCCTAACCCAGCACTACCCTTTCCCGTAAACCTAGCCTTGACAGTAACCTTACCCCTACCGTAACCCTAACCGTAAACCTAACCCTGACACTAACCTTAACCCTAACTCTAACCTTAACCCTAACCCTCACTATTAACTGAAACTTCACCCTAACCCTAACCCTAACTCTAACTCTAACCCTAACCATAACAATTAACCTAAACCCTCTCCTTAACGGTAAAACTAACACTAACACACACCCTAACCCTTAACCGTGTCCCCAACCCTAAACCTAATGCTATCCCTAAACTTATCCCTAACCCTAACTCTAACACGAAGAGTAACCCTAATCTAATCCTAACCCTAACATTAACCTTAAACTTAAGACTAGCCTAACCATGAACCTAAACCTAACACCCTAAACCTAATGTCTAACATTATAATTCTAACCCTAATCCTAACCCTTATCCTAACCCTCCCACTTAACCTGAACTTCACACTAATACTAACCCTGTTCGTAAATCTAACCCTAAACATAACCCCTAACCCTAATCCAAACCCTAAACCTGACCTTAAAAGTAACATGAGCACAAACCCAAACTCCAGCCCTAACCATAAAAATAACCCTCACCCTAGCCTAAACATCATCCAAACCCTAACCCTAACCTTAGCCCTAACCTAAACCTAAGCAAAACCCTTACCTTAAACCTAACTCTAACCATAACACTAGTCCATCTGAAACCCTAAACCTAACCCTTACGATAGCCCTGAACCTAACCCTAACCCTAAACATAATCCTAATCCTAAACCTAACCCTAACTCTAAACTTGACCCTAAATAGAACACTAGCTCTGACCCTAAATACAGCACTAACTCTAACCCTAAACTTGGACGTAAACCTAAATATTACCCTACACCTAACCCTAACCCTAAACCTAACCCTAACTCAAACTCTAACCCTAATCATAACACTTACCCTAAACCCTCACCTTAACTGTAAAACTAACCGTAGCCTTCACTCTAACCCCTAACCGTAGCCCACAACCCTAACCCTAATGCTAACCCTAGCCCTAACCACAACACTAACCTGAAACCCCTAAGCCATAAAGATAACACTAACCCTAACGCAAACCCTAACCTATAACACCAAAACCTAAGCTAAACCTTAACACTATCCCTCACCCTAACTCCAACACTAACCCGAAACCGAATCATAAACCTAAACCAAACCCAACCATGACCAGAACCACAATTCCTAACTGGAACCCTCACCGAAACCCTAACCCTAAACTACACCTCTAACCACTAACACCTTACCATAAACCTAATACTAACCTTTATCCTAACCCTCACCCTTAACCTAAACTTCACACTAACCCTAAACCAAAGCGTAACCCAAACCCTAAACATAACCCCTAACCCAAAAACCGAACCCTAAACCTAACCTTAACACTAAGCTGAACGCAAAGCCAAACTTAGCCCAAACCATAAAAATAACCCTCACCCTATCCTAAACTTCATCCAAACCCTAATCCTATTCTTAACTGTAGACCTAAACCTAACCCAAACCCTAACCTTAAACCTAACTCTAAGTATAATGCTAGTCCACCTGTAACCCTAAACCTGAGCATTTCAATAGCCCTGAACTTAACCCTAAAACTAATCCTAATCCTAACTTTAGACCGAATCCTAAACCTAACTCTAACCTTGACCCTAAAGAGAACACTACCTCTCACCCTGAACCTGAAAGTAAACCTAAATCTTACCCTACATCTAAACCTAACCCTAAACCTAACTGTAACTCTAACTCTAACCCTAATCATAAGACTTGCCCTAAACCCTCCCCTTAACTGTAAAACTAACCTTAACCCTCACCAGAACCCCTAAACCTATCCCCCAACACTAACCCTAATGCTAGCCCTAACCCTAACCTGAAACCCTAAGCCCTAACGATAACCCTAACCCAAACCAAACCCCTAACACCAAAGCCTAACCCAAACCTTAAACCAAACACTCACCCTAAATCTAACACTAACCCGAAACCTAATCATAAACCTAACCCTAACCCTAAACCAAACCTAACCATGGCCAGAACCAAAATGCCTAACCAGAACCCTCACCGAAACCCTAACCATAAACTACACCTCTAACCCCTAACACCTTATCATAACCATAATCTTAAGCCTACTCAACCCTGACGCTAAAACTAACCCTCAACCCAACCACAACGCCTAAAACAAACCATAACCCTAACCCTAACCGTAACACTAAACTTAAGCCTAACCTAAAATCTAACCCTAACCCAGAACTAAACATAACCCATAAACTTAACCCTAACCCTAAACGTAACCTTAACAATAACCTGAAAACTTACCCAAACCTTTAGCCATAACCCTCACCCTAACCCACACCCTATCTTAAACTTCACCCTATCCCTAACCTAAAGCTAACCCTAACTTTAACCCTAACACTACCCCTAAACCTAACACTAACCTTAACCTTGGCCCACCAGTCACCCTACACCTAACCCTTACGATAACTCTGACCCTAAACCTCACCCTAAACCTAATCCTAATCCTAACCCTACCCTAACTCTAACCTAACCTTAACCTTAACTTTAACCCTACCATAAAATTAAACCTAACCCTAAACCCTAATCCTAACTCTAACCCTAACCCTAACCGTAACACATACCCAAAACCTTCACCTTAACTGTAAACGTAACTCTAATTCTTACCCTAACCCTAAATAAAACCCTACCCTAAACCTAACCAAAACACCCCTAACCCTAACTCTAACCCTAATCCTTAGCCCAGACCTAACCATAACCCTAAACCTACCCTAACTTTATTCAAACCCTAACCTTAAACAAAACTAAAACAAACCCTAAACCTATCCCTAACCCTACCCCTGACACTAATCTGAACAATAACCCCTAGCCCTAACCCTAACCCGCATGCTTAACATCAACTTCACCCTAACCCTATCCTAAAACTAAACATAACACTAAATCTCCCCCAACCATGAACCTAACCCAATCCTAAGCATAAAACTAACCCTAAACTTAACCCTAACCCTGACCCTGACCCTAACTCTAACCTTAATCCTAACCATAAAAATTACCCTACACACTCAGCTTAAATGGAAACCTACCACTAACCCACACCCTAACATCTAAACCTAAACCCAACCCTTAACCTAACCCTATCTCTAACCTTATCCTAGCCCTACACCTAAACATGACTTAATCCTAACACTTACCCTAAACCTGACCCTAAACCTAACCTTAACCTTAAACCTAATCCTAACCTGGACCCTAACCCCTACCCCAAACCCTAAGCTCAACCCTCACCCTTAAATTAAACTTCACCCTATCCCGAACTCTAACTTTAAACCAAAACCTAATCCTAAATCTAAACCTAACCCTAAACCTGACTCTAACATTAACCCAAACACCTAACCCTAACAGTAAGCCTAACCCTAACCCTAACCCTGACCTGACCCTAACCTTAACCCAAACACCTAACCCTAACACTAAACCTAACCCTAACCCTCATCCTTAACCTAAACTGCACCCTAACCCTGACCCTGAAACTAAACATAACACTAAATCTCCCCCTAACCCTGACCGTAACCCAAATCCTAACCATAAACCTAACCCTAACTCGAACCTTAACCCTAACCCTGACCCTAACTCTAACCCTAATCCAACCCTAAAACTTACCCTACAAACTCACCTTAAATGGAAACCTAGCACTAACCCTCACCCTAACATCTAAACCTAACCCCAACCCTTAACCTGACCCTATCTCTAATCTTAACCATGCCCTAGCCTAACCATGATTTAACCCTAACACTTACCCTAAACCTAACCCTAAACCTAATCTTAAACCTAAACCTAAAACTAACCTTAACCCTAACCCTAACCCCTAACCCCTAACCCTAAGCTCAACCCTCACTCTTAACTTAAATTTCACCCAAACACTAACCCTAAAACGAACCCAACACTAACCCTAAACGCAAACATAAACCTGACCCTAACGTTAACCCAAACACCTAACCCGAACCCTAACGCTAACCCGAACTCTAAACCGAACCCTAAACTGACCCTAACCTTAACCCAAACACCTAACCCTAACACTAACCCTAAACATAACCCTCATCCTTAACCTAAACTTCACCCTAAACCTAAGCCTAAGCCTAACCCTAAAACTAAACCTAACCCTAAACTATCACCTAACTCTAGCCCGAACGCTAAACCTAACAATGACCCTAACCATAACAGCCTAAAACATCAGCTTAACTGTAAACCTAACACTTACCCTCAGACGAACCCCTAACCCTTTCACAAACCCTAACCCGATCCCTAATCCTAAACCTAACGCTGACGTAAACCTAACCCTTCCCCTAAACCTAAATTAAACCTAACCTTAACTCTACCTATACCTAAACCAAACAATAACTCGAATCCTGACCCTAACCCTAACCCTAAACTCAGCACTAAGTATAATTCTAAACCTAACCCTAACCCTAACCCAGCCCAACCCTTTACCGTAAACCTAGTCTTAACCCTAACCTTACCTACCCTAAACCTAACACTAACGCTAACCTTAACCCTAACTCTAACATTAACCCTAACTTTTAGCGTAACCCTCACTATTAACTGAAACTTCACCCAAACACTAACCCTAACTCTAACCATAACCATAACACTTACCCTGAACACTCACCTTAACTGTAAAACTAACCATAACCCTCAACCTAACCCCAACTGTATCCCGAACCCTAACCCTAAAGCTATCCCTAAGCCTAACCCTAACACTCACCTGAACCTTTAAGCCCTAAGGATAACCCGAACCTGAAATCAAACCCTAACGCATAACACCAAAGCATAACCCAAACCTTAACCCTAACTCTCACCCTAACTCTAACACTAACCCAAAACCTAATCATAAATCTAACCCTAACCCTAAACCAAACCTAACCATGACCAGAACCACAATGCCTAACCAAAACCCTCACCCAAACCCTAACCCTAAACTACACCTCTAACTCCTAACACATTACCATAACCATAATCCTAACCCTAACCAAACCTAACCCTAAACCTAACCCTCATCCCAACCACAACGCCTGACACAAACCATAACCCTAACCCTAACAGTAACACTGTAAATAACCCTAACCTAAAATCTAAACCTGACCCTAAAACTAAACAGAACCCGTAAACTTAACCCTAACCCTAAACATAACCTTAACAATAACCTGAAAACTAACGCAAACCTTAGCCATAACCCTAAACCTAACCCGCACCCTATCTTAAACTTCACCCTATCTCTATCCTAAAGCTAACCCTAACTTTAACCCTAAACCTAACCCTAACCTTAACCTTGGCCAACCTGTAACCCTCATCCAAACCCTTACAATAACTCTGACCCTATCCTTCGCCCTAAACCTAATGCTAATCCTAACCCTAACCTAACCTTAACCCTACCATAATCTTAAACCAAACCCTAACTCCTAACCCTAGCACTAAGCCTAACCCTAACACTAACACTTACCCAAAACCCTCATCTTAACTGTAAACGTAACTCTAACTCTTACCCTAACCCTAAACTTAACCCTAAATATAACTCTACCGTAAACCAAACTGAAACACTAACCCCTAACCCTAACTCTAACCCTAATCCTTAGCCTAAGCCTACCCTTAAACGTAAGCCTAACCCTAACCCTAAACCGAACCCTCACTCTTAACCAAAATTCACCCTAACCATGACCCTAAACCTCCCCTAACTTCATTCAAACCCTAACCTTAACCAAAAATAAAACTAAACTTAAACCTAACCCTAAATGTAAACCTAACCCTAACCCGGACCATAACCTGAACCCTAACCCCTAACCCTAACCCTCACGCTTAACATAAACTTCACCCTAACTCTAACCCTAAAACTAAATATAACACTAAATCTCCGCCTAACCCGGACCCTAACCCTAATCCTAACCATAAACCTAACCCAAACCTGAACCTAACTCTAACCCTAACCCTAATCCTAACCCTAAAACTTACACTACACACTCAGCTTAAATGGAAACCTAGAACTAACCCTCACCCTAACATCTAAACCTAACCCCAACCCTTAACCTAACCCTATCTCTAACCTTAACCTAGCCCTAAACCTAACAATGACTTAACCCTAACATGTACTCTAAACCTAAGCATAAACCTAAACTTAACCCTAAACCTAATCCTAACCTTAACCCTAACCCTAACACCTAACGCTAACCTGAGCTCAACACTCGCCCTTAACTTTAAATGCACCCTAACACTAACCCTAAACTGAACCCTAACCCTAACCCTAAACCTAAGCCTAAACCTGACCCTAGCATTAACCCAAACACGTAAACCTGACCCTAATACTAACCCTAAATCTAACCCTAACCTTAACGCAAACACGTAACGCTAACACTAGTCCTAACCCTCATCCTTAACGTATGCTTCACCCTAAACGTATGCCTAAGCCTAACCTGAAACTAAACCTAACCCTAAACTATCCCCTCAGTCTAGCCCTAACCCTAATCCTAACCCTAACCCTAACTCTAACCATACCCCTAACCATAACACTCTAAAACATCAGCTAAACTGTAAACCTAACACTAACCATCACATGAATCGCTAACCCTTTCCCTAATCCTACCCCTATCCCTAATCCTAACCTTAACCTTGACCTAATCCTAACCCTTACCCTAACCCTAAACTTAACACTAACCTTAACTCGAACTTAACCCTAACCCTAACAATAACTCTAAACCTGACCCTAACCCTAAGCCTAAACCCTAGCACTAACTCTAACTCTAAACCTAACCCTAAGCCTAACCTAGCCCTACCCTTTACCGTAAACCTAGCCTAAACCCTAACCTTACCCCTACCTTAAACCTAACCCTGACACTAACCTTAAGCATAACTCTAACCTTAACCCTAACCCTGACTATTAACTGAAACTTCACCCTAACCATAAGCCTAACTCTAACTCTAACCCTAACCATAACAATTACCCTAAACCTTCACCTTCAATGTAAACCTAAACCTAACCCTTAACCGTATCCCCAACCCTAAACCTAATGCTATCTATCCCTCACATTATCCCTAACCCTAACCCGAAGACGAACAGTAACCCTAATCTAATGCTAACCCTAACATTAACCCTAAACTTAACCCTTCCCTAACCATAAACCTAACCCTAACACCCTAAACCTAAACTCTAACACTAACTAGAATCCAAACCCTAATGCAAACCCTTATCCTAACCCTCACCCTTAACCTAAACTTCACACTAACCCTAAACCTAAACCTAATCTGAACATAACCACTAACCCTAACCTGAACCCTAAACCTAACCTTAGCACTAACATGAACACAAACCCAAAGTCTAGCCCTAACCCTAAAAATAACCCTCACCCTATCCTAAACTTCATCCAAACCCTAACGCTAACCTTAGTCCTAAACCTAAACCTAAACCTAACCCAACCCCTAACATTAAATCTAACTCTAACCATAATGCTAGTCCACCTGTAACCCTAAACCTAACTCTTAAAATACCCCTCAACCTAACCCTAAACCTAATCCTAACCCTAGACCTAATCCTAACCCTAACCCGAACTCTAACCTTGACCCTAAATAGAACACTAACTCTACCCCTAAACCTGAAACTAAAGCTAAATCTTACCCTACACCTAACCCTAAATGTAAACCTACCCCTAACTCTATGTCTAACGATAATCGGGACACTTATCCTAAACCCTCGCCTTAAATGTAAAACTAACCGTAACACTCACTCTAACCCCTAACGGTATCCCACAACCCTTACCCTAATGCTATCCCTAACCCTAACACTAACCTGAACACCTAAGCCCTAATGATAACCCTAACCCTAAACCCAAACCTAACCCATAACACCAAAACCTAACCCTAACCTTAAAGGTAGCTCTCACCCTAACTCTAACTCTAACACTAACCCGAAACCTAATCATAAACCTAACCCTAACCCTAAACCAATCCTAACCATGACCAGAACCACAATGTCTAACCGGAACCTCACCCAAACCCTAACCCTAAACTACACCTCTAACACCTAACACCTTACCGTAACCATAATCCTAACCCTACCCAACCCTAACCGTAAACCTAAACCTCACCCCAACCACAACGCCTAACACAAAACGTAACCCTAACCCTAACTGTAACACTAAACTTAACCCTAACCTTAAACATAACCCTAACCCTAAAACTAAACAGAACCCGTAAACTTAACCCTAACACGAAACACAACCTTAACACGAACCTGAAAACTAACCCAAACCTTAGCCATAACCCTAACCCTAACCCTCACCCTAACTTAAACTTCACCCTATCCCTAACCTAAAGCTCACCCTAATTCTAATTATGTTTAGTTTTAGGGCTAGGGTTAGGGTGAAGTTTATGTTAACCTAATTCTAAACCTATCCCTACCCCTAAACCTAACCCTAACCTTAACCTTGGCACACCTGTAACCCTAAAACTAACCCTTACAATAACTCGGACCCTAACCCTCACCCTAAACCTAATCCTAACCCTGACCATAACCCTAACCTAACCTTAACCCTAACTTTAACCCTACGATAAACTCAAACCTAACCCTAACCCCGAACAATAACTCTAACCAAAATTTCACCCTACCCATAACCCTAAACCTACCCTAACTTCATTCAAATCCTAACCCTAACCAAAACTAAAGCTAACCCTAAACCTAACGCAAACCCTAGCCCTGACCCTAACCTGAACCCTTACCCCTAACCCTAACCCTAACCCTCACGCTTGACATAAACTTCACCCTAACCCTAGCCCTAAAACTAAACATAATACTAAATCTCCCCAACCCTGACCCTAACCCTAATCCTAACCATATACCTAACCCTAACCTTAAACATAATCCTAACCCTGACCCTAAATCTATCTCTAACCCTAATCCTAACCCTAAAACTTACCCTACACACTCAGCTTAAATGGAAACCTAGCACTAACCCTCACACTAACATCTAAACCTAAACCCTACCCTTAACCTAATCTTATCTCTAACCTTTACCTAGCCCTAAACCTAACCATGAATTAACCGTAACACTTACCCTAACCCTAAAACTAATCTTAACCCTAATCCTAATCCTAACCTTAACCCTAACCCTAACCCTAACCCCTAACACTAACCCTAAGCTCAACCCTCACCCTTAACTTAAACTTCACCCTTTCCCTAACCTTAAACTAAACCCTAACCCTAAAGCTAACCCTAACATTAACCCAAACACCAGAACCTAACCCTGACACTAACACTAACCCTAAACCTAACCCTAACCTGATCCTAACCTTAACCCAAACACCTAACTCTAATATTTACCCTAACGCTAATCTTAACTTAACTTTCACCCTATACATAAGCATAACCCTAAAATTAAACCTAACCCTAAACTATCCCCTCAGTCTAGCCCTAACCCTAACTCTAACTCTAACCCTGACCCTAACTGTAACACTGTAAAACATCAGCTTAACTGTAAATCTAACACTAACCCTCACACGAACCCTAACCCTTTCCCTAAACCTAACCCTATCCCTAACCCTAACCCTAACCCTGACCTAAACATAACCCTTACCCTAACCCTAAACTTAACCCTAACCTTAACTCTACCCTAACCCTAACACTAACAATAACTCTAAACCTGACCCGAACCCTACCCCTAAACCCTAGCACTAACTCTAACTCTACACCTAATCCTAACCCTAACCTAGATGTACCCTTGACCGTAAACCTAGCCTTAACCCTAACCTTACCCCTATCCTAACCCTAACCCTAAACCTAACCCGAACACTAATCTTAATCCTAACTCTAACCTTAACCCTAACCCTTACCCTAACCCTCACTATTAACTGAAAATTCACCCTAACCCTAACCCTAACCCTAACTCTAACTCTAACCCTAACCATAACACTTACCCTAAACCCTCACCTTAACTGTAAACCTAACACTAAACCTCACCCGAACCCCTAACCGAATCCCCAACCCTAAACCTGCCGCTACCCCTAAACTTATCCCTAACCCTAACCCAAACACGAACAGTAACACTAATCTAATACTAACCCTTACATTAACCCTACCCTAACCATAAACCTAACCCTAACACCCTAAACGTAAACTCTAACACTAAGCATAATCCTCACCGTAATCCTAACCCTTACCTTGACCCTCACTATGAACCTAAACATCACTCTAACCCTGAACCTAAGCCTAACACTAACCCTAAACGTAACTCCTAACACTAACCCGAACCCTAAAACTAACCTTAACACTAACCTGAACACAAAATCAAACTTCAGCCCTAATCATAAGAATAACCCTCACCCCGTCCTAAGGTTCATCCAACACTAACCCTAACCTTCACCCTCAACCTAAACCAAACCCTAACCTTAAACCAAACTCTAACCATAACACTACTCCACCTGTAACCCTAAAACTAAGCCTTACATTAGCCCTGAACCTAACCCTAGACCTAACCCTAATCCTAACCCTAACCCTAACTCTAAGCTTGATCCTAAATAGAACACTAACTCTAATTCTAAACCTGAACCTAAACCGAAATCTTACCCTACACCTAACCCTAACCCTGAACCTAACCCTAACTCTAACCCTAAAAATAACACTTACCCTAAACCCTCACCTTAACTGTAAAACTAACCGCAACCCTCACCCTAACCCCTAACCGTATCCTCCAACCCTAACCCTAATGCTATTCCTAACCCTAACACTAACCTGAACCCCTAAGCCCTAACGATAACCCTAACCCCTAACCCAAACCCTAACCCCTAACACCAAAGCCTAACCCAAACCTTAACCCTAAGTCTCACCCTAACTCTAACTCTAACATTAACCCGAAACCTAATAATAAACCTAACCCTAACCCTAAACCAAACCTAACCATGACCAGAACCACAATGACTAACCGGAACCCTCACCCAAACCCTAACCCTAAACTAAAACTCTAACCCTTAACACCTTACCATAACCATAATCCTAACCCTACCCAACCCGAACCCTAAACCTAACCCTCACCCAAACGACAAAGCCTAACACAAACCGTGACCCTAATCCTAACCATAACACTAAACTTAACCCTAACCTAAAATTTAACCCTAACCCTAAAACTAAAAAGAACCTGTAAACTTAACCCTAACCCTAAACATAACCTTAACACTAACCTGAAACCAAACTCAAACCTTAGCCATAACCCTAACACTAACCCTCAGCCTATCTTAAACTTCACCCTATCCCTAAGCTAAAGCTCACCCTAACTTTAACCCTAACCCTACCCCTAAATCAAACCCTAAACTTAACCTTGGCCCACCTGTAGTACCCTAAACCTAACCCTTACAATAACTCTGACCCTAACCCTCACCCTTACCCTAACCCTAACTGTAACCCTCACCCTTAACCTAAACTTCACACTAACCCTAAATCTAAACATAACCCTACCCCCAAACATAACCCCTAACCCTAATCCAAACGCTAAACCTAACCTTAACACTAACCTGAACACGAACCCAAACTCTAGCCCTAACCTTAAAAATAACACTTACCATATCGTAAACTTCATCCAAACCCTAACCCTAAATCTAAACCTAACCCAAACCCTAAACTTAAACTTAACTCTAATCATAACGCTAGTCCACCTGTAACCCTAAACCTAACCCTTACAATAGCCCTGAACCTAACAATAACCCTTACCCAAACCCTAACCCAAATCCTAACCCGAAGCCTAAACCGAAGCCTAACGTGAACCCAAACCCGAACCCTAAACCCAAACCATATCACTAGCCCTAGCCCTAGGCCCTAGCCCAAGTCCTAGCCCTAGCCCTAGCCCTAACCCTAACACTAACTTGAACCCTAAAACCTAACCCTAAACATTAACCCTAACCCTGAACACTAACCCTAACACTAACTGCTAACCCTAAACCCAAACCCTAAAAACTAACCCTAACCCTGAACACTAAGCCTAACACTAACTGCTAACCCTAAACCCTAACCCTAACCCTAAACCCTAACACCAACCCTAACACTAACCATAAACCCTAACCCTAAACTCTAACCATCAGCCTAACCCAAAACCCTAACCCTAACCCTAAACTCTAGCCCTAAAACCCTAGCCCTAGACCTAGCCCTAACACCAAGCCCTAGCCCTAGCCCTAACCCTAACCCTAACCTCTAACCTCTAAAACTAACCCTAGCCCTAACCCTAAACCCAAACCCTAAACTTAACCCTGACTCTAACCCCTAACCCTGACCCAGACCCTGACCCTAAACCGTGACAATGACCCTAAACCCTGACCATGACCCTAACCCTGACCATGACCCTAACCCTGACCCTAAACTCTGACCCTGACACTAAACACTGACTCTGACCCTGACCCTAAACTCTATCACTAAACACTAAACCCTAACCCCTAGCCCTAACCCCTAGCCCTAAACTTACCCCAACCCTAATCCTAAACCCTAAACCCTAACCATAAAAACAAACCCTAAACCTAACCCTGACCCTAACCCCTAACCCTGACCCTGACCATAAACCCTGACCCTGACACTAAAAACTGACCCTGACCCTAAACTCGAACACTAAACCCTAAAACCTAACCTTAACCCCTAAACCCGATCCCGAACCATAACCCTAACACTAAACTAAACCCTAAACCCTAACCTGTGTAGGGAGTGAGGAGGTGGGAGGGACTAGGCTGGGCGCTGTGAAGGGAGTCAGGAGGTGGGAGAGACCATGCAGGGCCCTGTATAGAGAGTGAGAGACCAGGCAGGGCACTGTATAGGGAGTAAGATGGTGGGACAAAAGAGACAGAAACCTGTGTAGGGAGTGAAGAGCTGAGAGACCAGACAGAGACCTTTGTAGGGAGTGAGGAGGTGGGTGAGACCAGGCAGGGCCCTGAGTAGGGAGAGAGGAGATGGAAGAGACCAGGCAGGGACAGGTGTAGGAAGTGAGGAGGTGGGAGGGACCAGGAAGGGCCCTGTGTAAGGAGTGAGGATGTGGAAGAGAACAGGCAGAGAACTCTGTAGGGAGTAAGGAGGTGGGACAGACCAGGCAGAGACCTTTACAGGGATGGAGGAGGTGGGAGAGAAAAGGCGGGGCCCTGAGTAGGGAGTGAGGAGCTGGGAGCAACCAGGCACGGCCATGTCTAGGGAGTGAGGAGGTGGGAGAGGTCAGGCAGGGACCTGAGTAGGGAGTTAGGCCTTAGGAGAGACCAGGCAGAGACCTGCATAGGGAGTGAGGAGGTGAGAGAGACCAGGTAGGATGCTGTGTAAAGAGTGAGGATGTAGGAGAGACCAGGCAGGGCCCTGTGTAAGGAGTGATGAGGTGGGAGAGACGAAGCAGGGACCTGTGTAGGGAGTGAGGAAGTGGGAGAGGCCAGGCAGAGACCTGTGTAGGGAGTGAGGAAGTGGGAGAGGCCAGGCAGAGACCTGTGTAGGGAGTGAGGAGGTGGGAGAGAATAGGCAGAAACCTGTGTAGGGATTGAGAAGATGGTAGACAGCAGGCAGGGCCCTGTGTAGGGAGTGAAGAGGTGGGAGAACCATTCAGAGACCTGCATAGGGAGTGAGGAGATGGGAGAGACCAGGAAGGGCCCTCTGTAGGGAGTGAGTTGGCCAGAGATCAGGCATGTCCCTGTATGGAGTAAGGATATGGGAGAGACCAGGCAGGGCCCTGTGCAGGGAGTTAGGAGGTGGGAGAGAACAGGCAGAGAAGAGTGTAGGGAGTGAGGAGGTGGGACAGACCAGGCAGGGCTCTGTGCATAGAGAAGATGGGAGACAGCAGACAGGGCCCTGTGTAGGGAGTGAAGAAGAGGGAGACCCAGGCAGAGTCCTGCTTAGGGAGTGAGGAGATGGGAGAGACCAGGCAGAGCCAAGTATAGGGAGTGAGGAGATGGGAGAGACCAGGCAGGCCCTGTGTAAGGAGTGATGAGGTGGGAGAGACCAAGCAGGACCCTGTGCAGGGTGTGAGGGGGAGGGAGCATCCAGGCAGGGCCCTGTGGAGGGAGTGAGGTGTTGGGAGAGACCACACAGGTCCTGTGTAGGGAGTGAGAATGTGCCAGAGATCAGGCAGGGCCCTGTGTAGAGAGTGAGGAGGTGGGAGAGAACAGACAGAGACATATGTAGGGAGTAAGCAGAAGGGAGACACCAGGCAGGGCCCTCTGTAGGGAGTGAGGAGGAGGGACATACCAGGCAGGGCCCTGTGTAAGGAGTGAGGAGGTGGGAGAATCCAGGCAGACACCTGTGTAGGGAGTGAGGAGCTGGAAGAGACCAGGCAGGGACCTGTGTAGGTCCTGAGGAGGTGGGAGAGGCCAGGCAGCGTCCTGTGTAGGGAGTGAGAAGGTGGGAGAGACCAGGCAGGGCCCTATGTTGGGAGTGAGGATGCAGGAGAGAAGAGGCAGAGATGTGGGAGAGACCAGGCAAAGACCTGTGAAGGGACTGAGGAGGTGGGAGAGACCTGGCAGGGCCCAGTGTAGGGAGTGAGTATCTTGGAGAGAAGAGGCAGAGACCTGTGTAGGGATTGAGAAGAAGGAGAGACCAGGCCGGGCCCTGTGTAGGGAGTGAGGAGGTGGGAGAGGCCAGGCAGAGCCCTGTGTAGGGAGTGAGGTGTTAGGAGAGACCAGGCAGGGCCCTGTGTAGGGAGTGATGAGGTGAGAGAGACCAGGTAGGACCCTGTGTACAGAGTGAGGATGTGGAAGAGAACAGGCAAGGCTGTGTGTAGGAAGTAAGGTGGTGGAGATACCAGTCAGGGACCTGTGTAGGGATTGAGGAAGTGGGAGAGACTAGGCAGGACCCTGTGTAGGGAGTGAGGAGGTGGGAGAGACCATCAGGGCCCTGTGTAGGGAGTGAGGAGGTGATAGAGAACAGGTAAGGCCCTGCATACACAGTGAGGAGTTGGGAGAGACCACCCAGATACCTGAGTAGGGAGTCAGGAAGTGGGAGAGATCAGGCAGAGCCCTGTGTAGGAAGTGAGGTGTTAGGAGAGACCAGGCAGGGCCCTGTGTAGGGAGTGAGGAGGTGGGAGAGACCAGGTTGGACCCTGTGTACAGAGTGAGGATGTGGGAGAGAACAGGCAGGTCTGTGTGTAGGGAGTAAGGAGGTGGAGATGCCAGGCAGGGCCCTGTGTAGGGAGTGAGGATGTAGGAGAGATCATCAGGGCCCTGTGCAGGGAGTGAGCAGATGGGATACACCAGGCAGGGCCCTGTATAGGGAGTGAGGAGATGGGAGAGAACAAGCACAGCCCTGTGTAGGGAGTGAGAAGAAGGGAGATAACAGCCAGAAACACAGTGCAGGGACTGAGGAGGTGGGAGAGGTAAGGCAGGACCCTGTGTAGGGAGTGAGGGGGTGATAGAGACCAGGCAGAGCCCTGTGTAGGGAGTGAGGAGGTGGGAGAGGCCAGGCATGGCCCTGTGTAGGGAGTGAGGAGGTGGGAGAGACCAGGCAGGGCCCTGTGGAGGGAGTAAGGAGGTGGAGAGACCAGGCAGTGGCTTGTTTAGGGAGTGAGCAGGTGCGAGAGAACATCAGGGCCCTGTGTAGGGAGTGAGGAGGAGGGAGAAAACAGGCTAACACCTGTGTATGTAGTAAGGAGGTGGGAAAGACCACCCAGAGACCTGTGTAGGGATTGAGGAATGGGAGGGAACAGGCAGAGAACTGTGTAGGGAGTGAGGAGGTAGGAGAGACCAGGCAAGGCCCTGTGTAGGGAGCGAAGAGGTGGAGAACCAGGCAGAGTCCTGCATAGGGAGTGAGAAGGTGAGAGAGGACAGGCAGAGCCCTGCGTAGGGAGTGAGGAGGTGGGATTGACTAGGCAGGACCCTGGGTAGGGTGTGAGGAGGTGGGAGATTCCAGGCAGGGCCCTTTGTAGGGAGTGAGGTGTTGGGAGAGACCAGGCAGAGTCCTGTGTAGGGAGTGAGGATTTGGGAGAGACCAGGCAGGGCCCTGTGTATGGCCTGAGGAGGTTAGAAATACCAGGCAGGGCCCTGAGTAGGGAGTGAGGAAGTGGCAGAGAAGAGGCAGGGCCCTGTCTAGGGATTGAAGAGGTGGGAGAGAACAGGCAGAGACCCTTGTAGGGAATGGGGAGGTGGGAGAACCATGCAGAGACCTGTGTAGGGATGGAGAAGGTGGGAGGGACCAGTTAGGGCCCTGTGTGTGCAGTCAGGATGTGAGAGAGAGGAGGCAGGGCCCTGTGTGAATTGAGGATGTGGGAGAGGCCAGGCAGGGCCCTGTATAGGGAGTGAGGAGGTGAGAGAGGCCAGTCAGGGACCTGTGTAGGGAGTTAGGCGTTAGGAGAGACCAGGCAGGGCCCTGTGTAGGGAGTGAGGAGGTGGGAGAGACCAGGCAGAGACCTGCATAGGGAGTGAGGAGGTGAGAGAGACCAGGTAGGATGCTGTATAAAGAGTGAGGATGTAGGAGAGACTAGCCAGAGCCCTGTGTAGGGAGTAAGGAGGTGGAGAGACCAGGCAGGGTCCTGTTTAGGGAGTGAGGAGGTGGGAGAGATCATCAGGGCCCTGTAAAGGGAGTGAGGAGGTGGGAGAGACCACCCAGATACCTGTGTAGGGACTGAGGAGGTGGGAGAGAAAAGACAGAGCCCTGTGTAGGGAGTGAGGAGGTGGGAGATACCAGGCAGGGCCCTGTGTAGGGAGTGAGGAGGTGGCAGAGACCAGGCAGGGCCCTGTCTAGGGAGTGAGGAGTTGGAAGAGACCAGGCAGAGACCTGTGTACTGAGTCAGGAGGTGGGAAAGAACAGGCAGGACTGTGTTTAGCAAGTGAGGGGGTGAGAGAGAATAGGCAGAAACTTGTGTAGGGAGTGAGAAGATGGAAGACAGCAGGCAGGGCCCTGTGTAGGGAGGGAAGAGGTGGGAGAAACATTCAGAGACCTGAATAGGGAGTGAGGAGTTGGGAGAGACCAGGCAGGGCTCTGTGCAGGGAGTGAGGAGGCCAGAGATCAGGCAAGTCCCTTTGTATGGAGTAAGGATGTGGGAGAGACCAGGCAGGGCCCTGTGCAGGGAGTGAGGAGGTAGGAGAGATCAGGCAGGGACTGGTGTAGGGAGTGAGGAGGTGGGAGAGACCAGGCAGGGCCCCGTGTAGGAAGTGAGGAAGTGGGAAAGAAGAGGCAGAAAGCTGTGTATGGAGTGAGAAGATGGGAGACACTAGCCAGGGCCCTGTGTAGGGAGTGAAGAGGTGGGAGAACAAGGCAGAGTCCTGCATAGAGAGTGAGGAGGTGGGAGAGGACAGGCAGAGCCCTGCTTAGGGAGTGAGGATGTGGGAGAGACAAAGCAGGGCTCTTTGTAAGGAGTGATGAGGTGGGAGAGACTAGACAGGACCCTGCTAGGGGTTATTGATATTGTAAGTGTTAGGTTTAGGGTTAGGGTAGGGGTAAGGTTAGGGTTAAGGCTAGCTTTACTGTAAAGGGTGGGGCCAGGTTAGGGTTAGGGTTAGGTTTAGAGTTCGAGTTAGATCTAGGGTTTAGGGTTAGGGTTAGGGTCCGGTTTAGAGTTATTGTTAGGTTTAGGGTAGAGTTAAGGTTAGCGTTAAGTTTAGGGTTAGGGTAAGGATTAAGTTTAGGTCAGGGTTAGGGTTAGGATGAGTGATAGGGTTAGGGAAAGGGTTAGGGGTTCGTGTGAGGCTTAGTGTTACATTTACAGTTAAGCTGATGTTTTAGGGTGTTACTACCAGGGTTTACCAGGGTTAGGGTTAGAGTTAGGGTTAGGGTTAGGTTTAGGGTTAGGGCGAGAGTTAGAGGATAGTTTAGGGTTAGGTGTAATTTTAGGGTTAGGGTTAGGGTTAGGCTTAGGTTTAGGGTGAAGTTTAGGTTAAGGATGAGGGTTAGGATTAGGCTTTGGTGTTTAGGTTAAGGTTAGGGTTACGTTTAGGGTTAGGCTTAGTGTTAGGTTTAGCGTTAAGTGTTTGGGTTAATGTTAGGGTCAGGTTTAAGGTTAGGTTTAGGGTTAGGGTTAGTGTTTGGTTTAGGGTTAGGGTTAGGGTTAGGGTGAAGTTTAAGTTAAGGGTGAGTGTTGGGGTTAGGGTTAGGCTTAAGGTTAGGATTAAGTTTAGGCTTAAGGTCAGATTTAGAGTTAGGGTGAGTGTTAGGGTTAAGTCATAGTTAGGTTTAGGACTAGTTTTTAGTTAGAGATAGGGTTGGGTTCAGGGTTGGGGTTAGGTTTAGATGTTAGGGTGAGGGATAGTGCTAGGTTTCCATTCAAACTGAGTGTGTAGGGTAAGTTTTAGGGTTAAAGTTAGAGTTAGAGTCAGGGTTAGGTTTAAGTTTAGTGTTGGGATTATGTTTATGGTTAGGGTCAGGGTTGGGGAGATTTAGTGTTTAGGGTTACAGTGAATTTATGTTCTGCGAGAGGGTTAGGGTTAGGGGTTTGGGTTCAGGTTAGAGTCAGGGTTAGGGTTAGGTTTAGGGTTAGGGTTAGGTTTAGTGTTAGTGTTAGTTTCGCTTAGGGTTAGGGTTTGAATGAAGTTAGGGTACGCTTAGTGTTATGCTTAGGGTGAAATTTTGGTTAAGGGTGAGGGTTCGGCTTAGGCTTAGGGTTAGAGTTAGGGTCAGTGGTTAGGGTTAGGTTTAGGGTTAAGGTTAGGTTTAGGCTAAGGATTAGGGTTAGCGTTACGGTTAAGGGTTAGCATTTCAGTTAGGTTTAGGTTAGGGTTATAATTAGGGTTAAGTTTAGGGTTAGGGTAAGAGTTAGAGTTACATTTACAGTTAAGATGAGGGTTTTGGGTAAGTGTTACAGTTAAGATTAGGGTTAGGGCTAGGGTTAGGGTTAGAGTTAGGGTTAAGGGTTAGGGTTAGGTTTAAGATTATGGTAGGCTTAAAGATAGGGTTAAGGTTAGGTTAGGGTTAGGGTCAGGGTTAGGATTAGAATTAGGTTTAGGGTGAGGATTAGGGTCAGAGTTATTGTAAGGGTTAGGTTTAGGGTTACAGGTGGGCCAAGGTTAAGGTGAGGGTTAGGTTTAGGGGTAGGGTTAGGGTTAAAGTTAGGGCGAGTTTTAGGTTAGGGATAGGGTGCAGTTTAAGACAGGGTGAGGGTTAGGGTTATGGCTAAGGTTTGGGCTTGTTTTCAGGTTAGTGTTAAGGTTATGTTCAGGGTTAGGGTTAAGTTCATGGGTTGTGTTTAGTTTTAGGGTTAGGGTTAGATTTAAGGTTAGGGTTAAGTTTAGTGTTACGGTTAGGGTAAGGGTTATGGTTGTGTTAGGCGTCGTGGTTGGGGTGAGGGTTAGGTTTAGGGTTAGGGTTGGGTAGGGTTTGGATTATGGCTATGGTAAAGTGTTAGAGTTAGAGGTGTAGTTTAGGATTAGGTTTTGGGTGAGGGTTCCGGTTAGACCTTGTGGTTCTGGTCATGGTTAGGTTTGGTTTAGGGTTAGGGTTAGGTTCATGATTAGGTTTCGGGTTAGTGTTAGAGTTAGGGTGAGAGTTAGGGTTAAGGTTTTTGCTAGGCTTTCGCTTTGGTGTTAGGGTTTGGGTTAGGGTTAGGGTTATCATTAGGGCTCAGGGGTTTCAGGTTAGTGTTAGGGTTAGGGTTAGGGATAGCATTAGGGTTAGCGTTGTGGGATACGGTTAGGGGTTAGGGTGAGGGTTACGGTTAGTTTTACAGTTAAGGTGAGGGTTTAGGGTAAGTGTTATGATTAGGGTTAGAGTTCGAGTGAGGGTTAGGTTTAGGGTTAGGGTTAGGTGTAGGGTAAGATTTAGGTTTAGGTCCAAGTTGAGGGTTAGACTTAGTGTTCTATTTAGGGTCAAGGTCAGAGTTAGGGTTAGGGTTAGGATTAGGTCTAGGTTTAGGATTAGGATTAAGTTTAGGGTTAGGTTCAGGGCTATTGTAAGTGTTTGGTTTAGGGTTACAGATGGACTAGCGTTATTCTTAGAGTTAGGTTTAAGGTTAGGGTTTGGGTTAGGTCTAGGTTTAGGGTTAAGGTTATGGTTAGTGTTTGGATGAAGTTCAGGATAGGGTGAGGGTTATTTTTATGGTGAGGGCTAGGGTTTGGGTTTGTGTTCAGGTTAGTGTTAAGGATAGGTTTAGGGTTCGGTTAGGGTTAGGCGTTATGTCTAGGGTCAGCGTTAGGTTAGGTTTAGGGTTAGTGTGAAGTTTAGGTTAAGGGTGAGGGTTATGATAAGGGTTAGGATGATAGACGGTGTTAGACGTTAGGTTTAGGGTGTTAGGGTTAGGTTTATGGTTAGGGTAGATTTAAGTTTAGGTTTAATATTAGGGTTAGGGTTAGATTTGGGTTACTGTTCGTATTAGGGTTAGGGTTAGGGATAAGTTTGGGGATAGCGTTAGGTTTAGGGTTGGGGATACGGTTAAGGATTAGGGTGAGGGTTAGGGTTAGGTTTACAGTTAAGGCGAGGGTTTAGGCTAATTGTTATGGTTAGGGTTAGAGTTAGGCTTAGGGTTAGGGTGAAGTTTCAGTTAATAGTCAGGGTTAGGCTTAAGGTTAGAGTAGGGTTAAGGTTAGTGTTCGGGTTAGGTATAGCGTTAGGGTTTGGGTAGGGGTAAGGTTAGGGTTAAGGCTAGGTTTACGGTAAAGGGTAGGGCTAGCTTAGGGTTAGATTTAGAGTTAGAGTTAGTGCTAGGGTTTAGGATTATGGTTATGGTCAGGTTTAGAGTTATTGTTAGGGTTAGGGTAGAGTTAAGGTTAGGGTTAATTTAGGGTTAGAGAAAGGGTTAGGTTTAGGTCTGGGTTAGGTGTAGGATGTGGGGTAGGGTTAGGGTTAGGGGTTCATGGGAGGGTTAGTGTTAAGTTTACATTAAGCTGATGTTTTCGGGTGTTACTGTTAGGGCTAGGGTTAGCATTAGGTTTAGGGTCAGGGCTAGAGTTAGGGGATAGTTAAGGGTTAGCTTTACTTTCAGGGTTAGGGTTAGCCTTAGGTTTAGGGTGAAGTTTAGGTTAAGGATGAGGGTTAGGGTTAGGGTTAGGCATTTGGGTTAAGGTTAGGGTTAGGTTTAGGATTAGGCTTAGGGTTAGGGTTAGGTGTTTGGGTTAATGTTAGGGTCAGGTTTAGGGTTCGGCTTAGGGTTAGGGCTACAGCTGGGGTAAAGTTTAATTGAAGGGTGAGGGTTGAGCTTAGGGTTAGCGTTAGGGGTTACGGTTAGAGCTTAGGTTAGGATTAAGTTTAGGGTTAAGGTTAGGTTTAGATTTAGGGTTAGGGTTAGTGTTAGGGTTAAGTCATGTTTAGGTTTAGGGCTAGGTGAAGGTTATAGATAGGGTTAGGTTAAGGGTTGAGGTTAGGTTTAGATGGTAAGATGAGGGTTAGTGCTAGGTTTCCATTTAAGCTGAGTGTGTAGGGTAAGTTTTAGGGTTAGGATTAGGGTTAGAGTTAGAGTTAGGGTCAGGGTTAGTTTTGAGTTTAGAGTTAGGGTTACGTTTATGGTACGGTCAGGGTTAGGGGAGATTTAGTGTGACGTTTAGTTTTAGGGTTAGGGTTACAGAGAAGTTTATGTTAAGCGAGAGGGTTGGGGTTAGGGGTTTGGGTTCAGGTCAGAGTCAGGGTTAGGGATAGGTTTAGGGTTAGGGTTACGTGTAGTGTTAGTGTTAGTTTTGCTTAGGGTTCGGGTTTGAATGAAGTTAGGGTACACTTAGCGTTATGCTTAGGGTGAAATTCTGGTTAAGGGTGAGGGTTCGGCTCAGGGTTAGGGTTAGAGTTAGGGTCAGTGGTTAGGGTTAGGTTTAGGGTTAAGGTTAGTTTTAGGCTAAGGATTAGGATTAGAGTTAGGGTTAAGGGTTACTGTTTCAGTTAGGTTTAGGTTAAGGTTATAATTAGGGTTAAGTTTAGGGTTAGGGTAAGAGTTAGAGTTACATTTACAGTTAAGGTGAGGGTTCTGGGTAAGTGTTACCGTTAAGGTTAGGGTTAGGGCTAGGGTTAGGGTTAGAGTTAAGGTTAAGGGTTAGGGTTAGGTTTAAATTTATGGTAGGCTTAAAGATAGGGTTAAGGTTAGGTTAGGGTTAGGGTCAGGGTTAGAATTAGAATTAGGTTTAGGGCGAGGATTAGGGTCAGAGTTATTGTAAGGGTTAGGTTTCGGGTTACAGGTGGGCCAAGGTTAAGGTGAGGGTTAGGTTTATGGGGAGGGTTAGGGTTAAAGTCAGGGTGAGTTTTAGGTTAGGGATAGGGTGAAGTTTAAGATAGGGTGAGGGTTAGGGTTATGGCTAAGGTTTGGGCTTGTTTTCAGGTTAGTGTTAAAGTTATGTTCAGGGTTAGGGTTACGTTCAGGGGTTGTGTTCAGTTTTGGTAGTTCGGGGGTTAGTGTTGTTGGTTGTTTAGGGTGTTAGGGTTGTTTGTTGTCAGGGGGTTAGGATTGTTTGTTGTTAGGGGGTTCGTGTTGTTTGTGGTTAGGGTGTTACTCTTCGATGTTGTCAGCTGGTTAGTGTTTTTTGTTGTTAGTGGGTTAGTGCTGTTTGTTGTTATTGGCTTAGTGGTGTTTGATTTTAGGGGTTTATTGTTTCTTTTTAGGGTGTTAGTGTTGTTTGTTGTTAGGTGGTTAGGACTGTTGTTAGGAGGTTAGTGTTGTTTGTTGTTAGAGGGTTAGTGTTGTTTGTTGTTAGGGGGTTAGGGTTGTTTCTATTTGCGGTTTAGTAGTGTTTGTTGTTAGGGGGTTAGTGTTGTTTGTTGTTAGGTGTTTAGGGTTGTTTCTTGTTGGGGTTTAGTGGTTTTTGTTGTTAGGGTGTTAGTGTTTTTGGTTAGGGATTTAGTGTTGTTTGTTGTTAGGGGGTTAGTGTTGGTTGTTCTTAGGGGGTTAGTGTTGTTTGTTGTTAGGGGGTTAGTGTTGTTTGTTGTTAGGGGTTTAGGGTTTTTTCTTCTTAGGGGGTTAGTGTTGTTTGCTGTTAGGGGTTTAGGGTTGTTTCTTGTTGGGGTTTAGTGGTGTTTGTTGTTATGGTGTCAGTGTTGTTTGTTGTTAGGGGCTTAGTGTTGTTTGTTTTTAGGGGTTCAGTGTTATTTGCTTTTAGGGATTTAATGTTGTTTGTTTTTAGGGGTGAGTGTTGTCTGTTGTTAGGGGGTTAGGATTGTTTGTTGTTAGGGGTTTAGTGTTGTTAGTGGTTAGGGCGTAACTGTTGGATGTTGTTAGCGGGTTAGTGTTTTTTGTTGTTAGTGGGTTAGTGCTGTTTGTTGTTATTGGCTTCGTGTTGTTTGTTTTTAGGGGTTCAGTGTTGTTTGTTTTTAGGGTTTTAGGGTTGTTTGTTTTTCGGGGGTTAGTGTTGTTTGTTTTTAGGGGGTTAGGATTGTTTGTTGTTAGGGGGTTAGTGTTGGTTGTTGTTAGCGTGTCAGTGTTTTTTGTTGTTAGTGTGTTAGTGCTGGTTGTTGTTAGGGGCTTAGTGTTGTTTGTTTTAAGGGGTTCAGTGTTGTTTGTTTTTAGGGTTTTAGGGTTGTTTGTTTTTAGGGGGTTAGAGTTGTTTGTGGTTAGGGGGTTAGTGTTTTTGTTCTTAGGGGTTAGTGTTGTTTGTTGTTAGAGGGTTTGTGTTGTTTGTTCTTAGGGGATGAGTGTTGTTTGTTTTTAAGGGTTTATTGTTGTTTCTTTTTAGGGGGTTAGTGTTGTTTGTTGTTAGGGTGTTAGGGTTGTTTGTTGTTAGTGGGTTAGTGTTTTTGGTTTTTAGGGGTTAGGGTTGTTTGTTGTTAGGGGTTAGGGTTGTTTGTTGTTACTGGGTTAGGGTAGTTTCTTGATAGGGGGTTAGTGTTGTTTGTTGTTAGTGGGTTAGTGTTGTTTGTTGTTAGCGGTTCAGAGTTGTTTGTTGTTAGGGGGTTAGAGTTTTTTGTTGTTAGAGGATTTGTTTCTTTCCTGTTAGGGGGTTAGTGTTGTTTGTTTTCAGGGGATAAGTGTTGGTTGTTGTTAGGGGCATAGTGTTTTATGTTTTTACTGGGTTAGTGCTGTTGGTAGTTAGTGGGTTAGTGTTGTTGTTTCTTTAGGGGTTTAGGGTTGTTTGTTGTTAGGGGGTTAGTGTTGTTTGTTGTTAGGGGGTTAGTGTTGTTTCTTGTTAGGGGGTTAGTGTTGTGTCTTGTTAGGGGGTTAGTGTTGTTTGTTGTTAGGGGGTTAGTGTTGTTTGTTGTTAGGGGTTTAGGGTTGTTTCTTGTTGGGGTTTAGTGGTTTTTGTTGTTAGGGTGTTAGTGTTGTTTGTTGTTAAGGTGTTAGTGTTGTGTGTTGTTAGGGGGTTAGTGTTGTTTGATGTTAGGGGCTTAGGGTTGTTTGTTGTTAGGGGGTTAGTGTTGATTGTTGTTAGTGGGTTAGTGTTGTTTGTTGTTAGGGGGTTAGTGTTGTTTCTTGTTAGGGGGTTAGTGTTGTTTGTTGTTAGGGGTTTAGGGTTGTTTCTTGTTGGGGTTTAGTGGTGTTTGTTGTTCGGGTGTTAGTGTTGTTTGTTGTTAGGGGTTAGTGTTGTTTGTTGTTAGGGTGTTAGGGTTGTTTGTTGTTAGTGGGTTAGGGTTGTTTGTTGTTAGTGGGTTAGTTTTTTTGGTTTTTAGGGGTTAAGGTTGTTTGTTGTTTGGGGGTTAGGGTTTGTTGTTAGGGGGTTAGGGTTTTTTGTTGTTTGGTAAGGGTTGTTTGTTGTTAGGGGGTTAGTGTTGATTGTTGTTACAGGTTTAGGGTTGTTTCTTGTTGGGGTTTGGTGGTTTTTGTTGTTAGGGTGTTAGTGTTTATTGTGGTTACGGGGTTAGTGTTGTTGGTTGTTCGGGGGTTAGGATTGTTTGCTGTTAGAGGGTTAGGGTTGTTTGTTGTTTTGGGGTTAAGGTTGTTTGTTGTTACGGGGTTAGTGTTGTTTGTTGTTACGCGGTTAGGGTAGTTTCTTGTTAGGGGTTTAGTGTTGTTTGTTGTTAGGGGGTTAGTGTTTGTTGTTAGGGGTTTAGGGTTGTTTCTTGTTGGGGTTTAGTGGTTTTTGTTGTTAGGGTGTTAGTGTTGTTTGTTGTTAGGGTGTTAGTGTTTTGTGTTCTTAGGGGGTTAGTGTTGTTTGTTGTTAGGGGTTGAGGGTTGTTTGTTTTTAGGGGGTTAGTGTTGTTTGTGGTTAGGGCGTTACTGTTGGATGTTGTTAGCGGGTTAGTGTTTTTTGTTGTTAGTGGGTTAGTGCTGTTTGTTGTTATTGGCTTAGTGTTGTTTGTTTTTAGGGGTTCAGTGTTGTTTGTTTTTAGGGTTTTAGGGTTGTTTGTTTTTAGGGGGTTAGTGTTGTTTGTTTTTAGGGGGTTAGGATTGTTTGTTGTTAGGGGGTTAGTGTTGGTTGTTGTTAGCGTGTCAGTGTTTTTTGTTGTTAGAGTGTTAGTGCTGTTTGTTGTTAGGGGCTAAGTGTTGTTTGTTTTAAGGGGTTCAGTGTTGTTTTTTTTAGGGTTTTAGGGTTGTTTGTTTTTAGGGGGTTAGTATTGTTTGTTGTTAGGGGGTTAGTGTTTTTGTTCTTAGGGCTTAGTGTTGTTTGTTTTTAGAGGGTTAGTGTTGTTTGTTCTTAGGGGATGAGTGTTGTTTGTTTTTAGGGGTTTATTGTTGTTTCTTTTTGGGGGTCAGTGTTGTTTGTTGTTAGGTGGTTAGGACTGTTGTTAGGGGGTTAGTGTTGTTTGTTCTTACGGGGTTAGTGTTGTTTGTGGTTAGCGGGTTAGTGTTCTAGGTTGTTAGGGGGTTAGGATTGTTTGTTGTTAGGGGTTTAGGGGTGTTTGTTGTTAGGGGGTTAAGTTTGTTTGTTGTTAGGAGGTTAGTGTTGTTTGTTGTTACGGGGTTAGGTTAGTTTCTTGTTACGGGTTTAGTGTTGTTTGTTGTTAGGGGGTTAGTGTTTGTTGTTAGGGGTTTATGGTTGTTTCTTGTTGGGGTTTAGTGTTTTTTGTTGTTAGGGTGTTAGTGTTGTTTGTTGTTAGGGTTTTAGTGTTGTTCGTTGTTGGGGGTTAGTGTTGTTTGATGTTAGGGGTTTAGGGTTGTTTGCTGTTAGGGGGTTAGGGTTGTTTGTTGTTAGTGGGTTAGTATTTTTGGTTTTTAGGGGTTAGGGTTGTTTGTTGTTTGGGGGTTAGTGGTGTTTGTTGTTAGGGGTTTAGGGTTGTTTGTTGTTAGGGTGTTAGGGTTGTTTGTTGTTAGTGGGTTAGGGTTGTTTGTTGATAAGGGGTTAGGTATTGTGTTTTTAGGGGTTGGTATTGTTCGTTGTTGGGGGTTAGTGTTGTTTGTTCTTAGGGCTTAGTGTTGTTTGTTCTTAGGGGGTTAGGGTTGGTTGTTGTTAGGGGGTTAGGGTTGTTCGTTGTTAGGGTGTTAGTGTTGTTTGTTGTTAGTGGGTTAGGGTTTTTTGTTGTTTGGTTAGGGTTATTTGTTGTTAGGGGGTTAGTGTTGTTTGTTGTTAGGGGTTTAGGGTTATTTCTTGTTGGGGTTTAGTGGTTTGTGTTGTTAGGTTGTTAGTGTTTATTGTGTTTAGGGGGTTAGTGCTGTTGGTTGTTCGGGGGTTAGGATTGTTTGTTGTTAGCGGGTTAGGGTTGTTTGTTGTTTGGGGGTTAGTGGTGTTTGTTGTTAGGGGTTTAGGGTTGTTTGTTGTTAGGGTGTTAGGGTTGTTTTTTGTTAGTGGGTTAGGGTTGTTTGTTGATAAGGGGTTAGGTATTGTGTTTTTAGGGGTTGGTATTGTTCGTTGTTGGGGGTTAGTGTTGTTTGTTCTTAGGGCTTAGTGTTGTTTGTTCTTAGGGGGTTAGGGTTGGTTGTTGTTAGGGGGTTAGGGTTGTTCGTTGTTAGGGTGTTAGTGTTGTTTGTTGTTAGTGGGTTAGGGTTTTTTGTTGTTTGGTTAGGGTTGTTTGTTGTTAGGGGGTTAGTGTTGTTTGTTGTTAGGGGTTTAGGGTTATTTCTTGTTGGGGTTTAGTGGTTTGTGTTGTTAGGTTGTTAGTGTTTATTGTGGTTAGGGGGTTAGTGCTGTTGGTTGTTCGGGGGTTAGGATTGTTTGTTGTTAGCGGGTTAGGGTTGTTTCCTGTTTGGGGGTTAGGGTTGTTTGTTGTTACGGGGTTAGTGTTGTTTGTTGTTACGGGGTTAGGGTAGTTTCTTGTTAGGGGTTTAGTGTTGTTTGTTTTTAGGGGGTTAGTGTTTGTTGTTAGGGGTTTAGGGTTGTTTCTTGTTGGGGTTTAGTGGTTTTTGTTGTTAGGGTGTTAGTGTTGTTTGTTGTTAGGGTGTTAGTGTTTTGTGTTGTTAGGGGGTTAGTGTTGTTTGATGTTAGGGGTTTAGGGTTGTTTGTTGTTAGGGGGTTAGTGTTGTTTGTTGTTAGGGTGTTAGGGTTGTTTGTTGTTAGTGGGTTAGGGTTGTTTGTTGTTAGTGGGTTAGTGTTTTTGGTTTTTAGGGGTTAGTGTTGTTTGTTGTTTGGGGGTTAGTGTTTGTCGTTAGGGGGTTAGTGTTGTTTGATGTTAGGGGTTTAGGGTTGTTTGTTGTTAGATGGTTAGTGTTGTTTGTTGTTAGGGTGTTAGGGTTGTTTGTTGTTAGTGGGTTAGGGTTGTTTTTTGTTAGTGGGTTAGTGTTTTTGGTTTTTAGGGCTTAGTGTTGTTTGTTGTTTAGGGGTTAGTGTTTGTTGTTAGGGGGTTAGTGTTGTTTGTTGTTAGGGGGTTAGTGTTGTTTCTTGTTAGGGTATTAGTGTTGTTTGCTGTTAGTCGGTTAGCGTTGTTTGTTGTTTGGTTAGTGTTGCTTGTTGTTAGGGGGTTAGGGTTGTTTGTTTTCAGGGGTAAGGGTTGTTTGTTACGGGGTTAGAGTAGTTTCTTGTTAGGGGGTTAGTGTTGTTTGTTGTTAGTGGGTTAGGGTTCTTTGTTGTTTGGTTAGGGTTGTTTGTTGTTAGGGGGTTAGTGTTGTTTGTTGTTAGGGTGTTAGGGTTGTTTGTTGTTAGTGGGTTAGTGTTTTTGGTTTTTAGGGGTTAGGGTTGTTTGTTGTTTGGGGGTTAGTGTTTGTTGTTAGGGGGTTAGGGTTGTTTTTTGTTAGGGTGTTAGTGTTCTTTGATGTTAGGGGTTTAGGGTTGTTTGTTGTTTGGGGGTTAGGGTTTTTTGTTGTTACGGGGTTAGTCTTGTTTGGTGTTACGGGGTTAGGGTAGTTTCTTGTTAGGGGTTTAGTGTTGTTTGTTGCTAGGGGATTAGTGTTTGTTGTTAGGGGTTTAGGGTTGTTTCTTGTTGGGGTTTAGTGGTTTTTGTTGTTAGGGTGTTAGTGTTGTTTGTTGTTAGGGTGTTAGTGTTTTGTGTTGTTAGGGGGTTAGTGTTGTTTGATGTTAGGGGTTTAGGGTTGTTTGTTGTTAGGTGGTTAGTGTTGTTTGTTGTTAGGGTGTTAGGGTTGCTTGTTGTTAGTGGTTTAGGGTTGTTTGTTGTTAGTGGGTTAGTGTTTTTGGTTTTTAGGGGTTAGGGTTGTTTGTTGTTTGGGGGTTAGTGTTTGTTGTTAGGGGGTCAGGGTTGTTTGTTCTTAGGGGGTTAGGGTTGTTTGTTGTTAGGGTGTTAGTGTTGTATGTTGTTAGGGGGTTAGGGTTGTTTGTTGTTGGGGTGTTAGTGTTGTTTGTTGTTACTGGGTTAGGTTTGTTTGTTGTTTGCTTAGGGTTGTTTGTTGTTAGGGGGTTAGTGTTTGTTGTTAGGGCTTAGGGTTGTTTCTTGTTGGGGTTTAGTGGTTTTTGTTGTTAGGGTGTTAGTGTTGTTTGTTGTTAGGGTGTTAGTGTTTTGTGTTGTTAGGGGCTTAGTGTTGTTTGTTGTTAGGGTTTTAGTGTTGTTTGTTGTTAGTGGTTTAGGGTTGTTTGTTGTTAGTGGGTTAGTGTTTTTGGTATTTAGGGGTTAGGGTTGTTTGTTGTTTGGGGGTTAGTGTTTGTTGTTAGGGGGTTAGGGTTGTTTGTTGTTACGGTGTTTGTGTTCTTTGATATTAGGGGTTTAGGGTTGTTTGTTGTTAGGGTGTTAGTGTTGTTTGTTTTTAGGGGGTTATGGTTGTTTGTTTTTAGGGTGTTAGTGTTGTTTGTTGTTAGTGGGTTAGGGTTGTTTGTTGTTTGGTTAGGGTTGTTTGTTGTTAGGGGGGTAGTGTTGTTTGATGTTCGGGGTTTAGGGTTGTTTCTTGTTGGGGTTTTGTGGTTTTTGTTGTTAGGGTGCTAGTGTTTATTGTGGTTAGGGGGTTAGTGTTGTTGGTTGTTCGGGGGTTAGGATTGTTGTTAGGGGGTTAGGGTTGTTTGTTGTTTGGGTTTTAGGGTTGTTTGTTGTTACCGGGTTAGTGTTGTTTGTTGTTACGGGGTTAGGGTAGTTTCTTGTTAGGGGTTTAGTGTTGTTTGTTGTTAGGGGGTTAGTGTTTGTTGTTAGGGGTTTAGGGTTGTTTCTTGTTGGGGTTTAGTGGTTTTTGTTGTTAGGGTGTTAGTGTTGTTTGTTGTTAGGGTGTTAGTGTTTTGTGTTGTTAGGGGGTTAGTGTTGTTTGATGTTAGGGGTTTAGGGTTGTTTGTTGTTAGGGTGTTAGGGTTGTTTGTTGTAACAGGGTTAGGGTTTTTTGTTGTTAGTGGGTTAGTGTTTTTGGTGTCTAGGGGTTAGGGTTGTTTGTTGTTTGGGGGTTAGTGTTTGTTGTTAGGGGGCTAGGGTTGTTTGTTGTTAGGGTGTTAGTGTTCTTTGATGTTAGGGGTTTAGGGTTGTTTGTTGTTAGGGGGTTAGTGTTGTTTGTTGTTAGGGTGTTAGGGTTGTTTGTTGTTAGTGGGTTAGCGTTGTTTGTTGATAAGGGGTTAGGTTTTGTGTTGTTAGGCGGTTAGTATTGTTCGTTGCTGGGGATTAGTGTTGTTTGTTCTTCGGGCGTTAGTGTTGTTTGTTCTTAGGGGTTAGGGTTGTTTGTTGTTAGGGTGTTAGTTTTGTTTGTTGTTAGGGTGTTAGTGTTGTTTGTTGTTAGGATGTTCGGGTTGATTGTTGTTAGTGGGTTAGGGTTTTTTGTTGTTAGTGGGTTAGTGTTTTTGGTTTTTAGGGGTTAAGGTTGTTTGTTGTTTGGGGGTTAGGGTTGTTTGTTATTTGGGGGTTAGCGTTGTTTGTTGTTACGGGGTTAGTGTTGTTTGTTGTTACGGGGTTAGGGTAGTTTCTTGTTAGGGGTTTAGTGTTGTTTGTTGTTAGGGGGTTAGTGTTTGTTGTTAGGGGTTTAGGGTTGTTTCTTGTTGGGGTTTAGTGGTTTTTGTTGTTAGGGTGTTAGTGTTGTTTGTTGTTAGGGTGTTAGTGTTTTGTGTTGTTAGGGGGTTAGTGTTGTTTGATGTTAGGGGTTTAGGGTTGTTTGTTTTTAGGGGGTTAGTGTTGTTTGTTGTTAGGGGGTTAGTGTTGTTTGTTGTTAGGGTGTTAGTGTTTTGTGTTGTTAGGAGGTTAGTGTTGTTTGATGTTAGGGGTTTAGGGTTATTTGTTGTTAGGGGGATAGTGTTGTTTGTTTTTTCTGGTGTGAGGGTTTTTTGTTGTTAGTGGGTTAGGGTTGTTTGTTGTTAGTGGGTTAGTGTTTTTGGTTTTTAGGGGTTAGGATTGTTTGTTGTTTGGGGGTTGGTGTTTGTTGTTAGGGGGTTAGTGTTGTTTGTTGTTAGGGGGTTAGGGTTGTTTTTTGTTAGTGTGTTAGTGTTGTTTGTTGTTAGGGGGTTACGGTTGTTTGTTGTTGGGGCAATAGTGTTGTTTTTTGTTAGTGGGTTAGGTTTGTTTGTTGTTTGGTTAGGGTTGTTTGTTGTTAGTGGGTTAGTGTTGTCTGTTGTTACGGGGTTAGGGTAGTTTCTTGTTAGGGGTTTAGTGCTGTTTGTTTTTAGCGGGTTAGTGTTCGTTGTTAGCGGTTTAGGGTTGTTTCTTGTTGGGGTTTAGTGGTTTTTGTTGTTAGGGTGTTAGTGTTGTTTGTTGTTAGGGTGTTGGTGGTTTGTGTTGTTAGGGGGTTAGTGTTGTTTGATGTTAGGGGTTTAGGGTTGTTTGTTGTTAGGGGGTTAGAGTTGTTTGTTGTTAGGGTGTTAGTGTTGTTTGTTGTTAGGGGTTTAGAGTTGTTTGTTGTTAGGGGGTTAGAGTTGTTTGTTGTTAGGGTGTTAGTGTTGTTTGATGTTAGAGGTTTAGGGTTGTTTGTTGTTAGTGGGTTAGGGTTGTTTGTTGTTAGTGGGTTAGTGTTTTTGGTTTTCAGGGGTTAGTGTTGTTTGATGTTTGGGGTTTAGGGTTGTTTGTTGTTAGGGGGTTAGGGTTGTTTGTTGTTAGGGTGTTAGTGGTTTGTGTTGTTAGGGTGTTAGTGTTGTTTGATGTTAGGGGTTTAGGGTTGTTTGTTGTTAGGGGTTTAAGGTTGTTTCTTGTTGGGGTTTAGTGGTTTGTGTTGTTAGGGTGTTAGTGTTGTTTGTTGTTAGGGTGTTAGTGGTTTGTGTTGTTAGGGGGTTAGTGTTCTTTGATGTTAGGGGTTTAGGGTTGTTTGTTGTTAGCGGGTTAGGGTTGTTTGTTGTTAGGGTGTTAGTGGTTTGTGTTGTTAGGGGGTTAGTGTTGTTTGATGTTAGGGGTTTAGGGTTGTTTGTTGTTAGGGGGTTAGATTTGTTTGTTGTTAGGGTGTTAGTGTTGTTTGTTGTTAGGGGTTTAGGGTTGTTTGTTGTTAGGGGTTTAAGGTTGTTTCTTGTTGGGTTTTAGTGGTTTTTGTTGTTAGGGTGTTAGTGTTGTTTGTTGTTAGGGTGTTAGCGGTTTGTGTTGTTAGGGGGTTAGTGTTGTTTGATGTTAGGGGTTTAGGGTTGTTCGTTGTTAGGGGGTTAGAGTTGTTTGTTGTGAGGGTGTTAGTGTTGTTTGTTGTTAGGGGTTTAGGGTTGTTTGTTGTTAGGGGTTTAAGGTTGTTTCTTGTTGGGGTTTAGGGGTTTTTGTTGTTAGGGTGTTAGTGTTGTTTGTTGTTAGGGTGTTAGTGGTTTGTGTTGTTAGGGGGTTAGTGTTGTTTGATGTTAGGGGTTTAGGGTTGTTTGTTGTTAGGGGGTTAGAGTTGTTTGTTGTTAGGGTTTTAGTGTTGTTTGTTGTTAGGGGTTTAGGCTTGTTTGTTGTTAGGGGGTTAGAGTTGTTTGTTGTTAGGGTGTTAGTGTTGTTTGATGTTAGGGGTTTAGGGTTGTTTGTTGTTAGTGGGTTAGGGTTGTTTGTTGTTAGTGGGTTAGTGTTTTTGGTTTTCAGGGGTTAGGGTTGTTTGTTGTTTGGGGGTTAGTGTTTGTTGTTAGGGGGTTAGGGTTGTTTGTTGTTAGGGTTTTAGTGGTTTGTGTTGTTAGGGTGTTAGTGTTGTTTGATGTTAGGGGTTTAGGGTTGTTTGTTGTTAGGGGGTTAGGGTTGTTTGTTGTTAGGGTGTTAGTGTTCTTTGTTGTTAGGGGGTTAGGGTTGTTTCTTGTTACGGGGTTAGTGTTGTTTGTTGTTACGGGGTTTGGGTAGTTTCTTGTTAGGGGTTAGGGTTGTTTGTTGTTAGGGTTTTAGGGTTGTTTCTTGTTGGGGTTTAGTGGTTTTTGTTGTTAGGGTGTTAGTGTTGTTTGTTGTTAGGGTGTTAGTGGTTTGTGTTGTTAGGAGGTTAGGATTGTTTGTTGTTAGGGTGTTAGTGTTGTTTGATGTTAGGGGTTTAGGGTTGTTTGTTGTTAGGGGTTTAAGGTTGTTTCTTGTTGGGGTTTAGTGGTTTTTGTTGTTAGGGTGTTAGTGTTGTTTGTTGTTAGGGTGTTAGTGGTTTGTGTTGTTAGGGGGTTAGTGTTGTTTGATGTTAGGGGTTTAGGGTTGTTTGTTGTTAGGGGGTTAGTGTTTGTTGTTAGGGTGATAGTGTTGTTTGTTGTCAGGGGTTTAGGGTTGTTTGTTGTTAGGGTTTTAAGGTTGTTTCTTGTTGGGGTTTAGTGGTTTTTGTTGTTAGGGTGTTAGTGTTGTTTGTTGTTAGGGTGTTAGTGGTTTGTGTTGTTAGGGGGTTAGTGTTGTTTGATGTTAGGGGTTTAGGGTTGTTTGTTGTTAGGGGGTTAGAGTTGTTTGTTGTTAGGGTGTTAGTGTTGTTTGTTGTTAGGGGTTTAGGGTTGTTTGTTGTTAGGGGTTTAAGGTTGTTTCTTGTTGGGGTTTAGTGGTTTTTGTTGTTAGGGTGTTAGTGTTGTTTGTTGTTAGGGTGTTAGTGGTTTGTGTTGTTAGGGGGTTAGTGTTGTTTGATGTTAGGGGGTTAGGGTTGTTTGTTGTTAGGGTGTTAGTGTTGTTTGTTGTTAGGGGTTTAGGGTTGTTTGTTGTTAGTGGGTTAATGTTGTTTGTTGTTAGTGGGTTAGTGTTTTCGGTTTTCAGGGATAAGGGTTGTTTGTTGTTTGGGGGTAGTGTTTGTTGTTAGGGGGTTAGGGTTGTTTGTTGTTAGGGTGTTAGTGGTTTGTGTTGTTAGGGTGTTAGTGTTGTTTGATGTTAGGGGTTTAGGGTTGTTTGTTGTTAGGGGGTTAGGGTTGTTTGTTGTTAGGGTGTTAGTGGTTTGTGTTGTTAGGGGGTTAGTGTTGTTTGATGTTAGGGGTTTAGGGTTGTTTGTTGTTAGGGGGTTAGAGTTGTTTGTTGTTAGGGTGTTAGTGTTGTTTGTTGTTAGGGGTTTAGGGTTGTTTGTTGTTAGGGGTTTAAGGTTGTTTCTTGTTGGGGTTTAGTGGTTTTTGTTGTTAGGGTGTTAGTGTTGTTTGTTGTTAGGGTGTTAGTGGTTTGTGTTGTTAGGGGGTTAGTGTTGTTTGATGTTAGGGGTTTAGGGTTGTTTGTTGTTAGGGGGTTAGAGTTGTTTGTTGTTAGGGTGTTAGTGTTGTTTGTTGTTAGCGGTTTAGGGTTGTTTGTTGTTAGGGGTTTAGGGTTGTTTGTTGTTAGGGGTTTAAGGTTGTTTCATTTGGGGTTTAGTGGTTTTTGTTGTTAGGGTGTTAGTGTTGTTTGTTGTTAGGGTGTTAGTGGTTTGTGTTGTTAGGGGGTTAGTGTTGTTTGATTTTAGGGGTTTAGGGTTGTTTGTTGTTAGGGGGTTAGAGTTGTTTGTTGTTAGGGTGTTAGTGTTGTTTGTTGTTAGGGGTTTAGGGTTGTTTGTTGTTAGGGGTTTAAGGTTGTTTCTTGTTGGGGTTTAGTGGTTTTTGTTGTTAGGGTGTTAGTGTTGTTTGTTGTTAGGGTGTTAGTGGTTTGTGTTGTTAGGGGGTTAGTGTTGTTTGATGTTAGGGGTTTAGGGTTGTTTGTTGTTAGGGGGTCAGAGTTGTTTGTTGTTAGGGTGTTAGTGTTGTTTGTTGTTAGGGGTTTAGGGTTGTTTGTTGTTAGGGGTTTAAGGTTGTTTCTTGTTGGGGTTTAGTGGTTTTTGTTGTTAGGGTGTTAGTGTTGTTTGTTGTTAGGGTGTCAGTGGTTTGTGTTGTTAGGGGGTTAGTGTTGTTTGATGTTAGGGGTTTAGGGTTGTTTGTTGTTAGGGGGTTACAGTTGTTTGTTGTTAGGGTGTTAGTGTTGTTTGTTGTTAGGGGTTTAGGGTTGTTTGTTGTTAGGGGTTTAAGGTTGTTTCTTGTTGGGGTTTAGTGGTTTTTGTTGTTAGGGTGTTAGTGTTGTTTGTTGTTAGGGTGTTAGTGGTTTGTCTTGTTAGGGGTTTAGTGTTGTTTGATGTTAGGGGTTTAGGGTTGTTTTTTGTTAGGGGGTTAGAGTTGTTTGTTGTTAGGGTGTTAGTGTTGTTTGTTGTTAGGGGTTTAGGGTTGTTTGTTGTTAGTGGGTTAGTGTTTTTGGTTTTCAGGGGTTAGGGTTGTTTGTTGTTTGGGGGTAGTGTTTGTTGTTAGGGGGTTAGGGTTGTTTGTTGTTAGGGTGTTAGTGGTTTGTGTTGTTAGGGTGTTAGTGTTGTTTGATGTTTGGGACTTAGGGTTGTTTGTTGTTAGGGGGTTAGGGTTGTTTGTTGTTAGGGTGTTAGTGGTTTGTGTTGTTAGGGGGTTAGTGTTGTTTGATGTTAGGTTTTTAGGGTTGTTTGTTGTTAGGGGGTTAGAGTTGTTTGTTGTTAGGGTGTTAGTGTTGTTTGTTGTTAGGGGTTTAGGGTTGTTTGTTGTTAGGGGTTTAAGGTTGTTTCTTGTTGGGGTTTAGTGGTTTTTGTTGTTAGGGTGTTAGTGTTGTTTGTTGTTAGGGTGTTAGTGGTTTGTGTTGTTAGGGGGTTAGTGTTGTTTGATGTTAGAGGTTTAGGGTTGTTTGTTGTAAGTGGGTTAGGGTTGTTTGTTGTTAGTGGGTTAGTGTTTTTGGTTTTCAGGGGTTAGGGTTGTTTGTTGTTTGGGGGTAGTGTTTGTTGTTAGGGGGTTAGGGTTGTTTGTTGTTAGGGTGTTAGTGGTTTGTGTTGTTAGGGTGTTAGTGTTGTTTGATGTTAGCGGTTTAGGGTTGTTTGTTGTTAGCGGGTTAGGGTTGTTTGTTGTTAGGGTGTTAGTGGTTTGTGTTGTTAGGGGGTTAGTGTTGTTTGATGTTAGGGGTTTAGGGTTGTTTGTTGTTAGGGGGTTATATTTGTTTGTTGTTAGGGTGTTAGTGTTGTTTGTTGTTAGGGGTTTAGGGTTGTTTGTTGTTAGGGGTTTAAGGTTGTTTCTTGTTGGGGTTTAGTGGTTTTTGTTGTTAGGGTGTTAGTGTTGTTTGTTGTTAGGGTGTTGGTGGTTTGTGTTGTTAGGGGGTTAGTGTTGTTTGATGTTAGGGGTTTAGGGTTGTTTGTTGTTAGGGGGTTAGAGTTGTTTGTTGTTAGGGTGTTGGTGTTGTTTGTTGTTAGGGGTTTAGAGTTGTTTGTTGTTAGGGGGTTAGAGTTGTTTGTTGTTAGGGTGTTAGTGTTGTTTGATGTTAGGGGTTTAGGGTTGTTTGTTGTTAGTGGGTTAGGGTTGTTTGTTTTTAGTGGGTTAGTGTTTTTGGTTTTCAGGGGTTAGGGTTGTTTGTTGTTTGCGGGTTAGTGTTTGTTGTTAGGGGGTTAGGATTGTTTGTTGTTAGGGTGTTAGTGTTGTTTGATGTTAGGGGTTTAGGGTTGTTTGTTGTTAGGGGTTTAAGGTTGTTTCTTGTTGGGGTTTAGTGGTTTTTGTTGTTAGGGTGTTAGTGTTGTTTGTTGTTAGGGTGTTAGTGGTTTGTGTTGTTAGGGGGTTAGTGTTGTTTGATGTTAGGGGTTTAGGGTTGTTTTTTGTTAGGGGGTTAGGGTTGTTTGTTGTTAGGGTGTTAGTGTTGTTTGTTGTTAGGGGTTTAGGGTTGTTTGTTGTTAGGGGGTTAGAGTTGTTTGTTGTTAGGGTGTTAGAGTTGTTTGATGTTAGGGGTTTAGGGTTGTTTGTTGTTAGTGGGTTAGGGTTGTTTGTTGTTAGTGGGTTCGTGTTTTTGGTTTTCAGGGGTTAGGGTTGTTTGTTGTTTGGGGGTTAGTGTTTGTTGTTAGGGGTTAGGGTTGTTTGTTGTTAGGGTGTTAGTGTTGTTTGATGTTCGGGGTTTAGGGTTGTTTGTTGTTAGGGGTTTAAGGTTGTTTCTTGTTGGGGTTTAGTGGTTTTTGTTGTTAGGGTGTTAGTGTTGTTTGTTGTTAGGGTGTTAGTGGTTTGTGTTGTTAGGGGGTTAGTGTTGTTTGATGTTAGGGGTTTAGGGTTGTTTTTTGTTAGGGGGTTAGAGTTGTTTGTTGTTAGGGTGTTAGTGTTGTTTGTTGTTAGGGGTTTAGGGTTGTTTGTTGTTAGGGGTTTAAGGTTGTTTCTTGTTGGGGTTTAGTGGTTTTTGTTGTTAGGGTGTTAGTGTTGTTTGTTGTTAGGGTGTTAGTGGTTTGTGTTGTTAGGGGGTTAGTGTTGTTTGATGTTAGGGGTTTAGGGTTGTTTGTTGTTAGGGGGTTAGAGTTGTTTGTTGTTAGGGTGTTAGTGTTGTTTGTTGTTAGGGGTTTAGGCTTGTTTGTTGTTAGGGGGTTAGAGTTGTTTGTTGTTAGGGTGTTAGTGTTTTTTGATGTTAGGGGTTTAGGGTTGTTTGTTGTTAGTGGGTTACGGTTGTTTGTTGTTAGTGGGTTAGTGTTTTTGGTTTTCAGGGGTTAGGGTTGTTTGTTGTTTGGGGGTCAGTGTTTGTTGTTAGGGGGTTAGGGTTGTTTGTTGTTAGGGTTTTAGTGGTTTGTTTTGTTAGGGTGTTAGTGTTGTTTGATGTTAGGGGTTTAGGTTTGTTTGTTGTTAGGGGGTTAGGGTTGTTTGTTGTTAGGGTGTTAGTGTTCTTTGTTGTTAGGGGGTTAGGGTTGTTTCTTGTTACGGGGTTAGTGTTGTTTCTTGTTACGGGGTTTGGGTAGTTTCTTGTTAGGGGTTTAGGGTTGTTTGTTGTTAGGGTTTTAGGGTTGTTTCTTGTTGGGGTTTAGTGGTTTTTGTTGTTAGGGTGTTAGTGTTGTTTGTTGTTAGGGTGTTAGTGGTTTGTGTTGTTAGGGGGTTAGGATTGTTTGTTGTTAGGGTGTTAGTGTTGTTTGATGTTAGGGGTTTCGGGTTGTTTTTTGTTAGGGGGTTAGGGTTGTTTGTTGTTAGGGTGTTAGTGTTGTTTGTTGTTAGGGGTTTAGGGTTGTTTGTTGTTAGTGGGTTAATGTTGTTTGTTGTTAGTGGGTTAGTGTTTTTGGTTTTCAGGGGTTAGGGTTGTTTGTTGTTTGGGGGTAGTGTTTGTTGTTAGGGGGTTAGGGTTGTTTGTTGTTAGGGTGTTAGTGGTTTGTGTTGTTAGGGTGTTAGTGTTGTTTGATGTTAGGGGTTTAGGGTTGTTTGTTGTTAGGGGTTTAAGGTTGTTTCTTGTTGGGGTTTAGTGGTTTTTGTTGTTAGGGTGTTAGTGTTGTTTGTTGTTAGGGTGTTAGTGGTTTGTGTTGTTAGGGGGTTAGTGTTGTTTGATGTTAGGGGTTTAGGGTTGTTTGTTGTTAGGGGGTTAGAGTTGTTTGTTGTTAGGGTGTTAGTGTTGTTTGTTGTTAGCGGTTTAGGGTTGTTTGTTGTTAGGGGTTTAGGGTTGTTTGTTGTTAGGGGTTTAAGGTTGTTTCTTTTTGGGGTTTAGTGGTTTTTGTTGTTAGGGTGTTAGTGTTGTTTGTTGTTAGGGTGTTAGTGGTTTGTGTTGTTAGGGGGTTAGTGTTGTTTGATTTTAGGGGTTTAGGGTTGTTTGTTGTTAGGGGGTTAGAGTTGTTTGTTGTTAGGGTGTTAGTGTTGTTTGTTGTTAGGGGTTTAGGGTTGTTTGTTGTTAGGGGTGTAAGGTTGTTTCTTGTTGGGGTTTAGTGGTTTTTGTTGTTAGGGTGTTAGTGTTGTTTGTTGTTAGGGTGTTAGTGGTTTGTGTTGTTAGGGGGTTAGTGTTGTTTGATGTTAGGGGTTTAGGGTTGTTTGTTGTTAGGGGGTCAGAGTTGTTTGTTGTTAGGGTGTTAGTGTTGTTTGTTGTTAGGGGTTTAGGGTTGTTTGTTGTTAGGGGTTTAAGGGTGTTTCTTGTTGGGGTTTAGTGGTTTTTGTTGTTAGGGTGTTAGTGTTGTTTGTTGTTAGGGTGTCAGTGGTTTGTGTTGTTAGGGGGTTAGTGTTGTTTGATGTTAGGGGTTTAGGGTTGTTTGTTTTTAGGGGGTTACAGTTGTTTGTTGTTAGGGTGTTAGTGTTGTTTGTTGTTAGGGGTTTAGGGTTGTTTGTTGTTAGGGGTTTAAGGTTGTTTCTTGTTGGGGTTTAGTGGTTTTTGTTGTTAGGGTGTTAGTGTTGTTTGTTGTTAGGGTGTTAGTGGTTTGTCTTGTTAGGGGTTTAGTGTTGTTTGATGTTAGGGGTTTAGGGTTGTTTTTTGTTAGGGGGTTAGAGTTGTTTGTTGTTAGGGTGTTAGTGTTGTTTGTTGTTAGGGGTTTAGGGTTGTTTGTTGTTAGTGGGTTAGTGTTTTTGGTTTTCAGGGGTTAGGGTTGTTTGTTGTTTGGGGGTAGTGTTTGTTGTTAGGGGGTTAGGGTTGTTTGTTGTTAGGGTGTTAGTGGTTTGTGTTGTTAGGGTGTTAGTGTTGTTTGATGTTTGGGATTTAGGGTTGTTTGTTGTTTGGGGGTTAGGGTTGTTTGTTGTTAGGGTGTTAGTGGTTTGTGTTGTTAGGGGGTTAGTGTTGTTTGATGTTAGGTTTTTAGGGTTGTTTGTTGTTAGGGGGTTAGAGTTGTTTGTTGTTAGGGTGTTAGTGTTGTTTGTTGTTAGGGGTTTAGGGTTGTTTGTTGTTAGGGGTTTAAGGTTGTTTCTTGTTGGGGTTTAGTGGTTTTTGTTGTTAGGGTGTTAGTGTTGTTTGTTGTTAGGGTGTTAGTGGTTTGTGTTGTTACGGGGTTAGTGTTGTTTGATGTTAGGGGTTTAGGGTTGTTTGTTGTTAGGGGGTTAGAGTTGTTTGTTGTTAGGGTGTTAGTGTTGTGTGTTGTTAGGGGTTTAGGCTTGTTTGTTGTTAGTGGGTTAGTGTTTTTGGTTTTCAGGGGTTAGGGTTGTTTGTTGTTTGGGGGTAGTGTTTGTTGTTAGGGGGTTAGGGTTGTTTGTTGTTAGGGTGTTAGTGGTTTGTGTTGTTAGGGGGTTAGTGTTGTTTGATGTTAGGTTTTTAGGGTTGTTTGTTGTTAGGGGGTTAGAGTTGTTTGTTGTTAGGGTGTTAGTGTTGTTTGTTGTTAGGGGTTTAGGGTTGTTTGTTGTTAGGGGTTTAAGGTTGTTTCTTGTTGGGGTTTAGTGGTTTTTGTTGTTAGGGTGTTAGTGTTGTTTGTTGTTAGGGTGTTAGTGGTTTGTGTTGTTAGGGGGTTAGTGTTGTTTGATGTTAGGGGTTTAGGGTTGTTTGTTGTTAGTGGGTTAGGGTTGTTTGTTGTTAGTGGGTTAGTGTTTTTGGTTTTCAGGGGTTAGGGTTGTTTGTTGTTTGGGGGTAGTGTTTGTTGTTAGGGGGTTAGGGTTGTTTGTTGTTAGGGTGTTAGTGGTTTGTGTTGTTAGGGTGTTAGTGTTGTTTGATGTTAGCGGTTTAGGGTTGTTTGTTGTTAGCGGGTTAGGGTTGTTTGTTGTTAGGGTGTTAGTGGTTTGTGTTGTTAGGGGGTTAGTGTTGTTTGATGTTAGGGGTTTAGGGTTGTTTGTTGTTAGGGGGTTAGATTTGTTTGTTGTTAGGGTGTTAGTGTTGTTTGTTGTTAGGGGTTTAGGGTTGTTTGTTGTTAGGGGTTTAAGGTTGTTTCTTGTTGGGGTTTAGTGGTTTTCGTTGTTAGGGTGTTAGTGTTGTTTGTTGTTAGGGTGTTGGTGGTTTGTGTTGTTAGGGGGTTAGTGTTGTTTGATGTTAGGGGTTTAGGGTTGTTTGTTGTTAGGGGGTTAGAGTTGTTTGTTGTTAGGGTGTTAGTGTTGTTTGTTGTTAGGGGTTTAGAGTTGTTTGTTGTTAGGGGGTTAGAGTTGTTTGTTGTTAGGGTGTTAGTGTTGTTTGATGTTAGGGGTTTAGGGTTGTTTGTTGTTAGTGGGTTAGGGTTGTTTGTTGTTAGTGGGTTAGTGTTTTTGGTTTTCAGGGGTTAGGGTTGTTTGTTGTTTGGGGGTTAGTGTTTGTTGTTAGGGGGTTAGGATTGTTTGTTGTTAGGGTGTTAGTGTTGTTTGATGTTAGGGGTTTAGGGTTGTTTGTTGTTAGGGGTTTAAGGTTGTTTCTTGTTGGGGTTTAGTGGTTTTTGTTGTTAGGGTGTTAGTGTTGTTTGTTGTTAGGGTGTTAGTGGTTTGTGTTGTTAGGGGGTTAGTGTTGTTTGATGTTAGGGGTTTAGGGTTGTTTTTTGTTAGGGGGTTAGGGTTGTTTGTTGTTAGGGTGTTAGTGTTGTTTGTTGTTAGGGGCTTAGGGTTGTTTGTTGTTAGTGGGTTAATGTTGTTTGTTGTTAGTGGGTTAGTGTTTTTGGTTTTCAGGGGTTAGGGTTGTTTGTTGTTTGGGGGTAGTGTTTGTTGTTAGGGGGTTAGGGTTGTTTGTTGTTAGGGTGTTAGTGGTTTGTGTTGTTAGGGGGTTAGTGTTGTTTGATGTTAGGGGTTTAGGGTTGTTTGTTGTTAGGGTGTTAGTGTTGTTTGTTGTTAGGGGTTTAGGGTTGTTTGTTGTTAGGGGTTTAAGGTTGTTTCTTGTTGGGGTTTAGTGGTTTTTGTTGTTAGGGTGTTAGTGTTGTTTGTTGTTAGGCTGTTAGTGGTTTGTGTTGTTAGGGGGTTAGTGTTGTTTGATGTTAGGGGTTTAGGGTTGTTTGTTGTTAGTGGGTTAGGGTTGTTTGTTGTTAGTGGGTTAGTGTTTTTGGTTTTCAGGGGTTAGGGTTGTTTGTTGTTTGGGGGTAGTGTTTGTTGTTAGGGGGTTAGGGTTGTTTGTTGTTAGGGTGTTAGTGGTTTGTGTTGTTAGGGTGTTAGTGTTGTTTGATGTTAGGGGTTTAGGGTTGTTTGTTGTTAGGGGGTTAGGGTTGTTTGTTGTTAGGGTGTTAGTGGTTTGTGTTGTTAGGGGGTTAGTGTTGTTTGATGTTAGGGGTTTAGGGTTGTTTGTTGTTAGGGGGTTAGAGTTGTTTGTTGTTAGGGTGTTAGTGTTGTTTGTTGTTAGGGGTTTAGGGTTGTTTGTTGTTAGGGGTTTAAGGTTGTTTCTTGTTGGGGTTTAGTGGTTTTTGTTGTTAGGGTGTTAGTGTTGTTTGTTGTTAGGGTGTTAGTGGTTTGTGTTGTTAGGGGGTTAGTGTTGTTTGATGTTAGGGGTTTAGGGTTGTTTGTTGTTAGGGGGTTAGAGTTGTTTGTTGTTAGGGTGTTAGTGTTGTTTGTTGTTAGGGGTTTAGGGTTGTTTGTTGTTAGGGGTTTAAGGTTGTTTCTTTTTGGGGTTTAGTGGTTTTTGTTGTTAGGGTGTTAGTGTTGTTTGTTGTTAGGGTGTTAGTGGTTTGTGTTGCTAGGGGGTTAGTGTTGTTTGATGTTAGGGGTTTAGGGTTGTTTGTTGTTAGGGGGTTAGAGTTGTTTGTTGTTAGGGTGTTAGTGTTGTTTGTTGTTAGGGGTTTAGGGTTGTTTGTTGTTAGGGGTTTAAGGTTGTTTCTTGTTGGGGTTTAGTGGTTTTTGTTGTTAGGGTGTTAGTGTTGTTTGTTGTTAGGGTGTTAGTCGTTTGTGTTGTTAGGGGGTTAGTGTTGTTTGTTGTTAGGGGTTTAGGGTTGTTTGTTGTTAGGGGTTTAAGGTTGTTTCTTGTTGGGGTTTAGTGGTTTTTGTTGTTAGGGTGTTAGTGTTGTTTGTTGTTAGGGTGTTAGTGGTTTGTGTTGTTAAGGGGTTAGTGTTGTTTGATGTTAGGGGGTTAGAGTTGTTTCTTGTTACGGGGTTAGTGTTGTTTGCTGTTACGGGGTTAGGGTAGTTTCTTGTTAGGGGTTTAGTGTTGTTTTTTGTTAGGGGGTTAGTGTTTGTTGTTAGGGGGTTAGGGTTGTTTGTTGTTAGGGTTTTAGGGTTGTTTCTTGTTGGGGTTTAGTGGTTTTTGTTGTTAGGGTGTTAGTGTTGTTTGTTGTTAGGGTGTTAGTGGTTTGTGTTGTTGGGGGTTAGGATTGTTTGTTGTTAGGGTGTTAGTGTTGTTTGATGTTAGGGGTTTCGGGTTGTTTTTTGTTAGGGGGTTAGGGTTGTTTGTTGTTAGGGTGTTAGTGTTGTTTGTTGTTAGGGGTTTAGGGTTGTTTGTTGTTAGTGGGTTTATGTTGTTTGTTGTTAGTGGGTTAGTGTTTTTGGTTTTCAGGGGTTAGGGTTGTTTGTTGTTTGGGGGTAGTGTTTGTTGTTAGGGGGTTAGGGTTGTTTGTTGTTAGGGTGTTAGTGGTTTGTGTTGTTAGGGTGTTAGTGTTGTTTGATGTTAGGGGTTTAGGGTTGTTTGTTGTTAGGGGGTTAGGGTTGTTTGTTGTTAGGGTGTTAGTGGTTTGTGTTGTTAGGGGGTTAGTGTTGTTTGATGTTAGGGGTTTAGGGTTGTTTGTTGTTAGGGGGTTAGAGTTGTTTGTTGTTAGGGTGTTAGTGTTGTTTGTTGTTAGGGGTTTAGGGTTGTTTGTTGTTAGGGGTTTAAGGTTGTTTCTTGTTGGGGTTTAGTGGTTTTTGTTGTTAGGGTGTTAGTGTTGTTTGTTGTTAGGGTGTTAGTGGTTTGTGTTGTTAGGGGGTTAGTGTTGTTTGATGTTAGGGGTTTAGGGTTGTTTTTTGTTAGGGGGTTAGGGTTGTTTGTTGTTAGGGTGTTAGTGTTGTTTGTTGTTAGGGGCTTAGGGTTTTTTGTTGTTAGTGGGTTAATGTTGTTTGTTGTTAGTGGGTTAGTGTTTTTGGTTTTCAGGGGTTAGGGTTGTTTGTTGTTTGGGGGTAGTGTTTGTTGTTAGGGGGTTAGGGTTGTTTGTTGTTAGGGTGTTAGTGGTTTGTGTTGTTAGGGGGTTAGTGTTGTTTGATGTTAGGGGTTTAGGGTTGTTTGTTGTTAGGGTGTTAGTGTTGTTTGTTGTTAGGGGTTTAGGGTTGTTTGTTGTTAGGGGTTTAAGGTTGTTTCTTGTTGGGGTTTAGTGGTTTTTGTTGTTAGGGTGTTAGTGTTGTTTGTTGTTAGGGTGTTAGTGGTTTGTGTTGTTAGGGGGTTAGTGTTGTTTGATGTTAGGGGTTTAGGGTTGTTTGTTGTTAGTGGGTTAGGGTTGTTTGTTGTTAGTGGGTTAGTGTTTTTGGTTTTCAGGGGTTAGGGTTGTTTGTTGTTTGGGGGTAGTGTTTGTTGTTAGGGGGTTAGGGTTGTTTGTTGTTAGGGTGTTAGTGGTTTGTGTTGTTAGGGTGTTAGTGTTGTTTGATGTTAGGGGTTTAGGGTTGTTTGTTGTTAGGGAGTTAGGGTTGTTTGTTGTTAGGGTGTTAGTGGTTTGTGTTGTTAGGGGGTTAGTGTTGTTTGATGTTAGGGGTTTAGGGTTGTTTGTTGTTAGGGGGTTAGAGTTGTTTGTTGTTAGGGTGTTAGTGTTGTTTGTTGTTAGGGGTTTAGGGTTGTTTGTTGTTAGGGGTTTAAGGTTGTTTCTTGTTGGGGTTTAGTGGTTTTTGTTGTTAGGGTGTTAGTGTTGTTTGTTGTTAGGGTGTTAGTGGTTTGTGTTGTTAGGGGGTTAGTGTTGTTTGATGTTAGGGGTTTTGGGTTGTTTGTTGTTAGGGGGTTAGAGTTGTTTGTTGTTAGGGTGTTAGTGTTGTTTGTTGTTAGGGGTTTAGGGTTGTTTGTTGTTAGGGGTTTAAGGTTGTTTCTTTTTGGGGTTTAGTGGTTTTTGTTGTTAGGGTGTTAGTGTTGTTTGTTGTTAGGGTGTTAGTGGTTTGTGTTGCTAGGGGGTTAGTGTTGTTTGATGTTAGGGGTTTAGGGTTGTTTGTTGTTAGGGGGTTAGAGTTGTTTGTTGTTAGGGTGTTAGTGTTGTTTGTTGTTAGGGGTTTAGGGTTGTTTGTTGTTAGGGGTTTAAGGTTGTTTCTTGTTGGGGTTTAGTGGTTTTTGTTGTTAGGGTGTTAGTGTTGTTTGTTGTTAGGGTGTTAGTCGTTTGTGTTGTTAGGGGGTTAGTGTTGTTTGTTGTTAGGGGTTTAGGGTTGTTTGTTGTTAGGGGTTTAAGGTTGTTTCTTGTTGGGGTTTAGTGGTTTTTGTTGTTAGGGTGTTAGTGTTGTTTGTTGTTAGGGTGTTAGTGGTTTGTGTTGTTAAGGGGTTAGTGTTGTTTGATGTTAGGGGGTTAGGGTTGTTTCTTGTTACGGGGTTAGTGTTGTTTGCTGTTACGGGGTTAGGGTAGTTTCTTGTTAGGGGTTTAGTGTTGTTTTTTGTTAGGGGGTTAGTGTTTGTTGTTAGGGGGTTAGGGTTGTTTGTTGTTAGGGTTTTAGGGTTGTTTCTTGTTGGGGTTTAGTGGTTTTTGTTGTTAGGGTGTTAGTGTTGTTTGTTGTTAGGGTGTTAGTGGTTTGTGTTGTTGGGGGTTAGGATTGTTTGTTGTTAGGGTGTTAGTGTTGTTTGATGTTAGGGGTTTCGGGTTGTTTTTTGTTAGGGGGTTAGGGTTGTTTCTTGTTAGGGTGTTAGTGTTGTTTGTTGTTAGGGGTTTAGGGTTGTTTGTTGTTAGTGGGTTTATGTTGTTTGTTGTTAGTGGGTTAGTGTTTTTGGTTTTCAGGGGTTAGGGTTGTTTGTTGTTTGGGGGTAGTGTTTGTTGTTAGGGGGTTAGGGTTGTTTGTTGTTAGGGTGTTAGTGGTTTGTGTTGTTAGGGTGTTAGTGTTGTTTGATGTTAGGGGTTTAGGGTTGTTTGTTGTTAGGGGGTTAGGGTTGTTTGTTGTTAGGGTGTTAGTGGTTTGTGTTGTTAGGGGGTTAGTGTTGTTTGATGTTAGGGGTTTAGGGTTGTTTGTTGTTAGGGGGTTAGAGTTGTTTGTTGTTAGGGTGTTAGTGTTGTTTGTTGTTAGGGGTTTAGGGTTGTTTGTTGTTAGGGGTTTAAGGTTGTTTCTTGTTGGGGTTTAGTGGTTTTTGTTGTTAGGGTGTTAGTGTTGTTTGTTGTTAGGGTGTTAGTGGTTTGTGTTGTTAGGGGGTTAGTGTTGTTTGATGTTAGGGGTTTAGGGTTGTTTGTTGTTAGGGGGTTAGAGTTGTTTGTTGTTAGGGTGTTAGTGTTGTTTGTTGTTAGCGGTTTAGGGTTGTTTGTTGTTAGGGGTTTAGGGTTGTTTGTTGTTAGGGGTTTAAGGTTGTTTCTTTTTGGGGTATAGTGGTTTTTGTTGTTAGGGTGTTAGTGTTGTTTGTTGTTAGGGTGTTAGTGGTTTGTGTTGTTAGGGGGTTAGTGTTGTTTGATTTTAGGGGTTTAGGGTTGTTTGTTGTTAGGGGTTTAAGGTTGTTTCTTGTTGGGGTTTAGTGGTTTTTGTTGTTAGGGTGTTAGTGTTGTTTGTTGTTAGGGTGTTAGTGGTTTGTGTTGTTAGGGGGTTAGTGTTGTTTGATGTTAGGGGTTTAGGGTTGTTTGTTGTTAGGGGGTCAGAGTTGTTTGTTGTTAGGGTGTTAGTGTTGTTTGTTGTTAGGGGTTTAGGGTTGTTTGTTGTTAGGGGTTTAAGGTTTTTTCTTGTTGGGGTTTAGTGGTTTTTGTTGTTAGGGTGTTAGTGTTGTTTGTTGTTAGGGTGTCAGTGGTTTGTGTTGTTAGGGGGTTAGTGTTGTTTGATGTTAGGGGTTTAGGGTTGTTTGTTGTTAGGGGGTTACAGTTGTTTGTTGTTAGGGTGTTAGTGTTGTTTGTTGTTAGGGGTTTAGGGTTGTTTGTTGTTAGGGGTTTAAGGTTGTTTCTTGTTGGGGTTTAGTGGTTTTTGTTGTTAGGGTGTTAGTGTTGTTTGTTGTTAGGGTGTTAGTGGTTTGTCTTGTTAGGGGTTTAGTGTTGTTTGATGTTAGGGGTTTAGGGTTGTTTTTTGTTAGGGGGTTAGAGTTGTTTGTTGTTAGGGTGTTAGTGTTGTTTGTTGTTAGGGGTTTAGGGTTGTTTGTTGTTAGTGGGTTAGTGTTTTTGGTTTTCAGGGGTTAGGGTTGTTTGTTGTTTGGGGGTAGTGTTTGTTGTTAGGGGGTTAGGGTTGTTTGTTGTTAGGGTGTTAGTGGTTTGTGTTGTTAGGGTGTTAGTGTTGTTTGATGTTTGGGATTTAGGGTTGTTTGTTGTTAGGGGGTTAGGGTTGTTTGTTGTTAGGGTGTTAGTGGTTTGTGTTGTTAGGGGGTTAGTGTTGTTTGATTTTAGGGGTTTAGGGTTGTTTGTTGTTAGGGGGTTAGAGTTGTTTGTTGTTAGGGTGTTAGTGTTGTTTGTTGTTAGGGGTTTAGGGTTGTTTGTTGTTAGGGGTTTAAGGTAGTTTCTTGTTGGGGTTTAGTGGTTTTTGTTGTTAGGGTGTTAGTGTTGTTTGTTGTTAGGGTGTTAGTGGTTTGTGTTGTTAGGGGGTTAGTGTTGTTTGATGTTAGGGGTTTAGGGTTGTTTGTTGTTAGTGGGTTAGGGTTGTTTGTTGTTAGTGGGTTAGTGTTTTTGGTTTTCAGGGGTTAGGGTTGTTTGTTGTTTGGGGGTAGTGTTTGTTGTTAGGGGGTTAGGGTTGTTTGTTGTTAGGGTGTTAGTGGTTTGTGTTGTTAGGGTGTTAGTGTTGTTTGATGTTAGGGTGTTAGTGTTGTTTGTTGTTAGCGGGTTAGGGTTGTTTGTTGTTAGGGTGTTAGTGGTTTGTGTTGTTAGGGGGTTAGTGTTGTTTGATGTTAGGGGTTTAGGGTTGTTTGTTGTTAGGGGGTTAGAGTTGTTTGTTGTTAGGGTGTTAGTGTTGTTTGTTGTTAGGGGTTTAGGGTTGTTTGTTGTTAGGGGTTTAAGGTTGTTTCTTGTTGGGGTTTAGTGGTTTTTGTTGTTAGGGTGTTAGTGTTGTTTGTTGTTAGGGTGTTAGTGGTTTGTGTTGTTAGGGGGTTAGTGTTGTTTGATGTTAGGGGTTTTGGGTTGTTTGTTGTTAGGGGGTTAGAGTTGTTTGTTGTTAGGGTGTTAGTGTTGTTTGTTGTTAGGGGTTTAGGGTTGTTTGTTGTTAGGGGTTTAAGGTTGTTTCTTTTTGGGGTTTAGTGGTTTTTGTTGTTAGGGTGTTAGTGTTGTTTGTTGTTAGGGTGTTAGTGGTTTGTGTTGCTAGGGGGTTAGTGTTGTTTGATGTTAGGGGTTTAGGGTTGTTTGTTGTTAGGGGGTTAGAGTTGTTTGTTGTTAGGGTGTTAGTGTTGTTTGTTGTTAGGGGTTTAGGGTTGTTTGTTGTCAGGGGTTTAAGGTTGTTTCTTGTTGGGGTTTAGTGGTTTTTGTTGTTAGGGTGTTAGTGTTGTTTGTTGTTAGGGTGTTAGTGGTTTGTGTTGTTAGGGGGTTAGTGTTGTTTGTTGTTAGGGGTTTAGGGTTGTTTGTTGTTAGGGGTTTAAGGTTGTTTCTTGTTGGGGTTTAGTGGTTTTTGTTGTTAGGGTGTTAGTGTTGTTTGTTGTTAGGGTGTTAGTGGTTTGTGTTGTTAAGGGGTTAGTGTTGTTTGATGTTAGGGGGTTAGGGTTGTTTCTTGTTACGGGGTTAGTGTTGTTTGCTGTTACGGGGTTAGGGTAGTTTCTTGTTAGGGGTTTAGTGTTGTTTTTTGTTAGGGGGTTAGTGTTTGTTGTTAGGGGGTTAGGGTTGTTTGTTGTTAGGGTTTTAGGGTTGTTTCTTGTTGGGGTTTAGTGGTTTTTGTTGTTAGGGTGTTAGTGTTGTTTCTTGTTAGGGTGTTAGTGGTTTGTGTTGTTGGGGGTTAGGATTGTTTGTTGTTAGGGTGTTAGTGTTGTTTGATGTTAGGGGTTTCGGGTTGTTTTTTGTTAGGGGGTTAGGGTTGTTTGTTGTTAGGGTGTTAGTGTTGTTTGTTGTTAGGGGTTTAGGGTTGTTTGTTGTTAGTGGGTTAATGTTGTTTGTTGTTAGTGGGTTAGTGTTTTTGGTTTTCAGGGGTTAGGGTTGTTTGTTGTTTGGGGGTAGTGTTTGTTGTTAGGGGGTTAGGTTTGTTTGTTGTTAGGGTGTTAGTGGTTTGTGTTGTTAGGGTGTTAGTGTTGTTTGATGTTAGGGGTTTAGGGTTGTTTGTTGTTAGGGGGTTAGGGTTGTTTGTTGTTAGGGTGTTAGTGGTTTGTGTTGTTAGGGGGTTAGTGTTGTTTGATGTTAGGGGTTTAGGGTTGTTTGTTGTTAGGGGGTTAGAGTTGTTTGTTGTTAGGGTGTTAGTGTTGTTTGTTGTTAGGGGTTTAGGGTTGTTTGTTGTTAGGGGTTTAAGGTTGTTTCTTGTTGGGGTTTAGTGGTTTTTGTTGTTAGGGTGTTAGTGTTGTTTGTTGTTAGGGTGTTAGTGGTTTGTGTTGTTAGGGGGTTAGTGTTGTTTGATGTTAGGGGTTTAGGGTTGTTTGTTGTTAGGGGGTTAGAGTTGTTTGTTGTTAGGGTGTTAGTGTTGTTTGTTGTTAGCGGTTTAGGGTTGTTTGTTGTTAGGGGTTTAGGGTTGTTTGTTGTTAGGGGTTTAAGGTTGTTTCTTTTTGGGGTTTAGTGGTTTTTGTTGATAGGGTGTTAGTGTTGTTTGTTGTTAGGGTGTTAGTGGTTTGTGTTGTTAGGGGGTTAGTGTTGTTTGATTTTAGGGGTTTAGGGTTGTTTGTTGTTAGGGGGTTAGAGTTGTTTGTTGTTAGGGTGTTAGTGTTGTTTGTTGTTAGGGGTTTAGGGTTGTTTGTTGTTAGGGGTTTAAGGTTGTTTCTTGTTGGGGTTTAGTGGTTTTTGTTGTTAGGGTGTTAGTGTTGTTTGTTGTTAGGGTGTTAGTGGTTTGTGTTGTTAGGGGGTTAGTGTTGTTTGATGTTAGGGGTTTAGGGTTGTTTGTTGTTAGGGGGTCAGAGTTGTTTGTTGTTAGGGTGTTAGTGTTGTTTGTTGTTAGGGGTTTAGGGTTGTTTGTTGTTAGGGGTTTAAGGTTGTTTCTTGTTGGGGTTTAGTGGTTTTTGTTGTTAGGGTGTTAGTGTTGTTTGTTGTTAGGGTGTCAGTGGTTTGTGTTGTTAGGGGGTTAGTGTTGTTTGATGTTAGGGGTTTAGGGTTGTTTGTTGTTAGGGGGTTACAGTTGTTTGTTGTTAGGGTGTTAGTGTTGTTTGTTGTTAGGGGTTTATGGTTGTTTGTTGTTAGGGGTTTAAGGTTGTTTCTTGTTGGGGTTTAATGGTTTTTGTTGTTAGGGTGTTAGTGTTGTTTGTTGTTAGGGTGTTAGTGGTTTGTCTTGTTAGGGGTTTAGTGTTGTTTGATGTTAGGGGTTTAGGGTTGTTTTTTGTTAGGGGGTTAGAGTTGTTTGTTGTTAGGGTGTTAGTGTTGCTTGTTGTTAGGGGTTTAGGGTTGTTTGTTGTTAGTGGGTTAGTGTTTTTGGTTTTCAGGGGTTAGGGTTGTTTGTTGTTTGGGGGTAGTGTTTGTTGTTAGGGGGTTAGGGTTGTTTGTTGTTAGGGTGTTAGTGGTTTGTGTTGTTAGGGTGTTAGTGTTGTTTGATGTTTGGGATTTAGGGTTGTTTGTTGTTAGGGGGTTAGGGTTGTTTGTTGTTAGGGTGTTAGTGGTTTGTGTTGTTAGGGGGTTAGTGTTGTTTGATTTTAGGGGTTTAGGGTTGTTTGTTGTTAGGGGGTTAGAGTTGTTTGTTGTTAGGGTGTTAGTGTTGTTTGTTGTTAGGGGTTTAGGGTTGTTTGTTGTTAGGGGTTTAAGGTAGTTTCTTGTTGGGGTTTAGTGGTTTTTGTTGTTAGGGTGTTAGTGTTGTTTGTTGTTAGGGTGTTAGTGGTTTGTGTTGTTAGGGGGTTAGTGTTGTTTGATGTTAGGGGTTTAGGGTTGTTTGTTGTTAGTGGGTTAGGGTTGTTTGTTGTTAGTGGGTTAGTGTTTTTGGTTTTCAGGGGTTAGGGTTGTTTGTTGTTTGGGGGTAGTGTTTGTTGTTAGGGGGTTAGGGTTGTTTGTTGTTAGGGTGTTAGTGGTTTGTGTTGTTAGGGTGTTAGTGTTGTTTGATGTTAGGGTGTTAGTGTTGTTTGTTGTTAGTGGGTTAGGGTTGTTTGTTGTTAGGGTGTTAGTGGTTTGTGTTGTTAGGGGGTTAGTGTTGTTTGATGTTAGGGGTTTAGGGTTGTTTGTTGTTAGGGGGTTAGATTTGTTTGTTGTTAGGGTGTTAGTGTTGTTTGTTGTTAGGGGTTTAGGGTTGTTTGTTGTTAGGGGTTTAAGTTTGTTTCTTGTTGGGGTTTAGTGGTTTTTGTTGTTAGGGTGTTAGTGTTGTTTGTTGTTAGGGTGTTGGTGGTTTGTGTTGTTAGGGGGTTAGTGTTGTTTGATGTTAGGGGTTTAGGGTTGTTTGTTGTTAGGGGGTTAGAGTTGTTTGTTGTTAGGGTGTTAGTGTTGTTTGTTGTTAGGGGTTTAGGGTTGTTTGTTGTTAGGGGTTTAAGGTTGTTTCTTGTTGGGGTTTAGTGGTTTTTGTTGTTAGGGTGTTAGTGTTGTTTGTTGTTAGGGTGTTAGTGGTTTGTGTTGTTAGGGGGATAGTGTTGTTTGATGTTAGGGGTTTAGGGTTGTTTGTTGTTAGGGGGTTAGAGTTGTTTGTTGTTAGGGTGTTAGTGTTGTTTGTTGTTAGGGGTTTAGGGTTGTTTGTTGTTAGGGGGTTAGAGTTGTTTGTTGTTAGGGTGTTAGAGTTGTTTGATGTTAGGGGTTTAGGGTTGTTTGTTGTTAGTGGGTTAGGGTTGTTTGTTGTTAGTGGGTTAGTGTTTTTGGTTTTCAGGGGTTAGGGTTGTTTGTTGTTTGGGGGTAGTGTTTGTTGTTAGGGGGTTAGGGTTGTTTGTTGTTAGGGTGTTAGTGGTTTGTGTTGTTAGGGTGTTAGTGTTGTTTGATGTTAGGGGTTTAGGGTTGTTTGTTGTTAGGGGGTTAGGGTTGTTTGTTGTTAGGGTGTTAGTGGTTTGTGTTGTTAGGGGGTTAGTGTTGTTTGATGTTAGGGGTTTAGGGTTGTTTGTTGTTAGGGGGTTAGAGTTGTTTGTTGTTAGGGTGTTAGTGTTGTTTGTTGTTAGGGGTTTAGGGTTGTTTGTTGTTAGGGGTTTAAGGTTGTTTCTTGTTGGGGTTTAGTGGTTTTTGTTGTCAGGGTGTTAGTGTTGTTTGTTGTTAGGGTGTTAGTGGTTTGTGTTGTTAGGGGGTTAGTGTTGTTTGATGTTAGGGGTTTAGGGTTGTTTGTTGTTAGGGGGTTAGAGTTGTTTGTTGTTAGGGTGTTAGTGTTGTTTGTTGTTAGGGGTTTAGGGTTGTTTGTTGTTAGGGGTTTAAGGTTGTTTCTTTTTGGGGTTTAGTCGTTTTTGTTGTTAGGGTGTTAGTGTTGTTTGTTGTTAGGGTGTTAGTGGTTTGTGTTGCTAGGGGGTTAGTGTTGTTTGATGTTAGGGGTTTAGGGTTGTTTGTTGTTAGGGGGTTAGAGTTGTTTGTTGTTAGGGTGTTAGTGTTGTTTGTTGTTAGGGGTTCAGGGTTGTTTGTTGTTAGGGGTTTAACGTTGTTTCTTGTTGGGGTTTAGTGGTTTTTGTTGTTAGGGTGTTAGTGTTGTTTGTTGTTAGGGTGTTAGTGGTTTGTGTTGTTAGGGGGTTAGTGTTGTTTGTTTTTAGGGGTTTAGGGTTGTTTGTTGTTAGGGGGTTAGTGTTGTTTGTTGTTAGGGGTTTAGGGTTGTTTGTTGTTAGGGTGTTAGTGTTGTTTGTTGTTAGGGGTTTAGGGTTGTTTGTTGTTAGGGGTTTAAGGTTGTTTCTTGTTGGGGTTTAGTGGTTTTTGTTGTTAGGGTGTTAGTGTTGTTTGTTGTTAGGGTGTTAGTGGTTTGTGTTGTTAGGGGGTTAGTGTTGTTTGATGTTAGGGGTTTAGGGTTGTTTGTTGTTAGGGGGTTAGAGTTGTTTGTTGTTAGGGTGTTAGTGTTGTTTGTTGTTAGGGGTTTAGGGTTGTTTGTTGTTAGGGGGTTAGAGTTGTTTGATGTTAGGGGTTTAGGGTTGTTTGTTGTTAGTGGGTTAGGGTTGTTTGTTGTTAGTGGGTTAGTGTTTTTGGTTTTCAGGGGTTAGGGTTGTTTGTTGTTTGGGGGTAGTGTTTGTTGTTAGGGGGTTAGGGTTGTTTGTTGTTAGGGTGTTAGTGGTTTGTGTTGTTAGGGTGTTAGTGTTGTTTGATGTTAGCGGTTTAGGGTTGTTTGTTGTTAGGGGGTTAGGGTTGTTTGTTGTTAGGGTGTTAGTGGTTTGTGTTGTTAGGGGGTTAGTGTTGTTTGATGTTAGGGGTTTAGGGTTGTTTGTTGTTAGGGGGTTAGAGTTGTTTGTTGTTAGGGTGTTAGTGTTGTTTGTTGTTAGGGGTTTAGGGTTGTTTGTTGTTAGGGGTTTAAGGTTGTTTCTTGTTGGGGTTTAGTGGTTTTTGTTGTTAGGGTGTTAGTGTTGTTTGTTGTTAGGGTGTTAGTGGTTTGTGTTGTTAGGGGGTTAGTGTTGTTTGATGTTAGGGGTTTAGGGTTGTTTGTTGTTAGGGGGTTAGAGTTGTTTGTTGTTAGGGTGTTAGTGTTGTTTGTTGTTAGGGGTTTAGGGTTGTTTGTTGTTAGGGGTTTAAGGTTGTTTGTTTTTGGGGTTTAGTGGTTTTTGTTGTTAGGGTGTTAGTGTTGTTTGTTGTTAGGGTGTTAGTGGTTTGTGTTGCTAGGGGGTTAGTGTTGTTTGATGTTAGGGGTTTAGGGTTGTTTGTTGTTAGGGGGTTAGAGTTGTTTGTTGTTAGGGTGTTAGTGTTGTTTGTTGTTAGGGGTTTAGGGTTGTTTGTTGTTAGGGGTTTAAGGTTGTTTCTTGTTGGGGTTTAGTGGTTTTTGTTGTTAGGGTGTTAGTGTTGTTTGTTGTTAGGGTGTTAGTGGTTTGTGTTGTTAGGGGGTTAGTGTTGTTTGTTGTTAGGGGTTTAGGGTTGTTTGTTGTTAGGGGTTTAAGGTTGTTTCTTGTTGGGGTTTAGTGGTTTTTGTTGTTAGGGTGTTAGTGTTGTTTGTTGTTAGGGTGTTAGTGGTTTCTGTTGTTAAGGGGTTAGTGTTGTTTGATGTTAGGGGGTTAGGGTTGTTTCTTGTTACGGGGTTAGTGTTGTTTGCTGTTACGGGGTTAGGGTAGTTTCTTGTTAGGGGTTTAGTGTTGTTTTTTGTTAGGGGGTTAGTGTTTGTTGTTAGGGGGTTAGGGTTGTTTGTTGTTAGGGTTTTAGGGTTGTTTCTTGTTGGGGTTTAGTGGTTTTTGTTGTTAGGGTGTTAGTGTTGTTTGTTGTTAGGGTGTTAGTGGTTTGTGTTGTTGGGGGTTAGGATTGTTTGTTGTTAGGGTGTTAGTGTTGTTTGATGTTAGGGGTTTCGGGTTGTTTTTTGTTAGGGGGTTAGGGTTGTTTGTTGTTAGGGTGTTAGTGTTGTTTGTTGTTAGGGGTTTAGGGTTGTTTGTTGTTAGTGGGTTTATGTTGTTTGTTGTTAGTGGGTTAGTGTTTTTGGTTTTCAGGGGTTAGGGTTGTTTGTTGTTTGGGGGTAGTGTTTGTTGTTAGGGGGTTAGGGTTGTTTGTTGTTAGGGTGTTAGTGGTTTGTGTTGTTAGGGTGTTAGTGTTGTTTGATGTTAGGGGTTTAGGGTTGTTTGTTGTTAGGGGGTTAGGGTTGTTTGTTGTTAGGGTGTTAGTGGTTTGTGTTGTTAGGGGGTTAGTGTTGTTTGATGTTAGGGGTTTAGGGTTGTTTGTTGTTAGGGGGTTAGAGTTGTTTGTTGTTAGGGTGTTAGTGTTGTTTGTTGTTAGGGGTTTAGGGTTGTTTGTTGTTAGGGGTTTAAGGTTGTTTCTTGTTGGGGTTTAGTGGTTTTTGTTGTTAGGGTGTTAGTGTTGTTTGTTGTTAGGGTGTTAGTGGTTTGTGTTGTTAGGGGGTTAGTGTTGTTTGATGTTAGGGGTTTAGGGTTGTTTTTTGTTAGGGGGTTAGGGTTGTTTGTTGTTAGGGTGTTAGTGTTGTTTGTTGTTAGGGGCTTAGGGTTGTTTGTTGTTAGTGGGTTAATGTTGTTTGTTGTTAGTGGGTTAGTGTTTTTGGTTTTCAGGGGTTAGGGTTGTTTGTTGTTTGGGGGTAGTGTTTGTTGTTAGGGGGTTAGGGTTGTTTGTTGTTAGGGTGTTAGTGGTTTGTGTTGTTAGGGGGTTAGTGTTGTTTGATGTTAGGGGTTTAGGGTTGTTTGTTGTTAGGGTGTTAGTGTTGTTTGTTGTTAGGGGTTTAGGGTTGTTTGTTGTTAGGGGTTTAAGGTTGTTTCTTGTTGGGGTTTAGTGGTTTTTGTTGTTAGGGTGTTAGTGTTGTTTGTTGTTAGGGTGTTAGTGGTTTGTGTTGTTAGGGGGTTAGTGTTGTTTGATGTTAGGGGTTTAGGGTTGTTTGTTGTTAGTGGGTTAGGGTTGTTTGTTGTTAGTGGGTTAGTGTTTTTGGTTTTCAGGGGTTAGGGTTGTTTGTTGTTTGGGGGTAGTGTTTGTTGTTAGGGGGTTAGGGTTGTTTGTTGTTAGGGTGTTAGTGGTTTGTGTTGTTAGGGTGTTAGTGTTGTTTGATGTTAGGGGTTTAGGGTTGTTTGTTGTTAGGGGGTTAGGGTTGTTTGTTGTTAGGGTGTTAGTGGTTTGTGTTGTTAGGGGGTTAGTGTTGTTTGATGTTAGGGGTTTAGGGTTGTTTGTTGTTAGGGGGTTAGAGTTGTTTGTTGTTAGGGTGTTAGTGTTGTTTGTTGTTAGGGGTTTAGGGTTGTTTGTTGTTAGGGGTTTAAGGTTGTTTCTTGTTGGGGTTTAGTGGTTTTTGTTGTTAGGGTGTTAGTGTTGTTTGTTGTTAGGGTGTTAGTGGTTTGTGTTGTTAGGGGGTTAGTGTTGTTTGATGTTAGGGGTTTTGGGTTGTTTGTTGTTAGGGGGTTAGAGTTGTTTGTTGTTAGGGTGTTAGTGTTGTTTGTTGTTAGGGGTTTAGGGTTGTTTGTTGTTAGGGGTTTAAGGTTGTTTCTTTTTGGGGTTTAGTGGTTTTTGTTGTTAGGGTGTTAGTGTTGTTTGTTGTTAGGGTGTTAGTGGTTTGTGTTGCTAGGGGGTTAGTGTTGTTTGATGTTAGGGGTTTAGGGTTGTTTGTTGTTAGGGGTTTAGAGTTGTTTGTTGTTAGGGTGTTAGTGTTGTTTGTTGTTAGGGGTTTAGGGTTGTTTGTTGTTAGGGGTTTAAGGTTGTTTCTTGTTGGGGTTTAGTGGTTTTTGTTGTTAGGGTGTTAGTGTTGTTTGTTGTTAGGGTGTTAGTGGTTTGTGTTGTTAGGGGGTTAGTGTTGTTTGTTGTTAGGGGTTTAGGGTTGTTTGTTGTTAGGGGTTTAAGGTTGTTTCTTGTTGGGGTTTAGTGGTTTTTGTTGTTAGGGTGTTAGTGTTGTTTGTTGTTAGGGTGTTAGTGGTTTGTGTTGTTAAGGTGTTAGTGTTGTTTGATGTTAGGGGGTTAGGGTTGTTTCTTGTTACGGGGTTAGTGTTGTTTGCTGTTACGGGGTTAGGGTAGTTTCTTGTTAGGGGTTTAGTGTTGTTTTTTGTTAGGGGGTTAGTGTTTGTTGTTAGGGGGTTAGGGTTGTTTGTTGTTAGGGTTTTAGGGTTGTTTCTTGTTGGGGTTTAGTGGTTTTTGTTGTTAGGGTGTTAGTGTTGTTTGTTGTTAGGGTGTTAGTGGTTTGTGTTGTTGGGGGTTAGGATTGTTTGTTGTTAGGGTGTTAGTGTTGTTTGATGTTAGGGGTTTCGGGTTGTTTTTTGTTAGGGGGTTAGGGTTGTTTGTTGTTAGGGTGTTAGTGTTGTTTGTTGTTAGGGGTTTAGGGTTGTTTGTTGTTAGTGGGTTAATGTTGTTTGTTGTTAGTGGGTTAGTGTTTTTGGTTTTCAAGGGTTAGGGTTGTTTGTTGTTTGGGGGTAGTGTTTGTTGTTAGGGGGTTAGGGTTGTTTGTTGTTAGGGTGTTAGTGGTTTGTGTTGTTAGGGTGTTAGTGTTGTTTGATGTTAGGGGTTTAGGGTTGTTTGTTGTTAGGGGGTTAGGGTTGTTTGTTGTTAGGGTGTTAGTGGTTTGTGTTGTTAGGGGGTTAGTGTTGTTTGATGTTAGGGGTTTAGGGTTGTTTGTTGTTAGGGGGTTAGAGTTGTTTGTTGTTAGGGTGTTAGTGTTGTTTGTTGTTAGGGGTTTAGGGTTGTTTGTTGTTAGGGGTTTAAGGTTGTTTCTTGTTGGGGTTTAGTGGTTTTTGTTGTTAGGGTGTTAGTGTTGTTTGTTGTTAGGGTGTTAGTGGTTTGTGTTGTTAGGGGGTTAGTGTTGTTTGATGTTAGGGGTTTAGGGTTGTTTGTTGTTAGGGGGTTAGAGTTGTTTGTTGTTAGGGTGTTAGTGTTGTTTGTTGTTAGCGGTTTAGGGTTGTTTGTTGTTAGGGGTTTAGGGTTGTTTGTTGTTAGGGGTTTAAGGTTGTTTCTTTTTGGGGTATAGTGGTTTTTGTTGTTAGGGTGTTAGTGTTGTTTGTTGTTAGGGTGTTAGTGGTTTGTGTTGTTAGGGGGTTAGTGTTGTTTGATTTTAGGGGTTTAGGGTTGTTTGTTGTTAGGGGTTTAAGGTTGTTTCTTGTTGGGGTTTAGTGGTTTTTGTTGTTAGGGTGTTAGTGTTGTTTGTTGTTAGGGTGTTAGTGGTTTGTGTTGTTAGGGGGTTAGTGTTGTTTGATGTTAGGGGTTTAGGGTTGTTTGTTGTTAGGGGGTTAGAGTTGTTTGTTGTTAGGGTGTTAGTGTTGTTTGTTGTTAGGGGTTTAGGGTTGTTTGTTGTTAGGGGTTTAAGGTTGTTTGTTTTTGGGGTTTAGTGGTTTTTGTTGTTAGGGTGTTAGTGTTGTTTGTTGTTAGGGTGTTAGTGGTTTGTGTTGCTAGGGGGTTAGTGTTGTTTGATGTTAGGGGTTTAGGGTTGTTTGTTGTTAGGGGGTTAGAGTTGTTTGTTGTTAGGGTGTTAGTGTTGTTTGTTGTTAGGGGTTTAGGGTTGTTTGTTGTTAGGGGTTTAAGGTTGTTTCTTGTTGGGGTTTAGTGGTTTTTGTTGTTAGGGTGTTAGTGTTGTTTGTTGTTAGGGTGTTAGTGGTTTGTGTTGTTAGGGGGTTAGTGTTGTTTGTTGTTAGGGGTTTAGGGTTGTTTGTTGTTAGGGGTTTAAGGTTGTTTCTTGTTGGGGTTTAGTGGTTTTTGTTGTTAGGGTGTTAGTGTTGTTTGTTGTTAGGGTGTTAGTGGTTTCTGTTGTTAAGGGGTTAGTGTTGTTTGATGTTAGGGGGTTAGGGTTGTTTCTTGTTACGGGGTTAGTGTTGTTTGCTGTTACGGGGTTAGGGTAGTTTCTTGTTAGGGGTTTAGTGTTGTTTTTTGTTAGGGGGTTAGTGTTTGTTGTTAGGGGGTTAGGGTTGTTTGTTGTTAGGGTTTTAGGGTTGTTTCTTGTTGGGGTTTAGTGGTTTTTGTTGTTAGGGTGTTAGTGTTGTTTGTTGTTAGGGTGTTAGTGGTTTGTGTTGTTGGGGGTTAGGATTGTTTGTTGTTAGGGTGTTAGGGTTGTTTGATGTTAGGGGTTTCGGGTTGTTTTTTGTTAGGGGGTTAGGGTTGTTTGTTGTTAGGGTGTTAGTGTTGTTTGTTGTTAGGGGTTTAGGGTTGTTTGTTGTTAGTGGGTTTATGTTGTTTGTTGTTAGTGGGTTAGTGTTTTTGGTTTTCAGGGGTTAGGGTTGTTTGTTGTTTGGGGGTAGTGTTTGTTGTTAGGGGGTTAGGGTTGTTTGTTGTTAGGGTGTTAGTGGTTTGTGTTGTTAGGGTGTTAGTGTTGTTTGATGTTAGGGGTTTAGGGTTGTTTGTTGTTAGGGGGTTAGGGTTGTTTGTTGTTAGGGTGTTAGTGGTTTGTGTTGTTAGGGGGTTAGTGTTGTTTGATGTTAGGGGTTTAGGGTTGTTTGTTGTTAGGGGGTTAGAGTTGTTTGTTGTTAGGGTGTTAGTGTTGTTTGTTGTTAGGGGTTTAGGGTTGTTTGTTGTTAGGGGTTTAAGGTTGTTTCTTGTTGGGGTTTAGTGGTTTTTGTTGTTAGGGTGTTAGTGTTGTTTGTTGTTAGGGTGTTAGTGGTTTGTGTTGTTAGGGGGTTAGTGTTGTTTGATGTTAGGGGTTTAGGGTTGTTTTTTGTTAGGGGGTTAGGGTTGTTTGTTGTTAGGGTGTTAGTGTTGTTTGTTGTTAGGGGCTTAGGGTTGTTTGTTATTAGTGGGTTAATGTTGTTTGTTGTTAGTGGGTTAGTGTTTTTGGTTTTCAGGGGTTAGGGTTGTTTGTTGTTTGGGGGTAGTGTTTGTTGTTAGGGGGTTAGGGTTGTTTGTTGTTAGGGTGTTAGTGGTTTGTGTTGTTAGGGGGTTAGTGTTGTTTGATGTTAGGGGTTTAGGGTTGTTTGTTGTTAGGGTGTTAGTGTTGTTTGTTGTTAGGGGTTTAGGGTTGTTTGTTGTTAGGGGTTTAAGGTTGTTTCTTGTTGGGGTTTAGTGGTTTTTGTTGTTAGGGTGTTAGTGTTGTTTGTTGTTAGGGTGTTAGTGGTTTGTGTTGTTAGGGGGTTAGTGTTGTTTGATGTTAGGGGTTTAGGGTTGTTTGTTGTTAGTGGGTTAGGGTTGTTTGTTGTTAGTGGGTTAGTGTTTTTGGTTTTCAGGGGTTAGGGTTGTTTGTTGTTTGGGGGTAGTGTTTGTTGTTAGGGGGTTAGGGTTGTTTGTTGTTAGGGTGTTAGTGGTTTGTGTTGTTAGGGTGTTAGTGTTGTTTGATGTTAGGGGTTTAGGGTTGTTTGTTGTTAGGGGGTTAGGGTTGTTTGTTGTTAGGGTGTTAGTGGTTTGTGTTGTTAGGGGGTTAGTGTTGTTTGATGTTAGGGGTTTAGGGTTGTTTGTTGTTAGGGGGTTAGAGTTGTTTGTTGTTAGGGTGTTAGTGTTGTTTGTTGTTAGGGGTTTAAGGTTGTTTCTTGTTGGGGTTTAGTGGTTTTTGTTGTTAGGGTGTTAGTGTTGTTTGTTGTTAGGGTGTTAGTGGTTTGTGTTGTTAGGGGGTTAGTGTTGTTTGATGTTAGGGGTTTTGGGTTGTTTGTTGTTAGGGGGTTAGAGTTGTTTGTTGTTAGGGTGTTAGTGTTGTTTGTTGTTAGGGGTTTAGGGTTGTTTGTTGTTAGGGGTTTAAGGTTGTTTCTTTTTGGGGTTTAGTGGTTTTTGTTGTTAGGGTGTTAGTGTTGTTTGTTGTTAGGGTGTTAGTGGTTTGTGTTGCTAGGGGGTTAGTGTTGTTTGATGTTAGGGGTTTAGGGTTGTTTGTTGTTAGGGGGTTAGAGTTGTTTGTTGTTAGGGTGTTAGTGTTGTTTGTTGTTAGGGGTTTAGGGTTGTTTGTTGTTAGGGGTTTAAGGTTGTTTCTTGTTGGGGTTTAGTGGTTTTTGTTGTTAGGGTGTTAGTGTTGTTTGTTGTTAGGGTGTTAGTGGTTTGTGTTGTTAGGGGGTTAGTGTTGTTTGTTGTTAGGGGTTTAGGGTTGTTTGTTGTTAGGGGTTTAAGGTTGTTTCTTGTTGGGGTTTAGTGGTTTTTGTTGTTAGGGTGTTAGTGTTGTTTGTTGTTAGGGTGTTAGTGGTTTGTGTTGTTAAGGTGTTAGTGTTGTTTGATGTTAGGGGGTTAGGGTTGTTTCTTGTTACGGGGTTAGTGTTGTTTGCTGTTACGGGGTTAGGGTAGTTTCTTGTTAGGGGTTTAGTGTTGTTTTTTGTTAGGGGGTTAGTGTTTGTTGTTAGGGGGTTAGGGTTGTTTGTTGTTAGGGTTTTAGGGTTGTTTCTTGTTGGGGTTTAGAGGTTTTTGTTGTTAGGGTGTTAGTGTTGTTTGTTGTTAGGGTGTTAGTGGTTTGTGTTGTTGGGGGTTAGGATTGTTTGTTGTTAGGGTGTTAGTGTTGTTTGATGTTAGGGGTTTCGGGTTGTTTTTTGTTAGGGGGTTAGGGTTGTTTGTTGTTAGGGTGTTAGTGTTGTTTGTTGTTAGGGGTTTAGGGTTGTTTGTTGTTAGTGGGTTAATGTTGTTTGTTGTTAGTGGGTTAGTGTTTTTGGTTTTCAAGGGTTAGGGTTGTTTGTTGTTTGGGGGTAGTGTTTGTTGTTAGGGGGTTAGGGTTGTTTGTTGTTAGGGTGTTAGTGGTTTGTGTTGTTAGGGTGTTAGTGTTGTTTGATGTTAGGGGTTTAGGGTTGTTTGTTGTTAGGGGGTTAGGGTTGTTTGTTGTTAGGGTGTTAGTGGTTTGTGTTGTTAGGGGGTTAGTGTTGTTTGATGTTAGGGGTTTAGGGTTGTTTGTTGTTAGGGGGTTAGAGTTGTTTGTTGTTAGGGTGTTAGTGTTGTTTGTTGTTAGGGGTTTAGGGTTGTTTGTTGTTAGGGGTTTAAGGTTGTTTCCTGTTGGGGTTTAGTGGTTTTTGTTGTTAGGGTGTTAGTGTTGTTTGTTGTTAGGGTGTTAGTGGTTTGTGTTGCTAGGGGGTTAGTGTTGTTTGATGTTAGGGGTTTAGGGTTGTTTGTTGTTAGGGGGTTAGAGTTGTTTGTTGTTAGGGTGTTAGTGTTGTTTGTTGTTAGGGGTTCAGGGTTGTTTGTTGTTAGGGGTTTAACGTTGTTTCTTGTTGGGGTTTAGTGGTTTTTGTTGTTAGGGTGTTAGTGTTGTTTGTTGTTAGGGTGTTAGTGGTTTGTGTTGTTAGGGGGTTAGTGTTGTTTGTTGTTAGGGGTTTAGGGTTGTTTGTTGTTAGGGGGTTAGTGTTGTTTGTTGTTAGGGGTTTAGGGTTGTTTGTTGTTAGGGTGTTAGTGTTGTTTGTTGTTAGGGGTTTAGGGTTGTTTGTTGTTAGGGGTTTAAGGTTGTTTCTTGTTGGGGTTTAGTGGTTTTTGTTGTTAGGGTGTTAGTGTTGTTTGTTGTTAGGGTGTTAGTGGTTTGTGTTGTTAGGGGGTTAGTGTTGTTTGATGTTAGGGGTTTAGGGTTGTTTGTTGTTAGGGGGTTAGAGTTGTTTGTTGTTAGGGTGTTAGTGTTGTTTGCTGTTAGGGGTTTAGGGTTGTTTGTTGTTAGGGGGTTAGAGTTGTTTGATGTTAGGGGTTTAGGGTTGTTTGTTGTTAGTGGGTTAGGGTTGTTTGTTGTTAGTGGGTTAGTGTTTTTGGTTTTCAGGGGTTAGGGTTGTTTGTTGTTTGGGGGTAGTGTTTGTTGTTAGGGGGTTAGGGTTGTTTGTTGTTAGGGTGTTAGTGGTTTGTGTTGTTAGGGTGTTAGTGTTGTTTGATGTTAGGGGTTTAGGGTTGTTTGTTGTTAGGGGGTTAGGGTTGTTTGTTGTTAGGGTGTTAGTGGTTTGTGTTGTTAGGGGGTTAGTGTTGTTTGATGTTAGGGGTTTAGGGTTGTTTGTTGTTAGGGGGTTAGAGTTGTTTGTTGTTAGGGTGTTAGTGTTGTTTGTTGTTAGGGGTTTAGGGTTGTTTGTTGTTAGGGGTTTAAGGTTGTTTCTTGTTGGGGTTTAGTGGTTTTTGTTGTTAGGGTGTTAGTGTTGTTTGTTGTTAGGGTGTTAGTGGTTTGTGTTGTTAGGGGGTTAGTGTTGTTTGATGTTAGGGGTTTAGGGTTGTTTGTTGTTAGGGGGTTAGAGTTGTTTGTTGTTAGGGTGTTAGTGTTGTTTGTTGTTAGGGGTTTAGGGTTGTTTGTTGTTAGGGGTTTAAGGTTGTTTGTTTTTGGGGTTTAGTGGTTTTTGTTCTTAGGGTGTTAGTGTTGTTTGTTGTTAGGGTGTTAGTGGTTTGTGTTGCTAGGGGGTTAGTGTTGTTTGATGTTAGGGGTTTAGGGTTGTTTGTTGTTAGGGGGTTAGAGTTGTTTGTTGTTAGGGTGTTAGTGTTGTTTGTTGTTAGGGGTTTAGGGTTGTTTGTTGTTAGGGGTTTAAGGTTGTTTCTTGTTGGGGTTTAGTGGTTTTTGTTGTTAGGGTGTTAGTGTTGTTTGTTGTTAGGGTGTTAGTGGTTTGTGTTGTTAGGGGGTTAGTGTTGTTTGTTGTTAGGGGTTTAGGGTTGTTTGTTGTTAGGGGTTTAAGGTTGTTTCTTGTTGGGGTTTAGTGGTTTTTGTTGTTAGGGTGTTAGTGTTGTTTGTTGTTAGGGTGTTAGTGGTTTCTGTTGTTAAGGGGTTAGTGTTGTTTGATGTTAGGGGGTTAGGGTTGTTTCTTGTTACGGGGTTAGTGTTGTTTGCTGTTACGGGGTTAGGGTAGTTTCTTGTTAGGGGTTTAGTGTTGTTTTTTGTTAGGGGGTTAGTGTTTGTTGTTAGGGGGTTAGGGTTGTTTGTTGTTAGGGTTTTAGGGTTGTTTCTTGTTGGGGTTTAGTGGTTTTTTTTGTTAGGGTGTTAGTGTTGTTTGTTGTTAGGGTGTTAGTGGTTTGTGTTGTTGGGGGTTAGGATTGTTTGTTGTTAGGGTGTTAGTGTTGTTTGATGTTAGGGGTTTCGGGTTGTTTTTTGTTAGGGGGTTAGGGTTGTTTGTTGTTAGGGTGTTAGTGTTGTTTGTTGTTAGGGGTTTAGGGTTGTTTGTTGTTAGTGGGTTAATGTTGTTTGTTGTTAGTGGGTTAGTGTTTTTGGTTTTCAGGGGTTAGGGTTGTTTGTTGTTTGGGGGTAGTGTTTGTTGTTAGGGGGTTAGGGTTGTTTGTTGTTAGGGTGTTAGTGGTTTGTGTTGTTAGGGTGTTAGTGTTGTTTGATGTTAGGGGTTTAGGGTTGTTTGTTGTTAGGGGGTTAGGGTTGTTTGTTGTTAGGGTGTTAGTGGTTTGTGTTGTTAGGGGGTTAGTGTTGTTTGATGTTAGGGGTTTAGGGTTGTTTGTTGTTAGGGGGTTAGAGTTGTTTGTTGTTAGGGTGTTAGTGTTGTTTGTTGTTAGGGGTTTAGGGTTGTTTGTTGTTAGGGGTTTAAGGTTGTTTCTTGTTGGGGTTTAGTGGTTTTTGTTGTTAGGGTGTTAGTGTTGTTTGTTGTTAGGGTGTTAGTGGTTTGTGTTGTTAGGGGGTTAGTGTTGTTTGATGTTAGGGGTTTAGGGTTGTTTGTTGTTAGGGGGTTAGAGTTGTTTGTTGTTAGGGTGTTAGTGTTGTTTGTTGTTAGCGGTTTAGGGTTGTTTGTTGTTAGGGGTTTAGGGTTGTTTGTTGTTAGGGGTTTAAGGTTGTTTCTTTTTGGGGTTTAGTGGTTTTTGTTGTTAGGGTGTTAGTGTTGTTTGTTGTTAGGGTGTTAGTGGTTTGTGTTGTTAGGGGGTTAGTGTTGTTTGATTTTAGGGGTTTAGGGTTGTTTGTTGTTAGGGGGTTAGAGTTGTTTGTTGTTAGGGTGTTAGTGTTGTTTGTTGTTAGGGGTTTAGGGTTGTTTGTTGTTAGGGGTTTAAGGTTGTTTCTTGTTGGGGTTTAGTGGTTTTTGTTGTTAGGGTGTTAGTGTTGTTTGTTGTTAGGGTGTTAGTGGTTTGTGTTGTTAGGGGGTTAGTGTTGTTTGATGTTAGGGGTTTAGGGTTGTTTGTTGTTAGGGGGTCAGAGTTGTTTGTTGTTAGGGTGTTAGTGTTGTTTGTTGTTAGGGGTTTAGGGTTGTTTGTTGTTAGGGGTTTAAGGTTGTTTCTTGTTGGGGTTTAGTGGTTTTTGTTGTTAGGGTGTTAGTGTTGTTTGTTGTTAGGGTGTCAGTGGTTTGTGTTGTTAGGGGGTTAGTGTTGTTTGATGTTAGGGGTTTAGGGTTGTTTGTTGTTAGGGGGTTACAGTTGTTTGTTGTTAGGGTGTTAGTGTTGTTTGTTGTTAGGGGTTTAGGGTTGTTTGTTGTTAGGGGTTTAAGGTTGTTTCTTGTTGGGGTTTAGTGGTTTTTGTTGTTAGGGTGTTAGTGTTGTTTGTTGTTAGGGTGTTAGTGGTTTGTCTTGTTAGGGGTTTAGTGTTGTTTGATGTTAGGGGTTTAGGGTTGTTTTTTGTTAGGGGGTTAGAGTTGTTTGTTGTTAGGGTGTTAGTGTTGTTTGTTGTTAGGGGTTTAGGGTTGTTTGTTGTTAGTGGGTTAGTGTTTTTGGTTTTCAGGGGTTAGGGTTGTTTGTTGTTTGGGGGTAGTGTTTGTTGTTAGGGGGTTAGGGTTGTTTGTTGTTAGGGTGTTAGTGGTTTGTGTTGTTAGGGTGTTAGTGTTGTTTGATGTTTGGGATTTAGGGTTGTTTGTTGTTAGGGGGTTAGGGTTGTTTGTTGTCAGGGTGTTAGTGGTTTGTGTTGTTAGGGGGTTAGTGTTGTTTGATTTTAGGGGTTTAGGGTTGTTTGTTGTTAGGGGGTTAGAGTTGTTTGTTGTTAGGGTGTTAGTGTTGTTTGTTGTTAGGGGTTTAGGGTTGTTTGTTGTTAGGGGTTTAAGGTTGTTTCTTGTTGGGGTTTAGTGGTTTTTGTTGTTAGGGTGTTAGTGTTGTTTGTTGTTAGGGTGTTAGTGTTGTTTGTTGTTAGGGTGTTAGTGGTTTGTGTTGTTAGGGGGTTAGTGTTGTTTGATGTTAGGGGTTTAGGGTTGTTTGTTGTTAGTGGGTTAGGGTTGTTTGTTGTTAGTGGGTTAGTGTTTTTGGTTTTCAGGGGTTAGGGTTGTTTGTTGTTTGGGGGTAGTGTTTGTTGTTAGGGGGTTAGGGTTGTTTGTTGTTAGGGTGTTAGTGGTTTGTGTTGTTAGGGTGTTAGTGTTGTTTGATGTTAGGGTGTAAGTGTTGTTTGTTGTTAGCGGGTTAGGGTTGTTTGTTGTTAGGGTGTTAGTGTTGTTTGATGTTCGGGGTTTAGGGTTGTTTGTTGTTAGGGGTTTAAGGTTGTTTCTTGTTGGGGTTTAGTGGTTTTTGTTGTTAGGGTGTTAGTGTTGTTTGTTGTTAGGGTGTTAGTGGTTTGTGTTGTTAGGGGGTTAGTGTTGTTTGATGTTAGGGGTTTAGGGTTGTTTTTTGTTAGGGGGTTAGAGTTGTTTGTTGTTAGGGTGTTAGTGTTGTTTGTTGTTAGGGGTTTAGGGTTGTTTGTTGTTAGGGGTTTAAGGTTGTTTCTTGTTGGGTTTTAGTGGTTTTTGTTGTTAGGGTGTTAGTGTTGTTTGTTGTTAGGGTGTTAGTGGTTTGTGTTGTTAGGGGGTTAGTGTTGTTTGATGTTAGGGGTTTAGGGTTGTTCGTTGTTAGGGGGTTAGAGTTGTTTGTTGTTAGGGTGTTAGTGTTGTTTGTTGTTAGGGGTTTAGGGTTGTTTGTTGTTAGGGGTTTAAGGTTGTTTCTTGTTGGGGTTTAGTGGTTTTTGTTGTTAGGGTGTTTGTGTTGTTTGTTGTTAGGGTGTTAGTGGTTTGTGTTGTTAGGGGGTTAGTGTTGTTTGATGTTAGGGGTTTAGGATTGTTTGTTGTTAGGGGGTTAGAGTTGTTTGTTGTTAGGTTGTTAGTGTTCTTTGTTGTTAGGGGGTTAGGGTTGTTTCTTGTTACGGGATTAGTGTTGTTTGTTGTTACGGGGTTTGGGTAGTTTCTTGTTAGGGGTTTAGGGTTGTTTGTTGTTAGGGTTTTAGGGTTGTTTCTTGTTGGGGTTTAGTGGTTTTTGTTGTTAGGGTGTTAGTGTTGTTTGTTGTTAGGGTGTTAGTGGTTTGTGTTGTTAGGGGGTTAGGATTGTTTGTTGTTAGGGTGTTAGTGTTGTTTGATGTTAGGGGTTTCGGGTTGTTTTTTGTTAGGGGGTTAGGGTTGTTTGTTGTTAGGGTGTTAGTGTTGTTTGTTGTTAGGGGTTTAGGGTTGTTTGTTGTTAGTGGGTTAATGTTGTTTGTTGTTAGTGGGTTAGTGTTTTTGGTTTTCAGGGGTTAGGGTTGTTTGTTGTTTGGGGGTAGTGTTTGTTGTTAGGGGGTTAGGGTTGTTTGTTGTTAGGGTGTTAGTGGTTTGTGTTGTTAGGGTGTTAGTGTTGTTTGATGTTAGGGGTTTAGGGTTGTTTGTTGTTAGGGGGTTAGGGTTGTTTGTTGTTAGGGTGTTAGTGGTTTGTGTTGTTAGGGGGTTAGTGTTGTTTGATGTTAGGGGTTTAGGGATGTTTGTTGTTAGGGGGTTAGAGTTGTTTGTTGTTAGGGTGTTAGTGTTGTTTGTTGTTAGGGGTTTAGGGTTGTTTGTTGTTAGGGGTTTAAGGTTGTTTCTTGTTGGGGTTTAGTGGTTTTTGTTGTTAGGGTGTTAGTGTTGTTTGTTGTTAGTGTGTTAGTGGTTTGTGTTGTTAGGGGGTTAGTGTTGTTTGATGTTAGGGGTTTAGGGTTGTTTGTTGTTAGGGGGTTAGAGTTGTTTGTTGTTAGGGTGTTAGTGTTGTTTGTTGTTAGCGGTTTAGGGTTGTTTGTTGTTAGGGGTTTAGGGTTGTTTGTTGTTAGGGGTTTAAGGTTGTTTCATTTGGGGTTTAGTGGTTTTTGTTGTTAGGGTGTTAGTGTTGTTTGTTGTTAGGGTGTTAGTGGTTTGTGTTGTTAGGGGGTTAGTGTTGTTTGATTTTAGGGGTTTAGGGTTGTTTGTTGTTAGGGGGTTAGAGTTGTTTGTTGTTAGGGTGTTAGTGTTGTTTGTTGTTAGGGGTTTAGGGTTGTTTGTTGTTAGGGGTTTAAGGTTGTTTCTTGTTGGGGTTTAGTGGTTTTTGTTGTTAGGGTGTTAGTGTTGTTTGTTGTTAGGGTGTTAGTGGTTTGTGTTGTTAGGGGGTTAGTGTTGTTTGATGTTAGGGGTTTAGGGTTGTTTGTTGTTAGGGGGTCAGAGTTGTTTGTTGTTAGGGTGTTAGTGTTGTTTGTTGTTAGGGGTTTAGGGTTGTTTGTTGTTAGGGGTTTAAGGTTGTTTCTTGTTGGGGTTTAGTGGTTTTTGTTGTTAGGGTGTTAGTGTTGTTTGTTGTTAGGGTGTCAGTGGTTTGTGTTGTTAGGGGTTTAGTGTTGTTTGATGTTAGGGGTTTAGGGTTGTTTGTTGTTAGGGGGTTACAGTTGTTTGTTGTTAGGGTGTTAGTGTTGTTTGTTGTTAGGGGCTTAGGGTTGTTTGTTGTTAGGGGTTTAAGGTTGTTTCTTGTTGGGGTTTAGTGGTTTTTGTTGTTAGGGTGTTAGTGTTGTTTGTTGTTAGGGTGTTAGTGGTTTGTCTTGTTAGGGGTTTAGTGTTGTTTGATGTTAGGGGTTTAGGGTTGTTTTTTGTTAGGGGGTTAGAGTTGTTTGTTGTTAGGGTGTTAGTGTTGTTTGTTGTTAGGGGTTTAGGGTTGTTTGTTGTTAGTGGGTTAGTGTTTTTGGTTTTCAGGGGTTAGGGTTGTTTGTTGTTTGGGGGTAGTGTTTGTTGTTAGGGGGTTAGGGTTGTTTGTTGTTAGGGTGTTAGTGGTTTGTGTTGTTAGGGTGTTAGTGTTGTTTGATGTTTGGGATTTAGGGTTGTTTGTTGTTAGGGGGTTAGGGTTGTTTGTTGTTAGGGTGTTAGTGGTTTGTGTTGTTAGGGGGTTAGTGTTGTTTGATGTTAGGTTTTTAGGGTTGTTTGTTGTTACGGGGTTAGAGTTGTTTGTTGTTAGGGTGTTAGTGTTGTTTGTTGTTAGGGGTTTAGGGTTGTTTGTTGTTAGGGGTTTAAGGTTGTTTCTTGTTGGGGTTTAGTGGCTTTTGTTGTTAGGGTGTTAGTGTTGTTTGTTGTTAGGGTGTTAGTGGTTTGTGTTGTTAGGGGGTTAGTGTTGTTTGATGTTAGGGGTTTAGGGTTGTTTGTTGTTAGTGGGTTAGGGTTGTTTGTTGTTAGTGGGTTAGTGTTTTTGGTTTTCAGGGGTTAGGGTTGTTTGTTGTTTGGGGGTAGTGTTTGTTGTTAGGGGGTTAGGGTTGTTTGTTGTTAGGGTGTTAGTGGTTTGTGTTGTTAGGGTGTTAGTGTTGTTTGATGTTAGCGGTTTAGGGTTGTTTGTTGTTAGCGGGTTAGGGTTGTTTGTTGTTAGGGTGTTAGTGGTTTGTGTTGTTAGGGGGTTAGTGTTGTTTGATGTTAGGGTTTTAGGGTTGTTTGTTGTTAGGGGGTTAGATTTGTTTGTTGTTAGGGTGTTAGTGTTGTTTGTTGTTAGGGGTTTAGGGTTGTTTGTTGTTAGGGGTTTAAGGTTGTTTCTTGTTGGGGTTTAGTGGTTTTTGTTGTTAGGGTGTTAGTGTTGTTTGTTGTTAGGGTGTTGGTGGTTTGTGTTGTTAGGGGGTTAGTGTTGTTTGATGTTAGGGGTTTAGGGTTGTTTGTTGTTAGTGGGTTAGAGTTGTTTGTTGTTAGGGTGTTAGTGTTGTTTGTTGTTAGGGGTTTAGAGTTGTTTGTTGTTAGGGGGTTAGAGTTGTTTGTTGTTAGGGTGTTAGTGTTGTTTGATGTTAGGGGTCTAGGGTTGTTTGTTGTTAGTGGGTTAGGGTTGTTTGTTGTTAGTGGGTTAGTGCTTTTGGTTTTCAGGGGTTAGGGTTGTTTGTTGTTTGGGGGTTAGTGTTTGTTGTTAGGGGGTTAGGATTGTTTGTTGTTAGGGTGTTAGTGTTGTTTGATGTTAGGGGTTTAGGGTTGTTTGTTGTTAGGGGTTTAAGGTTGTTTCTTGTTGGGGTTTAGTGGTTTTTGTTGTTAGGGTGTTAGTGTTGTTTGTTGTTAGGGTGTTAGTGGTTTGTGTTGTTAGGGGGTTAGTGTTGTTTGATGTTAGGGGTTTAGGGTTGTTTTTTGTTAGGGGGTTAGGGTTGTTTGTTGTTAGGGTGTTAGTGTTGTTTGTTGTTAGGGGTTTAGGGTTGTTTGTTGTTAGGGGGTTAGAGTTGTTTGTTGTTAGGGTGTTAGAGTTGTTTGATGTTAGGGGTTTAGGGTTGTTTGTTGTTAGTGGGTTAGGGTTGTTTGTTGTTAGTGGGTTAGTGTTTTTGGTTTTCAGGGGTTAGGGTTGTTTGTTGTTTGGGGGTTAGTGTTTGTTGTTAGGGGTTAGGGTTGTTTGTTGTTAGGGTGTTAGTGTTGTTTGATGTTCGGGGTTTAGGGTTGTTTGTTGTTAGGGGTTTAAGGTTGTTTCTTGTTGGGGTTTAGTGGTTTTTGTTGTTAGGGTGTTAGTGTTGTTTGTTGTTAGGGTGTTAGTGGTTTGTGTTGTTAGGGGGTTAGTGTTGTTTGATGTTAGGGGTTTAGGGTTGTTTTTTGTTAGGGGGTTAGAGTTGTTTGTTGTTAGTTTGTTACTGTTGTTTGTTGTTAGGGGTTTAGGGTTGTTTGTTGTTAGGGGTTTAAGGTTGTTTCTTGTTGGGTTTTAGTGGTTTTTGTTGTTAGGGTGTTAGTGTTGTTTGTTGTTAGGGTGTTAGTGGTTTGTGTTGTTAGGGGGTTAGTGTTGTTTGATGTTAGGGGTTTAGGGTTGTTCGTTGTTAGGGGGTTAGAGTTGTTTGTTGTTAGGGTGTTAGTGTTGTTTGTTGTTAGGGGTTTAGGGTTGTTTGTTGTTAGGGGTTTAAGGTTGTTTCTTGTTGGGGTTTAGTGGTTTTTGTTGTTAGGGTGTTAGTGTTGTTTGTTGTTAGGGTGTTAGTGGTTTGTGTTGTTAGGGGGTTAGTGTTGTTTGATGTTAGGGGTTTAGGGTTGTTTGTTGTTAGGGGGTTAGAGTTGTTTGTTGTTAGGGTGTTAGTGTTGTTTGTTGTTAGGGGTTTAGGCTTGTTTGTTGTTAGGGGGTTAGAGTTGTTTGTTGTTAGGGTGTTAGTGTTGTTTGATGTTAGGGGTTTAGGGTTGTTTGTTGTTAGTGGGTTACGGTTGTTTGTTGTTAGTGGGTTAGTGTTTTTGGTTTTCAGGGGTTAGGGTTGTTTGTTGTTTGGGGGTTAGTGTTTGTTGTTAGGGGGTTAGGGTTGTTTGTTGTTAGGGGTTTAAGGTTGTTTCTTGTTGGGGTTTAGTGGTTTTTGTTGTTAGGGTGTTAGTGGTTTGTGTTGTTAGGGTGTTAGTGTTGTTTGATGTTAGGGGTTTAGGGTTGTTTGTTGTTAGGGGGTTAGGGTTGTTTGTTGTTAGGTGTTAGTGGTTTGTGTTGTTAGGGGGTTAGTGTTGTTTGATGTTAGGGGTTTAGGGTTGTTTGTTGTTAGGGGGTTAGAGTTGTTTGTTGTTAGGGTGTTAGTGTTGTTTGTTGTTAGGGGTTTAGGGTTGTTTGTTGTTAGGGGTTTAAGGTTGTTTCTTGTTGGGGTTTAGTGGTTTTTGTTGTTAGGGTGTTAGTGTTGTTTGTTGTTAGGGTGTTAGTGGTTTGTGTTGTTAGGGGGTTAGTGTTGTTTGATGTTAGGGGTTTAGGGTTGTTTGTTGTTAGGGGGTTAGAGTTGTTTGTTGTTAGGGTGTTAGTGTTGTTTGTTGTTAGGGGTTTAGGGTTGTTTGTTGTTAGGGGTTTAAGGTTGTTTCTTTTTGGGGTTTAGTGGTTTTTGTTGTTAGGGTGTTAGTGTTGTTTGTTGTTAGGGTGTTAGTGGTTTGTGTTGCTAGGGGGTTAGTGTTGTTTGATGTTAGGGGTTTAGGGTTGTTTGTTGTTAGGGGGTTAGAGTTGTTTGTTGTTAGGGTGTTAGTGTTGTTTGTTGTTAGGGGTTTAGGGTTGTTTGTTGTTAGGGGTTTAAGGTTGTTTCTTGTTGGGGTTTAGTGGTTTTTGTTGTTAGGGTGTTAGTGTTGTTTGTTGTTAGGGTGTTGGTGGTTTGTGTTGTTAGGGGGTTAGTGTTGTTTGATGTTAGGGGTTTAGGGTTGTTTGTTGTTAGGGGGTTAGAGTTGTTTGTTGTTAGGGTGTTAGTGTTGTTTGTTGTTAGGGGTTTAGGGTTGTTTGTTGTTAGGGGTTTAAGGTTGTTTCTTGTTGGGGTTTAGTGGTTTTTGTTGTTAGGGTGTTAGTGTTGTTTGTTGTTAGGGTGTTAGTGGTTTGTGTTGTTAGGGGGTTAGTGTTGTTTGATGTTAGGGGTTTAGGGTTGTTTGTTGTTAGGGGGTTAGAGTTGTTTGTTGTTAGGGTGTTAGTGTTGTTTGTTGTTAGGGGTTTAGGGTTGTTTGTTGTTAGGGGGTTAGAGTTGTTTGTTGTTAGGGTGTTAGAGTTGTTTGATGTTAGGGGTTTAGGGTTGTTTGTTGTTAGTGGGTTAGGGTTGTTTGTTGTTAGTGGGTTAGTGTTTTTGGTTTTCAGGGGTTAGGGTTGTTTGTTGTTTGGGGGTTAGTGTTTGTTGTTAGGGGTTAGGGTTGTTTGTTGTTAGGGTGTTAGTGTTGTTTGATGTTCGGGGTTTAGGGTTGTTTGTTGTTAGGGGTTTAAGGTTGTTTCTTGTTGGGGTTTAGTGGTTTTTGTTGTTAGGGTGTTAGTGTTGTTTGTTGTTAGGGTGTTAGTGGTTTGTGTTGTTAGGGGGTTAGTGTTGTTTGATGTTAGGGGTTTAGGGTTGTTTTTTGTTAGGGGGTTAGAGTTGTTTGTTGTTAGGGTGTTAGTGTTGTTTGTTGTTAGGGGTTTAGGGTTGTTTGTTGTTAGGGGTTTAAGGTTGTTTCTTGTTGGGTTTTAGTGGTTTTTGTTGTTAGGGTGTTAGTGTTGTTTGTTGTTAGGGTGTTAGTGGTTTGTGTTGTTAGGGGGTTAGTGTTGTTTGATGTTAGGGGTTTAGGGTTGTTCGTTGTTAGGGGGTTAGAGTTGTTTGTTGTTAGGGTGTTAGTGTTGTTTGTTGTTAGGGGTTTAGGGTTGTTTGTTGTTAGGGGTTTAAGGTTGTTTCTTGTTGGGGTTTAGTGGTTTTTGTTGTTAGGGTGTTAGTGTTGTTTGTTGTTAGGGTGTTAGTGGTTTGTGTTGTTAGGGGGTTAGTGTTGTTTGATGTTAGGGGTTTAGGGCTGTTTGTTGTTAGGGGGTTAGAGTTGTTTGTTGTTAGGGTGTTAGTGTTGTTTGTTGTTAGGGGTTTAGGCTTGTTTGTTGTTAGGGGGTTAGAGTTGTTTGTTGTTAGGGTGTTAGTGTTGTTTGATGTTAGGGGTTTAGGGTTGTTTGTTGTTAGTGGGTTACGGTTGTTTGTTGTTAGTGGGTTAGTGTTTTTGGTTTTCAGGGGTTAGGGTTGTTTGTTGTTTGGGGGTTAGTGTTTGTTGTTAGGGGGTTAGGGTTGTTTGTTGTTAGGGTTTTAGTGGTTTGTTTTGATAGGGTGTTAGTGTTGTTTGATGTTAGGGGTTTAGGGTTGTTTGTTGTTAGGGGGTTAGGGTTGTTTGTTGTTAGGTTGTTAGTGTTCTTTGTTGTTAGGGGGTTAGGGTTGTTTCTTGTTACGGGATTAGTGTTGTTTGTTGTTACGGGGTTTGGGTAGTTTCTTGTTAGGGGTTTAGGGTTGTTTGTTGTTAGGGTTTTAGGGTTGTTTCTTGTTGGGGTTTAGTGGTTTTTGTTGTTAGGGTGTTAGTGTTGTTTGTTGTTAGGGTGTTAGTGGTTTGTGTTGTTAGGGGGTTAGGATTGTTTGTTGTTAGGGTGTTAGTGTTGTTTGATGTTAGGGGTTTCGGGTTGTTTTTTGTTAGGGGGTTAGGGTTGTTTGTTGTTAGGGTGTTAGTGTTGTTTGTTGTTAGGGGTTTAGGGTTGTTTGTTGTTAGTGGGTTAATGTTGTTTGTTGTTAGTGGGTTAGTGTTTTTGGTTTTCAGGGGTTAGTGTTGTTTGTTGTTTGGGGGTAGTGTTTGTTGTTAGGGGGTTAGGGTTGTTTGTTGTTAGGGTGTTAGTGGTTTGTGTTGTTAGGGTGTTAGTGTTGTTTGATGTTAGGGGTTTAGGGTTGTTTGTTGTTATGGGGTTAGGGTTGTTTGTTGTTAGGGTGTTAGTGGTTTGTGTTGTTAGGGGGTTAGTGTTGTTTGATGTTAGGGGTTTAGGGATGTTTGTTGTTAGGGGGTTAGAGTTGTTTGTTGTTAGGGTGTTAGTGTTGTTTGTTGTTAGGGGTTTAGGGTTGTTTGTTGTTAGGGGTTTAAGGTTGTTTCTTGTTGGGGTTTAGTGGTTTTTGTTGTTAGGGTGTTAGTGTTGTTTGTTGTTAGGGTGTTAGTGGTTTGTGTTGTTAGGGGGTTAGTGTTGTTTGATGTTATGGGTTTAGGGTTGTTTGTTGTTAGGGGGTTAGAGTTGTTTGTTGTTAGGGTGTTAGTGTTGTTTGTTGTTAGGGGTTTAGGGTTGTTTGTTGTTAGGGGTTTAAGGTTGTTTCTTGTTGGGTTTTAGTGGTTTTTGTTGTTAGGGTGTTAGTGTTGTTTGTTGTTAGGGTGTTAGTGGTTTGTGTTGTTAGGGGGTTAGTGTTGTTTGATGTTAGGGGTTTAGGGTTGTTCGTTGTTAGGGGGTTAGAGTTGTTTGTTGTTAGGGTGTTAGTGTTGTTTGTTGTTAGGGGTTTAGGGTTGTTTGTTGTTAGGGGTTTAAGGTTGTTTCTTGTTGGGGTTTAGTGGTTTTTGTTGTTAGGGTGTTAGTGTTGTTTGTTGTTAGGGTGTTAGTGGTTTGTGTTGTTAGGGGGTTAGTGTTGTTTGATGTTAGGGGTTTAGGGTTGTTTGTTGTTAGGGGGTTAGAGTTGTTTGTTGTTAGGGTGTTAGTGTTGTTTGTTGTTAGGGGTTTAGAGTTGTTTGTTGTTAGGGGGTTAGAGTTGTTTGTTGTTAGGGTGTTAGTGTTGTTTGATGTTAGGGGTTTAGGGTTGTTTGTTGTTAGTGGGTTAGGGTTGTTTGTTGTTAGTGGGTTAGTGTTTTTGGTTTTCAGGGGTTAGGGTTGTTTGTTGTTTGGGGGTTAGTGTTTGTTGTTAGGGGGTTAGGATTGTTTGTTGTTAGGGTGTTAGTGTTGTTTGATGTTAGGGGTTTAGGGTTGTTTGTTGTTAGGGGTTTAATGTTGTTTCTTGTTGGGGTTTAGTGGTTTTTGTTGTTAGGGTGTTAGTGTTGTTTGCTGTTAGGGTGTTAGTGGTTTGTGTTGTTAGGGGGTTAGTGTTGTTTGATGTTAGGGGTTTAGGGTTGTTTTTTGTTAGGGGGTTAGGGTTGTTTGTTGTTAGGGTGTTAGTGTTGTTTGTTGTTAGGGGTTTAGGGTTGTTTGTTGTTAGGGGGTTAGAGTTGTTTGTTGTTAGGGTGTTAGAGTTGTTTGATGTTAGGGGTTTAGGGTTGTTTGTTGTTAGTGGGTTAGGGTTGTTTGTTGTTAGTGGGTTAGTGTTTTTGGTTTTCAGGGGTTAGGGTTGTTTGTTGTTTGGGGGTTAGTGTTTGTTGTTAGGGGTTAGGGTTGTTTGTTGTTAGGGTGTTAGTGGTTTGTGTTGTTAGGGGGTTAGTGTTGTTTGATGTTAGGGGTTTAGGGTTGTTTGTTGTTAGGGGGTTAGAGTTGTTTGTTGTTAGGGTGTTAGTGTTGTTTGTTGTTAGGGGTTTAGGGTTGTTTGTTGTTAGGGGTTTAAGGTTGTTTCTTGTTGGGGTTTTGTGGTTTTTGTTGTTAGGGTGTTAGTGTTGTTTGTTGTTAGGGTGTTAGTGGTTTGTGTTGTTAGGGGGTTAGTGTTGTTTGATGTTAGGGGTTTAGGGTTGTTTGTTGTTAGGGGGTTAGAGTTGTTTGTTGTTAGGGTGTTAGTGTTGTTTGTTGTTAGCGGTTTAGGGTTGTTTGTTGTTAGGGGTTTAGTGTTGTTTGTTGTTAGGGGTTTAAGGTTGTTTCTTTTTGGGGTTTAGTGGTTTTTGTTGTTAGGGTGTTAGTGTTGTTTGTTGTTAGGGTGTTAGTGGTTTGTGTTGCTAGGGGGTTAGTGTTGTTTGATGTTAGGGGTTTAGGGTTGTTTGTTGTTAGGGGGTTAGAGTTGTTTGTTGTTAGGGTGTTAGTGTTGTTTGTTGTTAGGGGTTTAGGGTTGTTTGTTGTTAGGGGTTTAAGGTTGTTTCTTGTTGGGGTTTAGTGGTTTTTGTTGTTAGGGTGTTAGTGTTGTTTGTTGTTAGGGTGTTGGTGGTTTGTGTTGTTAGGGGGTTAGTGTTGTTTGATGTTAGGGGTTTAGGGTTGTTTGTTGTTAGGGGGTTAGAGTTGTTTGTTGTTAGGGTGTTAGTGTTGTTTGTTGTTAGGGGTTTAGGGTTGTTTGTTGTTAGGGGTTTAAGGTTGTTTCTTGTTGGGGTTTAGTGGTTTTTGTTGTTAGGGTGTTAGTGTTGTTTGTTGTTAGGGTGTTAGTGGTTTGTGTTGTTAGGGGGTTAGTGTTGTTTGATGTTAGGGGTTTAGGGTTGTTTTTTGTTAGGGGGTTAGAGTTGTTTGTTGTTAGGGTGTTAGTGTTGTTTGTTGTTAGGGGTTTAGGGTTGTTTGTTGTTAGGGGGTTAGAGTTGTTTGTTGTTAGGGTGTTAGAGTTGTTTGATGTTAGGGGTTTAGGGTTGTTTGTTGTTAGTGGGTTAGGGTTGTTTGTTGTTAGTGGGTTAGTGTTTTTGGTTTTCAGGGGTTAGGGTTGTTTGTTGTTTGGGGGTTAGTGTTTGTTGTTAGGGGTTAGGGTTGTTTGTTGTTAGGGTGTTAGTGTTGTTTGATGTTCGGGGTTTAGGGTTGTTTGTTGTTAGGGGTTTAAGGTTGTTTCTTGTTGGGGTTTAGTGGTTTTTGTTGTTAGGGTGTTAGTGTTGTTTGTTGTTAGGGTGTTAGTGGTTTGTGTTGTTAGGGGGTTAGTGTTGTTTGATGTTAGGGGTTTAGGGTTGTTTTTTGTTAGGGGGTTAGAGTTGTTTGTTGTTAGGGTGTTAGTGTTGTTTGTTGTTAGGGGTTTAGGGTTGTTTGTTGTTAGGGGTTTAAGGTTGTTTCTTGTTGGGTTTTAGTGGTTTTTGTTGTTAGGGTGTTAGTGTTGTTTGTTGTTAGGGTGTTAGTGGTTTGTGTTGTTAGGGGGTTAGTGTTGTTTGATGTTAGGGGTTTAGGGTTGTTCGTTGTTAGGGGGTTAGAGTTGTTTGTTGTTAGGGTGTTAGTGTTGTTTGTTGTTAGGGGTTTAGGGTTGTTTGTTGTTAGGGGTTTAAGGTTGTTTCTTGTTGGGGTTTAGTGGTTTTTGTTGTTAGGGTGTTAGTGTTGTTTGTTGTTAGGGTGTTAGTGGTTTGTGTTGTTAGGGGGTTAGTGTTGTTTGATGTTAGGGGTTTAGGGTTGTTTGTTGTTAGGGGGTTAGAGTTGTTTGTTGTTAGGGTGTTAGTGTTGTTTGTTGTTAGGGGTTTAGGCTTGTTTGTTGTTAGGGGGTTAGAGTTGTTTGTTGTTAGGGTGTTAGTGTTGTTTGATGTTAGGGGTTTAGGGTTGTTTGTTGTTAGTGGGTTACGGTTGTTTGTTGTTAGTGGGTTAGTGTTTTTGGTTTTCAGGGGTTAGGGTTGTCTGTTGTTTGGGGGTTAGTGTTTGTTGTTAGGGGGTTAGGGTTGTTTGTTGTTAGGGTTTTAGTGGTTTGTTTTGATAGGGTGTTAGTGTTGTTTGATGTTAGGGGTTTAGGGTTGTTTGTTGTTAGGGGGTTAGGGTTGTTTGTTGTTAGGTTGTTAGTGTTCTTTGTTGTTAGGGGGTTAGGGTTGTTTCTTGTTACGGGATTAGTGTTGTTTGTTGTTACGGGGTTTGGGTAGTTTCTTGTTAGGGGTTTAGGGTTGTTTGTTGTTAGGGTTTTAGGGTTGTTTCTTGTTGGGGTTTAGTGGTTTTTGTTGTTAGGGTGTTAGTGTTGTTTGTTGTTAGGGTGTTAGTGGTTTGTGTTGTTAGGGGGTTAGGATTGTTTGTTGTTAGGGTGTTAGTGTTGTTTGATGTTAGGGGTTTCGGGTTGTTTTTTGTTAGGGGGTTAGGGTTGTTTGTTGTTAGGGTGTTAGTGTTGTTTGTTGTTAGGGGTTTAGGGTTGTTTGTTGTTAGTGGGTTAATGTTGTTTGTTGTTAGTGGGTTAGTGTTTTTGGTTTTCAGGGGTTAGTGTTGTTTGTTGTTTGGGGGTAGTGTTTGTTGTTAGGGGGTTAGGGTTGTTTGTTGTTAGGGTGTTAGTGGTTTGTGTTGTTAGGGTGTTAGTGTTGTTTGATGTTAGGGGTTTAGGGTTGTTTGTTGTTAGGGGTTTAGGGTTGTTTGTTGTTAGGGGTTTAAGGTTGTTTCTTGTTGGGTTTTAGTGGTTTTTGTTGTTAGGGTGTTAGTGTTGTTTGTTGTTAGGGTGTTAGTGGTTTGTGTTGTTAGGGGGTTAGTGTTGTTTGATGTTAGGGGTTTAGGGTTGTTCGTTGTTAGGGGGTTAGAGTTGTTTGTTGTTAGGGTGTTAGTGTTGTTTGTTGTTAGGGGTTTAGGGTTGTTTGTTGTTAGGGGTTTAAGGTTGTTTCTTGTTGGGGTTTAGTGGTTTTTGTTGTTAGGGTGTTAGTGTTGTTTGTTGTTAGGGTGTTAGTGGTTTGTGTTGTTAGGGGGTTAGTGTTGTTTGATGTTAGGGGTTTAGGGTTGTTTGTTGTTAGGGGGTTAGAGTTGTTTGTTGTTAGGGTGTTAGTGTTGTTTGTTGTTAGGGGTTTAGAGTTGTTTGTTGTTAGGGGGTTAGAGTTGTTTGTTGTTAGGGTGTTAGTGTTGTTTGATGTTAGGGGTTTAGGGTTGTTTGTTGTTAGTGGGTTAGGGTTGTTTGTTGTTAGTGGGTTAGTGTTTTTGGTTTTCAGGGGTTAGGGTTGTTTGTTGTTTGGGGGTTAGTGTTTGTTGTTAGGGGGTTAGGATTGTTTGTTGTTAGGGTGTTAGTGTTGTTTGATGTTAGGGGTTTAGGGTTGTTTGTTGTTAGGGGTTTAATGTTGTTTCTTGTTGGGGTTTAGTGGTTTTTGTTGTTAGGGTGTTAGTGTTGTTTGCTGTTAGGGTGTTAGTGGTTTGTGTTGTTAGGGGGTTAGTGTTGTTTGATGTTAGGGGTTTAGGGTTGTTTTTTGTTAGGGGGTTAGGGTTGTTTGTTGTTAGGGTGTTAGTGTTGTTTGTTGTTAGGGGTTTAGGGTTGTTTGTTGTTAGGGGGTTAGAGTTGTTTGTTGTTAGGGTGTTAGAGTTGTTTGATGTTAGGGGTTTAGGGTTGTTTGTTGTTAGTGGGTTAGGGTTGTTTGTTGTTAGTGGGTTAGTGTTTTTGGTTTTCAGGGGTTAGGGTTGTTTGTTGTTTGGGGGTTAGTGTTTGTTGTTAGGGGTTAGGGTTGTTTGTTGTTAGGGTGTTAGTGGTTTGTGTTGTTAGGGGGTTAGTGTTGTTTGATGTTAGGGGTTTAGGGTTGTTTGTTGTTAGGGGGTTAGAGTTGTTTGTTGTTAGGGTGTTAGTGTTGTTTGTTGTTAGGGGTTTAGGGTTGTTTGTTGTTAGGGGTTTAAGGTTGTTTCTTGTTGGGGTTTTGTGGTTTTTGTTGTTAGGGTGTTAGTGTTGTTTGTTGTTAGGGTGTTAGTGGTTTGTGTTGTTAGGGGGTTAGTGTTGTTTGATGTTAGGGGTTTAGGGTTGTTTGTTGTTAGGGGGTTAGAGTTGTTTGTTGTTAGGGTGTTAGTGTTGTTTGTTGTTAGCGGTTTAGGGTTGTTTGTTGTTAGGGGTTTAGGGTTGTTTGTTGTTAGGGGTTTAAGGTTGTTTCTTTTTGGGGTTTAGTGGTTTTTGTTGTTAGGGTGTTAGTGTTGTTTGTTGTTAGGGTGTTAGTGGTTTGTGTTGTTAGGGGGTTAGTGTTGTTTGATTTTAGGCGTTTAGGGTTGTTTGTTGTTAGGGGGTTAGAGTTGTTTGTTGTTAGGGTGTTAGTGTTGTTTGTTGTTAGGGGTTTAGGGTTGTTTGTTGTTAGGGGTTTAAGGTTGTTTCTTGTTGGGGTTTAGTGGTTTTTGTTGTTAGGGTGTTAGTGTTGTTTGTTGTTAGGGTGTTAGTGGTTTGTGTTGTTAGGGGGTTAGTGTTGTTTGATGTTAGGGGTTTAGGGTTGTTTGTTGTTAGGGGGTCAGAGTTGTTTGTTGTTAGGGTGTTAGTGTTGTTTGTTGTTAGGGGTTTAGGGTTGTTTGTTGTTAGGGGTTTAAGGTTGTTTCTTGTTGGGGTTTAGTGGTTTTTGTTGTTAGGGTGTTAGTGTTGTTTGTTGTTAGGGTGTCAGTGGTTTGTGTTGTTAGGGGGTTCGTGTTGTTTGATGTTAGGGGTTTAGGGTTGTTTGTTGTTAGGGGGTTACAGTTGTTTGTTGTTAGGGTGTTAGTGTTGTTTGTTGTTAGGGGTTTAGGGTTGTTTGTTGTTAGGGGTTTAAGGTTGTTTCTTGTTGGGGTTTAGTGGTTTTTGTTGTTAGGGTGTTAGTGGTTTGTCTTGTTAGGGGTTTAGTGTTGTTTGATGTTAGGGGTTTAGGGTTGTTTTTTGTTAGGGGGTTAGAGTTGTTTGTTGTTAGGGTGTTAGTGTTGTTTGTTGTTAGGGGTTTAGGGTTGTTTGTTGTTAGTGGGTTAGTGTTTTTGGTTTTCAGGGGTTAGGGTTGTTTGTTGTTTGGGGGTAGTGTTTGTTGTTAGGGGGTTAGGGTTGTTTGTTGTTAGGGTGTTAGTGGTTTGTGTTGTTAGGGTGTTAGTGTTGTTTGATGTTTGGGATTTAGGGTTGTTTGTTGTTAGGGGGTTAGGGTTGTTTGTTGTTAGGGTGTTAGTGGTTTGTGTTGTTAGGGGGTTAGTGTTGTTTGATGTTAGGTTTTTAGGGTTGTTTGTTGTTAGGGGGTTAGAGTTGTTTGTTGTTAGGGTGTTAGTGTTGTTTGTTGTTAGGGGTTTAGGGTTGTTTGTTGTTAGGGGTTTAAGGTTGTTTCTTGTTGGGGTTTAGTGGTTTTTGTTGTTAGGGTGTTAGTGTTGTTTGTTGTTAGGGTGTTAGTGGTTTGTGTTGTTAGGGGGTTAGTGTTGTTTGATGTTAGGGGTTTAGGGTTGTTTGTTGTTAGTGGGTTAGGGTTGTTTGTTGTTAGTGGGTTAGTGTTTTTGGTTTTCAGGGGTTAGGGTTGTTTGTTGTTTGGGGGTAGTGTTTGTTGTTAGGGGGTTAGGGTTGTTTGTTGTTAGGGTGTTAGTGGTTTGTGTTGTTAGGGTGTTAGTGTTGTTTGATGTTAGCGGTTTAGGGTTGTTTGTTGTTAGCGGGTTAGGGTTGTTTGTTGTTAGGGTGTTAGTGGTTTGTGTTGTTAGGGGGTTAGTGTTGTTTGATGTTAGGGGTTTAGGGTTGTTTGTTGTTAGGGGGTTAGATTTGTTTGTTGTTAGGGTGTTAGTGTTGTTTGTTGTTAGGGGTTTAGGGTTGTTTGTTGTTAGGGGTTTAAGGTTGTTTCTTGTTGGGGTTTAGTGGTTTTTTTTGTTAGGGTGTTAGTGTTGTTTGTTGTTAGGGTGTTGGTGGTTTGTGTTGTTAGGGGGTTAGAGTTGTTTGTTGTTAGGGTGTTAGTGTTGTTTGTTGTTAGGGGTTTAGAGTTGTTTGTTGTTAGGGGGTTAGAGTTGTTTGTTGTTAGGGTGTTAGTGTTGTTTGATGTTAGGGGATTAGGGTTGTTTGTTGTTAGTGGGTTAGGGTTGTTTGTTGTTAGTGGGTTAGTGTTTTTGGTTTTCAGGGGTTAGGGTTGTTTGTTGTTTGGGGGTTAGTGTTTGTTGTTAGGGGGTTAGGATTGTTTGTTGTTAGGGTGTTAGTGTTGTTTGATGTTAGGGGTTTAGGGTTGTTTGTTGTTAGGGGTTTAAGGTTGTTTCTTGTTGGGGTTTAGTGGTTTTTGTTGTTAGGGTGTTAGTGTTGTTTGTTGTTAGGGTGTTAGTGGTTTGTGTTGTTAGGGGGTTAGTGTTGTTTGATGTTAGGGGTCTAGGGTTGTTTTTTGTTAGGGGGTTAGGGTTGTTTGTTGTTAGGGTGTTAGTGTTGTTTGTTGTTAGGGGTTTAGGGTTGTTTGTTGTTAGGGGGTTAGAGTTGTTTGTTGTTAGGGTGTTAGAGTTGTTTGATGTTAGGGGTTTAGGGTTGTTTGTTGTTAGTGGGTTAGGGTTGTTTGTTGTTAGTGGGTTAGTGTTTTTGGTTTTCAGGGGTTAGGGTTGTTTGTTGTTTGGGGGTTAGTGTTTGTTGTTAGGGGTTAGGGTTGTTTGTTGTTAGGGTGTTAGTGTTGTTTGATGTTCGGGGTTTAGGGTTGTTTGTTGTTAGGGGTTTAAGGTTGTTTCTTGTTGGGGTTTAGTGGTTTTTGTTGTTAGGGTGTTAGTGTTGTTTGTTGTTAGGGTGTTAGTGGTTTGTGTTGTTAGGGGGTTAGTGTTGTTTGATGTTAGGGGTTTAGGGTTGTTTTTTGTTAGGGGGTTAGAGTTGTTTGTTGTTAGGGTTTTAGTGTTGTTTGTTGTTAGGGGTTTAGGGTTGTTTGTTGTTAGGGGTTTAAGGTTGTTTCTTGTTGGGTTTTAGTGGTTTTTGTTGTTAGGGTGTTAGTGTTGTTTGTTGTTAGGGTGTTAGTGGTTTGTGTTGTTAGGGGGTTAGTGTTGTTTGATGTTAGGGGTTTAGGGTTGTTTGTTGTTAGGGGGTTAGAGTTGTTTGTTGTTAGGGTGTTAGTGTTGTTTGTTGTTAGGGGTTTAGGCTTGTTTGTTGTTAGGGGGTTAGAGTTGTTTGTTGTTAGGGTGTTAGTGTTGTTTGATGTTAGGGGTTTAGGGTTGTTTGTTGTTAGTGGGTTACGGTTGTTTGTTGTTAGTGGGTTAGTGTTTTTGGTTTTCAGGGGTTAGGGTTGTTTGTTGTTTGGGGGTTAGTGTTTGTTGTTAGGGGGTTAGGGTTGTTTGTTGTTAGGGTTTTAGTGGTTTGTTTTGTTAGGGTGTTAGTGTTGTTTGATGTTAGGGGTTTAGGGTTGTTTGTTGTTAGGGGGTTAGGGTTGTTTGTTGTTAGGGTGTTAGTGTTCTTTGTTGTTAGGGGGTTAGGGTTGTTTCTTGTTACGGGGTTAGTGTTGTTTGTTGTTACGGGGTTTGGGTAGTTTCTTGTTAGGGGTTTAGGGTTGTTTGTTGTTAGGGTTTTAGGGTTGTTTCTTGTTGGGGTTTAGTGGTTTTTGTTGTTAGGGTGTTAGTGTTGTTTGTTGTTAGGGTGTTAGTGGTTTGTGTTGTTAGGGGGTTAGGATTGTTTGTTGTTAGGGTGTTAGTGTTGTTTGATGTTAGGGGTTTCGGGTTGTTTTTTGTTAGGGGGTTAGGGTTGTTTGTTGTTAGGGTGTTAGTGTTGTTTGTTGTTAGGGGTTTAGGGTTGTTTGTTGTTAGTGGGTTAATGTTGTTTGTTGTTAGTGGGTTAGTGTTTTTGGTTTTCAGGGGTTAGGGTTGTTTGTTGTTTGGGGGTAGTGTTTGTTGTTAGGGGGTTAGGGTTGTTTGTTGTTAGGGTGTTAGTGGTTTGTGTTGTTAGGGGGTTAGTGTTGTTTGATGTTAGGGGTTTAGGGTTGTTTGTTGTTAGGGGGTTAGAGTTGTTTGTTGTTAGGGTGTTAGTGTTGTTTGTTGTTAGGGGTTTAGGGTTGTTTGTTGTTAGGGGTTTAAGGTTGTTTCTTGTTGGGGTTTAGTGGTTTTTGTTGTTAGGGTGTTAGTGTTGTTTGGTGTTAGGGTGTTAGTGGTTTGTGTTGTTAGGGGGTTAGTGTTGTTTGATGTTAGGGGTTTAGGGTTGTTTGTTGTTAGGGGGTTAGAGTTGTTTGTTGTTAGGGTGTTAGTGTTGTTTGTTGTTAGCGGTTTAGGGTTGTTTGTTGTTAGGGGTTTAGGGTTGTTTGTTGTTAGGGGTTTAAGGTTGTTTCTTTTTGGGGTTTAGTGGTTTTTGTTGTTAGGGTGTTAGTGTTGTTTCTTGTTAGGGTGTTAGTGGTTTGTGTTGTTAGGGGGTTAGTGTTGTTTGATTTTAGGGGTTTAGGGTTGTTTGTTGTTAGGGGGTTAGAGTTGTTTGTTGTTAGGGTGTTAGTGTTGTTTGTTGTTCGGGGTTTAGGGTTGTTTGTTGTTAGGGGTTTAAGGTTGTTTCTTGTTGGGGTTTAGTGGTTTTTGTTGTTAGGGTGTTAGTGTTGTTTGTTGTTAGGGTGTTAGTGGCTTGTGTTGTTAGGGGGTTAGTGTTGTTTGATGTTAGGGCTTTAGGGTTGTTTGTTGTTAGGGGGTCAGAGTTGTTTGTTGTTAGGGTGTTAGTGTTGTTTGTTGTTAGGGGTTTAGGGTTGTTTGTTGTTAGGGGTTTAAGGTTGTTTCTTGTTGGGGTTTAGTGGTTTTTGTTGTTAGGGTGTTAGTGTTGTTTGTTGTTAGGGTGTCAGTGGTTTGTGTTGTTAGGGGGTTAGTGTTGTTTGATGTTAGGGGTTTAGGGTTGTTTGTTGTTAGGGGGTTACAGTTGTTTGTTGTTAGGGTGTTAGTGTTGTTTGTTGTTAGGGGTTTAGGGTTGTTTGTTGTTAGGGGTTTAAGGTTGTTTCTTGTTGGGGTTTAGTGGTTTTTGTTGTTAGGGTGTTAGTGTTGTTTGTTGTTAGGGTGTTAGTGGTTTGTCTTGTTAGGGGTTTAGTGTTGTTTGATGTTAGGGGTTTAGGGTTGTTTTTTGTTAGGGGGTTAGAGTTGTTTGTTGTTAGGGTGTTAGTGTTGTTTGTTGTTAGGGGTTTAGGGTTGTTTGTTGTTAGTGGGTTAGTGTTTTTGGTTTTCAGGGGTTTAGGGTTGTTTGTTGTTAGGGGTTTAAGGTTGTTTCTTGTTGGGGTTTAGTGGTTTTTGTTGTTAGGGTGTTAGTGTTGTTTGTTGTTAGGGTGTTAGTGGTTTGTGTTGTTAAGGGGTTAGTGTTGTTTGATGTTAGGGGGTTAGGGTTGTTTCTTGTTACGAGGTTAGTGTTGTTTGCTGTTACGGGGTTAGGGTAGTTTCTTTTTAGGGGTTTAGTGTTGTTTTTTGTTAGGGGGTTACTGTTTGTTGTTAGGGGGTTAGGGTTGTTTGTTGTTAGGGTTTTAGGGTTGTTTCTTGTTGGGGTTTAGTGGTTTTTGTTGTTAGGGTGTTAGTGTTGTTTGTTGTTAGGGTGTTAGTGGTTTGTGTTGTTAGGGGGTTAGGATTGTTTGTTGTTAGGGTGTTAGTGTTGTTTGATGTTAGGGGTTTCGGGTTGTTTTTTGTTAGGGGGTTAGAGTTGTTTGTTGTTAGGGTGTTAGTGTTGTTTGTTGTTAGGGGTTTAGGGTTGTTTTTTGTTAGTGGGTTAATGTTGTTTGTTGTTAGTGGGTTAGTGTTTTTGGTTTTCAGGGGTTAGGGTTGTTTGTTGTTTGGGGGTAGTGTTTGTTGTTAGGGGGTTAGGGTTGTTTGTTGTTAGGGTGTTAGTGGTTTGTGTTGTTAGGGTGTTAGTGTTGTTTGATGTTAGGGGTTTAGGGTTGTTTGTTGTTAGGGGGTTAGGGTTGTTTGTTGTTAGGGTGTTAGTGGTTTGTGTTGTTAGGGGGTTAGTGTTGTTTGATGTTAGGGGTTTAGGGTTGTTTGTTGTTAGGGGGTTAGAGTTGTTTGTTGTTAGGGTGTTAGTGTTGTTTGTTGTTAGGGGTTTAGGGTTGTTTGTTGTTAGGGGTTTAAGGTTGTTTCTTGTTGGGGTTTAGTGGTTTTTGTTGTTAGGGTGTTAGTGTTGTTTGTTGTTAGGGTGTTAGTGGTTTGTGTTGTTAGGGGGTTAGTGTTGTTTGATGTTAGAGGTTTAGGGTTGTTTGTTGTTAGGGTGTTAGTGTTGTTTGTTGTTAGGGGTTTAGGGTTGTTTGTTGTTAGGGGTTTAAGGTTGTTTCTTGTTGGGGTTTAGTGGTTTTTGTTGTTAGGGTGTTAGTGTTGTTTGTTGTTAGGGTGTTAGTGGTTTGTGTTGTTAGGGGGTTAGTGTTGTTTGATGTTAGGGGTTTAGGGTTGTTTGTTGTTAGTGGGTTAGGGTTGTTTGTTGTTAGTCGGTTAGTGTTTTTGGTTTTCAGGGGTTAGGGTTGTTTGTTGTTTGGGGGTAGTGTTTGCTGTTAGGGGGTTAGGGTTGTTTGTTGTTAGGGTGTTAGTGGTTTGTGTTGTTAGGGTGTTAGTGTTGTTTGATGTTAGGGGTTTAGGGTTGTTTGTTGTTAGGGGGTTAGGGTTGTTTGTTTTTAGGGTGTTAGTGGTTTGTGTTGTTAGGGGGTTAGTGTTGTTTGATGTTAGGGGTTTAGGGTTGTTTGTTGTTAGGGGGTTAGAGTTGTTTGTTGTTAGGGTGTTAGTGTTGTTTGTTGTTAGGGGTTTAGGGTTGCTTGTTGTTAGGGGTTTAAGGTTGTTTCTTGTTGGGGTTTAGTGGTTTTTGTTGTTAGGGTGTTAGTGTTGTTTGTTGTTAGGGTGTTAGTGGTTTGTGTTGTTAGGGGGTTAGTGTTGTTTGATGTTAGGGGTTTAGGGTTGTTTGTTGTTAGGGGGTTAGAGTTGTTTGTTGTTAGGGTGTTAGTGTTGTTTGTTGTTAGGGGTTTAGGGTTGTTTGTTGTTAGGGGTTTAAGGTTGTTTCTTGTTGGGGTTTAGTGGTTTTTGTTGTTAGGGTGTTAGTGTTGTTTGTTGTTAGGGTGTTAGTGGTTTGTGTTGTTAAGGGGTTAGTGTTGTTTGATGTTAGGGGGTTAGGGTTGTTTCTTGTTATGGGGTTAGTGTTGTTTGCTATTACGGGGTTAGGGTAGTTTCTTGTTAGGGGTTTAGTGTTGTTTTTTGTTAGGGGGTTAGTGTTTGTTGTTAGGGGGTTAGGGTTGTTTGTTGTTAGGGTTTTAGGGTTGTTTCTTTTTGGGGTTTAGTGGTTTTTGTTGTTAGGGTGCTAGTGTTGTTTGTTGTTAGGGTGTTAGTGGTTTGTGTTGTTAGGGGGTTAGTGTTGTTTGATTTTAGGGGTTTAGGGTTGTTTGTTGTTAGGTTGTTAGAGTTGTTTGTTGTTACGGTGTTAGTGTTGTTTGTTGTTAGGGGTTTAGGGTTGTTTGTTGTTAGGGGTTTAAGGTTGTTTCTTGTTGGGGTTTAGTGGTTTTTGTTGTTAGGGTGTTAGTGTTGTTTGTTGTTCGGGTGTTAGTGGTTTGTGTTGTTAGGGGGTTAGTGTTGTTTGATGTTAGGGGTTTAGGGTTGTTTGTTGTTAGGGGGTCAGAGTTGTTTGTTGTTAGGGTGTTAGTGTTGTTTGTTGTTAGGGGTTTAGGGTTGTTTGTTGTTAGGGGTTTAAGGTTGTTTCTTGTTGGGGTTTAGTGGTTTTTGTTGTTAGGGTGTTAGTGTTGTTTGTTGTTAGGGTGTCAGTGGTTTGTGTTGTTAGGGGGTTAGTGTTGTTTGATGTTAGGGGTTTAGGGTTGTTTGTTGTTAGGGGGTTACAGTTGTTTGTTGTTAGGGTGTTAGTGTTGTTTGTTGTTAGGGGTTTAGGGTTGTTTGTTGTTAGGGGTTTAAGGTTGTTTCTTGTTGGGGTTTAGTGGTTTTTGTTGTTAGGGTGTTAGTGTTGTTTGTTGTTAGGGTGTTAGTGCTTTGTCTTGTTAGGGGTTTAGTGTTGTTTGATGTTAGGGGTTTAGGGTTGTTTTTTGTTAGGGGGTTAGAGTTGTTTGTTGTTAGGGTGTTAGTGTTGTTTGTTGTTAGGGGTTTAGGGTTGTTTGTTGTTAGTGGGTTAGTGTTTTTGGTTTTCAGGGGTTTAGGGTTGTTTGTTGTTAGGGGTTTAAGGTTGTTTCTTGTTGGGGTTTAGTGGTTTTTGTTGTTAGGGTGTTAGTGTTGTTTGTTGTTAGGGTGTTAGTGGTTTGTGTTGTTAAGGGGTTAGTGTTGTTTGATGTTAGGGGGTTAGGGTTGTTTCTTGTTACGAGGTTAGTGTTGTTTGCTGTTACGGGGTTAGGGTAGTTTCTTGTTAGGGGTTTAGTGTTGTTTTTTGTTAGGGGGTTAGTGTTTGTTGTTAGGGGGTTAGGGTTCTTTGTTGTTAGGGTGTTAGTGTTGTTTGTTGTTAGGGGTTTAGGGTTGTTTGTTGTTAGTGGGTTAATGTTGTTTGTTGTTAGTGGGTTAGTGTTTTTGGTTTTCAGGGGTTAGGGTTGTTTGTTGTTTGGGGGTAGTGTTTGTTGTTAGGGGGTTAGGGTTGTTTGTTGTTAGGGTGTTAGTGGTTTGTGTTGTTAGGGTGTTAGTGTTGTTTGATGTTAGGGGTTTAGGGTTGTTTGTTGTTAGGGGGTTAGGGTTGTTTGTTGTTAGGGTGTTAGTGGTTTGTGTTGTTAGGGGGTTAGTGTTGTTTGATGTTAGGGGTTTAGGGTTGTTTGTTGTTAGGGGTTTAAGGTTGTTTCTTGTTGGGGTTTAGTGGTTTTTGTTGTTAGGGTGTTAGTGTTGTTTGTTGTTAGGGTGTTAGTGGTTTGTGTTGTTAGGGGGTTAGTGTTGTTTGATGTTAGGGGTTTAGGGTTGTTTGTTGTTAGTGGGTTAGGGTTGTTTGTTGTTAGTGGGTTAGTGTTTTTGGTTTTCAGGGGTTAGGGTTGTTTGTTGTTTGGGGGTAGTGTTTGTTGTTAGGGGGTTAGGGTTGTTTGTTGTTAGGGTGTTAGTGGTTTGTGTTGTTAGGGTGTTAGTGTTGTTTGATGTTAGCGGTTTAGGGTTGTTTGTTGTTAGCGGGTTAGGGTTGTTTGTTGTTAGGGTGTTAGTGGTTTGTGTTGTTAGGGGGTTAGTGTTGTTTGATGTTAGGGGTTTAGGGTTGTTTGTTGTTAGGGGGTTAGATTTGTTTGCTGTTAGGGTATTAGTGTTGTTTGTTGTTAGGGGTTTAGGGTTGTTTGTTGTTAGGGGTTTAAGGTTGTTTCTTGTTGGGGTTTAGTGGTTTTTGTTGTTAGGGTGTTAGTGTTGTTTGTTGTTAGGGTGTTGGTGGTTTGTGTTGTTAGGGGGTTAGTGTTGTTTGATGTTAGGGGTTTAGGGTTGTTTGTTGTTAGGGGGTTAGAGTTGTTTGTTGTTAGGGTCTTAGTGTTGTTTGTTGTTAGGGGTTTAGAGTTGTTTGTTGTTAGCGGGTTAGAGTTGTTTGTTGTTAGGGTGTTAGTGTTGTTTGATGTTAGGGGTTTAGGGTTGTTTGTTGTTAGTGGGTTAGGGTTGTTTGTTGTTAGTGGGTTAGTGTTTTTGGTTTTCAGGGGTTAGGGTTGTTTGTTGTTTGGGGGTTAGTGTTTGTTGTTAGGGGGTTAGGATTGTTTGTTGTTAGGGTGTTAGTGTTGTTTGATGTTAGGGGTTTAGGGTTGTTTGTTGTTAGGGGTTTAAGGTTGTTTCTTGTTGGGGTTTAGTGGTTTTTGTTGTTAGGGTGTTAGTGTTGTTTGTTGTTAGGGTGTTAGTGGTTTGTGTTGTTAGGGGGTTAGTGTTGTTTGATGTTAGGGGTCTAGGGTTGTTTTTTGTTAGGGGGTTAGGGTTGTTTTTTGTTAGGGTGTTAGTGTTGTTTGTTGTTAGGGGTTTAGGGTTGTTTGTTGTTAGGGGGTTAGAGTTGTTTGTTGTTAGGGTGTTAGAGTTGTTTGATGTTAGGGGTTTAGGGTTGTTTGTTGTTAGTGGGTTAGGGTTGTTTGTTGTTAGTGGGTTAGTGTTTTTGGTTTTCAGGGGTTAGGGTTGTTTGTTGTTTGGGGGTTAGTGTTTGTTGTTAGGGGTTTAGGGTTGTTTGTTGTTAGGGGGTTAGAGTTGTTTGTTGTTAGGGTGTTAGTGTTGTTTGTTGTTAGGGGTTTAGGCTTGTTTGTTGTTAGGGGGTTAGAGTTGTTTGTTGTTAGGGTGTTAGTGTTGTTTGATGTTAGGGGTTTAGGGTTGTTTGTTGTTAGTGGGTTACGGTTGTTTGTTGTTAGTGGGTTAGTGTTTTTGGTTTTCAGGGGTTAGGGTTGTTTGTTGTTTGGGGGTTAGTGTTTGTTGTTAGGGGGTTAGGGTTGTTTGTTGTTAGGGTTTTAGTGGTTTGTTTTGTTAGGTTGTTAGTGTTGTTTGATGTTAGGGGTTTAGGGTTGTTTGTTGTTAGGGGGTTAGGGTTGTTTGTTGTTAGGGTGTTAGTGTTCTTTGTTGTTAGGGGGTTAGGGTTGTTTCTTGTTACGGGGTTAGTGTTGTTTGTTGTTACGGGGTTTGGGTAGTTTCTTGTTAGGGGTTTAGGGTTGTTTGTTGTTAGGGTTTTAGGGTTGTTTCTTGTTGGGGTTTAGTGGTTTTTGTTGTTAGGGTGTTAGTGTTGTTTGTTGTTAGGGTGTTAGTGGTTTGTGTTGTTAGGGGGTTAGGATTGTTTGTTGTTAGGGTGTTAGTGTTGTTTGATGTTAGGGGTTTCGGGTTGTTTTTTGTTAGGGGGTTAGGGTTGTTTGTTGTTAGGGTGTTAGTGTTGTTTGTTGTTAGGGGTTTAGGGTTGTTTGTTGTTAGTGGGTTAATGTTGTTTGTTGTTAGTGGGTTAGTGTTTTTGGTTTTCAGGGGTTAGGGTTGTTTGTTGTTTGGGGGTAGTGTTTGTTGTTAGGGGGTTAGGGTTGTTTGTTGTTAGGGTGTTAGTGGTTTGTGTTGTTAGGGGGTTAGTGTTGTTTGATGTTAGGGGTTTAGGGTTGTTTGTTGTTAGGGGGTTAGAGTTGTTTGTTGTTAGGGTGTTAGTGTTGTTTGTTGTTAGGGGTTTAGGGTTGTTTGTTGTTAGGGGTTTAAGGTTGTTTCTTGTTGGGGTTTAGTGGTTTTTGTTGTTAGGGTGTTAGTGTTGTTTGGTGTTAGGGTGTTAGTGGTTTGTGTTGTTAGGGGGTTAGTGTTGTTTGATGTTAGGGGTTTAGGGTTGTTTGTTGTTAGGGGGTTAGAGTTGTTTGTTGTTAGGGTGTTAGTGTTGTTTGTTGTTAGCGGTTTAGGGTTGTTTGTTGTTAGGGGTTTAGGGTTGTTTGTTGTTAGGGGTTTAAGGTTGTTTCTTTTTGGGGTTTAGTGGTTTTTGTTGTTAGGGTGTTAGTGTTGTTTCTTGTTAGGGTGTTAGTGGTTTGTGTTGTTAGGGGGTTAGTGTTGTTTGATTTTAGGGGTTTAGGGTTGTTTGTTGTTAGGGGGTTAGAGTTGTTTGTTGTTAGGGTGTTAGTGTTGTTTGTTGTTAGGGGTTTAGGGTTGTTTGTTGTTAGGGGTTTAAGGTTGTTTCTTGTTGGGGTTTAGTGGTTTTTGTTGTTAGGGTGTTAGTGTTGTTTGTTGTTAGGGTGTTAGTGGCTTGTGTTGTTAGGGGGTTAGTGTTGTTTGATGTTAGGGCTTTAGGGTTGTTTGTTGTTAGGGGGTCAGAGTTGTTTGTTGTTAGGGTGTTAGTGTTGTTTGTTGTTAGGGGTTTAGGGTTGTTTGTTGTTAGGGGTTTAAGGTTGTTTCTTGTTGGGGTTTAGTGGTTTTTGTTGTTAGGGTGTTAGTGTTGTTTGTTGTTAGGGTGTCAGTGGTTTGTGTTGTTAGGGGGTTAGTGTTGTTTGATGTTAGGGGTTTAGGGTTGTTTGTTGTTAGGGGGTTACAGTTGTTTGTTGTTAGGGTGTTAGTGTTGTTTGTTGTTAGGGGTTTAGGGTTGTTTGTTGTTAGGGGTTTAAGGTTGTTTCTTGTTGGGGTTTAGTGGTTTTTGTTGTTAGGGTGTTAGTGTTGTTTGTTGTTAGGGTGTTAGTGGTTTGTCTTGTTAGGGGTTTAGTGTTGTTTGATGTTAGGGGTTTAGGGTTGTTTTTTGTTAGGGGGTTAGAGTTGTTTGTTGTTAGGGTGTTAGTGTTGTTTGTTGTTAGGGGTTTAGGGTTGTTTGTTGTTAGTGGGTTAGTGTTTTTGGTTTTCAGGGGTTAGGGTTGTTTGTTGTTTGGGGGTAGTGTTTGTTGTTAGGGGGTTAGGGTTGTTTGTTGTTAGGGTGTTAGTGGTTTGTGTTGTTAGGGTGTTAGTGTTGTTTGATGTTTGGGATTTAGGGTTGTTTGTTGTTAGGGGGTTAGGGTTGTTTGTTGTTAGGGTGTTAGTGGTTTGTGTTGTTAGGGGGTTAGTGTTGTTTGATGTTAGGTTTTTAGGGTTGTTTGTTGTTAGGGGGTTAGAGTTGTTTGTTGTTAGGGTGTTAGTGTTGTTTGTTGTTAGGGGTTTAGGGTTGTTTGTTGTTAGGGGTTTAAGGTTGTTTCTTGTTGGGGTTTAGTGGTTTTTGTTGTTAGGGTGTTAGTGTTGTTTGTTGTTAGGGTGTTAGTGGTTTGTGTTGTTAGGGGGTTAGTGTTGTTTGATGTTAGGGGTTTAGGGTTGTTTGTTGTTAGTGGGTTAGGGTTGTTTGTTGTTAGTGGGTTAGTGTTTTTGGTTTTCAGGGGTTAGGGTTGTTTGTTGTTTGGGGGTAGTGTTTGTTGTTAGGGGGTTAGGGTTGTTTGTTGTTAGGGTGTTAGTGGTTTGTGTTGTTAGGGTGTTAGTGTTGTTTGATGTTAGCGGTTTAGGGTTGTTTGTTGTTAGCGGGTTAGGGTTGTTTGTTGTTAGGGTGTTAGTGGTTTGTGTTGTTAGGGGGTTAGTGTTGTTTGATGTTAGGGGTTTAGGGTTGTTCGTTGTTAGGGGGTTAGAGTTGTTTGTTGTTAGGGTGTTAGTTTTGTTTGTTGTTAGGGGTTTAGGGTTGTTTGTTGTTAGGGGTTTAAGGTTGTTTCTTGTTGGGGTTTAGTGGTTTTTGTTGTTAGGGTGTTAATGTTGTTTGTTGTTAGGGTGTTAGTGGTTTGTGTTGTTAGGGGGTTAGTGTTGTTTGATGTTAGGGGTTTAGGGTTGTTTGTTGTTAGGGGGTTAGAGTTGTTTGTTGTTAGGGTGTTAGTGTTGTTTGTTGTTAGGGGTTTAGGCTTGTTTGTTGTTAGGGGGTTAGAGTTGTTTGTTGTTAGGGTGTTAGTGTTGTTTGATGTTAGGGGTTTAGGGTTGTTTGTTGTTAGTGGGTTACGGTTGTTTGTTGTTAGTGGGTTAGTGTTTTTGGTTTTCAGGGGTTAGGGTTGTTTGTTGTTTGGGGGTTAGTGTTTGTTTTTAGGGGGTTAGGGTTGTTTGTTGTTAGGGTTTTAGTGGTTTGTTTTGTTAGGGTGTTAGTGTTGTTTGATGTTAGGGGTTTAGGTTTGTTTGTTGTTAGGGGGTTAGGGTTGTTTGTTGTTAGGGTGTTAGTGTTCTTTGTTGTTAGGGGGTTAGGGTTGTTTCTTGTTACGGGGTTAGTGTTGTTTCTTGTTACGGGGTTTGGGTAGTTTCTTGTTAGGGGTTTAGGGTTGTTTGTTGTTAGGGTTTTAGGGTTGTTTCTTGTTGGGGTTTAGTGGTTTTTGTTGTTAGGGTGTTAGTGTTGTTTGTTGTTAGGGTGTTAGTGGTTTGTGTTGTTAGGGGGTTAGGATTGTTTGTTGTTAGGGTGTTAGTGTTGTTTGATGTTAGGGGTTTCGGGTTGTTTTTTGTTAGGGGGTTAGGGTTGTTTGTTGTTAGGGTGTTAGTGTTGTTTGTTGTTAGGGGTTTAGGGTTGTTTGTTGTTAGTGGGTTAATGTTGTTTGTTGTTAGTGGGTTAGTGTTTTTGGTTTTCAGGGGTTAGGGTTGTTTGTTGTTTGGGGGTAGTGTTTGTTGTTAGGGGGTTAGGGTTGTTTGTTGTTAGGGTGTTAGTGGTTTGTGTTGTTAGGGTGTTAGTGTTGTTTGATGTTAGGGGTTTAGGGTTGTTTGTTGTTAGGGGGTTAGGGTTGTTTGTTGTTAGGGTGTTAGTGGTTTGTGTTGTTAGGGGGTTAGTGTTGTTTGATGTTAGGGGTTTAGGGTTGTTTGTTGTTAGGGGGTTAGAGTTGTTTGTTGTTAGGGTGTTAGTGTTGTTTGTTGTTAGGGGTTTAGGGTTGTTTGTTGTTAGGGGTTTAAGGTTGTTTCTTGTTGGGGTTTAGTGGTTTTTGTTGTTAGGGTGTTAGTGTTGTTTGTTGTTAGGGTGTTAGTGGTTTGTGTTGTTAGGGGGTTAGTGTTGTTTGATGTTAGGGGTTTAGGGTTGTTTGTTGTTAGGGGGTTAGAGTTGTTTGTTGTTAGGGTGTTAGTGTTGTTTGTTGTTAGCGGTTTAGGGTTGTTTGTTGTTAGGGGTTTAGGGTTGTTTGTTGTTAGGGGTTTAAGGTTGTTTCTTTTTGGGGTTTAGTGGTTTTTGTTGTTAGGGTGTTAGTGTTGTTTGTTGTTAGGGTGTTAGTGGTTTGTGTTGTTAGGGGGTTAGTGTTGTTTGATTTTAGGGGTTTAGGGTTGTTTGTTGTTAGGGGGTTAGAGTTGTTTGTTGTTAGGGTGTTAGTGTTGTTTGTTGTTAGGGGTTTAGGGTTGTTTGTTGTTAGGGGTTTAAGGTTGTTTCTTGTTGGGGTTTAGTGGTTTTTGTTGTTAGGGTGTTAGTGTTGTTTGTTGTTAGGGTGTCAGTGGTTTGTGTTGTTAGGTGGTTAGTGTTGTTTGATGTTAGGGGTTTAGGGTTGTTTGTTGTTAGGGGGTTACAGTTGTTTGTTGTTAGGGTGTTAGTGTTGTTTGTTGTTAGGGGTTTAGGGTTGTTTGTTGTTAGGGGTTTAAGGTTGTTTCTTGTTGGGGTTTAGTGGTTTTTGTTGTTAGGGTGTTAGTGTTGTTTGTTGTTAGGGTGTTAGTGGTTTGTCTTGTTAGGGGTTTAGTGTTGTTTGATGTTAGGGGTTTAGGGTTGTTTTTTGTTAGGGGGTTAGAGTTGTTTGTTGTTAGGGTGTTAGTGTTGTTTGTTGTTAGGGGTTTAGGGTTGTTTGTTGTTAGTGGGTTAGTGTTTTTGGTTTTCAGGGGTTTAGGGTTGTTTGTTGTTAGGGGTTTAAGGTTGTTTCTTGTTGGGGTTTAGTGGTTTTTGTTGTTAGGGTGTTAGTGTTGTTTGTTGTTAGGGTGTTAGTGGTTTGTGTTGTTAAGGGGTTAGTGTTGTTTGATGTTAGGGGGTTAGGGTTGTTTCTTGTTACGAGGTTAGTGTTGTTTGCTGTTACGGGGTTAGGGTAGTTTCTTTTTAGGGGTTTAGTGTTGTTTTTTGTTAGGGGGTTACTGTTTGTTGTTAGGGGGTTAGGGTTGTTTGTTGTTAGGGTTTTAGGGTTGTTTCTTGTTGGGGTTTAGTGGTTTTTGTTGTTAGGGTGTTAGTGTTGTTTGTTGTTAGGGTGTTAGTGGTTTGTGTTGTTAGGGGGTTAGGATTGTTTGTTGTTAGGGTGTTAGTGTTGTTTGATGTTAGGGGTTTCGGGTTGTTTTTTGTTAGGGGGTTAGAGTTGTTTGTTGTTAGGGTGTTAGTGTTGTTTGTTGTTAGGGGTTTAGGGTTGTTTTTTGTTAGTGGGTTAATGTTGTTTGTTGTTAGTGGGTTAGTGTTTTTGGTTTTCAGGGGTTAGGGTTGTTTGTTGTTTGGGGGTAGTGTTTGTTGTTAGGGGGTTAGGGTTGTTTGTTGTTAGGGTGTTAGTGGTTTGTGTTGTTAGGGTGTTAGTGTTGTTTGATGTTAGGGGTTTAGGGTTGTTTGTTGTTAGGGGGTTAGGGTTGTTTGTTGTTAGGGTGTTAGTGGTTTGTGTTGTTAGGGGGTTAGTGTTGTTTGATGTTAGGGGTTTAGGGTTGTTTGTTGTTAGGGGGTTAGAGTTGTTTGTTGTTAGGGTGTTAGTGTTGTTTGTTGTTAGGGGTTTAGGGTTGTTTGTTGTTAGGGGTTTAAGGTTGTTTCTTGTTGGGGTTTAGTGGTTTTTGTTGTTAGGGTGTTAGTGTTGTTTGTTGTTAGGGTGTTAGTGGTTTGTGTTGTTAGGGGGTTAGTGTTGTTTGATGTTAGAGGTTTAGGGTTGTTTGTTGTTAGGGTGTTAGTGTTGTTTGTTGTTAGGGGTTTAGGGTTGTTTGTTGTTAGGGGTTTAAGGTTGTTTCTTGTTGGGGTTTAGTGGTTTTTGTTGTTAGGGTGTTAGTGTTGTTTGTTGTTAGGGTGTTAGTGGTTTGTGTTGTTAGGGGGTTAGTGTTGTTTGATGTTAGGGGTTTAGGGTTGTTTGTTGTTAGTGGGTTAGGGTTGTTTGTTGTTAGTCGGTTAGTGTTTTTGGTTTTCAGGGGTTAGGGTTGTTTGTTGTTTGGGGGTAGTGTTTGCTGTTAGGGGGTTAGGGTTGTTTGTTGTTAGGGTGTTAGTGGTTTGTGTTGTTAGGGTGTTAGTGTTGTTTGATGTTAGGGGTTTAGGGTTGTTTGTTGTTAGGGGGTTAGGGTTGTTTGTTTTTAGGGTGTTAGTGGTTTGTGTTGTTAGGGGGTTAGTGTTGTTTGATGTTAGGGGTTTAGGGTTGTTTGTTGTTAGGGGGTTAGAGTTGTTTGTTGTTAGGGTGTTAGTGTTGTTTGTTGTTAGGGGTTTAGGGTTGCTTGTTGTTAGGGGTTTAAGGTTGTTTCTTGTTGGGGTTTAGTGGTTTTTGTTGTTAGGGTGTTAGTGTTGTTTGTTGTTAGGGTGTTAGTGGTTTGTGTTGTTAGGGGGTTAGTGTTGTTTGATGTTAGGGGTTTAGGGTTGTTTGTTGTTAGGGGGTTAGAGTTGTTTGTTGTTAGGGTGTTAGTGTTGTTTGTTGTTAGGGGTTTAGGGTTGTTTGTTGTTAGGGGTTTAAGGTTGTTTCTTGTTGGGGTTTAGTGGTTTTTGTTGTTAGGGTGTTAGTGTTGTTTGTTGTTAGGGTGTTAGTGGTTTGTGTTGTTAAGGGGTTAGTGTTGTTTGATGTTAGGGGGTTAGGGTTGTTTCTTGTTATGGGGTTAGTGTTGTTTGCTATTACGGGGTTAGGGTAGTTTCTTGTTAGGGGTTTAGTGTTGTTTTTTGTTAGGGGGTTAGTGTTTGTTGTTAGGGGGTTAGGGTTGTTTGTTGTTAGGGTTTTAGGGTTGTTTCTTTTTGGGGTTTAGTGGTTTTTGTTGTTAGGGTGCTAGTGTTGTTTGTTGTTAGGGTGTTAGTGGTTTGTGTTGTTAGGGGGTTAGTGTTGTTTGATTTTAGGGGTTTAGGGTTGTTTGTTGTTAGGTTGTTAGAGTTGTTTGTTGTTACGGTGTTAGTGTTGTTTGTTGTTAGGGGTTTAGGGTTGTTTGTTGTTAGGGGTTTAAGGTTGTTTCTTGTTGGGGTTTAGTGGTTTTTGTTGTTAGGGTGTTAGTGTTGTTTGTTGTTAGGGTGTTAGTGGTTTGTCTTGTTAGGGGTTTAGTGTTGTTTGATGTTAGGGGTTTAGGGTTGTTTTTTGTTAGGGGGTTAGAGTTGTTTGTTGTTAGGGTGTTAGTGTTGTTTGTTGTTAGGGGTTTAGGGTTGTTTGTTGTTAGTGGGTTAGTGTTTTTGGTTTTCAGGGGTTAGGGTTGTTTGTTGTTTGGGGGTAGTGTTTGTTGTTAGGGGGTTAGGGTTGTTTGTTGTTAGGGTGTTAGTGGTTTGTGTTGTTAGGGTGTTAGTGTTGTTTGATGTTTGGGATTTAGGGTTGTTTGTTGTTAGGGGGTTAGGGTTGTTTGTTGTTAGGGTGTTAGTGGTTTGTGTTGTTAGGGGGTTAGTGTTGTTTGATGTTAGGTTTTTAGGGTTGTTTGTTGTTAGGGGGTTAGAGTTGTTTGTTGTTAGGGTGTTAGTGTTGTTTGTTGTTAGGGGTTTAGGGTTGTTTGTTGTTAGGGGTTTAAGGTTGTTTCTTGTTGGGGTTTAGTGGTTTTTGTTGTTAGGGTGTTAGTGTTGTTTGTTGTTAGGGTGTTAGTGGTTTGTGTTGTTAGGGGGTTAGTGTTGTTTGATGTTAGGGGTTTAGGGTTGTTTGTTGTTAGTGGGTTAGGGTTGTTTGTTGTTAGTGGGTTAGTGTTTTTGGTTTTCAGGGGTTAGGGTTGTTTGTTGTTTGGGGGTAGTGTTTGTTGTTAGGGGGTTAGGGTTGTTTGTTGTTAGGGTGTTAGTGGTTTGTGTTGTTAGGGTGTTAGTGTTGTTTGATGTTAGCGGTTTAGGGTTGTTTGTTGTTAGCGGGTTAGGGTTGTTTGTTGTTAGGGTGTTAGTGGTTTGTGTTGTTAGGGGGTTAGTGTTGTTTGATGTTAGGGGTTTAGGGTTGTTCGTTGTTAGGGGGTTAGAGTTGTTTGTTGTTAGGGTGTTAGTTTTGTTTGTTGTTAGGGGTTTAGGGTTGTTTGTTGTTAGGGGTTTAAGGTTGTTTCTTGTTGGGGTTTAGTGGTTTTTGTTGTTAGGGTGTTAATGTTGTTTGTTGTTAGGGTGTTAGTGGTTTGTGTTGTTAGGGGGTTAGTGTTGTTTGATGTTAGGGGTTTAGGGTTGTTTGTTGTTAGGGGGTTAGAGTTGTTTGTTGTTAGGGTGTTAGTGTTGTTTGTTGTTAGGGGTTTAGGCTTGTTTGTTGTTAGGGGGTTAGAGTTGTTTGTTGTTAGGGTGTTAGTGTTGTTTGATGTTAGGGGTTTAGGGTTGTTTGTTGTTAGTGGGTTACGGTTGTTTGTTGTTAGTGGGTTAGTGTTTTTGGTTTTCAGGGGTTAGGGTTGTTTGTTGTTTGGGGGTTAGTGTTTGTTGTTAGGGGGTTAGGGTTGTTTGTTGTTAGGGTTTTAGTGGTTTGTTTTGTTAGGGTGTTAGTGTTGTTTGATGTTAGGGGTTTAGGTTTGTTTGTTGTTAGGGGGTTAGGGTTGTTTGTTGTTAGGGTGTTAGTGTTCTTTGTTGTTAGGGGGTTAGGGTTGTTTCTTGTTACGGGGTTAGTGTTGTTTCTTGTTACGGGGTTTGGGTAGTTTCTTGTTAGGGGTTTAGGGTTGTTTGTTGTTAGGGTTTTAGGGTTGTTTCTTGTTGGGGTTTAGTGGTTTTTGTTGTTAGGGTGTTAGTGTTGTTTGTTGTTAGGGTGTTAGTGGTTTGTGTTGTTAGGGGGTTAGGATTGTTTGTTGTTAGGGTGTTAGTGTTGTTTGATGTTAGGGGTTTCGGGTTGTTTTTTGTTAGGGGGTTAGGGTTGTTTGTTGTTAGGGTGTTAGTGTTGTTTGTTGTTAGGGGTTTAGGGTTGTTTGTTGTTAGTGGGTTAATGTTGTTTGTTGTTAGTGGGTTAGTGTTTTTGGTTTTCAGGGGTTAGGGTTGTTTGTTGTTTGGGGGTAGTGTTTGTTGTTAGGGGGTTAGGGTTGTTTGTTGTTAGGGTGTTAGTGGTTTGTGTTGTTAGGGTGTTAGTGTTGTTTGATGTTAGGGGTTTAGGGTTGTTTGTTGTTAGGGGGTTAGGGTTGTTTGTTGTTAGGGTGTTAGTGGTTTGTGTTGTTAGGGGGTTAGTGTTGTTTGATGTTAGGGGTTTAGGGTTGTTTGTTGTTAGGGGGTTAGAGTTGTTTGTTGTTAGGGTGTTAGTGTTGTTTGTTGTTAGGGGTTTAGGGTTGTTTGTTGTTAGGGGTTTAAGGTTGTTTCTTGTTGGGGTTTAGTGGTTTTTGTTGTTAGGGTGTTAGTGTTGTTTGTTGTTAGGGTGTTAGTGGTTTGTGTTGTTAGGGGGTTAGTGTTGTTTGATGTTAGGGGTTTAGGGTTGTTTGTTGTTAGGGGGTTAGAGTTGTTTGTTGTTAGGGTGTTAGTGTTGTTTGTTGTTAGCGGTTTAGGGTTGTTTGTTGTTAGGGGTTTAGGGTTGTTTGTTGTTAGGGGTTTAAGGTTGTTTCTTTTTGGGGTTTAGTGGTTTTTGTTGTTAGGGTGTTAGTGTTGTTTGTTGTTAGGGTGTTAGTGGTTTGTGTTGTTAGGGGGTTAGTGTTGTTTGATTTTAGGGGTTTAGGGTTGTTTGTTGTTAGGGGGTTAGAGTTGTTTGTTGTTAGGGTGTTAGTGTTGTTTGTTGTTAGGGGTTTAGGGTTGTTTGTTGTTAGGGGTTTAAGGTTGTTTCTTGTTGGGGTTTAGTGGTTTTTGTTGTTAGGGTGTTAGTGTTGTTTGTTGTTAGGGTGTCAGTGGTTTGTGTTGTTAGGGGGTTAGTGTTGTTTGATGTTAGGGGTTTAGGGTTGTTTGTTGTTAGGGGGTTACAGTTGTTTGTTGTTAGGGTGTTAGTGTTGTTTGTTGTTAGGGGTTTAGGGTTGTTTGTTGTTAGGGGTTTAAGGTTGTTTCTTGTTGGGGTTTAGTGGTTTTTGTTGTTAGGGTGTTAGTGTTGTTTGTTGTTAGGGTGTTAGTGGTTTGTCTTGTTAGGGGTTTAGTGTTGTTTGATGTTAGGGGTTTAGGGTTGTTTTTTGTTAGGGGGTTAGAGTTGTTTGTTGTTAGGGTGTTAGTGTTGTTTGTTGTTAGGGGTTTAGGGTTGTTTGTTGTTAGTGGGTTAGTGTTTTTGGTTTTCAGGGGTTTAGGGTTGTTTGTTGTTAGGGGTTTAAGGTTGTTTCTTGTTGGGGTTTAGTGGTTTTTGTTGTTAGGGTGTTAGTGTTGTTTGTTGTTAGGGTGTTAGTGGTTTGTGTTGTTAAGGGGTTAGTGTTGTTTGATGTTAGGGGGTTAGGGTTGTTTCTTGTTACGAGGTTAGTGTTGTTTGCTGTTACGGGGTTAGGGTAGTTTCTTTTTAGGGGTTTAGTGTTGTTTTTTGTTAGGGGGTTACTGTTTGTTGTTAGGGGGTTAGGGTTGTTTGTTGTTAGGGTTTTAGGGTTGTTTCTTGTTGGGGTTTAGTGGTTTTTGTTGTTAGGGTGTTAGTGTTGTTTGTTGTTAGGGTGTTAGTGGTTTGTGTTGTTAGGGGGTTAGGATTGTTTGTTGTTAGGGTGTTAGTGTTGTTTGATGTTAGGGGTTTCGGGTTGTTTTTTGTTAGGGGGTTAGAGTTGTTTGTTGTTAGGGTGTTAGTGTTGTTTGTTGTTAGGGGTTTAGGGTTGTTTTTTGTTAGTGGGTTAATGTTGTTTGTTGTTAGTGGGTTAGTGTTTTTGGTTTTCAGGGGTTAGGGTTGTTTGTTGTTTGGGGGTAGTGTTTGTTGTTAGGGGGTTAGGGTTGTTTGTTGTTAGGGTGTTAGTGGTTTGTGTTGTTAGGGTGTTAGTGTTGTTTGATGTTAGGGGTTTAGGGTTGTTTGTTGTTAGGGGGTTAGGGTTGTTTGTTGTTAGGGTGTTAGTGGTTTGTGTTGTTAGGGGGTTAGTGTTGTTTGATGTTAGGGGTTTAGGGTTGTTTGTTGTTAGGGGGTTAGAGTTGTTTGTTGTTAGGGTGTTAGTGTTGTTTGTTGTTAGGGGTTTAGGGTTGTTTGTTGTTAGGGGTTTAAGGTTGTTTCTTGTTGGGGTTTAGTGGTTTTTGTTGTTAGGGTGTTAGTGTTGTTTGTTGTTAGGGTGTTAGTGGTTTGTGTTGTTAGGGGGTTAGTGTTGTTTGATGTTAGGGGTTTAGGGTTGTTTGTTGTTAGGGGGTTAGAGTTGTTTGTTGTTAGGGTGTTAGTGTTGTTTGTTGTTAGCGGTTTAGGGTTGTTTGTTGTTAGGGGTTTAGGGTTGTTTGTTGTTAGGGGTTTAAGGTTGTTTCTTTTTGGGGTTTAGTGGTTTTTGTTGTTAGGGTGTTAGTGTTGTTTGTTGTTAGGGTGTTAGTGGTTTGTGTTGTTAGGGGGTTAGTGTTGTTTGATTTTAGGCGTTTAGGGTTGTTTGTTGTTAGGGGGTTAGAGTTGTTTGTTGTTAGGGTGTTAGTGTTGTTTGTTGTTAGGGGTTTAGGGTTGTTTGTTGTTAGGGGTTTAAGGTTGTTTCTTGTTGGGGTTTAGTGGTTTTTGTTGTTAGGGTGTTAGTGTTGTTTGTTGTTAGGGTGTTAGTGGTTTGTGTTGTTAGGGGGTTAGTGTTGTTTGATGTTAGGGGTTTAGGGTTGTTTGTTGTTAGGGGGTCAGAGTTGTTTGTTGTTAGGGTGTTAGTGTTGTTTGTTGTTAGGGGTTTAGGGTTGTTTGTTGTTAGGGGTTTAAGGTTGTTTCTTGTTGGGGTTTAGTGGTTTTTGTTGTTAGGGTGTTAGTGTTGTTTGTTGTTAGGGTGTCAGTGGTTTGTGTTGTTAGGGGGTTAGTGTTGTTTGATGTTAGGGGTTTAGGGTTGTTTGTTGTTAGGGGGTTACAGTTGTTTGTTGTTAGGGTGTTAGTGTTGTTTGTTGTTAGGGGTTTAGGGTTGTTTGTTGTTAGGGGTTTAAGGTTGTTTCTTGTTGGGGTTTAGTGGTTTTTGTTCTTAGGGTGTTAGTGTTGTTTGTTGTTAGGGTGTTAGTGGTTTGTCTTGTTAGGGGTTTAGTGTTGTTTGATGTTAGGGGTTTAGGGTTGTTTTTTGTTAGGGGGTTAGAGTTGTTTGTTGTTAGGGTGTTAGTGTTGTTTGTTGTTAGGGGTTTAGGGTTGTTTGTTGTTAGTGGGTTAGTGTTTTTGGTTTTCAGGGGTTAGGGTTGTTTGTTGTTTGGGGGTAGTGTTTGTTGTTAGGGGGTTAGGGTTGTTTGTTGTTAGGGTGTTAGTGGTTTGTGTTGTTAGGGTGTTAGTGTTGTTTGATGTTTGGGATTTAGGGTTGTTTGTTGTTAGGGGGTTAGGGTTGTTTGTTGTTAGGGTGTTAGTGGTTTGTGTTGTTAGGGGGTTAGTGTTGTTTGATGTTAGGTTTTTAGGGTTGTTTGTTGTTAGGGGGTTAGAGTTGTTTGTTGTTAGGGTGTTAGTGTTGTTTGTTGTTAGGGGTTTAGGGTTGTTTGTTGTTAGGGGTTTAAGGTTGTTTCTTGTTGGGGTTTAGTGGTTTTTGTTGTTAGGGTGTTAGTGTTGTTTGTTGTTAGGGTGTTAGTGGTTTGTGTTGTTAGGGGGTTAGTGTTGTTTGATGTTAGGGGTTTAGGGTTTTTTGTTGTTAGTGGGTTAGGGTTGTTTGTTGTTAGTGGGTTAGTGTTTTTGGTTTTCAGGGGTTAGGGTTGTTTGTTGTTTGGGGGTAGTGTTTGTTGTTAGGGGGTTAGGGTTGTTTGTTGTTAGGGTGTTAGTGGTTTTTGTTGTTATGGTGTTAGTGTTGTTTGATGTTAGCGGTTTAGGGTTGTTTGTTGTTAGCGGGTTAGGGTTGTTTGTTGTTAGGGTGTTAGTGGTTTGTGTTGTTAGGGGGTTAGTGTTGTTTGATGTTAGGGGTTTAGGGTTGTTTGTTGTTAGGGGGTTAGATTTGTTTGTTGTTAGGGTGTTAGTGTTGTTTGTTGTTAGGGGTTTAGGGTTGTTTGTTGTTAGGGGTTTAAGGTTGTTTCTTGTTGGGGTTTAGTGGTTTTTGTTGTTAGGGTGTTAGTGTTGTTTGTTGTTAGGGTGTTGGTGGTTTGTGTTGTTAGGGGGTTAGTGTTGTTTGATGTTAGGGGTTTAGGGTTGTTTGTTGTTAGGGGGTTAGAGTTGTTTGTTGTTAGGGTGTTAGTGTTGTTTGTTGTTAGGGGTTTAGAGTTGTTTGTTGTTAGGGGGTTAGAGTTGTTTGTTGTTAGGGTGTTAGTGTTGTTTGATGTTAGGGGTTTAGGGTTGTTTGTTGTTAGTGGGTTAGGGTTGTTTGTTGTTAGTGGGTTAGTGTTTTTGGTTTTCAGGGGTTAGGGTTGTTTGTTGTTTGGGGGTTAGTGTTTGTTGTTAGGGGGTTAGGATTGTTTGTTGTTAGGGTGTTAGTGTTGTTTGATGTTAGGGGTTTAGGGTTGTTTGTTGTTAGGGGTTTAAGGTTGTTTCTTGTTGGGGTTTAGTGGTTTTTGTTGTTAGGGTGTTAGTGTTGTTTGTTGTTAGGGTGTTAGTGGTTTGTGTTGTTAGGGGGTTAGTGTTGTTTGATGTTAGGGGTCTAGGGTTGTTTTTTGTTAGGGGGTTAGGGTTGTTTGTTGTTAGGGTGTTAGTGTTGTTTGTTGTTAGGGGTTTAGGGTTGTTTGTTGTTAGGGGGTTAGAGTTGTTTGTTGTTAGGGTGTTAGAGTTGTTTGATGTTAGGGGTTTAGGGTTGTTTGTTGTTAGTGGGTTAGGGTTGTTTGTTGTTAGTGGGTTAGTGTTTTTGGTTTTCAGGGGTTAGGGTTGTTTGTTGTTTGGGGGTTAGTGTTTGTTGTTAGGGGTTAGGGTTGTTTGTTGTTAGGGTGTTAGTGTTGTTTGATGTTCGGGATTTAGGGTTGTTTGTTGTTAGGGGTTTAAGGTTGTTTCTTGTAGGGGTTTAGTGGTTTTTGTTGTTAGGGTGTTAGTGTTGTTTGTTGTTAGGGTGTTAGTGGTTTGTGTTGTTAGGGGGTTAGTGTTGTTTGATGTTAGGGGTTTAGGGTTGTTTTTTGTTAGGGGGTTAGAGTTGTTTGTTGTTAGGGTGTTAGTGTTGTTTGTTGTTAGGGGTTTAGGGTTGTTTGTTGTTAGGGGTTTAAGGTTGTTTCTTGTTGGGTTTTAGTGGTTTTTGTTGTTAGGGTGTTAGTGTTGTTTGTTGTTAGGGTGTTAGTGGTTTGTGTTGTTAGGGGGTTAGTGTTGTTTGATGTTAGGGGTTTAGGGTTGTTTGTTGTTGGGGGTTAGAGTTGTTTGTTGTTAGGGTGTTAGTGTTGTTTGTTGTTAGGGGTTTAGGCTTGTTTGTTGTTAGGGGGTTAGAGTTGTTTGTTGTTAGGGTGTTAGTGTTGTTTGATGTTAGGGGTTTAGGGTTGTTTGTTGTTAGTGGGTTACGGTTGTTTGTTGTTAGTGGGTTAGTGTTTTTGGTTTTCAGGGGTTAGGGTTGTTTGTTGTTTGGGGGTTAGTGTTTGTTGTTAGGGGGTTAGGGTTGTTTGTTGTTAGGGTTTTAGTGGTTTGTTTTGTTAGGTTGTTAGTGTTGTTTGATGTTAGGGGTTTAGGGTTGTTTGTTGTTAGGGGGTTAGGGTTGTTTGTTGTTAGGGTGTTAGTGTTCTTTGTTGTTAGGGGGTTAGGGTTGTTTCTTGTTACGGGGTTAGTGTTGTTTGTTGTTACGGGGTTTGGGTAGTTTCTTGTTAGGGGTTTAGGGTTGTTTGTTGTTAGGGTTTTAGGGTTGTTTCTTGTTGGGGTTTAGTGGTTTTTGTTGTTAGGGTGTTAGTGTTGTTTGTTGTTAGGGTGTTAGTGGTTTGTGTTGTTAGGGGGTTAGGATTGTTTGTTGTTAGGGTGTTAGTGTTGTTTGATGTTAGGGGTTTCGGGTTGTTTTTTGTTAGGGGGTTAGGGTTGTTTGTTGTTAGGGTGTTAGTGTTGTTTGTTGTTAGGGGTTTAGGGTTGTTTGTTGTTAGTGGGTTAATGTTGTTTGTTGTTAGTGGGTTAGTGTTTTTGGTTTTCAGGGGTTAGGGTTGTTTGTTGTTTGGGGGTAGTGTTTGTTGTTAGGGGGTTAGGGTTGTTTGTTGTTAGGGTGTTAGTGGTTTGTGTTGTTAGGGGGTTAGTGTTGTTTGATGTTAGGGGTTTAGGGTTGTTTGTTGTTAGGGGGTTAGGGTTCTTTGTTGTTAGGGTGTTAGTGGTTTGTGTTGTTAGGGGGTTAGTGTTGTTTGATGTTAGGGGTTTAGGGTTGTTTGTTGTTAGGGGGTTAGAGTTGTTTGTTGTTAGGGTGTTAGTGTTGTTTGTTGTTAGGGGTTTAGGGTTGTTTGTTGTTAGGGGTTTAAGGTTGTTTCTTGTTGGGATTTAGTGGTTTTTGTTGTTAGGGTGTTAGTGTTGTTTGTTGTTAGGGTGTTAGTGGTTTGTGTTGTTAGGGGGTTAGTGTTGTTTGATGTTAGGGGTTTAGGGTTGTTTGTTGTTAGGGGGTTAGAGTTGTTTGTTGTTAGGGTGTTAGTGTTGTTTGTTGTTAGCGGTTTAGGGTTGTTTGTTGTTAGGGGTTTAGGGTTGTTTGTTGTTAGGGGTTTAAGGTTGTTTCTTTTTGGGGTTTAGTGGCTTTTGTTGTTAGGGTGTTAGTGTTGTTTCTTGTTAGGGTGTTAGTGGTTTGTGTTGTTAGGGGGTTAGTGTTGTTTGATTTTAGGGGTTTAGGGTTGTTTGTTGTTAGGGGGTTAGAGTTGTTTGTTGTTAGGGTGTTAGTGTTGTTTGTTGTTAGGGGTTTAGGGTTGTTTGTTGTTAGGGGTTTAAGGTTGTTTCTTGTTGGGGTTTAGTGGTTTTTGTTGTTAGGGTGTTAGTGTTGTTTGTTGTTAGGGTGTTAGTGGTTTGTGTTGTTAGGGGGTTAGTGTTGTTTGATGTTAGGGGTTTAGGGTTGTTTGTTGTTAGGGGGTCAGAGTTGTTTGTTGTTAGGGTGTTAGTGTTGTTTGTTGTTAGGGGTTTAGGGTTGTTTGTTGTTAGGGGTTTAAGGTTGTTTCTTGTTGGGGTTTAGTGGTTTTTGTTGTTAGGGTGTTAGTGTTGTTTGTTGTTAGGGTGTTAGTGGTTTGTGTTGTTAGGGGGTTAGTGTTGTTTGATGTTAGGGGTTTAGGGTTGTTTGTTGTTAGGGGGTTAGAGTTGTTTGTTGTTAGGGTGTTAGTGTTGTTTGTTGTTAGCGGTTTAGGGTTGTTTGTTGTTAGGGGTTTAGGGTTGTTTGTTGTTAGGGGTTTAAGGTTGTTTCTTTTTGGGGTTTAGTGGTTTTTGTTGTTAGGGTGTTAGTGTTGTTTCTTGTTAGGGTGTTAGTGGTTTGTGTTGTTAGGGGGTTAGTGTTGTTTGATTTTAGGGGTTTAGGGTTGTTTGTTGTTAGGGGGTTAGAGTTGTTTGTTGTTAGGGTGTTAGTGTTGTTTGTTGTTAGGGGTTTAGGGTTGTTTGTTGTTAGGGGTTTAAGGTTGTTTCTTGTTGGGGTTTAGTGGTTTTTGTTGTTAGGGTGTTAGTGTTGTTTGTTGTTAGGGTGTTAGTGGTTTGTGTTGTTAGGGGGTTAGTGTTGTTTGATGTTAGGGGTTTAGGGTTGTTTGTTGTTAGGGGGTCAGAGTTGTTTGTTGTTAGGGTGTTAGTGTTGTTTGTTGTTAGGGGTTTAGGGTTGTTTGTTGTTAGGGGTTTAAGGTTGTTTCTTGTTGGGGTTTAGTGGTTTTTGTTGTTAGGGTGTTAGTGTTGTTTGTTGTTAGGGTGTCAGTGGTTTGTGTTGTTAGGGGGTTAGTGTTGTTTGATGTTAGGGGTTTAGGGTTGTTTGTTGTTAGGGGGTTACAGTTGTTTGTTGTTAGGGTGTTAGTGTTGTTTGTTGTTAGGGGTTTAGGGTTGTTTGTTGTTAGGGGTTTAAGGTTGTTTCTTGTTGGGGTTTAGTGGTTTTTGTTGTTAGGGTGTTAGTGTTGTTTGTTGTTAGGGTGTTAGTGGTTTGTCTTGTTAGGGGTTTAGTGTTGTTTGATGTTAGGGGTTTAGGGTTGTTTTTTGTTAGGGGGTTAGAGTTGTTTGTTGTTAGGGTGTTAGTGTTGTTTGTTGTTAGGGGTTTAGGGTTGTTTGTTGTTAGTGGGTTAGTGTTTTTGGTTTTCAGTGGTTAGGGTTGTTTGTTGTTTGGGGGTAGTGTTTGTTGTTAGGGGGTTAGAGTTGTTTGTTGTTAGGGTGTTAGTGGTTTGTGTTGTTAGGGTGTAAGTGTTGTTTGATGTTTGGGATTTAGGGTTGTTTGTTGTTAGGGGGTTAGGGTTGTTTGTTGTTAGGGTGTTAGTGGTTTGTGTTGTTAGGGGGTTAGTGTTGTTTGATGTTAGGTTTTTAGGGTTGTTTGTTGTTAGGGGGTTAGAGTTGTTTGTTGTTAGGGTGTTAGTGTTGTTTGTTGTTAGGGGTTTAGGGTTGTTTGTTGTTAGGGGTTTAAGGTTGTTTCTTGTTGGGGTTTAGTGGTTTTTGTTGTTAGGGTGTTAGTGTTGTTTGTTGTTAGGGTGTTAGTGGTTTGTGTTGTTAGGGGGTTAGTGTTGTTTGATGTTAGGGGTTTAGGGTTGTTTGTTGTTAGTGGGTTAGGGTTGTTTGTTGTTAGTGGGTTAGTGTTTTTGGTTTTCAGGGGTTAGGGTTGTTTGTTGTTTGGGGGTAGTGTTTGTTGTTAGGGGGTTAGGGTTGTTTGTTGTTAGGGTGTTAGTGGTTTGTGTTGTTAGGGTTTTAGTGTTGTTTGATGTTAGCGGTTTAGGGTTGTTTGTTGTTAGCGGGTTAGGGTTGTTTGTTGTTAGGGTGTTAGTGGTTTGTGTTGTTAGGGGGTTAGTGTTGTTTGATGTTAGGGGTTTAGGGTTGTTTGTTGTTAGGGGGTTAGATTTGTTTGTTGTTAGGGTGTTAGTGTTGTTTGTTGTTAGGGGTTTAGGGTTGTTTGTTGTTAGGGGTTTAAGGTTGTTTCTTGTTGGGGTTTAGTGGTTTTTGTTGTTAGGGTGTTAGTGTTGTTTGTTGTTAGGGTGTTGGTGGTTTGTGTTGTTAGGGGGTTAGTGTTGTTTGATGTTAGGGGTTTAGGGTTGTTTGTTGTTAGGGGGTTAGAGTTGTTTGTTGTTAGGGTGTTAGTGTTGTTTGTTGTTAGGGGTTTAGAGTTGTTTGTTGTTAGGGGGTTAGAGTTGTTTGTTGTTAGGGTGTTAGTGTTGTTTGATGTTAGGGGTTTAGGGTTGTTTGTTGTTAGTGGGATAGGGTTGTTTGTTGTTAGTGGGTTAGTGTTTTTGGTTTTCAGGGGTTAGGGTTGTTTGTTGTTTGGGGGTTAGTGTTTGTTGTTAGGGGGTTAGGATTGTTTGTTGTTAGGGTGTTAGTGTTGTTTGATGTTAGGGGTTTAGGGTTGTTTCTTGTTAGGGGTTTAAGGTTGTTTCTTGTTGGGGTTTAGTGGTTTTTGTTGTTAGGGTGTTAGTGTTGTTTGTTGTTAGGGTGTTAGTGGTTTGTGTTGTTAGGGGGTTAGTGTTGTTTGATGTTAGGGGTCTAGGGTTGTTTTTTGTTAGGGGGTTAGGGTTGTTTGTTGTTAGGGTGTTAGTGTTGTTTGTTGTTAGGGGTTTAGGGTTGTTTGTTGTTAGGGGGTTAGAGTTGTTTGTTGTTAGGGTGTTAGAGTTGTTTGATGTTAGGGGTTTAGGGTTGTTTGTTGTTAGTGGGTTAGGGTTGTTTGTTGTTAGTGGGTTAGTGTTTTTGGTTTTCAGGGGTTAGGGTTGTTTGTTGTTTGGCGGTTAGTGTTTGTTGTTAGGGGTTAGGGTTGTTTGTTGTTAGGGTGTTAGTGTTGTTTGATGTTCGGGGTTTAGGGTTGTTTGTTGTTAGGGGTTTAAGGTTGTTTCTTGTTGGGGTTTAGTGGTTTTTGTTGTTAGGGTGTTAGTGTTGTTTGCTGTTAGGGTGTTAGTGGTTTGTGTTGTTAGGGGGTTAGTGTTGTTTGATGTTAGGGGTTTAGGGTTGTTTTTTGTTAGGGGGTTAGAGTTGTTTGTTGTTAGGGTGTTAGTGTTGTTTGTTGTTAGGGGTTTAGGGTTGTTTGTTGTTAGGGGTTTAAGGTTGTTTCTTGTTGGGGTTTAGTGGTTTTTGTTGTTAGGGTGTTAGTGTTGTTTGTTGTTAGGGTGTTAGTGGTTTGTGTTGTTAGGGGGTTAGTGTTGTTTGATGTTAGGGGTTTAGGGTTGTTCGTTGTTAGGGGGTTAGAGTTGTTTGTTGTTAGGGTGTTAGTGTTGTTTGTTGTTAGGGGTTTAGGGTTGTTTGTTGTTAGGGGTTTAAGGTTGTTTCTTGTTGGGGTTTAGTGGTTTTTGTTGTTAGGGTGTTAGTGTTGTTTGTTGTTAGGGTGTTAGTGGTTTGTGTTGTTAGGGGGTTAGTGTTGTTTGATGTTAGGGGTTTAGGGTTGTTTGTTGTTAGGGGGTTAGAGTTGTTTGTTGTTAGGGTGTTAGTGTTGTTTGTTGTTAGGGGTTTAGGCTTGTTTGTTGTTAGTTGGTTAGAGTTGTTTGTTGTTAGGGTGTTAGTGTTGTTTGATGTTAGGGGTTTAGGGTTGTTTGTTGTTAGTGGGTTACGGTTGTTTGTTGTTAGTGGGTTAGTGTTTTTGGTTTTCAGGGGTTAGGGTTGTTTGTTGTTTGGGGGTTAGTGTTTGTTGTTAGGGGGTTAGGGTTGTTTGTTGTTAGGGTTTTAGTGGTTTCTTTTGTTAGGGTGTTAGTGTTGTTTGATGTTAGGGGTTTAGGGTTGTTTGTTGTTAGGGGGTTAGGGTTGTTTGTTGTTAGGGTGTTAGTGTTCTTTGTTGTTAGGGGGTTAGGGTTGTTTCTTGTTACGGGGTTAGTGTTGTTTGTTGTTACGGGGTTTGGGTAGTTTCTTGTTAGGGGTTTAGGGTTGTTTGTTGTTAGGGTTTTAGGGTTGTTTCTTGTTGGGGTTTAGTGGTTTTTGTTGTTAGGGTGTTAGTGTTGTTTGTTGTTAGGGTGTTAGTGGTTTGTGTTGTTAGGGGGTTAGGATTGTTTGTTGTTAGGGTGTTAGTGTTGTTTGATGTTAGGGGTTTCGGGTTGTTTTTTGTTAGGGGGTTAGGGTTGTTTGTTGTTAGGGTGTTAGTGTTGTTTGTTGTTAGGGGTTTAGGGTTGTTTGTTGTTAGTGGGTTAATGTTGTTTGTTGTTAGTGGGTTAGTGTTTTTGGTTTTCAGGGGTTAGGGTTGTTTGTTGTCTGGGGGTAGTGTTTGTTGTTAGGGGGTTAGGGTTGTTTGTTGTTAGGGTGTTAGTGGTTTGTATTGTTAGGGTGTTAGTGTTGTTTGATGTTAGGGGTTTAGGGTTGTTTGTTGTTGGGGGTTAGGGTTGTTTGTTGTTAGGGTGTTAGTGGTTTGTGTTGTTAGGGGGTTAGTGTTGTTTGATGTTAGGGGTTTAGGGTTGTTTGTTGTTAGGGGGTTAGAGTTGTTTGTTGTTAGGGTGTTAGTGTTGTTTGTTGTTAGGGGTTTAGGGTTGTTTGTTGTTAGGGGTTTAAGGTTGTTTCTTGTTGGGGTTTAGTGGTTTTTGTTGTTAGGGTGTTAGTGTTGTTTGTTGTTAGGGTGTTAGTGGTTTGTGTTGTTAGGGGGTTAGTGTTGTTTGATGTTAGGGGTTTAGGGTTGTTTGTTGTTAGGGGGTTAGAGTTGTTTGTTGTTAGGGTGTTAGTGTTGTTTGTTGTTAGCGGTTTAGGGTTGTTTGTTGTTAGGGGTTTAGGGTTGTTTGTTGTTAGGGGTTTAAGGTTGTTTCTTTTTGGGGTTTAGTGGTTTTTGTTGTTAGGGTGTTAGTGTTGTTTTTTGTTAGGGTGTTAGTGGTTTGTGTTGTTAGGGGGTTAGTGTTGTTTGATTTTAGGGGTTTAGGGTTGTTTGTTGTTAGGGGGTTAGAGTTGTTTGTTGTTAGGGTGTTAGTGTTGTTTGTTGTTAGGGGTTTAGGGTTGTTTGTTGTTAGGGGTTTAAGGTTGTTTCTTGTTGGGGTTTAGTGGTTTTTGTTGTTAGGGTGTTAGTGTTGTTTGTTGTTAGGGTGTGAGTATTGTTTGTTGTTAGGGTGTCAGTGGTTTGTGTTGTTAGGGGGTTAGTGTTGTTTGATGTTAGGGGTTTAGGGTTGTTTGTTGTTAGGGGGTTACAGTTGTTTGTTGTTAGGGTGTTAGTGTTGTTTGTTGTTAGGGGTTTAGGGTTGTTTGTTGTTAGGGGTTTAAGGTTGTTTCTTGTTGGGGTTTAGTGGTTTTTGTTGTTAGGGTGTTAGTGTTGTTTGTTGTTAGGGTGTTAGTGGTTTGTCTTGTTAGGGGTTTAGTGTTGTTTGATGTTAGGGGTTTAGGGTTGTTTTTTGTTAGGGGGTTAGAGTTGTTTGTTGTTAGGTTGTTAGTGTTGTTTGTTGTTAGGGGTTTAGGGTTGTTTGTTGTTAGTGGGTTAGTGTTTTTGGTTTTCAGGGGTTAGGTTTGTTTGTTGTTTGGGGGTAGTGTTTGTTGTTAGGGGGTTAGGGTTGTTTGTTGTTAGGGTGTTAGTGGTTTGTGTTGTTAGGGTGTTAGTGTTGTTTGATGTTTGGGATTTAGGGTTGTTTGTTGTTAGGGGGTTAGGGTTGTTTGTTGTTAGGGTGTTAGTGGTTTGTGTTGTTAGGGGGTTAGTGTTGTTTGATGTTAGGTTTTTAGGGTTGTTTGTTGTTAGGGGGTTAGGGTTGTTTGTTGTTAGTGGGTTAGTGTTTTTGGTTTTCAGGGGTTAGGGTTGTTTGTTGTTTGGGGGTAGTGTTTGTTGTTAGGGGGTTAGGGTTGTTTGTTGTTAGGGTGTTAGTGGTTTGTGTTGTTAGGGTTTTAGTGTTGTTTGATGTTAGCGGTTTAGGGTTGTTTGTTGTTAGCGGGTTAGGGTTGTTTGTTGTTAGGGTGTTAGTGGTTTGTGTTGTTAGGGGGTTAGTGTTGTTTGATGTTAGGGGTTTAGGGTTGTTTGTTGTTAGGGGGTTAGATTTGTTTGTTGTTAGGGTGTTAGTGTTGTTTGTTGTTAGGGGTTTAGGGTTGTTTGTTGTTAGGGGTTTAAGGTTGTTTCTTGTTGGGGTTTAGTGGTTTTTGTTGTTAGGGTGTTAGTGTTGTTTGTTGTTAGGGTGTTGGTGGTTTGTGTTGTTAGGGGGTTAGTGTTGTTTGATGTTAGGGGTTTAGGGTTGTTTGTTGTTAGGGGGTTAGAGTTGTTTGTTGTTAGGGTGTTAGTGTTGTTTGTTGTTAGGGGTTTAGGGTTGTTTGTTGTTAGGGGTTTAAGGTTGTTTCTTGTTGGGGTTTAGTGGTTTTTGTTGTTAGGGTGTTAGTGTTGTTTGTTGTTAGGGTGTTAGTGGTTTGTGTTGTTAGGGGGTTAGTGTTGTTTGATGTTAGGGGTTTAGGGTTGTTTGTTGTTAGGGGGTTAGAGTTGTTTGTTGTTAGGGTGTTAGTGTTGTTTGTTGTTAGGGGTTTAGGGTTGTTTGTTGTTAGGGGGTTAGAGTTGTTTGTTGTTAGGGTGTTAGAGTTGTTTGATGTTAGGGGTTTAGGGTTGTTTGTTGTTAGTGGGTTAGGGTTGTTTGTTGTTAGTGGGTTAGTGTTTTTGGTTTTCAGGGGTTAGGGTTGTTTGTTGTTTGGGGGTAGTGTTTGTTGTTAGGGGGTTAGGGTTGTTTGTTGTTAGGGTGTTAGTGGTTTGTGTTGTTAGGGTGTTAGTGTTGTTTGATGTTAGGGGTTTAGGGTTGTTTGTTGTTAGGGGGTTAGGGTTGTTTGTTGTTAGGGTGTTAGTGGTTTGTGTTGTTAGGGGGTTAGTGTTGTTTGATGTTAGGGGTTTAGGGTTGTTTGTTGTTAGGGGGTTAGAGTTGTTTGTTGTTAGGGTGTTAGTGTTGTTTGTTGTTAGGGGTTTAGGGTTGTTTGTTGTTAGGGGTTTAAGGTTGTTTCTTGTTGGGGTTTAGTGGTTTTTGTTGTCAGGGTGTTAGTGTTGTTTGTTGTTAGGGTGTTAGTGGTTTGTGTTGTTAGGGGGTTAGTGTTGTTTGATGTTAGGGGTTTAGGGTTGTTTGTTGTTAGGGGGTTAGAGTTGTTTGTTGTTAGGGTGTTAGTGTTGTTTGTTGTTAGGTGTTTAGGGTTGTTTGTTGTTAGGGGTTTAAGGTTGTTTCTTTTTGGGGTTTAGTGGTTTTTGTTGTTAGGGTGTTAGTGTTGTTTGTTGTTAGGGTGTTAGTGGTTTGTGTTGCTAGGGGGTTAGTGTTGTTTGATGTTAGGGGTTTAGGGTTGTTTGTTGTTAGGGGGTTAGAGTTGTTTGTTGTTAGGGTGTTAGTGTTGTTTGTTGTTAGGGGTTCAGGGTTGTTTGTTGTTAGGGGTTTAAGGTTGTTTCTTGTTGGGGTTTAGTGGTTTTTGTTGTTAGGGTGTTAGTGTTGTTTGTTGTTAGGGTGTTAGTGGTTTGTGTTGTTAGGGGGTTAGTGTTGTTTGTTGTTAGGGGTTTAGGGTTGTTTGTTGTTAGGGGGTTAGTGTTGTTTGTTGTTAGGGGTTTAGGGTTGTTTGTTGTTAGGGTGTTAGTGTTGTTTGTTGTTAGGGGTTTAGGGTTGTTTGTTGTTAGGGGTTTAAGGTTGTTTCTTGTTGGGGTTTAGTGGTTTTTGTTGTTAGGGTGTTAGTGTTGTTTGTTGTTAGGGTGTTAGTGGTTTGTGTTGTTAGGGGGTTAGTGTTGTTTGATGTTAGGGGTTTAGGGTTGTTTGTTGTTAGGGGGTTAGAGTTGTTTGTTGTTAGGGTGTTAGTGTTGTTTGTTGTTAGGGGTTTAGGGTTGTTTGTTGTTAGGGGGTTAGAGTTGTTTGATGTTAGGGGTTTAGGGTTGTTTGTTGTTAGTGGGTTAGGGTTGTTTGTTGTTAGTGGGTTAGTGTTTTTGGTTTTCAGGGGTTAGGGTTGTTTGTTGTTTGGGGGTAGTGTTTGTTGTTAGGGGGTTAGGGTTGTTTGTTGTTAGGGTGTTAGTGGTTTGTGTTGTTAGGGTGTTAGTGTTGTTTGATGTTAGGGGTTTAGGGTTGTTTGTTGTTAGGGGGTTAGGGTTGTTTGTTGTTAGGGTGTTAGTGGTTTGTGTTGTTAGGGGGTTAGTGTTGTTTGATGTTAGGGGTTTAGGGTTGTTTGTTGTTAGGGGGTTAGAGTTGTTTGTTGTTAGGGTGTTAGTGTTGTTTGTTGTTAGGGGTTTAGGGTTGTTTGTTGTTAGGGGTTTAAGGTTGTTTCTTGTTGGGGTTTAGTGGTTTTTGTTGTTAGGGTGTTAGTGTTGTTTGTTGTTAGGGTGTTAGTGGTTTGTGTTGTTAGGGGGTTAGTGTTGTTTGATGTTAGGGGTTTAGGGTTGTTTGTTGTTAGGGGGTTAGAGTTGTTTGTTGTTAGGGTGTTAGTGTTGTTTGTTGTTAGGGGTTTAGGGTTGTTTGTTGTTAGGGGTTTAAGGTTGTTTGTTTTTGGGGTTTAGTGGTTTTTGTTGTTAGGGTGTTAGTGTTGTTTGTTGTTAGGGTGTTAGTGGTTTGTGTTGCTAGGGGGTTAGTGTTGTTTGATGTTAGGGGTTTAGGGTTGTTTGTTGTTAGGGGGTTAGAGTTGTTTGTTGTTAGGGTGTTAGTGTTGTTTGTTGTTAGGGGTTTAGGGTTGTTTGTTGTTAGGGGTTTAAGGTTGTTTCTTGTTGGGGTTTAGTGGTTTTTGTTGTTAGGGTGTTAGTGTTGTTTGTTGTTAGGGTGTTAGTGGTTTGTGTTGTTAGGGGGTTAGTGTTGTTTGTTGTTAGGGGTTTAGGGTTGTTTGTTGTTAGGGGTTTAAGGTTGTTTCTTGTTGGGGTTTAGTGGTTTTTGTTGTTAGGGTGTTAGTGTTGTTTGTTGTTAGGGTGTTAGTGGTTTCTGTTGTTAAGGGGTTAGTGTTGTTTGATGTTAGGGGGTTAGGGTTGTTTCTTGTTACGGGGTTAGTGTTGTTTGCTGTTACGGGGTTAGGGTAGTTTCTTGTTAGGGGTTTAGTGTTGTTTTTTGTTAGGGGGTTAGTGTTTGTTGTTAGGGGGTTAGGGTTGTTTGTTGTTAGGGTTTTAGGGTTGTTTCTTGTTGGGGTTTAGTGGTTTTTTTTGTTAGGGTGTTAGTGTTGTTTGTTGTTAGGGTGTTAGTGGTTTGTGTTGTTGGGGGTTAGGATTGTTTGTTGTTAGGGTGTTAGTGTTGTTTGATGTTAGGGGTTTCGGGTTGTTTTTTGTTAGGGGGTTAGGGTTGTTTGTTGTTAGGGTGTTAGTGTTGTTTGTTGTTAGGGGTTTAGGGTTGTTTGTTGTTAGTGGGTTAATGTTGTTTGTTGTTAGTGGGTTAGTGTTTTTGGTTTTCAGGGGTTAGGGTTGTTTGTTGTTTGGGGGTAGTGTTTGTTGTTAGGGGGTTAGGGTTGTTTGTTGTTAGGGTGTTAGTGGTTTGTGTTGTTAGGGTGTTAGTGTTGTTTGATGTTAGGGGTTTAGGGTTGTTTGTTGTTAGGGGGTTAGGGTTGTTTGTTGTTAGGGTGTTAGTGGTTTGTGTTGTTAGGGGGTTAGTGTTGTTTGATGTTAGGGGTTTAGGGTTGTTTGTTGTTAGGGGGTTAGAGTTGTTTGTTGTTAGGGTGTTAGTGTTGTTTGTTGTTAGGGGTTTAGGGTTGTTTGTTGTTAGGGGTTTAAGGTTGTTTCTTGTTGGGGTTTAGTGGTTTTTGTTGTTAGGGTGTTAGTGTTGTTTGTTGTTAGGGTGTTAGTGGTTTGTGTTGTTAGGGGGTTAGTGTTGTTTGATGTTAGGGGTTTAGGGTTGTTTGTTGTTAGGGGGTCAGAGTTGTTTGTTGTTAGGGTGTTAGTGTTGTTTGTTGTTAGCGGTTTAGGGTTGTTTGTTGTTAGGGGTTTAGGGTTGTTTGTTGTTAGGGGTTTAAGGTTGTTTCTTTTTGGGGTTTAGTGGTTTTTGTTGTTAGGGTGTTAGTGTTGTTTGTTGTTAGGGTGTTAGTGGTTTGTGTTGTTAGGGGGTTAGTGTTGTTTGATTTTAGGGGTTTAGGGTTGTTTGTTGTTAGGGGGTTAGAGTTGTTTGTTGTTAGGGTGTTAGTGTTGTTTGTTGTTAGGGGTTTAGGGTTGTTTGTTGTTAGGGGTTTAAGGTTGTTTCTTGTTGGGGTTTAGTGGTTTTTGTTGTTAGGGTGTTAGTGTTGTTTGTTGTTAGGGTGTTAGTGGTTTGTGTTGTTAGGGGGTTAGTGTTGTTTGATGTTAGGGGTTTAGGGTTGTTTGTTGTTAGGGGGTCAGAGTTGTTTGTTGTTAGGGTGTTAGTGTTGTTTGTTGTTAGGGGTTTAGGGTTGTTTGTTGTTAGGGGTTTAAGGTTGTTTCTTGTTGGGGTTTAGTGGTTTTTGTTGTTAGGGTGTTAGTGTTGTTTGTTGTTAGGGTGTCAGTGGTTTGTGTTGTTAGGGGGTTAGTGTTGTTTGATGTTAGGGGTTTAGGGTTGTTTGTTGTTAGGGGGTTACAGTTGTTTGTTGTTAGGGTGTTAGTGTTGTTTGTTGTTAGGGGTTTAGGGTTGTTTGTTGTTAGGGGTTTAAGGTTGTTTCTTGTTGGGGTTTAGTGGTTTTTGTTGTTAGGGTGTTAGTGTTGTTTGTTGTTAGGGTGTTAGTGGTTTGTCTTGTTAGGGGTTTAGTGTTGTTTGATGTTAGGGGTTTAGGGTTGTTTTTTGTTAGGGGGTTAGAGTTGTTTGTTGTTAGGGTGTTAGTGTTGTTTGTTGTTAGGGGTTTAGGGTTGTTTGTTGTTAGTGGGTTAGTGTTTTTGGTTTTCAGGGGTTAGGGTTGTTTGTTGTTTGGGGGTAGTGTTTGTTGTTAGGGGGTTAGGGTTGTTTGTTGTTAGGGTGTTAGTGGTTTGTGTTGTTAGGGTGTTAGTGTTGTTTGATGTTTGGGATTTAGGGTTGTTTGTTGTTAGGGGTTAGGGTTGTTTGTTGTTAGGGTGTTAGTGGTTTGTGTTGTTAGGGGGTTAGTGTTGTTTGATTTTAGGGGTTTAGGGTTGTTTGTTGTTAGGGGGTTAGAGTTGTTTGTTGTTAGGGTGTTAGTGTTGTTTGTTGTTAGGGGTTTAGGGTTGTTTGTTGTTAGGGGTTTAAGGTTGTTTCTTGTTGGGGTTTAGTGGTTTTTGTTGTTAGGGTGTTAGTGTTGTTTGTTGTTAGGGTGTTAGTGTTGTTTGTTGTTAGGGTGTTAGTGGTTTGTGTTGTTAGGGGGTTAGTGTTGTTTGATGTTAGGGGTTTAGGGTTGTTTGTTGTTAGTGGGTTAGGGTTGTTTGTTGTTAGTGGGTTAGTGTTTTTGGTTTTCAGGGGTTAGGGTTGTTTGTTGTTTGGGGGTAGTGTTTGTTGTTAGGGGGTTAGGGTTGTTTGTTGTTAGGGTGTTAGTGGTTTGTGTTGTTAGGGGGTTAGTGTTGTTTGATGTTAGGGGTTTAGGGTTGTTTTTTGTTAGGGGGTTAGAGTTGTTTGTTGTTAGGGTGTTAGTGTTGTTTGTTGTTAGGGGTTTAGGGTTGTTTGTTGTTAGGGGTTTAAGGTTGTTTCTTGTTGGGTTTTAGTGGTTTTTGTTGTTAGGGTGTTAGTGTTGTTTGTTGTTAGGGTGTTAGTGGTTTGTGTTGTTAGGGGGTTAGTGTTGTTTGATGATAGGGGTTTAGGGTTGTTCGTTGTTAGGGGGTTAGAGTTGTTTGTTGTTAGGGTGTTAGTGTTGTTTGTTGTTAGGGGTTTAGGGTTGTTTGTTGTTAGGGGTTTAAGGTTGTTTCTTGTTGGGGTTTAGTGGTTTTTGTTGTTAGGGTGTTTGTGTTGTTTGTTGTTAGGGTGTTAGTGGTTTGTGTTGTTAGGGGGTTAGTGTTGTTTGATGTTAGGGGTTTAGGATTGTTTGTTGTTAGGGGGTTAGAGTTGTTTGTTGTTAGGTTGTTAGTGTTCTTTGTTGTTAGGGGGTTAGGGTTGTTTCTTGTTACGGGATTAGTGTTGTTTGTTGTTACGGGGTTTGGGTAGTTTCTTGTTAGGGGTTTAGGGTTGTTTGTTGTTAGGGTTTTAGGGTTGTTTCTTGTTGGGGTTTAGTGGTTTTTGTTGTTAGGGTGTTAGTGTTGTTTGTTGTTAGGGTGTTAGTGGTTTGTGTTGTTAGGGGGTTAGGATTGTTTGTTGTTAGGGTGTTAGTGTTGTTTGATGTTAGGGGTTTCGGGTTGTTTTTTGTTAGGGGGTTAGGGTTGTTTGTTGTTAGGGTGTTAGTGTTGTTTGTTGTTAGGGGTTTAGGGTTGTTTGTTGTTAGTGGGTTAATGTTGTTTGTTGTTAGTGGGTTAGTGTTTTTGGTTTTCAGGGGTTAGGGTTGTTTGTTGTTTGGGGGTAGTGTTTGTTGTTAGGGGGTTAGGGTTGTTTGTTGTTAGGGTGTTAGTGGTTTGTGTTGTTAGGGTGTTAGTGTTGTTTGATGTTAGGGGTTTAGGGTTGTTTGTTGTTAGGGGGTTAGGGTTGTTTGTTGTTAGGGTGTTAGTGGTTTGTGTTGTTAGGGGGTTAGTGTTGTTTGATGTTAGGGGTTTAGGGATGTTTGTTGTTAGGGGGTTAGAGTTGTTTGTTGTTAGGGTGTTAGTGTTGTTTGTTGTTAGGGGTTTAGGGTTGTTTGTTGTTAGGGGTTTAAGGTTGTTTCTTGTTGGGGTTTAGTGGTTTTTGTTGTTACGGTGTTAGTGTTGTTTGTTGTTAGTGTGTTAGTGGTTTGTGTTGTTAGGGGGTTAGTGTTGTTTGATGTTAGGGGTTTAGGGTTGTTTGTTGTTAGGGGGTTAGAGTTGTTTGTTGTTAGGGTGTTAGTGTTGTTTGTTTTTAGCGGTTTAGGGTTGTTTGTTGTTAGGGGTTTAGGGTTGTTTGTTGTTAGGGGTTTAAGGTTGTTTCATTTGGGGTTTAGTGGTTTTTGTTGTTAGGGTGTTAGTGTTGTTTGTTGTTAGGGTGTTAGTGGTTTGTGTTGTTAGGGGGTTAGTGTTGTTTGATTTTAGGGGTTTAGGGTTGTTTGTTGTTAGGGGGTTAGAGTTGTTTGTTGTTAGGGTGTTAGTGTTGTTTGTTGTTAGGGGTTTAGGGTTGTTTGTTGTTAGGAGTTTAAGGTTGTTTCTTGTTGGGGTTTAGTGGTTTTTGTTGTTAGGGTGTTAGTGTTGTTTGTTGTTAGGGTGTTAGTGGTTTGTGTTGTTAGGGGGTTAGTGTTGTTTGATGTTAGGGGTTTAGGGTTGTTTGTTGTTAGGGGGTCAGAGTTGTTTGTTGTTAGGGTGTTAGTGTTGTTTGTTGTTAGGGGTTTAGGGTTGTTTGTTGTTAGGGGTTTAAGGTTGTTTCTTGTTGGGGTTTAGTGGTTTTTGTTGTTAGGGTGTTAGTGTTGTTTGTTGTTAGGGTGTCAGTGGTTTGTGTTGTTAGGGGTTTAGTGTTGTTTGATGTTAGGGGTTTAGGGTTGTTTGTTGTTAGGGGGTTACAGTTGTTTGTTGTTAGGGTGTTAGTGTTGTTTGTTGTTAGGGGCTTAGGGTTGTTTGTTGTTAGGGGTTTAAGGTTGTTTCTTGTTGGGGTTTAGTGGTTTTTGTTGTTAGGGTGTTAGTGTTGTTTGTTGTTAGGGTGTTAGTGGTTTGTCTTGTTAGGGGTTTAGTGTTGTTTGATGTTAGGGGTTTAGGGTTGTTTTTTGTTAGGGGGTTAGAGTTGTTTGTTGTTAGGGTGTTAGTGTTGTTTGTTGTTAGGGGTTTAGGGTTGTTTGTTGTTAGTGGGTTAGTGTTTTTGGTTTTCAGGGGTTAGGGTTGTTTGTTGTTTGGGGGTAGTGTTTGTTGTTAGGGGGTTAGGGTTGTTTGTTGTTAGGGTGTTAGTGGTTTGTGTTGTTAGGGTGTTAGTGTTGTTTGATGTTTGGGATTTAGGGTTGTTTGTTGTTAGGGGGTTAGGGTTGTTTGTTGTTAGGGTGTTAGTGGTTTGTGTTGTTAGGGGGTTAGTGTTGTTTGATGTTAGGTTTTTAGGGTTGTTTGTTGTTAGGGGGTTAGAGTTGTTTGTTGTTAGGGTGTTAGTGTTGTTTGTTGTTAGGGGTTTAGGGTTGTTTGTTGTTAGGGGTTTAAGGTTGTTTCTTGTTGGGGTTTAGTGGCTTTTGTTGTTAGGGTGTTAGTGTTGTTTGTTGTTAGGGTGTTAGTGGTTTGTGTTGTTAGGGGGTTAGTGTTGTTTGATGTTAGGGGTTTAGGGTTGTTTGTTGTTAGTGGGTTAGGGTTGTTTGTTGTTAGTGGGTTAGTGTTTTTGGTTTTCAGGGGTTAGGGTTGTTTGTTGTTTGGGGGTAGTGTTTGTTGTTAGGGGGTTAGGGTTGTTTGTTGTTAGGGTGTTAGTGGTTTGTGTTGTTAGGGTGTTAGTGTTGTTTGATGTTAGCGGTTTAGGGTTGTTTGTTGTTAGCGGGTTAGGGTTGTTTGTTGTTAGGGTGTTAGTGGTTTGTGTTGTTAGGGGGTTAGTGTTGTTTGATGTTAGGGGTTTAGGGTTGTTTGTTGTTAGGGGGTTAGATTTGTTTGTTGTTAGGGTGTTAGTGTTGTTTGTTGTTAGGGGTTTAGGGTTGTTTGTTGTTAGGGGTTTAAGGTTGTTTCTTGTTGGGGTTTAGTGGTTTTTGTTGTTAGGGTGTTAGTGTTGTTTGTTGTTAGGGTGTTGGTGGTTTGTGTTGTTAGGGGGTTAGTGTTGTTTGATGTTAGGGGTTTAGGGTTGTTTGTTGTTAGTGGGTTAGAGTTGTTTGTTGTTAGGGTGTTAGTGTTGTTTGTTGTTAGGGGTTTAGAGTTGTTTGTTGTTAGGGGGTTAGAGTTGTTTGTTGTTAGGGTGTTAGTGTTGTTTGATGTTAGGGGTCTAGGGTTGTTTGTTGTTAGTGGGTTAGGGTTGTTTGTTGTTAGTGGGTTAGTGCTTTTGGTTTTCAGGGGTTAGGGTTGTTTGTTGTTTGGGGGTTAGTGTTTGTTGTTAGGGGGTTAGGATTGTTTGTTGTTAGGGTGTTAGTGTTGTTTGATGTTAGGGGTTTAGGGTTGTTTGTTGTTAGGGGTTTAAGGTTGTTTCTTGTTGGGGTTTAGTGGTTTTTGTTGTTAGGGTGTTAGTGTTGTTTGTTGTTAGGGTGTTAGTGGTTTGTGTTGTTAGGGGGTTAGTGTTGTTTGATGTTAGGGGTTTAGGGTTGTTTTTTGTTAGGGGGTTAGGGTTGTTTGTTGTTAGGGTGTTAGTGTTGTTTGTTGTTAGGGGTTTAGGGTTTTTTGTTGTTAGGGGGTTAGAGTTGTTTGTTGTTAGGGTGTTAGAGTTGTTTGATGTTAGGGGTTTAGGGTTGTTTGTTGTTAGTGGGTTAGGGTTGTTTGTTGTTAGTGGGTTAGTGTTTTTGGTTTTCAGGGGTTAGGGTTGTTTGTTGTTTGGGGGTTAGTGTTTGTTGTTAGGGGTTAGGGTTGTTTGTTGTTAGGGTGTTAGTGGTTTGTGTTGTTAGGGGGTTAGTGTTGTTTGATGTTAGGGGTTTAGGGTTGTTTTTTGTTAGGGGGTTAGAGTTGTTTGTTGTTAGTTTGTTAGTGTTGTTTGTTGTTAGGGGTTTAGGGTTGTTTGTTGTTAGGGGTTTAAGGTTGTTTCTTGTTGGGTTTTAGTGGTTTTTGTTGTTAGGGTGTTAGTGTTGTTTGTTGTTAGGGTGTTAGTGGTTTGTGTTGTTAGGGGGTTAGTGTTGTTTGATGTTAGGGGTTTAGGGTTGTTCGTTGTTAGGGGGTTAGAGTTGTTTGTTGTTAGGGTGTTAGTGTTGTTTGTTGTTAGGGGTTTAGGGTTGTTTGTTGTTAGGGGTTTAAGGTTGTTTCTTGTTGGGGTTTAGTGGTTTTTGTTGTTAGGGTGTTAGTGTTGTTTGTTGTTAGGGTGTTAGTGGTTTGTGTTGTTAGGGGGTTAGTGTTGTTTGATGTTAGGGGTTTAGGGTTGTTTGTTGTTAGGGGGTTAGAGTTGTTTGTTGTTAGGGTGTTAGTGTTGTTTGTTGTTAGGGGTTTAGGCTTGTTTGTTGTTAGGGGGTTAGAGTTGTTTGTTGTTAGGGTGTTAGTGTTGTTTGATGTTAGGGGTTTAGGGTTGTTTGTTGTTAGTGGGTTACGGTTGTTTGTTGTTAGTGGGTTAGTGTTTTTGGTTTTCAGGGGTTAGGGTTGTTTGTTGTTTGGGGGTTAGTGTTTGTTGTTAGGGGGTTAGGGTTGTTTGTTGTTAGGGGTTTAAGGTTGTTTCTTGTTGGGGTTTAGTGGTTTTTGTTGTTAGGGTGTTAGTGGTTTGTGTTGTTAGGGTGTTAGTGTTGTTTGATGTTAGGGGTTTAGGGTTGTTTGTTGTTAGGGGGTTAGGGTTGTTTGTTGTTAGGTGTTAGTGGTTTGTGTTGTTAGGGGGTTAGAGTTGTTTGTTGTTAGGGTGTTAGTGTTGTTTGATGTTAGGGGTCTAGGGTTGTTTGTTGTTAGTGGGTTAGGGTTGTTTGTTGTTAGTGGGTTAGTGCTTTTGGTTTTCAGGGGTTAGGGTTGTTTGTTGTTTGGGGGTTAGTGTTTGTTGTTAGGGGGTTAGGATTGTTTGTTGTTAGGGTGTTAGTGTTGTTTGATGTTAGGGGTTTAGGGTTGTTTGTTGTTAGGGGTTTAAGGTTGTTTCTTGTTGGGGTTTAGTGGTTTTTGTTGTTAGGGTGTTAGTGTTGTTTGTTGTTAGGGTGTTAGTGGTTTGTGTTGTTAGGGGGTTAGTGTTGTTTGATGTTAGGGGTTTAGGGTTGTTTTTTGTTAGGGGGTTAGGGTTGTTTGTTGTTAGGGTGTTAGTGTTGTTTGTTGTTAGGGGTTTAGGGTTTTTTGTTGTTAGGGGGTTAGAGTTGTTTGTTGTTAGGGTGTTAGAGTTGTTTGATGTTAGGGGTTTAGGGTTGTTTGTTGTTAGTGGGTTAGGGTTGTTTGTTGTTAGTGGGTTAGTGTTTTTGGTTTTCAGGGGTTAGGGTTGTTTGTTGTTTGGGGGTTAGTGTTTGTTGTTAGGGGTTAGGGTTGTTTGTTGTTAGGGTGTTAGTGGTTTGTGTTGTTAGGGGGTTAGTGTTGTTTGATGTTAGGGGTTTAGGGTTGTTTTTTGTTAGGGGGTTAGAGTTGTTTGTTGTTAGTTTGTTAGTGTTGTTTGTTGTTAGGGGTTTAGGGTTGTTTGTTGTTAGGGGTTTAAGGTTGTTTCTTGTTGGGTTTTAGTGGTTTTTGTTGTTAGGGTGTTAGTGTTGTTTGTTGTTAGGGTGTTAGTGGTTTGTGTTGTTAGGGGGTTAGTGTTGTTTGATGTTAGGGGTTTAGGGTTGTTCGTTGTTAGGGGGTTAGAGTTGTTTGTTGTTAGGGTGTTAGTGTTGTTTGTTGTTAGGGGTTTAGGGTTGTTTGTTGTTAGGGGTTTAAGGTTGTTTCTTGTTGGGGTTTAGTGGTTTTTGTTGTTAGGGTGTTAGTGTTGTTTGTTGTTAGGGTGTTAGTGGTTTGTGTTGTTAGGGGGTTAGTGTTGTTTGATGTTAGGGGTTTAGGGTTGTTTGTTGTTAGGGGGTTAGAGTTGTTTGTTGTTAGGGTGTTAGTGTTGTTTGTTGTTAGGGGTTTAGGCTTGTTTGTTGTTAGGGGGTTAGAGTTGTTTGTTGTTAGGGTGTTAGTGTTGTTTGATGTTAGGGGTTTAGGGTTGTTTGTTGTTAGTGGGTTACGGTTGTTTGTTGTTAGTGGGTTAGTGTTTTTGGTTTTCAGGGGTTAGGGTTGTTTGTTGTTTGGGGGTTAGTGTTTGTTGTTAGGGGGTTAGGGTTGTTTGTTGTTAGGGGTTTAAGGTTGTTTCTTGTTGGGGTTTAGTGGTTTTTGTTGTTAGGGTGTTAGTGGTTTGTGTTGTTAGGGTGTTAGTGTTGTTTGATGTTAGGGGTTTAGGGTTGTTTGTTGTTAGGGGGTTAGAGTTGTTTGTTGTTAGGGTGTTAGTGTTGTTTGTTGTTAGGGGTTTAGGGTTGTTTGTTGTTAGGGGTTTAAGGTTGTTCCTTGTTGGGGTTTAGTGGTTTTTGTTGTTAGGGTGTTAGTGTTGTTTGTTGTTAGGGTGTTAGTGGTTTGTGTTGTTAGGGGGTTAGTGTTGTTTGATGTTAGGGGTTTAGGGTTGTTTGTTGTTAGGGGGTTAGAGTTGTTTGTTGTTAGGGTGTTAGTGTTGTTTGTTGTTAGGGGTTTAGGGTTGTTTGTTGTTAGGGGTTTAAGGTTGTTTCTTTTTGGGGTTTAGTGGTTTTTGTTGTTAGGGTGTTAGTGTTGTTTGTTGTTAGGGTGTTAGTGGTTTGTGTTGCTAGGGGGTTAGTGTTGTTTGATGTTAGGGGTTTAGGGTTGTTTGTTGTTAGGGGGTTAGAGTTGTTTGTTGTTAGGGTGTTAGTGTTGTTTGTTGTTAGGGGTTTAGGGTTGTTTGTTGTTAGGGGTTTAAGGTTGTTTCTTTTTGGGGTTTAGTGGTTTTTGTTGTTAGGGTGTTAGTGTTGTTTGTTGTTAGGGTGTTAGTGGTTTGTGTTGCTAGGGGGTTAGTGTTGTTTGATGTTAGGGGTTTAGGGTTGTTTGTTGTTAGGGGGTTAGGGTTGTTTGTTGTTAGGGTGTTAGTGGTTTGTGTTGTTAGGGTGTTAGTGTTGTTTGATGTTAGGGGTTTAGGGTTGTTTGTTGTTAGGGGGTTAGGGTTGTTTGTTGTTAGGGTGTTAGTGGTTTGTGTTGTTAGGGGGTTAGTGTTGTTTGATGTTAGGGGTTTAGGGTTGTTTGTTGTTAGGGGGTTAGAGTTGTTTGTTGTTAGGGTGTTAGTGTTGTTTGTTGTTAGGGGTTTAGGGTTGTTTGTTGTTAGGGGTTTAAGGTTGTTTCTTGTTGGGGTTTAGTGGTTTTTGTTGTTAGGGTGTTAGTGTTGTTTGTTGTTAGGGTGTTAGTGGTTTGTGTTGTTAGGGGGTTAGTGTTGTTTGATGTTAGGGGTTTAGGGTTGTTTGTTGTTAGGGGGTTAGAGTTGTTTGTTGTTAGGGTGTTAGTGTTGTTTGTTGTTAGGGGTTTAGGGTTGTTTGTTGTTAGGGGTTTAAGGTTGTTTGTTTTTGGGGTTTAGTGGTTTTTGTTGTTAGGGTGTTAGTGTTGTTTGTTGTTAGGGTGTTAGTGGTTTGTGTTGCTAGGGGGTTAGTGTTGTTTGATGTTAGGGGTTTAGGGTTGTTTGTTGTTAGGGGGTTAGAGTTGTTTGTTGTTAGGGTGTTAGTGTTGTTTGTTGTTAGGGGTTTAGGGTTGTTTGTTGTTAGGGGTTTAAGGTTGTTTCTTGTTGGGGTTTAGTGGTTTTTGTTGTTAGGGTGTTAGTGTTGTTTGTTGTTAGGGTGTTAGTGGTTTGTGTTGTTAGGGGGTTAGTGTTGTTTGTTGTTAGGGGTTTAGGGTTGTTTGTTGTTAGGGGTTTAAGGTTGTTTCTTGTTGGGGTTTAGTGGTTTTTGTTGTTAGGGTGTTAGTGTTGTTTGTTGTTAGGGTGTTAGTGGTTTCTGTTGTTAAGGGGTTAGTGTTGTTTGATGTTAGGGGGTTAGGGTTGTTTCTTGTTACGGGGTTAGTGTTGTTTGCTGTTACGGGGTTAGGGTAGTTTCTTGTTAGGGGTTTAGTGTTGTTTTTTGTTAGGGGGTTAGTGTTTGTTGTTAGGGGGTTAGGGTTGTTTGTTGTTAGGGTTTTAGGGTTGTTTCTTGTTGGGGTTTAGTGGTTTTTTTTGTTAGGGTGTTAGTGTTGTTTGTTGTTAGGGTGTTAGTGGTTTGTGTTGTTGGGGGTTAGGATTGTTTGTTGTTAGGGTGTTAGTGTTGTTTGATGTTAGGGGTTTCGGGTTGTTTTTTGTTAGGGGGTTAGGGTTGTTTGTTGTTAGGGTGTTAGTGTTGTTTGTTGTTAGGGGTTTAGGGTTGTTTGTTGTTAGTGGGTTAATGTTGTTTGTTGTTAGTGGGTTAGTGTTTTTGGTTTTCAGGGGTTAGGGTTGTTTGTTGTTTGGGGGTAGTGTTTGTTGTTAGGGGGTTAGGGTTGTTTGTTGTTAGGGTGTTAGTGGTTTGTGTTGTTAGGGTGTTAGTGTTGTTTGATGTTAGGGGTTTAGGGTTGTTTGTTGTTAGGGGGTTAGGGTTGTTTGTTGTTAGGGTGTTAGTGGTTTGTGTTGTTAGGGGGTTAGTGTTGTTTGATGTTAGGGGTTTAGGGTTGTTTGTTGTTAGGGGGTTAGAGTTGTTTGTTGTTAGGGTGTTAGTGTTGTTTGTTGTTAGGGGTTTAGGGTTGTTTGTTGTTAGGGGTTTAAGGTTGTTTCTTGTTGGGGTTTAGTGGTTTTTGTTGTTAGGGTGTTAGTGTTGTTTGTTGTTAGGGTGTTAGTGGTTTGTGTTGTTAGGGGGTTAGTGTTGTTTGATGTTAGGGGTTTAGGGTTGTTTGTTGTTAGGGGGTCAGAGTTGTTTGTTGTTAGGGTGTTAGTGTTGTTTGTTGTTAGCGGTTTAGGGTTGTTTGTTGTTAGGGGTTTAGGGTTGTTTGTTGTTAGGGGTTTAAGGTTGTTTCTTTTTGGGGTTTAGTGGTTTTTGTTGTTAGGGTGTTAGTGTTGTTTGTTGTTAGGGTGTTAGTGGTTTGTGTTGTTAGGGGGTTAGTGTTGTTTGATTTTAGGGGTTTAGGGTTGTTTGTTGTTAGGGGGTTAGAGTTGTTTGTTGTTAGGGTGTTAGTGTTGTTTGTTGTTAGGGGTTTAGGGTTGTTTGTTGTTAGGGGTTTAAGGTTGTTTCTTGTTGGGGTTTAGTGGTTTTTGTTGTTAGGGTGTTAGTGTTGTTTGTTGTTAGGGTGTTAGTGGTTTGTGTTGTTAGGGGGTTAGTGTTGTTTGATGTTAGGGGTTTAGGGTTGTTTGTTGTTAGGGGGTCAGAGTTGTTTGTTGTTAGGGTGTTAGTGTTGTTTGTTGTTAGGGGTTTAGGGTTGTTTGTTGTTAGGGGTTTAAGGTTGTTTCTTGTTGGGGTTTAGTGGTTTTTGTTGTTAGGGTGTTAGTGTTGTTTGTTGTTAGGGTGTCAGTGGTTTGTGTTGTTAGGGGGTTAGTGTTGTTTGATGTTAGGGGTTTAGGGTTGTTTGTTGTTAGGGGGTTAGAGTTGTTTGTTGTTAGGGTGTTAGTGTTGTTTGTTGTTAGGGGTTTAGGGTTGTTTGTTGTTAGGGGTTTAAGGTTGTTTCTTGTTGGGGTTTAGTGGTTTTTGTTGTTAGGGTGTTAGTGTTGTTTGTTGTTAGGGTGTTAGTGGTTTGTCTTGTTAGGGGTTTAGTGTTGTTTGATGTTAGGGGTTTAGGGTTGTTTTTTGTTAGGGGGTTAGAGTTGTTTGTTGTTAGGGTGTTAGTGTTGTTTGTTGTTAGGGGTTTAGGGTTGTTTGTTGTTAGTGGGTTAGTGTTTTTGGTTTTCAGGGGTTAGGGTTGTTTGTTGTTTGGGGGTAGTGTTTGTTGTTAGGGGGTTAGGGTTGTTTGTTGTTAGGGTGTTAGTGGTTTGTGTTGTTAGGGTGTTAGTGTTGTTTGATGTTTGGGATTTAGGGTTGTTTGTTGTTAGGGGTTAGGGTTGTTTGTTGTTAGGGTGTTAGTGGTTTGTGTTGTTAGGGGGTTAGTGTTGTTTGATTTTAGGGGTTTAGGGTTGTTTGTTGTTAGGGGGTTAGAGTTGTTTGTTGTTAGGGTGTTAGTGTTGTTTGTTGTTAGGGGTTTAGGGTTGTTTGTTGTTAGGGGTTTAAGGTTGTTTCTTGTTGGGGTTTAGTGGTTTTTGTTGTTAGGGTGTTAGTGTTGTTTGTTGTTAGGGTGTTAGTGTTGTTTGTTGTTAGGGTGTTAGTGGTTTGTGTTGTTAGGGGGTTAGTGTTGTTTGATGTTAGGGGTTTAGGGTTGTTTGTTGTTAGTGGGTTAGGGTTGTTTGTTGTTAGTGGGTTAGTGTTTTTGGTTTTCAGGGGTTAGGGTTGTTTGTTGTTTGGGGGTAGTGTTTGTTGTTAGGGGGTTAGGGTTGTTTGTTGTTAGGGTGTTAGTGGTTTGTGTTGTTAGGGGGTTAGTGTTGTTTGATGTTAGGGGTTTAGGGTTGTTTTTTGTTAGGGGGTTAGAGTTGTTTGTTGTTAGGGTGTTAGTGTTGTTTGTTGTTAGGGGTTTAGGGTTGTTTGTTGTTAGGGGTTTAAGGTTGTTTCTTGTTGGGTTTTAGTGGTTTTTGTTGTTAGGGTGTTAGTGTTGTTTGTTGTTAGGGTGTTAGTGGTTTGTGTTGTTAGGGGGTTAGTGTTGTTTGATGATAGGGGTTTAGGGTTGTTCGTTGTTAGGGGGTTAGAGTTGTTTGTTGTTAGGGTGTTAGTGTTGTTTGTTGTTAGGGGTTTAGGGTTGTTTGTTGTTAGGGGTTTAAGGTTGTTTCTTGTTGGGGTTTAGTGGTTTTTGTTGTTAGGGTGTTTGTGTTGTTTGTTGTTAGGGTGTTAGTGGTTTGTGTTGTTAGGGGGTTAGTGTTGTTTGATGTTAGGGGTTTAGGATTGTTTGTTGTTAGGGGGTTAGAGTTGTTTGTTGTTAGGTTGTTAGTGTTCTTTGTTGTTAGGGGGTTAGGGTTGTTTCTTGTTACGGGATTAGTGTTGTTTGTTGTTACGGGGTTTGGGTAGTTTCTTGTTAGGGGTTTAGGGTTGTTTGTTGTTAGGGTTTTAGGGTTGTTTCTTGTTGGGGTTTAGTGGTTTTTGTTGTTAGGGTGTTAGTGTTGTTTGTTGTTAGGGTGTTAGTGGTTTGTGTTGTTAGGGGGTTAGGATTGTTTGTTGTTAGGGTGTTAGTGTTGTTTGATGTTAGGGGTTTCGGGTTGTTTTTTGTTAGGGGGTTAGGGTTGTTTGTTGTTAGGGTGTTAGTGTTGTTTGTTGTTAGGGGTTTAGGGTTGTTTGTTGTTAGTGGGTTAATGTTGTTTGTTGTTAGTGGGTTAGTGTTTTTGGTTTTCAGGGGTTAGGGTTGTTTGTTGTTTGGGGGTAGTGTTTGTTGTTAGGGGGTTAGGGTTGTTTGTTGTTAGGGTGTTAGTGGTTTGTGTTGTTAGGGTGTTAGTGTTGTTTGATGTTAGGGGTTTAGGGTTGTTTGTTGTTAGGGGGTTAGGGTTGTTTGTTGTTAGGGTGTTAGTGGTTTGTGTTGTTAGGGGGTTAGTGTTGTTTGATGTTAGGGGTTTAGGGATGTTTGTTGTTAGGGGGTTAGAGTTGTTTGTTGTTAGGGTGTTAGTGTTGTTTGTTGTTAGGGGTTTAGGGTTGTTTGTTGTTAGGGGTTTAAGGTTGTTTCTTGTTGGGGTTTAGTGGTTTTTGTTGTTACGGTGTTAGTGTTGTTTGTTGTTAGTGTGTTAGTGGTTTGTGTTGTTAGGGGGTTAGTGTTGTTTGATGTTAGGGGTTTAGGGTTGTTTGTTGTTAGGGGGTTAGAGTTGTTTGTTGTTAGGGTGTTAGTGTTGTTTGTTTTTAGCGGTTTAGGGTTGTTTGTTGTTAGGGGTTTAGGGTTGTTTGTTGTTAGGGGTTTAAGGTTGTTTCATTTGGGGTTTAGTGGTTTTTGTTGTTAGGGTGTTAGTGTTGTTTGTTGTTAGGGTGTTAGTGGTTTGTGTTGTTAGGGGGTTAGTGTTGTTTGATTTTAGGGGTTTAGGGTTGTTTGTTGTTAGGGGGTTAGAGTTGTTTGTTGTTAGGGTGTTAGTGTTGTTTGTTGTTAGGGGTTTAGGGTTGTTTGTTGTTAGGGGTTTAAGGTTGTTTCTTGTTGGGGTTTAGTGGATTTTGTTGTTAGGGTGTTAGTGTTGTTTGTTGTTAGGGTGTTAGTGGTTTGTGTTGTTAGGTGGTTAGTGTTGTTTGATGTTAGGGGTTTAGGGTTGTTTGTTGTTAGGGGGTCAGAGTTGTTTGTTGTTAGGGTGTTAGTGTTGTTTGTTGTTAGGGGTTTAGGGTTGTTTGTTGTTAGGGGTTTAAGGTTGTTTCTTGTTGGGGTTTAGTGGTTTTTGTTGTTAGGGTGTTAGTGTTGTTTGTTGTTAGGGTGTCAGTGGTTTGTGTTGTTAGGGGTTTAGTGTTGTTTGATGTTAGGGGTTTAGGGTTGTTTGTTGTTAGGGGGTTACAGTTGTTTGTTGTTAGGGTGTTAGTGTTGTTTGTTGTTAGGGGCTTAGGGTTGTTTGTTGTTAGGGGTTTAAGGTTGTTTCTTGTTGGGGTTTAGTGGTTTTTGTTGTTAGGGTGTTAGTGTTGTTTGTTGTTAGGGTGTTAGTGGTTTGTCTTGTTAGGGGTTTAGTGTTGTTTGATGTTAGGGGTTTAGGGTTGTTTTTTGTTAGGGGGTTAGAGTTGTTTGTTGTTAGGGTGTTAGTGTTGTTTGTTGTTAGGGGTTTAGGGTTGTTTGTTGTTAGTGGGTTAGTGTTTTTGGTTTTCAGGGGTTAGGGTTGTTTGTTGTTTGGGGGTAGTGTTTGTTGTTAGGGGGTTAGGGTTGTTTGTTGTTAGGGTGTTAGTGGTTTGTGTTGTTAGGGTGTTAGTGTTGTTTGATGTTTGGGATTTAGGGTTGTTTGTTGTTAGGGGGTTAGGGTTGTTTGTTGTTAGGGTGTTAGTGGTTTGTGTTGTTAGGGGGTTAGTGTTGTTTGATGTTAGGTTTTTAGGGTTGTTTGTTGTTAGGGGGTTAGAGTTGTTTGTTGTTAGGGTGTTAGTGTTGTTTGTTGTTAGGGGTTTAGGGTTGTTTGTTGTTAGGGGTTTAAGGTTGTTTCTTGTTGGGGTTTAGTGGCTTTTGTTGTTAGGGTGTTAGTGTTGTTTGTTGTTAGGGTGTTAGTGGTTTGTGTTGTTAGGCGGTTAGTGTTGTTTGATGTTAGGGGTTTAGGGTTGTTTGTTGTTAGTGGGTTAGGGTTGTTTGTTGTTAGTGGGTTAGTGTTTTTGGTTTTCAGGGGTTAGGGTTGTTTGTTGTTTGGGGGTAGTGTTTGTTGTTAGGGGGTTAGGGTTGTTTGTTGTTAGGGTGTTAGTGGTTTGTGTTGTTAGGGTGTTAGTGTTGTTTGATGTTAGCGGTTTAGGGTTGTTTGTTGTTAGCGGGTTAGGGTTGTTTGTTGTTAGGGTGTTAGTGGTTTGTGTTGTTAGGGGGTTAGTGTTGTTTGATGTTAGGGGTTTAGGGTTGTTTGTTGTTAGGGGGTTAGATTTGTTTGTTGTTAGGGTGTTAGTGTTGTTTGTTGTTAGGGGTTTAGGGTTGTTTGTTGTTAGGGGTTTAAGGTTGTTTCTTGTTGGGGTTTAGTGGTTTTTGTTGTTAGGGTGTTAGTGTTGTTTGTTGTTAGGGTGTTGGTGGTTTGTGTTGTTAGGGGGTTAGTGTTGTTTGATGTTAGGGGTTTAGGGTTGTTTGTTGTTAGTGGGTTAGAGTTGTTTGTTGTTAGGGTGTTAGTGTTGTTTGTTGTTAGGGGTTTAGAGTTGTTTGTTGTTAGGGGGTTAGAGTTGTTTGTTGTTAGGGTGTTAGTGTTGTTTGATGTTAGGGGTCTAGGGTTGTTTGTTGTTAGTGGGTTAGGGTTGTTTGTTGTTAGTGGGTTAGTGCTTTTGGTTTTCAGGGGTTAGGGTTGTTTGTTGTTTGGGGGTTAGTGTTTGTTGTTAGGGGGTTAGGATTGTTTGTTGTTAGGGTGTTAGTGTTGTTTGATGTTAGGGGTTTAGGGTTGTTTGTTGTTAGGGGTTTAAGGTTGTTTCTTGTTGGGGTTTAGTGGTTTTTGTTGTTAGGGTGTTAGTGTTGTTTGTTGTTAGGGTGTTAGTGTTTTGTGTTGTTAGGGGGTTAGTGTTGTTTGATGTTAGGGGTTTAGGGTTGTTTTTTGTTAGGGGGTTAGGGTTGTTTGTTGTTAGGGTGTTAGTGTTGTTTGTTGTTAGGGGTTTAGGGTTTTTTGTTGTTAGGGGGTTAGAGTTGTTTGTTGTTAGGGTGTTAGAGTTGTTTGATGTTAGGGGTTTAGGGTTGTTTGTTGTTAGTGGGTTAGGGTTGTTTGTTGTTAGTGGGTTAGTGTTTTTGGTTTTCAGGGGTTAGGGTTGTTTGTTGTTTGGGGGTTAGTGTTTGTTGTTAGGGGTTAGGGTTGTTTGTTGTTAGGGTGTTAGTGGTTTGTGTTGTTAGGGGGTTAGTGTTGTTTGATGTTAGGGGTTTAGGGTTGTTTTTTGTTAGGGGGTTAGAGTTGTTTGTTGTTAGTTTGTTAGTGTTGTTTGTTGTTAGGGGTTTAGGGTTGTTTGTTGTTAGGGGTTTAAGGTTGTTTCTTGTTGGGTTTTAGTGGTTTTTGTTGTTAGGGTGTTAGTGTTGTTTGTTGTTAGGGTGTTAGTGGTTTGTGTTGTTAGGGGGTTAGTGTTGTTTGATGTTAGGGGTTTAGGGTTGTTCGTTGTTAGGGGGTTAGAGTTGTTTGTTGTTAGGGTGTTAGTGTTGTTTGTTGTTAGGGGTTTAGGGTTGTTTGTTGTTAGGGGTTTAAGGTTGTTTCTTGTTGGGGTTTAGTGGTTTTTGTTGTTAGGGTGTTAGTGTTGTTTGTTGTTAGGGTGTTAGTGGTTTGTGTTGTTAGGGGGTTAGTGTTGTTTGATGTTAGGGGTTTAGGGTTGTTTGTTGTTAGGGGGTTAGAGTTGTTTGTTGTTAGGGTGTTAGTGTTGTTTGTTGTTAGGGGTTTAGGCTTGTTTGTTGTTAGGGGGTTAGAGTTGTTTGTTGTTAGGGTGTTAGTGTTGTTTGATGTTAGGGGTTTAGGGTTGTTTGTTGTTAGTGGGTTACGGTTGTTTGTTGTTAGTGGGTTAGTGTTTTTGGTTTTCAGGGGTTAGGGTTGTTTGTTGTTTGGGGGTTAGTGTTTGTTGTTAGGGGGTTAGGGTTGTTTGTTGTTAGGGGTTTAAGGTTGTTTCTTGTTGGGGTTTAGTGGTTTTTGTTGTTAGGGTGTTAGTGGTTTGTGTTGTTAGGGTGTTAGTGTTGTTTGATGTTAGGGGTTTAGGGTTGTTTGTTGTTAGGGGGTTAGGGTTGTTTGTTGTTAGGTGTTAGTGGTTTGTGTTGTTAGGGGGTTAGTGTTGTTTGATGTTAGGGGTTTAGGGTTGTTTGTTGTTAGGGGGTTAGAGTTGTTTGTTGTTAGGGTGTTAGTGTTGTTTGTTGTTAGGGGTTTAGGGTTGTTTGTTGTTAGGGGTTTAAGGTTGTTCCTTGTTGGGGTTTAGTGGTTTTTGTTGTTAGGGTGTTAGTGTTGTTTGTTGTTAGGGTGTTAGTGGTTTGTGTTGTTAGGGGGTTAGTGTTGTTTGATGTTAGGGGTTTAGGGTTGTTTGTTGTTAGGGGGTTAGAGTTGTTTGTTGTTAGGGTGTTAGTGTTGTTTGTTGTTAGGGGTTTAGGGTTGTTTGTTGTTAGGGGTTTAAGGTTGTTTCTTTTTGGGGTTTAGTGGTTTTTGTTGTTAGGGTGTTAGTGTTGTTTGTTGTTAGGGTGTTAGTGGTTTGTGTTGCTAGGGGGTTAGTGTTGTTTGATGTTAGGGGTTTAGGGTTGTTTGTTGTTAGGGGGTTAGAGTTGTTTGTTGTTAGGGTGTTAGTGTTGTTTGTTGTTAGGGGTTTAGGGTTGTTTGTTGTTAGGGGTTTAAGGTTGTTTCTTGTTGGGGTTTAGTGGTTTTTGTTGTTAGGGTGTTAGTGTTGTTTGTTGTTAGGGTGTTGGTGGTTTGTGTTGTTAGGGGGTTAGTGTTGTTTGATGTTAGGGGTTTAGGGTTGTTTGTTGTTAGGGGGTTAGAGTTGTTTGTTGTTAGGGTGTTAGTGTTGTTTGTTGTTAGGGGTTTAGGGTTGTTTGTTGTTAGGGGTTTAAGGTTGTTTCTTGTTGGGGTTTAGTGGTTTTTGTTGTTAGGGTGTTAGTGTTGTTTGTTGTTAGGGTGTTAGTGGTTTGTGTTGTTAGGGGGTTAGTGTTGTTTGATGTTAGGGGTTTAGGGTTGTTTGTTGTTAGGGGGTTAGAGTTGTTTGTTGTTAGGGTGTTAGTGTTGTTTGTTGTTAGGGGTTTAGGGTTGTTTGTTGTTAGGGGGTTAGAGTTGTTTGTTGTTAGGGTGTTAGAGTTGTTTGATGTTAGGGGTTTAGGGTTGTTTGTTGTTAGTGGGTTAGGGTTGTTTGTTGTTAGTGGGTTAGTGTTTTTGGTTTTCAGGGGTTAGGGTTGTTTGTTGTTTGGGGGTTAGTGTTTGTTGTTAGGGGTTAGGGTTGTTTGTTGTTAGGGTGTTAGTGTTGTTTGATGTTCGGGGTTTAGGGTTGTTTGTTGTTAGGGGTTTAAGGTTGTTTCTTGTTGGGGTTTAGTGGTTTTTGTTGTTAGGGTGTTAGTGTTGTTTGTTGTTAGGGTGTTAGTGGTTTGTGTTGTTAGGGGGTTAGTGTTGTTTGATGTTAGGGGTTTAGGGTTGTTTTTTGTTAGGGGGTTAGAGTTGTTTGTTGTTAGGGTGTTAGTGTTGTTTGTTGTTAGGGGTTTAGGGTTGTTTGTTGTTAGGGGTTTAAGGTTGTTTCTTGTTGGGTTTTAGTGGTTTTTGTTGTTAGGGTGTTAGTGTTGTTTGTTGTTAGGGTGTTAGTGGTTTGTGTTGTTAGGGGGTTAGTGTTGTTTGATGTTAGGGGTTTAGGGTTGTTCGTTGTTAGGGGGTTAGAGTTGTTTGTTGTTAGGGTGTTAGTGTTGTTTGTTGTTAGGGGTTTAGGGTTGTTTGTTGTTAGGGGTTTAAGGTTGTTTCTTGTTGGGGTTTAGTGGTTTTTGTTGTTAGGGTGTTAGTGTTGTTTGTTGTTAGGGTGTTAGTGGTTTGTGTTGTTAGGGGGTTAGTGTTGTTTGATGTTAGGGGTTTAGGGTTGTTTGTTGTTAGGGGGTTAGAGTTGTTTGTTGTTAGGGTGTTAGTGTTGTTTGTTGTTAGGGGTTTAGGCTTGTTTGTTGTTAGGGGGTTAGAGTTGTTTGTTGTTAGGGTGTTAGTGTTGTTTGATGTTAGGGGTTTAGGGTTGTTTGTTGTTAGTGGGTTACGGTTGTTTGTTGTTAGTGGGTTAGTGTTTTTGGTTTTCAGGGGTTAGGGTTGTTTGTTGTTTGGGGGTTAGTGTTTGTTGTTAGGGGGTTAGGGTTGTTTGTTGTTAGGGTTTTAGTGGTTTGTTTTGATAGGGTGTTAGTGTTGTTTGATGTTAGGGGTTTAGGGTTGTTTGTTGTTAGGGGGTTAGGGTTGTTTGTTGTTAGGTTGTTAGTGTTCTTTGTTGTTACGGGGTTAGGGTTGTTTCTTGTTACGGGATTAGTGTTGTTTGTTGTTACGGGGTTTGGGTAGTTTCTTGTTAGGGGTTTAGGGTTGTTTGTTGTTAGGGTTTTAGGGTTGTTTCTTGTTGGGGTTTAGTGGTTTTTGTTGTTAGGGTGTTAGTGTTGTTTGTTGTTAGGGTGTTAGTGGTTTGTGTTGTTAGGGGGTTAGGATTGTTTGTTGTTAGGGTGTTAGTGTTGTTTGATGTTAGGGGTTTCGGGTTGTTTTTTGTTAGGGGGTTAGGGTTGTTTGTTGTTAGGGTGTTAGTGTTGTTTGTTGTTAGGGGTTTAGGGTTGTTTGTTGTTAGTGGGTTAATGTTGTTTGTTGTTAGTGGGTTAGTGTTTTTGGTTTTCAGGGGTTAGTGTTGTTTGTTGTTTGGGGGTAGTGTTTGTTGTTAGGGGGTTAGGGTTGTTTGTTGTTAGGGTGTTAGTGGTTTGTGTTGTTAGGGTGTTAGTGTTGTTTGATGTTAGGGGTTTAGGGTTGTTTGTTGTTAGGGGGTTAGGGTGGTTTGTTGTTAGGGTGTTAGTGGTTTGTGTTGTTAGGGGGTTAGTGTTGTTTGATGTTAGGGGTTTAGGGATGTTTGTTGTTAGGGGGTTAGAGTTGTTTGTTGTTAGGGTGTTAGTGTTGTTTGTTGTTAGGGGTTTAGGGTTGTTTGTTGTTAGGGGTTTAAGGTTGTTTCTTGTTGGGGTTTAGTGGTTTTTGTTGTTAGGGTGTTAGTGTTGTTTGTTGTTAGGGTGTTAGTGGTTTGTGTTGTTAGGGGGTTAGTGTTGTTTGATGTTAGGGGTTTAGGGTTGTTTGTTGTTAGGGGGTTAGAGTTGTTTGTTGTTAGGGTGTTAGTGTTGTTTGTTGTTAGGGGTTTAGGGTTGTTTGTTGTTAGGGGTTTAAGGTTGTTTCTTGTTGGGTTTTAGTGGTTTTTGTTGTTAGGGTGTTAGTGTTGTTTGTTGTTAGGGTGTTAGTGGTTTGTGTTGTTAGGGGGTTAGTGTTGTTTGATGTTAGGGGTTTAGGGTTGTTCGTTGTTAGGGGGTTAGAGTTGTTTGTTGTTAGGGTGTTAGTGTTGTTTGTTGTTAGGGGTTTAGGGTTGTTTGTTGTTAGGGGTTTAAGGTTGTTTCTTGTTGGGGTTTAGTGGTTTTTGTTGTTAGGGTGTTAGTGTTGTTTGTTGTTAGGGTGTTAGTGGTTTGTGTTGTTAGGGGGTTAGTGTTGTTTGATGTTAGGGGTTTAGGGTTGTTTGTTGTTAGGGGGTTAGAGTTGTTTGTTGTTAGGGTGTTAGTGTTGTTTGTTGTTAGGGGTTTAGAGTTGTTTGTTGTTAGGGGGTTAGAGTTGTTTGTTGTTAGGGTGTTAGTGTTGTTTGATGTTAGGGGTTTAGGGTTGTTTGTTGTTAGTGGGTTAGGGTTGTTTGTTGTTAGTGGGTTAGTGTTTTTGGTTTTCAGGGGTTAGGGTTGTTTGTTGTTTGGGGGTTAGTGTTTGTTGTTAGGGGGTTAGGATTGTTTGTTGTTAGGGTGTTAGTGTTGTTTGATGTTAGGGGTTTAGGGTTGTTTGTTGTTAGGGGTTTAATGTTGTTTCTTGTTGGGGTTTAGTGGTTTTTGTTGTTAGGGTGTTAGTGTTGTTTGCTGTTAGGGTGTTAGTGGTTTGTGTTGTTTGGGGGTTATTGTTGTTTGATGTTAGGTGTTTAGGGTTGTTTTTTGTTAGGGGGTTAGGGTTGTTTGTTGTTAGGGTGTTAGTGTTGTTTGTTGTTAGGGGTTTAGGGTTGTTTGTTGTTAGGGGGTTAGAGTTGTTTGTTGTTAGGGTGTTAGAGTTGTTTGATGTTAGGGGTTTAGGGTTGTTTGTTGTTAGTGGGTTAGGGTTGTTTGTTGTTAGTGGGTTAGTGTTTTTGGTTTTCAGGGGTTAGGGTTGTTTGTTGTTTGGGGGTTAGTGTTTGTTGTTAGGGGTTAGGGTTGTTTGTTGTTAGGGTGTTAGTGGTTTGTGTTGTTAGGGGGTTAGTGTTGTTTGATGTTAGGGGTTTAGGGTTGTTTGTTGTTAGGGGGTTAGAGTTGTTTGTTGTTAGGGTGTTAGTGTTGTTTGTTGTTAGGGGTTTAGGGTTGTTTGTTGTTAGGGGTTTAAGGTTGTTTCTTGTTGGGGTTTTGTGGTTTTTGTTGTTAGGGTGTTAGTGTTGTTTGTTGTTAGGGTGTTAGTGGTTTGTGTTGTTAGGGGGTTAGTGTTGTTTGATGTTAGGGGTTTAGGGTTGTTTGTTGTTAGGGGGTTAGAGTTGTTTGTTGTTAGGGTGTTAGTGTTGTTTGTTGTTAGCGGTTTAGGGTTGTTTGTTGTTAGGGGTTTAGGGTTGTTTGTTGTTAGGGGTTTAAGGTTGTTTCTTTTTGGGGTTTAGTGGTTTTTGTTGTTAGGGTGTTAGTGTTGTTTGTTGTTAGGGTGTTAGTGGTTTGTGTTGTTAGGGGGTTAGTGTTGTTTGATTTTAGGCGTTTAGGGTTGTTTGTTCTTAGGGGGTTAGAGTTGTTTGTTGTTAGGGTGTTAGTGTTGTTTGTTGTTAGGGGTTTAGGGTTGTTTGTTGTTAGGGGTTTAAGGTTGTTTCTTGTTGGGGTTTAGTGGTTTTTGTTGTTAGGGTGTTAGTGTTGTTTGTTGTTAGGGTGTTAGTGGTTTGTGTTGTTAGGGGGTTAGTGTTGTTTGATGTTAGGGGTTTAGGGTTGTTTGTTGTTAGGGGGTCAGAGTTGTTTGTTGTTAGGGTGTTAGTGTTGTTTGTTGTTAGGGGTTTAGGGTTGTTTGTTGTTAGGGGTTTAAGGTTGTTTCTTGTTGGGGTTTAGTGGTTTTTGTTGTTAGGGTGTTAGTGTTGTTTGTTGTTAGGGTGTCAGTGGTTTGTGTTGTTAGGGGGTTCGTGTTGTTTGATGTTAGGGGTTTAGGGTTGTTTGTTGTTAGGGGGTTACAGTTGTTTGTTGTTAGGGTGTTAGTGTTGTTTGTTGTTAGGGGTTTAGGGTTGTTTGTTGTTAGGGGTTTAAGGTTGTTTCTTGTTGGGGTTTAGTGGTTTTTGTTGTTAGGGTGTTAGTGGTTTGTCTTGTTAGGGGTTTAGTGTTGTTTGATGTTAGGGGTTTAGGGTTGTTTTTTGTTAGGGGGTTAGAGTTGTTTGTTGTTAGGGTGTTAGTGTTGTTTGTTGTTAGGGGTTTAGGGTTGTTTGTTGTTAGTGGGTTAGTGTTTTTGGTTTTCAGGGGTTAGGGTTGTTTGTTGTTTGGGGGTAGTGTTTGTTGTTAGGGGGTTAGGGTTGTTTGTTGTTAGGGTGTTAGTGGTTTGTGTTGTTAGGGTGTTAGTGTTGTTTGATGTTTGGGATTTAGGGTTGTTTGTTGTTAGGGGGTTAGGGTTGTTTGTTGTTAGGGTGTTAGTGGTTTGTGTTGTTAGGGGGTTGGTGTTGTTTGATGTTAGGTTTTTAGGGTTGTTTGTTGTTAGGGGGTTAGAGTTGTTTGTTGTTAGGGTGTTAGTGTTGTTTGTTGTTAGGGGTTTAGGGTTGTTTGTTGTTAGGGGTTTAAGGTTGTTTCTTGTTGGGGTTTAGTGGTTTTTGTTGTTAGGGTGTTAGTGTTGTTTGTTGTTAGGGTGTTAGTGGTTTGTGTTGTTAGGGGGTTAGTGTTGTTTGATGTTAGGGGTTTAGGGTTGTTTGTTGTTAGTGGGTTAGGGTTGTTTGTTGTTAGTGGGTTAGTGTTTTTGGTTTTCAGGGGTTAGGGTTGTTTGTTGTTTGGGGGTAGTGTTTGTTGTTAGGGGGTTAGGGTTGTTTGTTGTTAGGGTGTTAGTGGTTTGTGTTGTTAGGGTGTTAGTGTTGTTTGATGTTAGCGGTTTAGGGTTGTTTGTTGTTAGCGGGTTAGGGGTGTTTGTTGTTAGGGTGTTAGTGGTTTGTGTTGTTAGGGGGTTAGTGTTGTTTGATGTTAGGGGTTTAGGGTTGTTTGTTGTTAGGGGGTTAGATTTGTTTGTTGTTAGGGTGTTAGTGTTGTTTGTTGTTAGGGGTTTAGGGTTGTTTGTTGTTAGGGGTTTAAGGTTGTTTCTTGTTGGGGTTTAGTGGTTTTTTTTGTTAGGGTGTTAGTGTTGTTTGTTGTTAGGGTGTTGGTGGTTTGTGTTGTTAGGGGGTTAGAGTTGTTTGTTGTTAGGGTGTTAGTGTTGTTTGTTGTTAGGGGTTTAGAGTTGTTTGTTGTTAGGGGGTTAGAGTTGTTTGTTGTTAGGGTGTTAGTGTTGTTTGATGTTAGGGGTTTAGGGTTGTTTGTTGTTAGTGGGTTAGGGTTGTTTGTTGTTAGTGGGTTAGTGTTTTTGGTTTTCAGGGGTTAGGGTTGTTTGTTGTTTGGGGGTTAGTGTTTGTTGTTAGGGGGTTAGGATTGTTTGTTGTTAGGGTGTTAGTGTTGTTTGATGTTAGGGGTTTAGGGTTGTTTGTTGTTAGGGGTTTAAGGTTGTTTCTTGTTGGGGTTTAGTGGTTTTTGTTGTTAGGGTGTTAGTGTTGTTTGTTGTTAGGGTGTTAGTGGTTTGTGTTGTTAGGGTGTTAGTGTTGTTTGATGTTAGGGGTCTAGGGTTGTTTTTTGTTAGGGGGTTAGGGTTGTTTGTTGTTAGGGTGTTAGTGTTGTTTGTTGTTAGGGGTTTAGGGTTGTTTGTTGTTAGGGGGTTAGAGTTGTTTGTTGTTAGGGTGTTAGAGTTGTTTGATGTTAGGGGTTTAGGGTTGTTTGTTGTTAGTGGGTTAGGGTTGTTTGTTGTTAGTGGGTTAGTGTTTTTGGTTTTCAGGGGTTAGGGTTGTTTGTTGTTTGGGGGTTAGTGTTTGTTGTTAGGGGTTAGGGTTGTTTGTTGTTAGGGTGTTAGTGTTGTTTGATGTTCGGGGTTTAGGGTTGTTTGTTGTTAGGGGTTTAAGGTTGTTTCTTGTTGGGGTTTAGTGGTTTTTGTTGTTAGGGTGTTAGTGTTGTTTGTTGTTAGGGTGTTAGTGGTTTGTGTTGTTAGGGGGTTAGTGTTGTTTGATGTTAGGGGTTTAGGGTTGTTTTTTGTTAGGGGGTTAGAGTTGTTTGTTGTTAGGGTGTTAGTGTTGTTTGTTGTTAGGGGTTTAGGGTTGTTTGTTGTTAGGGGTTTAAGGTTGTTTCTTGTTGGGTTTTAGTGGTTTTTGTTGTTAGGGTGTTAGTGTTGTTTGTTGTTAGGGTGTTAGTGGTTTGTGTTGTTAGGGGGTTAGTGTTGTTTGATGTTAGGGGTTTAGGGTTGTTTGTTGTTAGGGGGTTAGAGTTGTTTGTTGTTAGGGTGTTAGTGTTGTTTGTTGTTAGGGGTTTAGGCTTGTTTGTTGTTAGGGGGTTAGAGTTGTTTGTTGTTAGGGTGTTAGTGTTGTTTGATGTTAGGGGTTTAGGGTTGTTTGTTGTTAGTGGGTTACGGTTGTTTGTTGTTAGTGGGTTAGTGTTTTTGGTTTTCAGGGGTTAGGGTTGTTTGTTGTTTGGGGGTTAGTGTTTGTTGTTAGGGGGTTAGGGTTGTTTGTTGTTAGGGTTTTAGTGGTTTGTTTTGTTAGGGTGTTAGTGTTGTTTGATGTTAGGGGTTTAGGGTTGTTTGTTGTTAGGGGGTTAGGGTTGTTTGTTGTTAGGGTGTTAGTGTTCTTTGTTGTTAGGGGGTTAGGGTTGTTTCTTGTTACGGGGTTAGTGTTGTTTGTTGTTACGGGGTTTGGGTAGTTTCTTGTTAGGGGTTTAGGGTTGTTTGTTGTTAGGGTTTTAGGGTTGTTTCTTGTTGGGGTTTAGTGGTTTTTGTTGTTAGGGTGTTAGTGTTGTTTGTTGTTAGGGTGTTAGTGGTTTGTGTTGTTAGGGGGTTAGGATTGTTTGTTGTTAGGGTGTTAGTGTTGTTTGATGTTAGGGGTTTCGGGTTGTTTTTTGTTAGGGGGTTAGGGTTGTTTGTTGTTAGGGTGTTAGTGTTGTTTGTTGTTAGGGGTTTAGGGTTGTTTGTTGTTAGTGGGTTAATGTTGTTTGTTGTTAGTGGGTTAGTGTTTTTGGTTTTCAGGGGTTAGGGTTGTTTGTTGTTTGGGGGTAGTGTTTGTTGTTAGGGGGTTAGGGTTGTTTGTTGTTAGGGTGTTAGTGGTTTGTGTTGTTAGGGGGTTAGTGTTGTTTGATGTTAGAGGTTTAGGGTTGTTTGTTGTTAGGGTGTTAGTGTTGTTTGTTGTTAGGGGTTTAGGGTTGTTTGTTGTTAGGGGTTTAAGGTTGTTTCTTGTTGGGGTTTAGTGGTTTTTGTTGTTAGGGTGTTAGTGTTGTTTGTTGTTAGGGTGTTAGTGGTTTGTGTTGTTAGGGGGTTAGTGTTGTTTGATGTTAGGGGTTTAGGGTTGTTTGTTGTTAGTGGGTTAGGGTTGTTTGTTGTTAGTCGGTTAGTGTTTTTGGTTTTCAGGGGTTAGGGTTGTTTGTTGTTTGGGGGTAGTGTTTGCTGTTAGGGGGTTAGGGTTGTTTGTTGTTAGGGTGTTAGTGGTTTGTGTTGTTAGGGTGTTAGTGTTGTTTGATGTTAGGGGTTTAGGGTTGTTTGTTGTTAGGGGGTTAGAGTTGTTTGTTGTTAGGGTGTTAGTGTTGTTTGTTGTTAGGGGTTTAGGGTTGCTTGTTGTTAGGGGTTTAAGGTTGTTTCTTGTTGGGGTTTAGTGGTTTTTGTTGTTAGGGTGTTAGTGTTGTTTGTTGTTAGGGTGTTAGTGGTTTGTGTTGTTAGGGGTTTAGTGTTGTTTGATGTTAGGGGTTTAGGGTTGTTTGTTGTTAGGGGGTTAGAGTTGTTTGTTGTTAGGGTGTTAGTGTTGTTTGTTGTTAGGGGTTTAGGGTTGTTTGTTGTTAGGGGTTTAAGGTTGTTTCTTGTTGGGGTTTAGTGGTTTTTGTTGTTAGGGTGTTAGTGTTGTTTGTTGTTAGGGTGTTAGTGGTTTGTGTTGTTAAGGGGTTAGTGTTGTTTGATGTTAGGGGGTTAGGGTTGTTTCTTGTTACGGGGTTAGTGTTGTTTGCTATTACGGGGTTAGGGTAGTTTCTTGTTAGGGGTTTAGTGTTGTTTTTTGTTAGGGGGTTAGTGTTTGTTGTTAGGGGGTTAGGGTTGTTTGTTGTTAGGGTTTTAGGGTTGTTTCTTTTTGGGGTTTAGTGGTTTTTGTTGTTAGGGTGCTAGTGTTGTTTGTTGTTAGGGTGTTAGTGGTTTGTGTTGTTAGGGGGTTAGTGTTGTTTGATTTTAGGGGTTTAGGGTTGTTTGTTGTTAGGTTGTTAGAGTTGTTTGTTGTTAGGGTGTTAGTGTTGTTTGTTGTTAGGGGTTTAGGGTTGTTTGTTGTTAGGGGTTTAAGGTTGTTTCTTGTTGGGGTTTAGTGGTTTTTGTTGTTAGGGTGTTAGTGTTGTTTGTTGTTCGGGTGTTAGTGGTTTGTGTTGTTAGGGCGTTAGTGTTGTTTGATGTTAGGGGTTTAGGGTTGTTTGTTGTTAGGGGGTCAGAGTTGTTTGTTGTTAGGGTGTTAGTGTTGTTTGTTGTTAGGGGTTTAGGGTTGTTTGTTGTTAGGGGTTTAAGGTTGTTTCTTGTTGGGGTTTAGTGGTTTTTGTTGTTAGGGTGTTAGTGTTGTTTGTTGTTAGGGTGTCAGTGGTTTGTGTTGTTAGGGGGTTAGTGTTGTTTGATGTTAGGGGTTTAGGGTTGTTTGTTGTTAGGGGGTTACAGTTGTTTGTTGTTAGGGTGTTAGTGTTGTTTGTTGTTAGGGGTTTAGGGTTGTTTGTTGTTAGGGGTTTAAGGTTGTTTCTTGTTGGGGTTTAGTGGTTTTTGTTGTTAGGGTGTTAGTGTTGTTTGTTGTTAGGGTGTTAGTGCTTTGTCTTGTTAGGGGTTTAGTGTTGTTTGATGTTAGGGGTTTAGGGTTGTTTTTTGTTAGGGGGTTAGAGTTGTTTGTTGTTAGGGTGTTAGTGTTGTTTGTTGTTAGGGGTTTAGGGTTGTTTGTTGTTAGTGGGTTAGTGTTTTTGGTTTTCAGGGGTTTAGGGTTGTTTGTTGTTAGGGGTTTAAGGTTGTTTCTTGTTGGGGTTTAGTGGTTTTTGTTGTTAGGGTGTTAGTGTTGTTTGTTGTTAGGGTGTTGGTGGTTTGTGTTGTTAGGGGGTTAGAGTTGTTTGTTGTTAGGGTGTTAGTGTTGTTTGTTGTTAGGGGTTTAGAGTTGTTTGTTGTTAGGGGGTTAGAGTTGTTTGTTGTTAGGGTGTTAGTGTTGTTTGATGTTAGGGGTTTAGGGTTGTTTGTTGTTAGTGGGTTAGGGTTGTTTGTTGTTAGTGGGTTAGTGTTTTTGGTTTTCAGGGGTTAGGGTTGTTTGTTGTTTGGGGGTTAGTGTTTGTTGTTAGGGGGTTAGGATTGTTTGTTGTTAGGGTGTTAGTGTTGTTTGATGTTAGGGGTTTAGGGTTGTTTGTTGTTAGGGGTTTAAGGTTGTTTCTTGTTGGGGTTTAGTGGTTTTTGTTGTTAGGGTGTTAGTGTTGTTTGTTGTTAGGGTGTTAGTGGTTTGTGTTGTTAGGGTGTTAGTGTTGTTTGATGTTAGGGGTCTAGGGTTGTTTTTTGTTAGGGGGTTAGGGTTGTTTGTTGTTAGGGTGTTAGTGTTGTTTGTTGTTAGGGGTTTAGGGTTGTTTGTTGTTAGGGGGTTAGAGTTGTTTGTTGTTAGGGTGTTAGAGTTGTTTGATGTTAGGGGTTTAGGGTTGTTTGTTGTTAGTGGGTTAGGGTTGTTTGTTGTTAGTGGGTTAGTGTTTTTGGTTTTCAGGGGTTAGGGTTGTTTGTTGTTTGGGGGTTAGTGTTTGTTGTTAGGGGTTAGGGTTGTTTGTTGTTAGGGTGTTAGTGTTGTTTGATGTTCGGGGTTTAGGGTTGTTTGTTGTTAGGGGTTTAAGGTTGTTTCTTGTTGGGGTTTAGTGGTTTTTGTTGTTAGGGTGTTAGTGTTGTTTGTTGTTAGGGTGTTAGTGGTTTGTGTTGTTAGGGGGTTAGTGTTGTTTGATGTTAGGGGTTTAGGGTTGTTTTTTGTTAGGGGGTTAGAGTTGTTTGTTGTTAGGGTGTTAGTGTTGTTTGTTGTTAGGGGTTTAGGGTTGTTTGTTGTTAGGGGTTTAAGGTTGTTTCTTGTTGGGTTTTAGTGGTTTTTGTTGTTAGGGTGTTAGTGTTGTTTGTTGTTAGGGTGTTAGTGGTTTGTGTTGTTAGGGGGTTAGTGTTGTTTGATGTTAGGGGTTTAGGGTTGTTTGTTGTTAGGGGGTTAGAGTTGTTTGTTGTTAGGGTGTTAGTGTTGTTTGTTGTTAGGGGTTTAGGCTTGTTTGTTGTTAGGGGGTTAGAGTTGTTTGTTGTTAGGGTGTTAGTGTTGTTTGATGTTAGGGGTTTAGGGTTGTTTGTTGTTAGTGGGTTACGGTTGTTTGTTGTTAGTGGGTTAGTGTTTTTGGTTTTCAGGGGTTAGGGTTGTTTGTTGTTTGGGGGTTAGTGTTTGTTGTTAGGGGGTTAGGGTTGTTTGTTGTTAGGGTTTTAGTGGTTTGTTTTGTTAGGGTGTTAGTGTTGTTTGATGTTAGGGGTTTAGGGTTGTTTGTTGTTAGGGGGTTAGGGTTGTTTGTTGTTAGGGTGTTAGTGTTCTTTGTTGTTAGGGGGTTAGGGTTGTTTCTTGTTACGGGGTTAGTGTTGTTTGTTGTTACGGGGTTTGGGTAGTTTCTTGTTAGGGGTTTAGGGTTGTTTGTTGTTAGGGTTTTAGGGTTGTTTCTTGTTGGGGTTTAGTGGTTTTTGTTGTTAGGGTGTTAGTGTTGTTTGTTGTTAGGGTGTTAGTGGTTTGTGTTGTTAGGGGGTTAGGATTGTTTGTTGTTAGGGTGTTAGTGTTGTTTGATGTTAGGGGTTTCGGGTTGTTTTTTGTTAGGGGGTTAGGGTTGTTTGTTGTTAGGGTGTTAGTGTTGTTTGTTGTTAGGGGTTTAGGGTTGTTTGTTGTTAGTGGGTTAATGTTGTTTGTTGTTAGTGGGTTAGTGTTTTTGGTTTTCAGGGGTTAGGGTTGTTTGTTGTTTGGGGGTAGTGTTTGTTGTTAGGGGGTTAGGGTTGTTTGTTGTTAGGGTGTTAGTGGTTTGTGTTGTTAGGGGGTTAGTGTTGTTTGATGTTAGAGGTTTAGGGTTGTTTGTTGTTAGGGTGTTAGTGTTGTTTGTTGTTAGGGGTTTAGGGTTGTTTGTTGTTAGGGGTTTAAGGTTGTTTCTTGTTGGGGTTTAGTGGTTTTTGTTGTTAGGGTGTTAGTGTTGTTTGTTGTTAGGGTGTTAGTGGTTTGTGTTGTTAGGGGGTTAGTGTTGTTTGATGTTAGGGGTTTAGGGTTGTTTGTTGTTAGTGGGTTAGGGTTGTTTGTTGTTAGTCGGTTAGTGTTTTTGGTTTTCAGGGGTTAGGGTTGTTTGTTGTTTGGGGGTAGTGTTTGCTGTTAGGGGGTTAGGGTTGTTTGTTGTTAGGGTGTTAGTGGTTTGTGTTGTTAGGGTGTTAGTGTTGTTTGATGTTAGGGGTTTAGGGTTGTTTGTTGTTAGGGGGTTAGAGTTGTTTGTTGTTAGGGTGTTAGTGTTGTTTGTTGTTAGGGGTTTAGGGTTGCTTGTTGTTAGGGGTTTAAGGTTGTTTCTTGTTGGGGTTTAGTGGTTTTTGTTGTTAGGGTGTTAGTGTTGTTTGTTGTTAGGGTGTTAGTGGTTTGTGTTGTTAGGGGTTTAGTGTTGTTTGATGTTAGGGGTTTAGGGTTGTTTGTTGTTAGGGGGTTAGAGTTGTTTGTTGTTAGGGTGTTAGTGTTGTTTGTTGTTAGGGGTTTAGGGTTGTTTGTTGTTAGGGGTTTAAGGTTGTTTCTTGTTGGGGTTTAGTGGTTTTTGTTGTTAGGGTGTTAGTGTTGTTTGTTGTTAGGGTGTTAGTGGTTTGTGTTGTTAAGGGGTTAGTGTTGTTTGATGTTAGGGGGTTAGGGTTGTTTCTTGTTACGGGGTTAGTGTTGTTTGCTATTACGGGGTTAGGGTAGTTTCTTGTTAGGGGTTTAGTGTTGTTTTTTGTTAGGGGGTTAGTGTTTGTTGTTAGGGGGTTAGGGTTGTTTGTTGTTAGGGTTTTAGGGTTGTTTCTTTTTGGGGTTTAGTGGTTTTTGTTGTTAGGGTGCTAGTGTTGTTTGTTGTTAGGGTGTTAGTGGTTTGTGTTGTTAGGGGGTTAGTGTTGTTTGATTTTAGGGGTTTAGGGTTGTTTGTTGTTAGGTTGTTAGAGTTGTTTGTTGTTAGGGTGTTAGTGTTGTTTGTTGTTAGGGGTTTAGGGTTGTTTGTTGTTAGGGGTTTAAGGTTGTTTCTTGTTGGGGTTTAGTGGTTTTTGTTGTTAGGGTGTTAGTGTTGTTTGTTGTTCGGGTGTTAGTGGTTTGTGTTGTTAGGGCGTTAGTGTTGTTTGATGTTAGGGGTTTAGGGTTGTTTGTTGTTAGGGGGTCAGAGTTGTTTGTTGTTAGGGTGTTAGTGTTGTTTGTTGTTAGGGGTTTAGGGTTGTTTGTTGTTAGGGGTTTAAGGTTGTTTCTTGTTGGGGTTTAGTGGTTTTTGTTGTTAGGGTGTTAGTGTTGTTTGTTGTTAGGGTGTCAGTGGTTTGTGTTGTTAGGGGGTTAGTGTTGTTTGATGTTAGGGGTTTAGGGTTGTTTGTTGTTAGGGGGTTACAGTTGTTTGTTGTTAGGGTGTTAGTGTTGTTTGTTGTTAGGGGTTTAGGGTTGTTTGTTGTTAGGGGTTTAAGGTTGTTTCTTGTTGGGGTTTAGTGGTTTTTGTTGTTAGGGTGTTAGTGTTGTTTGTTGTTAGGGTGTTAGTGCTTTGTCTTGTTAGGGGTTTAGTGTTGTTTGATGTTAGGGGTTTAGGGTTGTTTTTTGTTAGGGGGTTAGAGTTGTTTGTTGTTAGGGTGTTAGTGTTGTTTGTTGTTAGGGGTTTAGGGTTGTTTGTTGTTAGTGGGTTAGTGTTTTTGGTTTTCAGGGGTTTAGGGTTGTTTGTTGTTAGGGGTTTAAGGTTGTTTCTTGTTGGGGTTTAGTGGTTTTTGTTGTTAGGGTGTTAGTGTTGTTTGTTGTTAGGGTGTTAGTGGTTTGTGTTGTTAAGGGGTTAGTGTTGTTTGATGTTAGGGGGTTAGGGTTGTTTCTTGTTACGAGGTTAGTGTTGTTTGCTGTTACGGGGTTAGGGTAGTTTCTTGTTAGGGGTTTAGTGTTGTTTTTTGTTAGGGGGTTAGTGTTTGTTGTTAGGGGGTTAGGGTTGTTTGTTGTTAGGGTTTTAGGGTTGTTTCTTGTTGGGGTTTAGTGGTTTTTGTTGTTAGGGTGTTAGTGTTGTTTGTTGTTAGGGTGTTAGTGGTTTGTGTTGTTAGGGGGTTAGGATTGTTTGTTGTTAGGGTGTTAGTGTTGTTTGATGTTAGGGGTTTCGGGTTGTTTTTTGTTAGGGGGTTAGGGTTCTTTGTTGTTAGGGTGTTAGTGTTGTTTGTTGTTAGGGGTTTAGGGTTGTTTGTTGTTAGTGGGTTAATGTTGTTTGTTGTTAGTGGGTTAGTGTTTTTGGTTTTCAGGGGTTAGGGTTGTTTGTTGTTTGGGCGTAGTGTTTGTTGTTAGGGGGTTAGGGTTGTTTGTTGTTAGGGTGTTAGTGGTTTGTGTTGTTAGGGTGTTAGTGTTGTTTGATGTTAGGGGTTTAGGGTTGTTTGTTGTTAGGGGGTTAGGGTTGTTTGTTGTTAGGGTGTTAGTGGTTTGTGTTGTTAGGGGGTTAGTGTTGTTTGATGTTAGGGGTTTAGGGTTGTTTGTTGTTAGGGGGTTAGAGTTGTTTGTTGTTAGGGTGTTAGTGTTGTTTGTTGTTAGGGGTTTAGGGTTGTTTGTTGTTAGTGGGTTAGTGTTTTTGGTTTTCAGGGGTTAGGGTTGTTTGTTGTTTGGGGGTAGTGTTTGTTGTTAGGGGGTTAGTGTTGTTTGTTGTTAGGGTGTTAGTGGTTTGTGTTGTTAGGGTGTTAGTGTTGTTTGATGTTTGGGATTTAGGGTTGTTTGTTGTTAGGGGGTTAGGGTTGTTTGTTGTTAGGGTGTTAGTGGTTTGTGTTGTTAGGGGGTTAGTGTTGTTTGATGTTAGGTTTTTAGGGTTGTTTGTTCTGAGGGGGTTAGAGTTGTTTGTTGTTAGGGTGTTAGTGTTGTTTGTTGTTAGGGGTTTAGGGTTGTTTGTTGTTAGGGGTTTAAGGTTGTTTCTTGTTGGGGTTTAGTGGTTTTTGTTGTTAGGGTGTTAGTGTTGTTTGTTGTTAGGGTGTTAGTGGTTTGTGTTGTTAGGGGGTTAGTGTTGTTTGATGTTAGGGGTTTAGGGTTGTTTGTTGTTAGTGGGTTAGGGTTGTTTGTTGTTAGTGGGTTAGTGTTTTTGGTTTTCAGGGGTTAGGGTTGTTTGTTGTTTGGGGGTAGTGTTTGTTGTTAGGGGGTTAGGGTTGTTTGTTGTTAGGGTGTTAGTGGTTTGTGTTGTTAGGGTGTTAGTGTTGTTTGATGTTAGCGGTTTAGGGTTGTTTGTTGTTAGCGGGTTAGGGTTGTTTGTTGTTAGGGTGTTAGTGGTTTGTGTTGTTAGGGGGTTAGTGTTGTTTGATGTTAGGGGTTTAGGGTTGTTTGTTGTTAGGGGGTTAGATTTGTTTGCTGTTAGGGTGTTAGTGTTGTTTGTTGTTAGGGGTTTAGGGTTGTTTGTTGTTAGGGGTTTAAGGTTGTTTCTTGTTGGGGTTTAGTGGTTTTTGTTGTTAGGGTGTTAGTGTTGTTTGTTGTTAGGGTGTTGGTGGTTTGTGTTGTTAGGGGGTTAGTGTTGTTTGATGTTAGGGGTTTAGGGTTGTTTGTTGTTAGGGGGTTAGAGTTGTTTGTTGTTAGGGTCTTAGTGTTGTTTGTTGTTAGGGGTTTAGAGTTGTTTGTTGTTAGCGGGTTAGAGTTGTTTGTTGTTAGGGTGTTAGTGTTGTTTGATGTTAGGGGTTTAGGGTTGTTTGTTGTTAGTGGGTTAGGGTTGTTTGTTGTTAGTGGGTTAGTGTTTTTGGTTTTCAGGGGTTAGGGTTGTTTGTTGTTTGGGGGTTAGTGTTTGTTGTTAGGGGGTTAGGATTGTTTGTTGTTAGGGTGTTAGTGTTGTTTGATGTTAGGGGTTTAGGGTTGTTTGTTGTTAGGGGTTTAAGGTTGTTTCTTGTTGGGGTTTAGTGGTTTTTGTTGTTAGGGTGTTAGTGTTGTTTGTTGTTAGGGTGTTAGTGGTTTGTGTTGTTAGGGGGTTAGTGTTGTTTGATGTTAGGGGTCTAGGGTTGTTTTTTGTTAGGGGGTTAGGGTTGTTTTTTGTTAGGGTGTTAGTGTTGTTTGTTGTTAGGGGTTTAGGGTTGTTTGTTGTTAGGGGGTTAGAGTTGTTTGTTGTTAGGGTGTTAGAGTTGTTTGATGTTAGGGGTTTAGGGTTGTTTGTTGTTAGTGGGTTAGGGTTGTTTGTTGTTAGTGGGTTAGTGTTTTTGGTTTTCAGGGGTTAGGGTTGTTTGTTGTTTGGGGGTTAGTGTTTGTTGTTAGGGGTTTAGGGTTGTTTGTTGTTAGGGGGTTAGAGTTGTTTGTTGTTAGGGTGTTAGTGTTGTTTGTTGTTAGGGGTTTAGGCTTGTTTGTTGTTAGGGGGTTAGAGTTGTTTGTTGTTAGGGTGTTAGTGTTGTTTGATGTTAGGGGTTTAGGGTTGTTTGTTGTTAGTGGGTTACGGTTGTTTGTTGTTAGTGGGTTAGTGTTTTTGGTTTTCAGGGGTTAGGGTTGTTTGTTGTTTGGGGGTTAGTGTTTGTTGTTAGGGGGTTAGGGTTGTTTGTTGTTAGGGTTTTAGTGGTTTGTTTTGTTAGGTTGTTAGTGTTGTTTGATGTTAGGGGTTTAGGGTTGTTTGTTTTTAGGGGGTTAGGGTTGTTTGTTGTTAGGGTGTTAGTGTTCTTTGTTGTTAGGGGGTTAGGGTTGTTTCTTGTTACGGGGTTAGTGTTGTTTGTTGTTACGGGGTTTGGGTAGTTTCTTGTTAGGGGTTTAGGGTTGTTTGTTGTTAGGGTTTTAGGGTTGTTTCTTGTTGGGGTTTAGTGGTTTTTGTTGTTAGGGTGTTAGTGTTGTTTGTTGTTAGGGTGTTAGTGGTTTGTGTTGTTAGGGGGTTAGGATTGTTTGTTGTTAGGGTGTTAGTGTTGTTTGATGTTAGGGGTTTCGGGTTGTTTTTTGTTAGGGGGTTAGGGTTGTTTGTTGTTAGGGTGTTAGTGTTGTTTGTTGTTAGGGGTTTAGGGTTGTTTGTTGTTAGTGGGTTAATGTTGTTTGTTGTTAGTGGGTTAGTGTTTTTGGTTTTCAGGGGTTAGGGTTGTTTGTTGTTTGGGGGTAGTGTTTGTTGTTAGGGGGTTAGGGTTGTTTGTTGTTAGGGTGTTAGTGGTTTGTGTTGTTAGGGGGTTAGTGTTGTTTGATGTTAGGGGTTTAGGGTTGTTTGTTGTTAGGGGGTTAGAGTTGTTTGTTGTTAGGGTGTTAGTGTTGTTTGTTGTTAGGGGTTTAGGGTTGTTTGTTGTTAGGGGTTTAAGGTTGTTTCTTGTTGGGGTTTAGTGGTTTTTGTTGTTAGGGTGTTAGTGTTGTTTGTTGTTAGGGTGTTAGTGGTTTGTGTTGTTAGGGGGTTAGTGTTGTTTGATGTTAGGGGTTTAGGGTTGTTTGTTGTTAGGGGGTTAGAGTTGTTTGTTGTTAGGGTGTTAGTGTTGTTTGTTGTTAGCGGTTTAGGGTTGTTTGTTGTTAGGGGTTTAGGGTTGTTTGTTGTTAGGGGTTTAAGGTTGTTTCTTTTTGGGGTTTAGTGGTTTTTGTTGTTAGGGTGTTAGTGTTGTTTCTTGTTAGGGTGTTAGTGGTTTGTGTTGTTAGGGGGTTAGTGTTGTTTGATTTTAGGGGTTTAGGGTTGTTTGTTGTTAGGGGGTTAGAGTTGTTTGTTGTTAGGGTGTTAGTGTTGTTTGTTGTTAGGGGTTTAGGGTTGTTTGTTGTTAGGGGTTTAAGGTTGTTTCTTGTTGGGGTTTAGTGGTTTTTGTTGTTAGGGTGTTAGTGTTGTTTGTTGTTAGGGTGTTAGTGGCTTGTGTTGTTAGGGGGTTAGTGTTGTTTGATGTTAGGGCTTTAGGGTTGTTTGTTGTTAGGGGGTCAGAGTTGTTTGTTGTTAGGGTGTTAGTGTTGTTTGTTGTTAGGGGTTTAGGGTTGTTTGTTGTTAGGGGTTTAAGGTTGTTTCTTGTTGGGGTTTAGTGGTTTTTGTTGTTAGGGTGTTAGTGTTGTTTGTTGTTAGGGTGTCAGTGGTTTGTGTTGTTAGGGGGTTAGTGTTGTTTGATGTTAGGGGTTTAGGGTTGTTTGTTGTTAGGGGGTTACAGTTGTTTGTTGTTAGGGTGTTAGTGTTGTTTGTTGTTAGGGGTTTAGGGTTGTTTGTTGTTAGGGGTTTAAGGTTGTTTCTTGTTGGGGTTTAGTGGTTTTTGTTGTTAGGGTGTTAGTGTTGTTTGTTGTTAGGGTGTTAGTGGTTTGTCTTGTTAGGGGTTTAGTGTTGTTTGATGTTAGGGGTTTAGGGTTGTTTTTTGTTAGGGGGTTAGAGTTGTTTGTTGTTAGGGTGTTAGTGTTGTTTGTTGTTAGGGGTTTAGGGTTGTTTGTTGTTAGTGGGTTAGTGTTTTTGGTTTTCAGGGGTTAGGGTTGTTTGTTGTTTGGGGGTAGTGTTTGTTGTTAGGGGGTTAGGGTTGTTTGTTGTTAGGGTGTTAGTGGTTTGTGTTGTTAGGGTGTTAGTGTTGTTTGATGTTTGGGATTTAGGGTTGTTTGTTGTTAGGGGGTTAGGGTTGTTTGTTGTTAGGGTGTTAGTGGTTTGTGTTGTTAGGGGGTTAGTGTTGTTTGATGTTAGGTTTTTAGGGTTGTTTGTTGTTAGGGGGTTAGAGTTGTTTGTTGTTAGGGTGTTAGTGTTGTTTGTTGTTAGGGGTTTAGGGTTGTTTGTTGTTAGGGGTTTAAGGTTGTTTCTTGTTGGGGTTTAGTGGTTTTTGTTGTTAGGGTGTTAGTGTTGTTTGTTGTTAGGGTGTCAGTGGTTTGTGTTGTTAGGGGGTTAGTGTTGTTTGATGTTAGGGGTTTAGGGTTGTTTGTTGTTAGTGGGTTAGGGTTGTTTGTTGTTAGTGGGTTAGTGTTTTTGGTTTTCAGGGGTTAGGGTTGTTTGTTGTTTGGGGGTAGTGTTTGTTGTTAGGGGGTTAGGGTTGTTTGTTGTTAGGGTGTTAGTGGTTTGTGTTGTTAGGGTGTTAGTGTTGTTTGATGTTAGCGGTTTAGGGTTGTTTGTTGTTAGCGGGTTAGGGTTGTTTGTTGTTAGGGTGTTAGTGGTTTGTGTTGTTAGGGGGTTAGTGTTGTTTGATGTTAGGGGTTTAGGGTTGTTCGTTGTTAGGGGGTTAGAGTTGTTTGTTGTTAGGGTGTTAGTGTTGTTTGTTGTTAGGGGTTTAGGGTTGTTTGTTGTTAGGGGTTTAAGGTTGTTTCTTGTTGGGGTTTAGTGGTTTTTGTTGTTAGGGTGTTAATGTTGTTTGTTGTTAGGGTGTTAGTGGTTTGTGTTGTTAGGGGGTTAGTGTTGTTTGATGTTAGGGGTTTAGGGTTGTTTGTTGTTAGGGGGTTAGAGTTGTTTGTTGTTAGGGTGTTAGTGTTGTTTGTTGTTAGGGGTTTAGGCTTGTTTGTTGTTAGAGGGTTAGAGTTGTTTGTTGTTAGGGTGTTAGTGTTGTTTGATGTTAGGGGTTTAGGGTTGTTTGTTGTTAGTGGGTTACGGCTGTTTGTTGTTAGTGGGTTAGTGTTTTTGGTTTTCAGGGGTTAGGGTTGTTTGTTGTTTGGGGGTTAGTGTTTGTTGTTAGGGGGTTAGGGTTGTTTGTTGTTAGGGTGTTAGTGGTTTGTGTTGTTAGGGTGTTAGTGTTGTTTGATGTTAGGGGTTTAGGTTTGTTTGTTGTTAGGGGGTTAGGGTTGTTTGTTGTTAGGGTGTTAGTGTTCTTTGTTGTTAGGGGGTTAGGGTTGTTTCTTGTTACGGGGTTAGTGTTGTTTGTTGTTACGGGGTTTGGGTAGTTTCTTGTTAGGGGTTTAGGGTTGTTTGTTGTTAGGGTTTTAGGGTTGTTTCTTGTTGGGGTTTAGTGGTTTTTGTTGTTAGGGTGTTAGTGTTGTTTGTTGTTAGGGTGTTAGTGGTTTGTGTTGTTAGGGGGTTAGGATTGTTTGTTGTTAGGGTGTTAGTGTTGTTTGATGTTAGGGGTTTCGGGTTGTTTTTTGTTAGGGGGTTAGGGTTGTTTGTTGTTAGGGTGTTAGTGTTGTTTGTTGTTAGGGGTTTAGGGTTGTTTGTTGTTAGTGGGTTAATGTTGTTTGTTGTTAGTGGGTTAGTGTTTTTGGTTTTCAGGGGTTAGGGTTGTTTGTTGTTTGGGGGTAGTGTTTGTTGTTAGGGGGTTAGGGTTGTTTGTTGTTAGGGTGTTAGTGGTTTGTGTTGTTAGGGTGTTAGTGTTGTTTGATGTTAGGGGTTTAGGGTTGTTTGTTGTTAGGGGGTTAGGGTTGTTTGTTGTTAGGGTGTTAGTGGTTTGTGTTGTTAGGGGGTTAGTGTTGTTTGATGTTAGGGGTTTAGGGTTGTTTGTTGTTAGGGGGTTAGAGTTGTTTGTTGTTAGGGTGTTAGTGTTGTTTGTTGTTAGGGGTTTAGGGTTGTTTGTTGTTAGGGGTTTAAGGTTGTTTCTTGTTGGGGTTTAGTGGTTTTTGTTGTTAGGGTGTTAGTGTTGTTTGTTGTTAGGGTGTTAGTGGTTTGTGTTGTTAGGGGGTTAGTGTTGTTTGATGTTAGGGGTTTAGGGTTGTTTGTTGTTAGGGGGTTAGAGTTGTTTGTTGTTAGGGTGTTAGTGTTGTTTGTTGTTAGCGGTTTAGGGTTGTTTGTTGTTAGGGGTTTAGGGTTGTTTGTTGTTAGGGGTTTAAGGTTGTTTCTTTTTGGGGTTTAGTGGTTTTTGTTGTTAGGGTGTTAGTGTTGTTTGTTGTTAGGGTGTTAGTGGTTTGTGTTTTTAGGGGGTTAGTGTTGTTTGATTTTAGGGGTTTAGGGTTGTTTGTTGTTAGGGGGTTAGAGTTGTTTGTTGTTAGGGTGTTAGTGTTGTTTGTTGTTAGGGGTTTAGGGTTGTTTGTTGTTAGGGGTTAAAGGTTGTTTCTTGTTGGGGTTTAGTGGTTTTTGTTGTTAGGGTGTTAGTGTTGTTTGTTGTTAGGGTGTCAGTGGTTTGTGTTGTTAGGGGGTTAGTGTTGTTTGATGTTAGGGGTTTAGGGTTGTTTGTTGTTAGGGGGTTACAGTTGTTTGTTGTTAGGGTGTTAGTGTTGTTTGTTGTTAGGGGTTTAGGGTTGTTTGTTGTTAGGGGTTTAAGGTTGTTTCTTGTTGGGGTTTAGTGGTTTTTGTTGTTAGGGTGTTAGTGTTGTTTGTTGTTAGGGTGTTAGTGGTTTGTCTTGTTAGGGGTTTAGTGTTGTTTGATGTTAGGGGTTTAGGGTTGTTTTTTGTTAGGGGGTTAGAGTTGTTTGTTGTTAGGGTGTTAGTGTTGTTTGTTGTTAGGGGTTTAGGGTTGTTTGTTGTTAGTGGGTTAGTGTTTTTGGTTTTCAGGGGTTTAGGGTTGTTTGTTGTTAGGGGTTTAAGGTTGTTTCTTGTTGGGGTTTAGTGGTTTTTGTTGTTAGGGTGTTAGTGTTGTTTGTTGTTAGGGTGTTAGTGGTTTGTGTTGTTAAGGGGTTAGTGTTGTTTGATGTTAGGGGGTTAGGGTTGTTTCTTGTTACGAGGTTAGTGTTGTTTGCTGTTACGGGGTTAGGGTAGTTTCTTTTTAGGGGTTTAGTGTTGTTTTTTGTTAGGGGGTTACTGTTTGTTGTTAGGGGGTTAGGGTTGTTTGTTGTTAGGGTTTTAGGGTTGTTTCTTGTTGGGGTTTAGTGGTTTTTGTTGTTAGGGTGTTAGTGTTGTTTGTTGTTAGGGTGTTAGTGGTTTGTGTTGTTAGGGGGTTAGGATTGTTTGTTGTTAGGGTGTTAGTGTTGTTTGATGTTAGGGGTTTCGGGTTGTTTTTTGTTAGGGGGTTAGAGTTGTTTGTTGTTAGGGTGTTAGTGTTGTTTGTTGTTAGGGGTTTAGGGTTGTTTGTTGTTAGTGGGTTAATGTTGTTTGTTGTTAGTGGGTTAGTGGTTTTGGTTTTCAGGGGTTAGGGTTGTTTGTTGTTTGGGGGTAGTGTTTGTTGTTAGGGGGTTAGGGTTGTTTGTTGTTAGGGTGTTAGTGGTTTGTGTTGTTAGGGTGTTAGTGTTGTTTGATGTTAGGGGTTTAGGGTTGTTTGTTGTTAGGGGGTTAGGGTTGTTTGTTGTTAGGGTGTTAGTGGTTTGTGTTGTTAGGGGGTTAGTGTTGTTTGATGTTAGGGGTTTAGGGTTGTTTGTTGTTAGGGGGTTAGAGTTGTTTGTTGTTAGGGTGTTAGTGTTGTTTGTTGTTAGGGGTTTAGGGTGTTTGTTGTTAGGGGTTTAAGGTTGTTTCTTGTTGGGGTTTAGTGGTTTTTGTTGTTAGGGTGTTAGTGTTGTTTGTTGTTAGGGTGTTAGTGGTTTGTGTTGTTAGGGGGTTAGTGTTGTTTGATGTTAGGGGTTTAGGGTTGTTTGTTGTTAGGGGGTTAGAGTTGTTTGTTGTTAGGGTGTTAGTGTTGTTTGTTGTTAGCGGTTTAGGGTTGTTTGTTGTTAGGGGTTTAGGGTTGTTTGTTGTTAGGGGTTTAAGGTTGTTTCTTTTTGGGGTTTAGTGGTTTTTGTTGTTAGGGTGTTAGTGTTGTTTGTTGTTAGGGTGTTAGTGGTTTGTGTTGTTAGGGGGTTAGTGTTGTTTGATTTTAGGCGTTTAGGGTTGTTTGTTGTTAGGGGGTTAGAGTTGTTTGTTGTTAGGGTGTTAGTGTTGTTTGTTGTTAGGGGTTTAGGGTTGTTTGTTGTTAGGGGTTTAAGGTTGTTTCTTGTTGGGGTTTAGTGGTTTTTGTTGTTAGGGTGTTAGTGTTGTTTGTTGTTAGGGTGTTAGTGGTTTGTGTTGTTAGGGGGTTAGTGTTGTTTGATGTTAGGGGTTTAGGGTTGTTTGTTGTTAGGGGGTCAGAGTTGTTTGTTGTTAGGGTGTTAGTGTTGTTTGTTGTTAGGGGTTTAGGGTTGTTTGTTGTTAGGGGTTTAAGGTTGTTTCTTGTTGGGGTTTAGTGGTTTTTGTTGTTAGGGTGTTAGTGTTGTTTGTTGTTAGGGTGTCAGTGGTTTGTGTTGTTAGGGGGTTAGTGTTGTTTGATGTTAGGGGTTTAGGGTTGTTTGTTGTTAGGGGGTTACAGTTGTTTGTTGTTAGGGTGTTAGTGTTGTTTGATGTTAGGGGTTTAGGGTTGTTTGTTGTTAGGGGTTTAAGGTTGTTTCTTGTTGGGGTTTAGTGGTTTTTGTTCTTAGGGTGTTAGTGTTGTTTGTTGTTAGGGTGTTAGTGGTTTGTCTTGTTAGGGGTTTAGTGTTGTTTGATGTTAGGGGTTTAGGGTTGTTTTTTGTTAGGGGGTTAGAGTTGTTTGTTGTTAGGGTGTTAGTGTTGTTTGTTGTTAGGGGTTTAGGGTTGTTTGTTGTTAGTGGGTTAGTGTTTTTGGTTTTCAGGGGTTAGGGTTGTTTGTTGTTTGGGGGTAGTGTTTGTTGTTAGGGGGTTAGGGTTGTTTGTTGTTAGGGTGTTAGTGGTTTGTGTTGTTAGGGTGTTAGTGTTGTTTGATGTTTGGGATTTAGGGTTGTTTGTTGTTAGGGGGTTAGGGTTGTTTGTTGTTAGGGTGTTAGTGGTTTGTGTTGTTAGGGGGTTAGTGTTGTTTGATGTTAGGTTTTTAGGGTTGTTTGTTGTTAGGGGGTTAGAGTTGTTTGTTGTTAGGGTGTTAGTGTTGTTTGTTGTTAGGGGTTTAGGGTTGTTTGTTGTTAGGGGTTTAAGGTTGTTTCTTGTTGGGGTTTAGTGGTTTTTGTTGTTAGGGTGTTAGTGTTGTTTGTTGTTAGGGTGTTAGTGGTTTGTGTTGTTAGGGGGTTAGTGTTGTTTGATGTTAGGGGTTTAGGGTTTTTTGTTGTTAGTGGGTTAGGGTTGTTTGTTGTTAGTGGGTTAGTGTTTTTGGTTTTCAGGGGTTAGGGTTGTTTGTTGTTTGGGGGTAGTGTTTGTTGTTAGGGGGTTAGGGTTGTTTGTTGTTAGGGTGTTAGTGGTTTTTGTTGTTATGGTGTTAGTGTTGTTTGATGTTAGCGGTTTAGGGTTGTTTGTTGTTAGCGGGTTAGGGTTGTTTGTTGTTAGGGTGTTAGTGGTTTGTGTTGTTAGGGGGTTAGTGTTGTTTGATGTTAGGGGTTTAGGGTTGTTTGTTGTTAGGGGGTTAGATTTGTTTGTTGTTAGGGTGTTAGTGTTGTTTGTTGTTAGGGGTTTAGGGTTGTTTGTTGTTAGGGGTTTAAGGTTGTTTCTTGTTGGGGTTTAGTGGTTTTTGTTGTTAGGGTGTTAGTGTTGTTTGTTGTTAGGGTGTTGGTGGTTTGTGTTGTTAGGGGGTTAGTGTTGTTTGATGTTAGGGGTTTAGGGTTGTTTGTTGTTAGGGGGTTAGAGTTGTTTGTTGTTAGGGTGTTAGTGTTGTTTGTTGTTAGGGGTTTAGAGTTGTTTGTTGTTAGGGGGTTAGAGTTGTTTGTTGTTAGGGTGTTAGTGTTGTTTGATGTTAGGGGTTTAGGGTTGTTTGTTGTTAGTGGGTTAGGGTTGTTTGTTGTTAGTGGGTTAGTGTTTTTGGTTTTCAGGGGTTAGGGTTGTTTGTTGTTTGGGGGTTAGTGTTTGTTGTTAGGGGGTTAGGATTGTTTGTTGTTAGGGTGTTAGTGTTGTTTGATGTTAGGGGTTTAGGGTTGTTTGTTGTTAGGGGTTTAAGGTTGTTTCTTGTTGGGGTTTAGTGGTTTTTGTTGTTAGGGTGTTAGTGTTGTTTGTTGTTAGGGTGTTAGTGGTTTGTGTTGTTAGGGGGTTAGTGTTGTTTGATGTTAGGGGTCTAGGGTTGTTTTTTGTTAGGGGGTTAGGGTTGTTTGTTGTTAGGGTGTTAGTGTTGTTTGTTGTTAGGGGTTTAGGGTTGTTTGTTGTTAGGGGGTTAGAGTTGTTTGTTGTTAGGGTGTTAGAGTTGTTTGATGTTAGGGGTTTAGGGTTGTTTGTTGTTAGTGGGTTAGGGTTGTTTGTTGTTAGTGGGTTAGTGTTTTTGGTTTTCAGGGGTTAGGGTTGTTTGTTGTTTGGGGGTTAGTGTTTGTTGTTAGGGGTTAGGGTTGTTTGTTGTTAGGGTGTTAGTGTTGTTTGATGTTCGGGATTTAGGGTTGTTTGTTGTTAGGGGTTTAAGGTTGTTTCTTGTAGGGGTTTAGTGGTTTTTGTTGTTAGGGTGTTAGTGTTGTTTGTTGTTAGGGTGTTAGTGGTTTGTGTTGTTAGGGGGTTAGTGTTGTTTGATGTTAGGGGTTTAGGGTTGTTTTTTGTTAGGGGGTTAGAGTTGTTTGTTGTTAGGGTGTTAGTGTTGTTTGTTGTTAGGGGTTTAGGGTTGTTTGTTGTTAGGGGTTTAAGGTTGTTTCTTGTTGGGTTTTAGTGGTTTTTGTTGTTAGGGTGTTAGTGTTGTTTGTTGTTAGGGTGTTAGTGGTTTGTGTTGTTAGGGGGTTAGTGTTGTTTGATGTTAGGGGTTTAGGGTTGTTTGTTGTTGGGGGTTAGAGTTGTTTGTTGTTAGGGTGTTAGTGTTGTTTGTTGTTAGGGGTTTAGGCTTGTTTGTTGTTAGGGGGTTAGAGTTGTTTGTTGTTAGGGTGTTAGTGTTGTTTGATGTTAGGGGTTTAGGGTTGTTTGTTGTTAGTGGGTTACGGTTGTTTGTTGTTAGTGGGTTAGTGTTTTTGGTTTTCAGGGGTTAGGGTTGTTTGTTGTTTGGGGGTTAGTGTTTGTTGTTAGGGGGTTAGGGTTGTTTGTTGTTAGGGTTTTAGTGGTTTGTTTTGTTAGGTTGTTAGTGTTGTTTGATGTTAGGGGTTTAGGGTTTTTTGTTGTTAGGGGGTTAGGGTTGTTTGTTGTTAGGGTGTTAGTGTTCTTTGTTGTTAGGGGGTTAGGGTTGTTTCTTGTTACGGGGTTAGTGTTGTTTGTTGTTACGGGGTTTGGGTAGTTTCTTGTTAGGGGTTTAGGGTTGTTTGTTGTTAGGGTTTTAGGGTTGTTTCTTGTTGGGGTTTAGTGGTTTTTGTTGTTAGGGTGTTAGTGTTGTTTGTTGTTAGGGTGTTAGTGGTTTGTGTTGTTAGGGGGTTAGGATTGTTTGTTGTTAGGGTGTTAGTGTTGTTTGATGTTAGGGGTTTCGGGTTGTTTTTTGTTAGGGGGTTAGGGTTGTTTGTTGTTAGGGTGTTAGTGTTGTTTGTTGTTAGGGGTTTAGGGTTGTTTGTTGTTAGTGGGTTAATGTTGTTTGTTGTTAGTGGGTTAGTGTTTTTGGTTTTCAGGGGTTAGGGTTGTTTGTTGTTTGGGGGTAGTGTTTGTTGTTAGGGGGTTAGGGTTGTTTGTTGTTAGGGTGTTAGTGGTTTGTGTTGTTAGGGGGTTAGTGTTGTTTGATGTTAGGGGTTTAGGGTTGTTTGTTGTTAGGGGGTTAGGGTTCTTTGTTGTTAGGGTGTTAGTGGTTTGTGTTGTTAGGGGGTTAGTGTTGTTTGATGTTAGGGGTTTAGGGTTGTTTGTTGTTAGGGGGTTAGAGTTGTTTGTTGTTAGGGTGTTAGTGTTGTTTGTTGTTAGGGGTTTAGGGTTGTTTGTTGTTAGGGGTTTAAGGTTGTTTCTTGTTGGGATTTAGTGGTTTTTGTTGTTAGGGTGTTAGTGTTGTTTGTTGTTAGGGTGTTAGTGGTTTGTGTTGTTAGGGGGTTAGTGTTGTTTGATGTTAGGGGTTTAGGGTTGTTTGTTGTTAGGGGGTTAGAGTTGTTTGTTGTTAGGGTGTTAGTGTTGTTTGTTGTTAGCGGTTTAGGGTTGTTTGTTGTTAGGGGTTTAGGGTTGTTTGTTGTTAGGGGTTTAAGGTTGTTTCTTTTTGGGGTTTAGTGGCTTTTGTTGTTAGGGTGTTAGTGTTGTTTCTTGTTAGGGTGTTAGTGGTTTGTGTTGTTAGGGGGTTAGTGTTGTTTGATTTTAGGGGTTTAGGGTTGTTTGTTGTTAGGGGGTTAGAGTTGTTTGTTGTTAGGGTGTTAGTGTTGTTTGTTGTTAGGGGTTTAGGGTTGTTTGTTGTTAGGGGTTTAAGGTTGTTTCTTGTTGGGGTTTAGTGGTTTTTGTTGTTAGGGTGTTAGTGTTGTTTGTTGTTAGGGTGTTAGTGGTTTGTGTTGTTAGGGGGTTAGTGTTGTTTGATGTTAGGGGTTTAGGGTTGTTTGTTGTTAGGGGGTCAGAGTTGTTTGTTGTTAGGGTGTTAGTGTTGTTTGTTGTTAGGGGTTTAGGGTTGTTTGTTGTTAGGGGTTTAAGGTTGTTTCTTGTTGGGGTTTAGTGGTTTTTGTTGTTAGGGTGTTAGTGTTGTTTGTTGTTAGGGTGTCAGTGGTTTGTGTTGTTAGGGGGTTAGTGTTGTTTGATGTTAGGGGTTTAGGGTTGTTTGTTGTTAGGGGGTTACAGTTGTTTGTTGTTAGGGTGTTAGTGTTGTTTGTTGTTAGGGGTTTAGGGTTGTTTGTTGTTAGGGGTTTAAGGTTGTTTCTTGTTGGGGTTTAGTGGTTTTTGTTGTTAGGGTGTTAGTGTTGTTTGTTGTTAGGGTGTTAGTGGTTTGTCTTGTTAGGGGTTTAGTGTTGTTTGATGTTAGGGGTTTAGGGTTGTTTTTTGTTAGGGGGTTAGAGTTGTTTGTTGTTAGGGTGTTAGTGTTGTTTGTTGTTAGGGGTTTAGGGTTGTTTGTTGTTAGTGGGTTAGTGTTTTTGGTTTTCAGGGGTTAGGGTTGTTTGTTGTTTGGGGGTAGTGTTTGTTGTTAGGGGGTTAGGGTTGTTTGTTGTTAGGGTGTTAGTGGTTTGTGTTGTTAGGGTGTAAGTGTTGTTTGATGTTTGGGATTTAGGGTTGTTTGTTGTTAGGGGGTTAGGGTTGTTTGTTGTTAGGGTGTCAGTGGTTTGTGTTGTTAGGGGGTTAGTGTTGTTTGATGTTAGGTTTTTAGGGTTGTTTGTTGTTAGGGGGTTAGAGTTGTTTGTTGTTAGGGTGTTAGTGTTGTTTGTTGTTAGGGGTTTAGGGTTGTTTGTTGTTAGGGGTTTAAGGTTGTTTCTTGTTGGGGTTTAGTGGTTTTTGTTGTTAGGGTGTTAGTGTTGTTTGTTGTTAGGGTGTTAGTGGTTTGTGTTGTTAGGGGGTTAGTGTTGTTTGATGTTAGGGGTTTAGGGTTGTTTGTTGTTAGTGGGTTAGGGTTGTTTGTTGTTAGTGGGTTAGTGTTTTTGGTTTTCAGGGGTTAGTGTTGTTTGTTGTTTGGGGGTAGTGTTTGTTGTTAGGGGGTTAGGGTTGTTTGTTGTTAGGGTGTTAGTGGTTTGTGTTGTTAGGGGGTTAGTGTTGTTTGATGTTAGGGGTTTAGGGTTGTTTGTTGTTAGGGGGTTAGATTTGTTTGTTGTTAGGGTGTTAGTGTTGTTTGTTGTTAGGGGTTTAGGGTTGTTTGTTGTTAGGGGTTTAAGGTTGTTTCTTGTTGGGGTTTAGTGGTTTTTGTTGTTAGGGTGTTAGTGTTGTTTGTTGTTAGGGTGTTGGTGGTTTGTGTTGTTAGGGGGTTAGTGTTGTTTGATGTTAGGGGTTTAGGGTTGTTTGTTGTTAGGGGGTTAGAGTTGTTTGTTGTTAGGGTGTTAGTGTTGTTTGTTGTTAGGGGTTTAGAGTTGTTTGTTGTTAGGGGGTTAGAGTTGTTTGTTGTTAGGGTGTTAGTGTTGTTTGATGTTAGGGGTTTAGGGTTGTTTGTTGTTAGTGGGATAGGGTTGTTTGTTGTTAGTGGGTTAGTGTTTTTGGTTTTCAGGGGTTAGGGTTGTTTGTTGTTTGTGGGTTAGTGTTTGTTGTTAGGGGGTTAGGATTGTTTGTTGTTAGGGTGTTAGTGTTGTTTGATGTTAGGGGTTTAGGGTTGTTTCTTGTTAGGGGTTTAAGGTTGTTTCTTGTTGGGGTTTAGTGGTTTTTGTTGTTAGGGTGTTAGTGTTGTTTGTTGTTAGGGTGTTAGTGGTTTGTGTTGTTAGGGGGTTAGTGTTGTTTGATGTTAGGGGTCTAGGGTTGTTTTTTGTTAGGGGGTTAGGGTTGTTTGTTGTTAGGGTGTTAGTGTTGTTTGTTGTTAGGGGTTTAGGGTTGTTTGTTGTTAGGGGGTTAGAGTTGTTTGTTGTTAGGGTGTTAGAGTTGTTTGATGTTAGGGGTTTAGGGTTGTTTGTTGTTAGTGGGTTAGGGTTGTTTGTTGTTAGTGGGTTAGTGTTTTTGGTTTTCAGGGGTTAGGGTTGTTTGTTGTTTGGGGGTTAGTGTTTGATGTTCGGGGTTTAGGGTTGTTTGTTGTTAGGGGTTTAAGGTTGTTTCTTGTTGGGGTTTAGTGGTTTTTGTTGTTAGGGTGTTAGTGTTGTTTGCTGTTAGGGTGTTAGTGGTTTGTGTTGTTAGGGGGTTAGTGTTGTTTGATGTTAGGGGTTTAGGGTTGTTTTTTGTTAGGGGGTTAGAGTTGTTTGTTGTTAGGGTGTTAGTGTTGTTTGTTGTTAGGGGTTTAGGGTTGTTTGTTGTTAGGGGTTTAAGGTTGTTTCTTGTTGGGGTTTAGTGGTTTTTGTTGTTAGGGTGTTAGTGTTGTTTGTTGTTAGGGTGTTAGTGGTTTGTGTTGTTAGGGGGTTAGTGTTGTTTGATGTTAGGGGTTTAGGGTTGTTCGTTGTTAGGGGGTTAGAGTTGTTTGTTGTTAGGGTGTTAGTGTTGTTTGTTGTTAGGGGTTTAGGGTTGTTTGTTGTTAGGGGTTTAAGGTTGTTTCTTGTTGGGGTTTAGTGGTTTTTGTTGTTAGGGTGTTAGTGTTGTTTGTTGTTAGGGTGTTAGTGGTTTGTGTTGTTAGGGGGTTAGTGTTGTTTGATGTTAGGGGTTTAGGGTTGTTTGTTGTTAGGGGGTTAGAGTTGTTTGTTGTTAGGGTGTTAGTGTTGTTTGTTGTTAGGGGTTTAGGCTTGTTTGTTGTTAGTTGGTTAGAGTTGTTTGTTGTTAGGGTGTTAGTGTTGTTTGATGTTAGGGGTTTAGGGTTGTTTGTTGTTAGTGGGTTACGGTTGTTTGTTGTTAGTGGGTTAGTGTTTTTGGTTTTCAGGGGTTAGGGTTGTTTGTTGTTTGGGGGTTAGTGTTTGTTGTTAGGGGGTTAGGGTTGTTTGTTGTTAGGGTTTTAGTGGTTTGTTTTGTTAGGGTGTTAGTGTTGTTTGATGTTAGGGGTTTAGGGTTGTTTGTTGTTAGGGGGTTAGGGTTGTTTGTTGTTAGGGTGTTAGTGTTCTTTGTTGTTAGGGGGTTAGGGTTGTTTCTTGTTACGGGGTTAGTGTTGTTTGTTGTTACGGGGTTTGGGTAGTTTCTTGTTAGGGGTTTAGGGTTGTTTGTTGTTAGGGTTTTAGGGTTGTTTCTTGTTGGGGTTTAGTGGTTTTTGTTGTTAGGGTGTTAGTGTTGTTTGTTGTTAGGGTGTTAGTGGTTTGTGTTGTTAGGGGGTTAGGATTGTTTGTTGTTAGGGTGTTAGTGTTGTTTGATGTTAGGGGTTTCGGGTTGTTTTTTGTTAGGGGGTTAGGGTTGTTTGTTGTTAGGGTGTTAGTGTTGTTTGTTGTTAGGGGTTTAGGGTTGTTTGTTGTTAGTGGGTTAATGTTGTTTGTTGTTAGTGGGTTAGTGTTTTTGGTTTTCAGGGGTTAGGGTTGTTTGTTGTCTGGGGGTAGTGTTTGTTGTTAGGGGGTTAGGGTTGTTTGTTGTTAGGGTGTTAGTGGTTTGTATTGTTAGGGTGTTAGTGTTGTTTGATGTTAGGGGTTTAGGGTTGTTTGTTGTTGGGGGTTAGGGTTGTTTGTTGTTAGGGTGTTAGTGGTTTGTGTTGTTAGGGGGTTAGTGTTGTTTGATGTTAGGGGTTTAGGGTTGTTTGTTGTTAGGGGGTTAGAGTTGTTTGTTGTTAGGGTGTTAGTGTTGTTTGTTGTTAGGGGTTTAGGGTTGTTTGTTGTTAGGGGTTTAAGGTTGTTTCTTGTTGGGGTTTAGTGGTTTTTGTTGTTAGGGTGTTAGTGTTGTTTGTTGTTAGGGTGTTAGTGGTTTGTGTTGTTAGGGGGTTAGTGTTGTTTGATGTTAGGGGTTTAGGGTTGTTTGTTGTTAGGGGGTTAGAGTTGTTTGTTGTTAGGGTGTTAGTGTTGTTTGTTGTTAGGGGTTTAGGGTTGTTTGTTGTTAGGGGTTTAAGGTTGTTTCTTGTTGGGGTTTAGTGGTTTTTGTTGTTAGGGTGTTAGTGTTGTTTGTTGTTAGGGTGTCAGTGGTTTGTGTTGTTAGGGGGTTAGTGTTGTTTGATGTTAGGGGTTTAGGGTTGTTTGTTGTTAGGGGGTTACAGTTGTTTGTTGTTAGGGTGTTAGTGTTGTTTGTTGTTAGGGGTTTAGGGTTGTTTGTTGTTAGGGGTTTAAGGTTGTTTCTTGTTGGGGTTTAGTGGTTTTTGTTGTTAGGGTGTTAGTGTTGTTTGTTGTTAGGGTGTTAGTGGTTTGTCTTGTTAGGGGTTTAGTGTTGTTTGATGTTAGGGGTTTAGGGTTGTTTTTTGTTAGGGGGTTAGAGTTGTTTGTTGTTAGGGTGTTAGTGTTGTTTGTTGTTAGGGGTTTAGGGTTGTTTGTTGTTAGTGGGTTAGTGTTTTTGGTTTTCAGGGGTTAGGGTTGTTTGTTGTTTGGGGGTAGTGTTTGTTGTTAGGGGGTTAGGGTTGTTTGTTGTTAGGGTGTTAGTGGTTTGTGTTGTTAGGGTGTAAGTGTTGTTTGATGTTTGGGATTTAGGGTTGTTTGTTGTTAGGGGGTTAGGGTTGTTTGTTGTTAGGGTGTTAGTGGTTTGTGTTGTTAGGGGGTTAGTGTTGTTTGATGTTAGGTTTTTAGGGTTGTTTGTTGGTAGGGGGTTAGAGTTGTTTGTTGTTAGGGTGTTAGTGTTGTTTGTTGTTAGGGGTTTAGGGTTGTTTGCTGTTAGGGGTTTAAGGTTGTTTCTTGTTGGGGTTTAGTGGTTTTTGTTGTTAGGGTGTTAGTGTTGTTTGTTGTTAGGGTGTTAGTGGTTTGTGTTGTTAGGGGGTTAGTGTTGTTTGATGTTAGGGGTTTAGGGTTGTTTGTTGTTAGTGGGTTAGGGTTGTTTGTTGTTAGTGGGTTAGTGTTTTTGGTTTTCAGGGGTTAGGGTTGTTTGTTGTTTGGGGGTAGTGTTTGTTGTTAGGGGGTTAGGGTTGTTTGTTGTTAGGGTGTTAGTGGTTTGTGTTGTTAGGGTTTTAGTGTTGTTTGATGTTAGCGGTTTAGGGTTGTTTGTTGTTAGCGGGTTAGGGTTGTTTGTTGTTAGGGTGTTAGTGGTTTGTGTTGTTAGGGGGTTAGTGTTGTTTGATGTTAGGGGTTTAGGGTTGTTTGTTGTTAGGGGGTTAGATTTGTTTGTTGTTAGGGTGTTAGTGTTGTTTGTTGTTAGGGGTTTAGGGTTGTTTGTTGTTAGGGGTTTAAGGTTGTTTCTTGTTGGGGTTTAGTGGTTTTTGTTGTTAGGGTGTTAGTGTTGTTTGTTGTTAGGGTGTTGGTGGTTTGTGTTGTTAGGGGGTTAGTGTTGTTTGATGTTAGGGGTTTAGGGTTGTTTGTTGTTAGGGGGTTAGAGTTGTTTGTTGTTAGGGTGTTAGTGTTGTTTGTTGTTAGGGGTTTAGAGTTGTTTGTTGTTAGGGGGTTAGAGTTGTTTGTTGTTAGGGTGTTAGTGTTGTTTGATGTTAGGGGTTTAGGGTTGTTTGTTGTTAGTGGGATAGGGTTGTTTGTTGTTAGTGGGTTAGTGTTTTTGGTTTTCAGGGGTTAGGGTTGTTTGTTGTTTGGGGGTTAGTGTTTGTTGTTAGGGGGTTAGGATTGTTTGTTGTTAGGGTGTTAGTGTTGTTTGATGTTAGGGGTTTAGGGTTGTTTCTTGTTAGGGGTTTAAGGTTGTTTCTTGTTGGGGTTTAGTGGTTTTTGTTGTTAGGGTGTTAGTGTTGTTTGTTGTTAGGGTGTTAGTGGTTTGTGTTGTTAGGGGGTTAGTGTTGTTTGATGTTAGGGGTCTAGGGTTGTTTTTTGTTAGGGGGTTAGGGTTGTTTGTTGTTAGGGTGTTAGTGTTGTTTGTTGTTAGGGGTTTAGGGTTGTTTGTTGTTAGGGGTTTAGAGTTGTTTGTTGTTAGGGTGTTAGAGTTGTTTGATGTTAGGGGTTTAGGGTTGTTTGTTGTTAGTGGGTTAGGGTTGTTTGTTGTTAGTGGGTTAGTGTTTTTGGTTTTCAGGGGTTAGGGTTGTTTGTTGTTTGGCGGTTAGTGTTTGTTGTTAGGGGTTAGGGTTGTTTGTTGTTAGGGTGTTAGTGTTGTTTGATGTTCGGGGTTTAGGGTTGTTTGTTGTTAGGGGTTTAAGGTTGTTTCTTGTTGGGGTTTAGTGGTTTTTGTTGTTAGGGTGTTAGTGTTGTTTGCTGTTAGGGTGTTAGTGGTTTGTGTTGTTAGGGGGTTAGTGTTGTTTGATGTTAGGGGTTTAGGGTTGTTTTTTGTTAGGGGGTTAGAGTTGTTTGTTGTTAGGGTGTTAGTGTTGTTTGTTGTTAGGGGTTTAGGGTTGTTTGTTGTTAGGGGTTTAAGGTTGTTTCTTGTTGGGGTTTAGTGGTTTTTGTTGTTAGGGTGTTAGTGTTGTTTGTTGTTAGGGTGTTAGTGGTTTGTGTTGTTAGGGGGTTAGTGTTGTTTGATGTTAGGGGTTTAGGGTTGTTCGTTGTTAGGGGGTTAGAGTTGTTTGTTGTTAGGGTGTTAGTGTTGTTTGTTGTTAGGGGTTTAGGGTTGTTTGTTGTTAGGGGTTTAAGGTTGTTTCTTGTTGGGGTTTAGTGGTTTTTGTTGTTAGGGTGTTAGTGTTGTTTGTTGTTAGGGTGTTAGTGGTTTGTGTTGTTAGGGGGTTAGTGTTGTTTGATGTTAGGGGTTTAGGGTTGTTTGTTGTTAGGGGGTTAGAGTTGTTTGTTGTTAGGGTGTTAGTGTTGTTTGTTGTTAGGGGTTTAGGCTTGTTTGTTGTTAGTTGGTTAGAGTTGTTTGTTGTTAGGGTGTTAGTGTTGTTTGATGTTAGGGGTTTAGGGTTGTTTGTTGTTAGTGGGTTACGGTTGTTTGTTGTTAGTGGGTTAGTGTTTTTGGTTTTCAGGGGTTAGGGTTGTTTGTTGTTTGGGGGTTAGTGTTTGTTGTTAGGGGGTTAGGGTTGTTTGTTGTTAGGGTTTTAGTGGTTTGTTTTGTTAGGGTGTTAGTGTTGTTTGATGTTAGGGGTTTAGGGTTGTTTGTTGTTAGGGGGTTAGGGTTGTTTGTTGTTAGGGTGTTAGTGTTCTTTGTTGTTAGGGGGTTAGGGTTGTTTCTTGTTACGGGGTTAGTGTTGTTTGTTGTTACGGGGTTTGGGTAGTTTCTTGTTAGGGGTTTAGGGTTGTTTGTTGTTAGGGTTTTAGGGTTGTTTCTTGTTGGGGTTTAGTGGTTTTTGTTGTTAGGGTGTTAGTGTTGTTTGTTGTTAGGGTGTTAGTGGTTTGTGTTGTTAGGGGGTTAGGATTGTTTGTTGTTAGGGTGTTAGTGTTGTTTGATGTTAGGGGTTTCGGGTTGTTTTTTGTTAGGGGGTTAGGGTTGTTTGTTGTTAGGGTGTTAGTGTTGTTTGTTGTTAGGGGTTTAGGGTTGTTTGTTGTTAGTGGGTTAATGTTGTTTGTTGTTAGTGGGTTAGTGTTTTTGGTTTTCAGGGGTTAGGGTTGTTTGTTGTCTGGGGGTAGTGTTTGTTGTTAGGGGGTTAGGGTTGTTTGTTGTTAGGGTGTTAGTGGTTTGTATTGTTAGGGTGTTAGTGTTGTTTGATGTTAGGGGTTTAGGGTTGTTTGTTGTTGGGGGTTAGGGTTGTTTGTTGTTAGGGTGTTAGTGGTTTGTGTTGTTAGGGGGTTAGTGTTGTTTGATGTTAGGGGTTTAGGGTTGTTTGTTGTTAGGGGGTTAGAGTTGTTTGTTGTTAGGGTGTTAGTGTTGTTTGTTGTTAGGGGTTTAGGGTTGTTTGTTGTTAGGGGTTTAAGGTTGTTTCTTGTTGGGGTTTAGTGGTTTTTGTTGTTAGGGTGTTAGTGTTGTTTGTTGTTAGGGTGTTAGTGGTTTGTGTTGTTAGGGGGTTAGTGTTGTTTGATGTTAGGGGTTTAGGGTTGTTTGTTGTTAGGGGGTTAGAGTTGTTTGTTGTTAGGGTGTTAGTGTTGTTTGTTGTTAGCGGTTTAGGGTTGTTTGTTGTTAGGGGTTTAGGGTTGTTTGTTGTTAGGGGTTTAAGGTTGTTTCTTTTTGGGGTTTAGTGGTTTTTGTTGTTAGGGTGTTAGTGTTGTTTTTTGTTAGGGTGTTAGTGGTTTGTGTTGTTAGGGGGTTAGTGTTGTTTGATTTTAGGGGTTTAGGGTTGTTTGTTGTTAGGGGGTTAGAGTTGTTTGTTGTTAGGGTGTTAGTGTTGTTTGTTGTTAGGGGTTTAGGGTTGTTTGTTGTTAGGGGTTTAAGGTTGTTTCTTGTTGGGGTTTAGTGGTTTTTGTTGTTAGGGTGTTAGTGTTGTTTGTTGTTAGGGTGTGAGTATTGTTTGTTGTTAGGGTGTCAGTGGTTTGTGTTGTTAGGGGGTTAGTGTTGTTTGATGTTAGGGGTTTAGGGTTGTTTGTTGTTAGGGGGTTACAGTTGTTTGTTGTTAGGGTGTTAGTGTTGTTTGTTGTTAGGGGTTTAGGGTTGTTTGTTGTTAGGGGTTTAAGGTTGTTTCTTGTTGGGGTTTAGTGGTTTTTGTTGTTAGGGTGTTAGTGTTGTTTGTTGTTAGGGTGTTAGTGGTTTGTCTTGTTAGGGGTTTAGTGTTGTTTGATGTTAGGGGTTTAGGGTTGTTTTTTGTTAGGGGGTTAGAGTTGTTTGTTGTTAGGTTGTTAGTGTTGTTTGTTGTTAGGGGTTTAGGGTTGTTTGTTGTTAGTGGGTTAGTGTTTTTGGTTTTCAGGGGTTAGGTTTGTTTGTTGTTTGGGGGTAGTGTTTGTTGTTAGGGGGTTAGGGTTGTTTGTTGTTAGGGTGTTAGTGGTTTGTGTTGTTAGGGTGTTAGTGTTGTTTGATGTTTGGGATTTAGGGTTGTTTGTTGTTAGGGGGTTAGGGTTGTTTGTTGTTAGGGTGTTAGTGGTTTGTGTTGTTAGGGGGTTAGTGTTGTTTGATGTTAGGTTTTTAGGGTTGTTTGTTGTTAGGGGGTTAGGGTTGTTTGTTGTTAGTGGGTTAGTGTTTTTGGTTTTCAGGGGTTAGGGTTGTTTGTTGTTTGGGGGTAGTGTTTGTTGTTAGGGGGTTAGGGTTGTTTGTTGTTAGGGTGTTAGTGGTTTGTGTTGTTAGGGTTTTAGTGTTGTTTGATGTTAGCGGTTTAGGGTTGTTTGTTGTTAGCGGGTTAGGGTTGTTTGTTGTTAGGGTGTTAGTGGTTTGTGTTGTTAGGGGGTTAGTGTTGTTTGATGTTAGGGGTTTAGGGTTGTTTGTTGTTAGGGGGTTAGATTTGTTTGTTGTTAGGGTGTTAGTGTTGTTTGTTGTTAGGGGTTTAGGGTTGTTTGTTGTTAGGGGTTTAAGGTTGTTTCTTGTTGGGGTTTAGTGGTTTTTGTTGTTAGGGTGTTAGTGTTGTTTGTTGTTAGGGTGTTGGTGGTTTGTGTTGTTAGGGGGTTAGTGTTGTTTGATGTTAGGGGTTTAGGGTTGTTTGTTGTTAGGGGGTTAGAGTTGTTTGTTGTTAGGGTGTTAGTGTTGTTTGTTGTTAGGGGTTTAGAGTTGTTTGTTGTTAGGGGGTTAGAGTTGTTTGTTGTTAGGGTGTTAGTGTTGTTTGATGTTAGGGGTTTAGGGTTGTTTGTTGTTAGTGGGATAGGGTTGTTTGTTGTTAGTGGGTTAGTGTTTTTGGTTTTCAGGGGTTAGGGTTGTTTGTTGTTTGGGGGTTAGTGTTTGTTGTTAGGGGGTTAGGATTGTTTGTTGTTAGGGTGTTAGTGTTGTTTGATGTTAGGGGTTTAGGGTTGTTTGTTGTTAGGGGTTTAAGGTTGTTTCTTGTTGGGGTTTAGTGGTTTTTGTTGTTAGGGTGTTAGTGTTGTTTGTTGTTAGGGTGTTAGTGGTTTGTGTTGTTAGGGGGTTAGTGTAGTTTGATGTTAGGGGTCTAGGGTTGTTTTTTGTTAGGGGGTTAGGGTTGTTTGTTGTTAGGGTGTTAGTGTTGTTTGTTGTTAGGGGTTTAGGGTTGTTTGTTGTTAGGGGGTTAGAGTTGTTTGTTGTTAGGGTGTTAGAGTTGTTTGATGTTAGGGGTTTAGGGTTGTTTGTTGTTAGTGGGTTAGGGTTGTTTGTTGTTAGTGGGTTAGTGTTTTTGGTTTTCAGGGGTTAGGGTTGTTTGTTGTTTGGCGGTTAGTGTTTGTTGTTAGGGGTTAGGGTTGTTTGTTGTTAGGGTGTTAGTGTTGTTTGATGTTCGGGGTTTAGGGTTGTTTGTTGTTAGGGGTTTAAGGTTGTTTCTTGTTGGGGTTTAGTGGTTTTTGTTGTTAGGGTGTTAGTGTTGTTTGCTGTTAGGGTGTTAGTGGTTTGTGTTGTTAGGGGGTTAGTGTTGTTTGATGTTAGGGGTTTAGGGTTGTTTTTTGTTAGGGGGTTAGAGTTGTTTGTTGTTAGGGTGTTAGTGTTGTTTGTTGTTAGGGGTTTAGGGTTGTTTGTTGTTAGGGGTTTAAGGTTGTTTCTTGTTGGGGTTTAGTGGTTTTTGTTGTTAGGGTGTTAGTGTTGTTTGTTGTTAGGGTGTTAGTGGTTTGTGTTGTTAGGGGGTTAGTGTTGTTTGATGTTAGGGGTTTAGGGTTGTTCGTTGTTAGGGGGTTAGAGTTGTTTGTTGTTAGGGTGTTAGTGTTGTTTGTTGTTAGGGGTTTAGGGTTGTTTGTTGTTAGGGGTTTAAGGTTGTTTCTTGTTGGGGTTTAGTGGTTTTTGTTGTTAGGGTGTTAGTGTTGTTTGTTGTTAGGGTGTTAGTGGTTTGTGTTGTTAGGGGGTTAGTGTTGTTTGATGTTAGGGGTTTAGGGTTGTTTGTTGTTAGGGGGTTAGAGTTGTTTGTTGTTAGGGTGTTAGTGTTGTTTGTTGTTAGGGGTTTAGGCTTGTTTGTTGTTAGTTGGTTAGAGTTGTTTGTTGTTAGGGTGTTAGTGTTGTTTGATGTTAGGGGTTTAGGGTTGTTTGTTGTTAGTGGGTTACGGTTGTTTGTTGTTAGTGGGTTAGTGTTTTTGGTTTTCAGGGGTTAGGGTTGTTTGTTGTTTGGGGGTTAGTGTTTGTTGTTAGGGGGTTAGGGTTGTTTGTTGTTAGGGTTTTAGTGGTTTGTTTTGTTAGGGTGTTAGTGTTGTTTGATGTTAGGGGTTTAGGGTTGTTTGTTGTTAGGGGGTTAGGGTTGTTTGTTGTTAGGGTGTTAGTGTTCTTTGTTGTTAGGGGGTTAGGGTTGTTTCTTGTTACGGGGTTAGTGTTGTTTGTTGTTACGGGGTTTGGGTAGTTTCTTGTTAGGGGTTTAGGGTTGTTTGTTGTTAGGGTTTTAGGGTTGTTTCTTGTTGGGGTTTAGTGGTTTTTGTTGTTAGGGTGTTAGTGTTGTTTGTTGTTAGGGTGTTAGTGGTTTGTGTTGTTAGGGGGTTAGGATTGTTTGTTGTTAGGGTGTTAGTGTTGTTTGATGTTAGGGGTTTCGGGTTGTTTTTTGTTAGGGGGTTAGGGTTGTTTGTTGTTAGGGTGTTAGTGTTGTTTGTTGTTAGGGGTTTAGGGTTGTTTGTTGTTAGTGGGTTAATGTTGTTTGTTGTTAGTGGGTTAGTGTTTTTTTTTTCAGGGGTTAGGGTTGTTTGTTGTCTGGGGGTAGTGTTTGTTGTTAGGGGGTTAGGGTTGTTTGTTGTTAGGGTGTTAGTGGTTTGTATTGTTAGGGTGTTAGTGTTGTTTGATGTTAGGGGTTTAGGGTTGTTTGTTGTTGGGGGTTAGGGTTGTTTGTTGTTAGGGTGTTAGTGGTTTGTGTTGTTAGGGGGTTAGTGTTGTTTGATGTTAGGGGTTTAGGGTTGTTTGTTGTTAGGGGGTTAGAGTTGTTTGTTGTTAGGGTGTTAGTGTTGTTTGTTGTTAGGGGTTTAGGGTTGTTTGTTGTTAGGGGTTTAAGGTTGTTTCTTGTTGGGGTTTAGTGGTTTTTGTTGTTAGGGTGTTAGTGTTGTTTGTTGTTAGGGTGTTAGTGGTTTGTGTTGTTAGGGGGTTAGTGTTGTTTGATGTTAGGGGTTTAGGGTTGTTTGTTGTTAGGGGGTTAGAGTTGTTTGTTGTTAGGGTGTTAGTGTTGTTTGTTGTTAGGGGTTTAGGGTTGTTTGTTGTTAGGGGTTTAAGGTTGTTTCTTTTTGGGGTTTAGTGGTTTTTGTTGTTAGGGTGTTAGTGTTGTTTGTTGTTAGGGTGTTAGTGGTTTGTGTTGCTAGGGGGTTAGTGTTGTTTGATGTTAGGGGTTTAGGGTTGTTTGTTGTTAGGGGATTAGAGTTGTTTGTTGTTAGGGTGTTAGTGTTGTTTGTTGTTAGGGGTTTAGGGTTGTTTGTTGTTGGGGTTTAAGGTTGTTTCTTGTTGGGGTTTAGTGGTTTTTGTTGTTAGGGTGTTAGTGTTGTTTGTTGTTAGGGTGTTAGTGGTTTGTGTTGTTAGGAGGTTAGTGTTGTTTGTTGTTAGGGGTTTAGGGTTGTTTGTTGTTAGGGGTTTAAGGTTGTTTCTTGTTGGGGTTTAGTGGTTTTTGTTGTTAGGGTGTTAGTGTTGTTTGTTGTTAGGGTGTTAGTGGTTTGTGTTGTTAAGGGGTTAGTGTTGTTTGATGTTAGGGGGTTAGGGTTGTTTCTTGTTACGGGGTTAGTGTTGTTTGCTGTTACGTGGTTAGGGTAGTTTCTTGTTAGGGGTTTAGTGTTGTTTTTTGTTAGGGGGTTAGTGTTTGTTGTTAGGGGGTTAGGGTTGTTTGTTGTTAGGGTTTTAGGGTTGTTTCTTTTTGGGGTTTAGTGGTTTTTGTTGTTAGGGTGTTAGTGTTGTTTGTTGTTAGGGTGTTAGTGGTTTGTGTTGTTAGGGGGTTAGTGTTGTTTGATGTTAGGGGTTTAGGGTTGTTTGTTGTTAGGGGGTTACAGTTGTTTGTTGTTAGGGTGTTAGTGTTGTTTGTTGTTAGGGGTTTAGGGTTGTTTGTTGTTAGGGGTTTAAGGTTGTTTCTTGTTGGGGTTTAGTGGTTTTTGTTGTTAGGGTGTTAGTGTTGTTTGTTGTTAGGGTGTTAGTGGTTTGTCTTGTTAGGGGTTTAGTGTTGTTTGATGTTAGGGGTTTAGGGTTGTTTTTTGTTAGGGGGTTAGAGTTGTTTGTTGTTAGGGTGTTAGTGTTGTTTGTTGTTAGGGGTTTAGGGTTGTTTGTTGTTAGTGGGTTAGTGTTTTTGGTTTTCAGGGGTTAGGGTTGTTTGTTGTTTGGGGGTAGTGTTTGTTGTTAGGGGGTTAGGGTTGTTTGTTGTTAGGGTGTTAGTGGTTTGTGTTGTTAGGGTGTTAGTGTTGTTTGATGTTTGGGATTTAGGGTTGTTTGTTGTTAGGGGGTTAGGGTTGTTTGTTGTTAGGGTGTTAGTGGTTTGTGTTGTTAGGGGGTTAGTGTTGTTTGATGTTAGGTTTTTAGGGTTGTTTGTTGTTAGGGGGTTAGAGTTGTTTGTTGTTAGGGTGTTAGTGTTGTTTGTTGTTAGGGGTTTAGGGTTGTTTGTTGTTAGGGGTTTAAGGTTGTTTCTTGTTGGGGTTTAGTGGTTTTTGTTGTTAGGGTGTTAGTGTTGTTTGTTGTTAGGGTGTTAGTGGTTTGTGTTGTTAGGGGGTTAGTGTTGTTTGATGTTAGGGGTTTAGGGTTGTTTGTTGTTAGTGGGTTAGGGTTGTTTGTTGTTAGTGGGTTAGTGTTTTTGGTTTTCAGGGGTTAGGGTTGTTTGTTGTTTGGGGGTAGTGTTTGTTGTTAGGGGGTTAGGGTTGTTTGTTGTTAGGGTGTTAGTGGTTTGTGTTGTTAGGGTGTTAGTGTTGTTTGATGTTAGCGGTTTAGGGTTGTTTGTTGTTAGCGGGTTAGGGTTGTTTGTTGTTAGGGTGTTAGTGGTTTGTGTTGTTAGGGGGTTAGTGTTGTTTGATGTTAGGGGTTTAGGGTTGTTTGTTGTTAGGGGGTTAGATTTGTTTGTTGTTAGGGTGTTAGTGTTGTTTGTTGTTAGGGGTTTAGGGTTGTTTGTTGTTAGGGGTTTAAGGTTGTTTCTTGTTGGGGTTTAGTGGTTTTTGTTGTTAGGGTGTTAGTGTTGTTTGTTGTTAGGGTGTTGGTGGTTTGTGTTGTTAGGGGGTTAGTGTTGTTTGATGTTAGGGGTTTAGGGTTGTTTGTTGTTAGGGGGTTAGAGTTGTTTGTTGTTAGGGTGTTAGTGTTGTTTGTTGTTAGGGGTTTAGAGTTGTTTGTTGTTAGGGGGTTAGAGTTGTTTGTTGTTAGTGTGTTAGTGTTGTTTGATGTTAGGGGTTTAGGGTTGTTTGTTGTTAGTGGGATAGGGTTGTTTGTTGTTAGTGGGTTAGTGTTTTTGGTTTTCAGGGGTTAGGGTTGTTTGTTGTTTGGGGGTTAGTGTTTGTTGTTAGGGGGTTAGGATTGTTTGTTGTTAGGGTGTTAGTGTTGTTTGATGTTAGGGGTTTAGGGTTGTTTGTTGTTAGGGGTTTAAGGTTGTTTCTTGTTGGGGTTTAGTGGTTTTTGTTGTTAGGGTGTTAGTGTTGTTTGTTGTTAGGGTGTTAGTGGTTTGTGTTGTTAGGGGGTTACTGTTGTTTGATGTTAGGGGTCTAGGGTTGTTTTTTGTTAGGGGGTTAGGGTTGTTTGTTGTTAGGGTGTTAGTGTTGTTTGTTGTTAGGGGTTTAGGGTTGTTTGTTGTTAGGGGGTTAGAGTTGTTTGTTGTTAGGGTGTTAGAATTGTTTGATGTTAGGGGTTTAGGGTTGTTTGTTGTTAGTGGGTTAGGGTTGTTTGTTGTTAGTGGGTTAGTGTTTTTGGTTTTCAGGGGTTAGGGTTGTTTGTTGTTTGGGGTTAGTGTTTGTTGTTAGGGGTTAGGGTTGTTTGTTGTTAGGGTGTTAGTGTTGTTTGATGTTCGGGGTTTAGGGTTGTTTGTTGTTAGGGGTTTAAGGTTGTTTCTTGTTGGGGTTTAGTGGTTTTTGTTGTTAGGGTGTTAGTGTTGTTTGTTGTTAGGGTGTTAGTGGTTTGTGTTGTTAGGGGGTTAGTGTTGTTTGATGTTAGGGGTTTAGGGTTGTTTTTTGTTAGGGGGTTAGAGTTGTTTGTTGTTAGGGTGTTAGTGTTGTTTGTTGTTAGGGGTTTAGGGTTGTTTGTTGTTAGGGGTTTAAGGTTGTTTCTTGTTGGGGTTTAGTTGTTTTTGTTGTTAGGGTGTTAGTGTTGTTTGTTGTTAGGGTGTTAGTGGTTTGTGTTGTTAGGGGGTTAGTGTTGTTTGATGTTAGGGGTTTAGGGTTGTTCGTTGTTAGGGGGTTAGAGTTGTTTGTTGTTAGGGTGTTAGTGTTGTTTGTTGTTAGGGGTTTAGGGTTGTTTGTTGTTAGGGGTTTAAGGTTGTTTCTTGTTGGGGTTTAGTGGTTTTTGTTGTTAGGGTGTTAGTGTTGTTTGTTGTTAGGGTGTTAGTGGTTTGTGTTGTTAGGGGGTTAGTGTTGTTTGATGTTAGGGGTTTAGGGTTGTTTGTTGTTAGGGGGTTAGAGTTGTTTGTTGTTAGGGTGTTAGTGTTGTTTGTTGTTAGGGGTTTAGGCTTGTTTGTTGTTAGTTGGTTAGAGTTGTTTGTTGTTAGGGTGTTAGTGTTGTTTGATGTTAGGGGTTTAGGGTTGTTTGTTGTTAGTGGGTTACGGTTGTTTGTTGTTAGTGGGTTAGTGTTTTTGGTTTTCAGGGGTTAGGGTTGTTTGTTGTTTGGGGGTTAGTGTTTGTTGTTAGGGGGTTAGGGTTGTTTGTTGTTAGGGTTTTAGTGGTTTGTTTTGTTAGGGTGTTAGTGTTGTTTGATGTTAGGGGTTTAGGGTTGTTTGTTGTTAGGGGGTTAGGGTTGTTTGTTGTTAGGGTGTTAGTGTTCTTTGTTGTTAGGGGGTTAGGGTTGTTTCTTGTTACGGGGTTAGTGTTGTTTGTTGTTACGGGGTTTGGGTAGTTTCTTGTTAGGGGTTTAGGGTTGTTTGTTGTTAGGGTTTTAGGGTTGTTTCTTGTTGGGGTTTAGTGGTTTTTGTTGTTAGGGTGTTAGTGTTGTTTGTTGTTAGGGTGTTAGTGGTTTGTGTTGTTAGGGGGTTAGGATTGTTTGTTGTTAGGGTGTTAGTGTTGTTTGATGTTAGGGGTTTCGGGTTGTTTTTTGTTAGGGGGTTAGGGTTGTTTGTTGTTAGGGTGTTAGTGTTGTTTGTTGTTAGGGGTTTAGGGTTGTTTGTTGTTAGTGGGTTAATGTTGTTTGTTGTTAGTGGGTTAGTGTTTTTGGTTTTCAGGGGTTAGGGTTGTTTGTTGTTTGGGGGTAGTGTTTGTTGTTAGGGGGTTAGGGTTGTTTGTTGTTAGGGTGTTAGTGGTTTGTATTGTTAGGGTGTTAGTGTTGTTTGATGTTAGGGGTTTAGGGTTGTTTGTTGTTGGGGGTTAGGGTTGTTTGTTGTTAGGGTGTTAGTGGTTTGTGTTGTTAGGGGGTTAGTGTTGTTTGATGTTAGGGGTTTAGGGTTGTTTGTTGTTAGGGGGTTAGGGTTGTTTGTTGTTAGGGTGTTAGTGTTGTTTGTTGTTAGGGGTTTAGGGTTGTTTGTTGTTAGGGGTTTAAGGTTGTTTCTTGTTGGGGTTTAGTGGTTTTTGTTGTTAGGGTGTTAGTGTTGTTTGTTGTTAGGGTGTTAGTGGTTTGTGTTGTTAGGGGGTTAGTGTTGTTTGATGTTAGGGGTTTAGGGTTGTTTGTTGTTAGGGGGTTAGAGTTGTTTGTTGTTAGGGTGTTAGTGTTGTTTGTTGTTAGCGGTTTAGGGTTGTTTGTTGTTAGGGGTTTAGGGTTGTTTGTTGTTAGGGGTTTAAGGTTGTTTCTTTTTGGGGTTTAGTGGTTTTTGTTGTTAGGGTGTTAGTGTTGTTTGTTGTTAGGGTGTTAGTGGTTTGTGTTGTTAGGGGGTTAGTGTTGTTTGATTTTAGGGGTTTAGGGTTGTTTGTTGTTAGGGGGTTAGAGTTGTTTGTTGTTAGGGTGTTAGTGTTGTTTGTTGTTAGGGGTTTAGGGTTGTTTGTTGTTAGGGGTTTAAGGTTGTTTCTTGTTGGGGTTTAGTGGTTTTTGTTGTTAGGGTGTTAGTGTTTGTTGTTAGGGTGTTAGTATTGTTTGTTGTTAGGGTGTCAGTGGTTTGTGTTGTTAGGGGGTTAGTGTTGTTTGATGTTAGGGGTTTAGGGTTGTTTGTTGTTAGGGGGTTACAGTTGTTTGTTGTTAGGGTGTTAGTGTTGTTTGTTGTTAGGGGTTTAGGGTTGTTTGTTGTTAGGGGTTTAAGGTTGTTTCTTGTTGGGGTTTAGTGGTTTTTGTTGTTAGGGTGTTAGTGTTGTTTGTTGTTAGGGTGTTAGTGGTTTGTCTTGTTAGGGGTTTAGTGTTGTTTGATGTTAGGGGTTTAGGGTTGTTTTTTGTTAGGGGGTTAGAGTTGTTTTTTGTTAGGTTGTTAGTGTTGTTTGTTGTTAGGGGTTTAGGGTTGTTTGTTGTTAGTGGGTTAGTGTTTTTGGTTTTCAGGGGTTAGGGTTGTTTGTTGTTTGGGGGTAGTGTTTGTTGTTAGGGGGTTAGGGTTGTTTGTTGTTAGGGTGTTAGTGGTTTGTGTTGTTAGGGTGTTAGTGTTGTTTGATGTTTGGGATTTAGGGTTGTTTGTTGTTAGGGGGTTAGGGTTGTTTGTTGTTAGGGTGTTAGTGGTTTGTGTTGTTAGGGGGTTAGTGTTGTTTGATGTTAGGTTTTTAGGGTTGTTTGTTGTTAGGGGGTTAGAGTTGTTTGTTGTTAGGGTGTTAGTGTTGTTTGTTGTTAGGGGTTTAGGGTTGTTTGTTGTTAGGGGTTTAAGGTTTTTTCTTGTTGGGGTTTAGTGGTTTTTGTTGTTAGGGTGTTAGTGTTGTTTGTTGTTAGGGTTTTAGTGGTTTGTTTTGTTAGGTTGTTAGTGTTGTTTGATGTTAGGGGTTTAGGGTTGTTTGTTGTTAGGGGGTTAGGGTTGTTTGTTGTTAGGGTGTTAGTGTTCTTTGTTGTTAGGGGGTTAGGGTTGTTTCTTGTTACGGGGTTAGTGTTGTTTGTTGTTACGGGGTTTGGGTAGTTTCTTGTTAGGGGTTTAGGGTTGTTTGTTGTTAGGGTTTTAGGGTTGTTTCTTGTTGGGGTTTAGTGGTTTTTGTTGTTAGGGTGTTAGTGTTGTTTGTTGTTAGGGTGTTAGTGGTTTGTGTTGTTAGGGGGTTAGGATTGTTTGTTGTTAGGGTGTTAGTGTTGTTTGATGTTAGGGGTTTCGGGTTGTTTTTTGTTAGGGGGTTAGGGTTGTTTGTTGTTAGGGTGTTAGTGTTGTTTGTTGTTAGGGGTTTAGGGTTGTTTGTTGTTAGTGGGTTAATGTTGTTTGTTGTTAGTGGGTTAGTGTTTTTGGTTTTCAGGGGTTAGGGTTGTTTGTTGTTTGGGGGTAGTGTTTGTTGTTAGGGGGTTAGGGTTGTTTGTTGTTAGGGTGTTAGTGGTTTGTGTTGTTAGGGGGTTAGTGTTGTTTGATGTTAGGGGTTTAGGGTTGTTTGTTGTTAGGGGGTTAGAGTTGTTTGTTGTTAGGGTGTTAGTGTTGTTTGTTGTTAGGGGTTTAGGGTTGTTTGTTGTTAGGGGTTTAAGGTTGTTTCTTGTTGGGGTTTAGTGGTTTTTGTTGTTAGGGTGTTAGTGTTGTTTGGTGTTAGGGTGTTAGTGGTTTGTGTTGTTAGGGGGTTAGTGTTGTTTGATGTTAGGGGTTTAGGGTTGTTTGTTGTTAGGGGGTTAGAGTTGTTTGTTGTTAGGGTGTTAGTGTTGTTTGTTGTTAGCGGTTTAGGGTTGTTTGTTGTTAGGGGTTTAGGGTTGTTTGTTGTTAGGGGTTTAAGGTTGTTTCTTTTTGGGGTTTAGTGGTTTTTGTTGTTAGGGTGTTAGTGTTGTTTCTTGTTAGGGTGTTAGTGGTTTGTGTTGTTAGGGGGTTAGTGTTGTTTGATTTTAGGGGTTTAGGGTTGTTTGTTGTTAGGGGGTTAGAGTTGTTTGTTGTTAGGGTGTTAGTGTTGTTTGTTGTTAGGGGTTTAGGGTTGTTTGTTGTTAGGGGTTTAAGGTTGTTTCTTGTTGGGGTTTAGTGGTTTTTGTTGTTAGGGTGTTAGTGTTGTTTGTTGTTAGGGTGTTAGTGGCTTGTGTTGTTAGGGGGTTAGTGTTGTTTGATGTTAGGGCTTTAGGGTTGTTTGTTGTTAGGGGGTCAGAGTTGTTTGTTGTTAGGGTGTTAGTGTTGTTTGTTGTTAGGGGTTTAGGGTTGTTTGTTGTTAGGGGTTTAAGGTTGTTTCTTGTTGGGGTTTAGTGGTTTTTGTTGTTAGGGTGTTAGTGTTGTTTGTTGTTAGGGTGTCAGTGGTTTGTGTTGTTAGGGGGTTAGTGTTGTTTGATGTTAGGGGTTTAGGGTTGTTTGTTGTTAGGGGGTTACAGTTGTTTGTTGTTAGGGTGTTAGTGTTGTTTGTTGTTAGGGGTTTAGGGTTGTTTGTTGTTAGGGGTTTAAGGTTGTTTCTTGTTGGGGTTTAGTGGTTTTTGTTGTTAGGGTGTTAGTGTTGTTTGTTGTTAGGGTGTTAGTGGTTTGTCTTGTTAGGGGTTTAGTGTTGTTTGATGTTAGGGGTTTAGGGTTGTTTTTTGTTAGGGGGTTAGAGTTGTTTGTTGTTAGGGTGTTAGTGTTGTTTGTTGTTAGGGGTTTAGGGTTGTTTGTTGTTAGTGGGTTAGTGTTTTTGGTTTTCAGGGGTTAGGGTTGTTTGTTGTTTGGGGGTAGTGTTTGTTGTTAGGGGGTTAGGGTTGTTTGTTGTTAGGGTGTTAGTGGTTTGTGTTGTTAGGGTGTTAGTGTTGTTTGATGTTTGGGATTTAGGGTTGTTTGTTGTTAGGGGGTTAGGGTTGTTTGTTGTTAGGGTGTTAGTGGTTTGTGTTGTTAGGGGGTTAGTGTTGTTTGATGTTAGGTTTTTAGGGTTGTTTGTTGTTAGGGGGTTAGAGTTGTTTGTTGTTAGGGTGTTAGTGTTGTTTGTTGTTAGGGGTTTAGGGTTGTTTGTTGTTAGGGGTTTAAGGTTGTTTCTTGTTGGGGTTTAGTGGTTTTTGTTGTTAGGGTGTTAGTGTTGTTTGTTGTTAGGGTGTTAGTGGTTTGTGTTGTTAGGGGGTTAGTGTTGTTTGATGTTAGGGGTTTAGGGTTGTTTGTTGTTAGTGGGTTAGGGTTGTTTGTTGTTAGTGGGTTAGTGTTTTTGGTTTTCAGGGGTTAGGGTTGTTTGTTGTTTGGGGGTAGTGTTTGTTGTTAGGGGGTTAGGGTTGTTTGTTGTTAGGGTGTTAGTGGTTTGTGTTGTTAGGGTGTTAGTGTTGTTTGATGTTAGCGGTTTAGGGTTGTTTGTTGTTAGCGGGTTAGGGTTGTTTGTTGTTAGGGTGTTAGTGGTTTGTGTTGTTAGGGGGTTAGTGTTGTTTGATGTTAGGGGTTTAGGGTTGTTCGTTGTTAGGGGGTTAGAGTTGTTTGTTGTTAGGGTGTTAGTTTTGTTTGTTGTTAGGGGTTTAGGGTTGTTTGTTGTTAGGGGTTTAAGGTTGTTTCTTGTTGGGGTTTAGTGGTTTTTGTTGTTAGGGTGTTAATGTTGTTTGTTGTTAGGGTGTTAGTGGTTTGTGTTGTTAGGGGGTTAGTGTTGTTTGATGTTAGGGGTTTAGGGTTGTTTGTTGTTAGGGGGTTAGAGTTGTTTGTTGTTAGGGTGTTAGTGTTGTTTGTTGTTAGGGGTTTAGGCTTGTTTGTTGTTAGGGGGTTAGAGTTGTTTGTTGTTAGGGTGTTAGTGTTGTTTGATGTTAGGGGTTTAGGGTTGTTTGTTGTTAGTGGGTTACGGTTGTTTGTTGTTAGTGGGTTAGTGTTTTTGGTTTTCAGGGGTTAGGGTTGTTTGTTGTTTGGGGGTTAGTGTTTGTTGTTAGGGGGTTAGGGTTGTTTGTTGTTAGGGTTTTAGTGGTTTGTTTTGTTAGGGTGTTAGTGTTGTTTGATGTTAGGGGTTTAGGTTTGTTTGTTGTTAGGGGGTTAGGGTTGTTTGTTGTTAGGGTGTTAGTGTTCTTTGTTGTTAGGGGGTTAGGGTTGTTTCTTGTTACGGGGTTAGTGTTGTTTCTTGTTACGGGGTTTGGGTAGTTTCTTGTTAGGGGTTTAGGGTTGTTTGTTGTTAGGGTTTTAGGGTTGTTTCTTGTTGGGGTTTAGTGGTTTTTGTTGTTAGGGTGTTAGTGTTGTTTGTTGTTAGGGTGTTAGTGGTTTGTGTTGTTAGGGGGTTAGGATTGTTTGTTGTTAGGGTGTTAGTGTTGTTTGATGTTAGGGGTTTCGGGTTGTTTTTTGTTAGGGGGTTAGGGTTGTTTGTTGTTAGGGTGTTAGTGTTGTTTGTTGTTAGGGGTTTAGGGTTGTTTGTTGTTAGTGGGTTAATGTTGTTTGTTGTTAGTGGGTTAGTGTTTTTGGTTTTCAGGGGTTAGGGTTGTTTGTTGTTTGGGGGTAGTGTTTGTTGTTAGGGGGTTAGGGTTGTTTGTTGTTAGGGTGTTAGTGGTTTGTGTTGTTAGGGTGTTAGTGTTGTTTGATGTTAGGGGTTTAGGGTTGTTTGTTGTTAGGGGGTTAGGGTTGTTTGTTGTTAGGGTGTTAGTGGTTTGTGTTGTTAGGGGGTTAGTGTTGTTTGATGTTAGGGGTTTAGGGTTGTTTGTTGTTAGGGGGTTAGAGTTGTTTGTTGTTAGGGTGTTAGTGTTGTTTGTTGTTAGGGGTTTAGGGTTGTTTGTTGTTAGGGGTTTAAGGTTGTTTCTTGTTGGGGTTTAGTGGTTTTTGTTGTTAGGGTGTTAGTGTTGTTTGTTGTTAGGGTGTTAGTGGTTTGTGCTGTTAGGGGGTTAGTGTTGTTTGATGTTAGGGGTTTAGGGTTGTTTGTTGTTAGGGGGTTAGAGTTGTTTGTTGTTAGGGTGTTAGTGTTGTTTGTTGTTAGCGGTTTAGGGTTGTTTGTTGTTAGGGGTTTAGGGTTGTTTGTTGTTAGGGGTTTAAGGTTGTTTCTTTTTGGGGTTTAGTGGTTTTTGTTGTTAGGGTGTTAGTGTTGTTTGTTGTTAGGGTGTTAGTGGTTTGTGTTGTTAGGGGGTTAGTGTTGTTTGATTTTAGGGGTTTAGGGTTGTTTGTTGTTAGGGGGTTAGAGTTTGTTGTTAGGGTGTTAGTGTTGTTTGTTGTTAGGGGTTTAGGGTTGTTTGTTGTTAGGGGTTTAAGGTTGTTTCTTGTTGGGGTTTAGTGGTTTTTGTTGTTAGGGTGTTAGTGTTGTTTGTTGTTAGGGTGTCAGTGGTTTGTGTTGTTAGGGGGTTAGTGTTGTTTGATGTTAGGGGTTTAGGGTTGTTTGTTGTTAGGGGGTTACAGTTGTTTGTTGTTAGGGTGTTAGTGTTGTTTGTTGTTAGGGGTTTAGGGTTGTTTGTTGTTAGGGGTTTAAGGTTGTTTCTTGTTGGGGTTTAGTGGTTTTTGTTGTTAGGGTGTTAGTGTTGTTTGTTGTTAGGGTGTTAGTGGTTTGTCTTGTTAGGGGTTTAGTGTTGTTTGATGTTAGGGGTTTAGGGTTGTTTTTTGTTAGGGGGTTAGAGTTGTTTGTTGTTAGGGTGTTAGTGTTGTTTGTTGTTAGGGGTTTAGGGTTGTTTGTTGTTAGTGGGTTAGTGTTTTTGGTTTTCAGGGGTTTAGGGTTGTTTGTTGTTAGGGGTTTAAGGTTGTTTCTTGTTGGGGTTTAGTGGTTTTTGTTGTTAGGGTGTTAGTGTTGTTTGTTGTTAGGGTGTTAGTGGTTTGTGTTGTTAAGGGGTTAGTGTTGTTTGATGTTAGGGGGTTAGGGTTGTTTCTTGTTACGAGGTTAGTGTTGTTTGCTGTTACGGGGTTAGGGTAGTTTCTTTTTAGGGGTTTAGTGTTGTTTTTTGTTAGGGGGTTACTGTTTGTTGTTAGGGGGTTAGGGTTGTTTGTTGTTAGGGTTTTAGGGTTGTTTCTTGTTGGGGTTTAGTGGTTTTTGTTGTTAGGGTGTTAGTGTTGTTTGTTGTTAGGGTGTTAGTGGTTTGTGTTGTTAGGGGGTTAGGATTGTTTGTTGTTAGGGTGTTAGTGTTGTTTGATGTTAGGGGTTTCGGGTTGTTTTTTGTTAGGGGGTTAGAGTTGTTTGTTGTTAGGGTGTTAGTGTTGTTTGTTGTTAGGGGTTTAGGGTTGTTTTTTGTTAGTGGGTTAATGTTGTTTGTTGTTAGTGGGTTAGTGTTTTTGGTTTTCAGGGGTTAGGGTTGTTTGTTGTTTGGGGGTAGTGTTTGTTGTTAGGGGGTTAGGGTTGTTTGTTGTTAGGGTGTTAGTGGTTTGTGTTGTTAGGGTGTTAGTGTTGTTTGATGTTAGGGGTTTAGGGTTGTTTGTTGTTAGGGGGTTAGGGTTGTTTGTTGTTAGGGTGTTAGTGGTTTGTGTTGTTAGGGGGTTAGTGTTGTTTGATGTTAGGGGTTTAGGGTTGTTTGTTGTTAGGGGGTTAGAGTTGTTTGTTGTTAGGGTGTTAGTGTTGTTTGTTGTTAGGGGTTTAGGGTTGTTTGTTGTTAGGGGTTTAAGGTTGTTTCTTGTTGGGGTTTAGTGGTTTTTGTTGTTAGGGTGTTAGTGTTGTTTGTTGTTAGGGTGTTAGTGGTTTGTGTTGTTAGGGGGTTAGTGTTGTTTGATGTTAGAGGTTTAGGGTTGTTTGTTGTTAGGGTGTTAGTGTTGTTTGTTGTTAGGGGTTTAGGGTTGTTTGTTGTTAGGGGTTTAAGGTTGTTTCTTGTTGGGGTTTAGTGGTTTTTGTTGTTAGGGTGTTAGTGTTGTTTGTTGTTAGGGTGTTAGTGGTTTGTGTTGTTAGGGGGTTAGTGTTGTTTGATGTTAGGGGTTTAGGGTTGTTTGTTGTTAGTGGGTTAGGGTTGTTTGTTGTTAGTCGGTTAGTGTTTTTGGTTTTCAGGGGTTAGGGTTGTTTGTTGTTTGGGGGTAGTGTTTGCTGTTAGGGGGTTAGGGTTGTTTGTTGTTAGGGTGTTAGTGGTTTGTGTTGTTAGGGTGTTAGTGTTGTTTGATGTTAGGGGTTTAGGGTTGTTTGTTGTTAGGGGGTTAGGGTTGTTTGTTTTTAGGGTGTTAGTGGTTTGTGTTGTTAGGGGGTTAGTGTTGTTTGATGTTAGGGGTTTAGGGTTGTTTGTTGTTAGGGGGTTAGAGTTGTTTGTTGTTAGGGTGTTAGTGTTGTTTGTTGTTAGGGGTTTAGGGTTGCTTGTTGTTAGGGGTTTAAGGTTGTTTCTTGTTGGGGTTTAGTGGTTTTTGTTGTTAGGGTGTTAGTGTTGTTTGTTGTTAGGGTGTTAGTGGTTTGTGTTGTTAGGGGGTTAGTGTTGTTTGATGTTAGGGGTTTAGGGTTGTTTGTTGTTAGGGGGTTAGAGTTGTTTGTTGTTAGGGTGTTAGTGTTGTTTGTTGTTAGGGGTTTAGGGTTGTTTGTTGTTAGGGGTTTAAGGTTGTTTCTTGTTGGGGTTTAGTGGTTTTTGTTGTTAGGGTGTTAGTGTTGTTTGTTGTTAGGGTGTTAGTGGTTTGTGTTGTTAAGGGGTTAGTGTTGTTTGATGTTAGGGGGTTAGGGTTGTTTCTTGTTATGGGGTTAGTGTTGTTTGCTATTACGGGGTTAGGGTAGTTTCTTGTTAGGGGTTTAGTGTTGTTTTTTGTTAGGGGGTTAGTGTTTGTTGTTAGGGGGTTAGGGTTGTTTGTTGTTAGGGTTTTAGGGTTGTTTCTTTTTGGGGTTTAGTGGTTTTTGTTGTTAGGGTGCTAGTGTTGTTTGTTGTTAGGGTGTTAGTGGTTTGTGTTGTTAGGGGGTTAGTGTTGTTTGATTTTAGGGGTTTAGGGTTGTTTGTTGTTAGGTTGTTAGAGTTGTTTGTTGTTACGGTGTTAGTGTTGTTTGTTGTTAGGGGTTTAGGGTTGTTTGTTGTTAGGGGTTTAAGGTTGTTTCTTGTTGGGGTTTAGTGGTTTTTGTTGTTAGGGTGTTAGTGTTGTTTGTTGTTCGGGTGTTAGTGGTTTGTGTTGTTAGGGGGTTAGTGTTGTTTGATGTTAGGGGTTTAGGGTTGTTTGTTGTTAGGGGGTCAGAGTTGTTTGTTGTTAGGGTGTTAGTGTTGTTTGTTGTTAGGGGTTTAGGGTTGTTTGTTGTTAGGGGTTTAAGGTTGTTTCTTGTTGGGGTTTAGTGGTTTTTGTTGTTAGGGTGTTAGTGTTGTTTGTTGTTAGGGTGTCAGTGGTTTGTGTTGTTAGGGGGTTAGTGTTGTTTGATGTTAGGGGTTTAGGGTTGTTTGTTGTTAGGGGGTTACAGTTGTTTGTTGTTAGGGTGTTAGTGTTGTTTGTTGTTAGGGGTTTAGGGTTGTTTGTTGTTAGGGGTTTAAGGTTGTTTCTTGTTGGGGTTTAGTGGTTTTTGTTGTTAGGGTGTTAGTGTTGTTTGTTGTTAGGGTGTTAGTGCTTTGTCTTGTTAGGGGTTTAGTGTTGTTTGATGTTAGGGGTTTAGGGTTGTTTTTTGTTAGGGGGTTAGAGTTGTTTGTTGTTAGGGTGTTAGTGTTGTTTGTTGTTAGGGGTTTAGGGTTGTTTGTTGTTAGTGGGTTAGTGTTTTTGGTTTTCAGGGGTTTAGGGTTGTTTGTTGTTAGGGGTTTAAGGTTGTTTCTTGTTGGGGTTTAGTGGTTTTTGTTGTTAGGGTGTTAGTGTTGTTTGTTGTTAGGGTGTTAGTGGTTTGTGTTGTTAAGGGGTTAGTGTTGTTTGATGTTAGGGGGTTAGGGTTGTTTCTTGTTACGAGGTTAGTGTTGTTTGCTGTTACGGGGTTAGGGTAGTTTCTTGTTAGGGGTTTAGTGTTGTTTTTTGTTAGGGGGTTAGTGTTTGTTGTTAGGGGGTTAGGGTTCTTTGTTGTTAGGGTGTTAGTGTTGTTTGTTGTTAGGGGTTTAGGGTTGTTTGTTGTTAGTGGGTTAATGTTGTTTGTTGTTAGTGGGTTAGTGTTTTTGGTTTTCAGGGGTTAGGGTTGTTTGTTGTTTGGGGGTAGTGTTTGTTGTTAGGGGGTTAGGGTTGTTTGTTGTTAGGGTGTTAGTGGTTTGTGTTGTTAGGGTGTTAGTGTTGTTTGATGTTAGGGGTTTAGGGTTGTTTGTTGTTAGGGGGTTAGGGTTGTTTGTTGTTAGGGTGTTAGTGGTTTGTGTTGTTAGGGGGTTAGTGTTGTTTGATGTTAGGGGTTTAGGGTTGTTTGTTGTTAGGGGTTTAAGGTTGTTTCTTGTTGGGGTTTAGTGGTTTTTGTTGTTAGGGTGTTAGTGTTGTTTGTTGTTAGGGTGTTAGTGGTTTGTGTTGTTAGGGGGTTAGTGTTGTTTGATGTTAGGGGTTTAGGGTTGTTTGTTGTTAGTGGGTTAGGGTTGTTTGTTGTTAGTGGGTTAGTGTTTTTGGTTTTCAGGGGTTAGGGTTGTTTGTTGTTTGGGGGTAGTGTTTGTTGTTAGGGGGTTAGGGTTGTTTGTTGTTAGGGTGTTAGTGGTTTGTGTTGTTAGGGTGTTAGTGTTGTTTGATGTTAGCGGTTTAGGGTTGTTTGTTGTTAGCGGGTTAGGGTTGTTTGTTGTTAGGGTGTTAGTGGTTTGTGTTGTTAGGGGGTTAGTGTTGTTTGATGTTAGGGGTTTAGGGTTGTTTGTTGTTAGGGGGTTAGATTTGTTTGCTGTTAGGGTATTAGTGTTGTTTGTTGTTAGGGGTTTAGGGTTGTTTGTTGTTAGGGGTTTAAGGTTGTTTCTTGTTGGGGTTTAGTGGTTTTTGTTGTTAGGGTGTTAGTGTTGTTTGTTGTTAGGGTGTTGGTGGTTTGTGTTGTTAGGGGGTTAGTGTTGTTTGATGTTAGGGGTTTAGGGTTGTTTGTTGTTAGGGGGTTAGAGTTGTTTGTTGTTAGGGTCTTAGTGTTGTTTGTTGTTAGGGGTTTAGAGTTGTTTGTTGTTAGCGGGTTAGAGTTGTTTGTTGTTAGGGTGTTAGTGTTGTTTGATGTTAGGGGTTTAGGGTTGTTTGTTGTTAGTGGGTTAGGGTTGTTTGTTGTTAGTGGGTTAGTGTTTTTGGTTTTCAGGGGTTAGGGTTGTTTGTTGTTTGGGGGTTAGTGTTTGTTGTTAGGGGGTTAGGATTGTTTGTTGTTAGGGTGTTAGTGTTGTTTGATGTTAGGGGTTTAGGGTTGTTTGTTGTTAGGGGTTTAAGGTTGTTTCTTGTTGGGGTTTAGTGGTTTTTGTTGTTAGGGTGTTAGTGTTGTTTGTTGTTAGGGTGTTAGTGGTTTGTGTTGTTAGGGGGTTAGTGTTGTTTGATGTTAGGGGTCTAGGGTTGTTTTTTGTTAGGGGGTTAGGGTTGTTTTTTGTTAGGGTGTTAGTGTTGTTTGTTGTTAGGGGTTTAGGGTTGTTTGTTGTTAGGGGGTTAGAGTTGTTTGTTGTTAGGGTGTTAGAGTTGTTTGATGTTAGGGGTTTAGGGTTGTTTGTTGTTAGTGGGTTAGGGTTGTTTGTTGTTAGTGGGTTAGTGTTTTTGGTTTTCAGGGGTTAGGGTTGTTTGTTGTTTGGGGGTTAGTGTTTGTTGTTAGGGGTTTAGGGTTGTTTGTTGTTAGGGGGTTAGAGTTGTTTGTTGTTAGGGTGTTAGTGTTGTTTGTTGTTAGGGGTTTAGGCTTGTTTGTTGTTAGGGGGTTAGAGTTGTTTGTTGTTAGGGTGTTAGTGTTGTTTGATGTTAGGGGTTTAGGGTTGTTTGTTGTTAGTGGGTTACGGTTGTTTGTTGTTAGTGGGTTAGTGTTTTTGGTTTTCAGGGGTTAGGGTTGTTTGTTGTTTGGGGGTTAGTGTTTGTTGTTAGGGGGTTAGGGTTGTTTGTTGTTAGGGTTTTAGTGGTTTGTTTTGTTAGGTTGTTAGTGTTGTTTGATGTTAGGGGTTTAGGGTTGTTTGTTGTTAGGGGGTTAGGGTTGTTTGTTGTTAGGGTGTTAGTGTTCTTTGTTGTTAGGGGGTTAGGGTTGTTTCTTGTTACGGGGTTAGTGTTGTTTGTTGTTACGGGGTTTGGGTAGTTTCTTGTTAGGGGTTTAGGGTTGTTTGTTGTTAGGGTTTTAGGGTTGTTTCTTGTTGGGGTTTAGTGGTTTTTGTTGTTAGGGTGTTAGTGTTGTTTGTTGTTAGGGTGTTAGTGGTTTGTGTTGTTAGGGGGTTAGGATTGTTTGTTGTTAGGGTGTTAGTGTTGTTTGATGTTAGGGGTTTCGGGTTGTTTTTTGTTAGGGGGTTAGGGTTGTTTGTTGTTAGGGTGTTAGTGTTGTTTGTTGTTAGGGGTTTAGGGTTGTTTGTTGTTAGTGGGTTAATGTTGTTTGTTGTTAGTGGGTTAGTGTTTTTGGTTTTCAGGGGTTAGGGTTGTTTGTTGTTTGGGGGTAGTGTTTGTTGTTAGGGGGTTAGGGTTGTTTGTTGTTAGGGTGTTAGTGGTTTGTGTTGTTAGGGGGTTAGTGTTGTTTGATGTTAGGGGTTTAGGGTTGTTTGTTGTTAGGGGGTTAGAGTTGTTTGTTGTTAGGGTGTTAGTGTTGTTTGTTGTTAGGGGTTTAGGGTTGTTTGTTGTTAGGGGTTTAAGGTTGTTTCTTGTTGGGGTTTAGTGGTTTTTGTTGTTAGGGTGTTAGTGTTGTTTGGTGTTAGGGTGTTAGTGGTTTGTGTTGTTAGGGGGTTAGTGTTGTTTGATGTTAGGGGTTTAGGGTTGTTTGTTGTTAGGGGGTTAGAGTTGTTTGTTGTTAGGGTGTTAGTGTTGTTTGTTGTTAGCGGTTTAGGGTTGTTTGTTGTTAGGGGTTTAGGGTTGTTTGTTGTTAGGGGTTTAAGGTTGTTTCTTTTTGGGGTTTAGTGGTTTTTGTTGTTAGGGTGTTAGTGTTGTTTCTTGTTAGGGTGTTAGTGGTTTGTGTTGTTAGGGGGTTAGTGTTGTTTGATTTTAGGGGTTTAGGGTTGTTTGTTGTTAGGGGGTTAGAGTTGTTTGTTGTTAGGGTGTTAGTGTTGTTTGTTGTTAGGGGTTTAGGGTTGTTTGTTGTTAGGGGTTTAAGGTTGTTTCTTGTTGGGGTTTAGTGGTTTTTGTTGTTAGGGTGTTAGTGTTGTTTGTTGTTAGGGTGTTAGTGGCTTGTGTTGTTAGGGGGTTAGTGTTGTTTGATGTTAGGGCTTTAGGGTTGTTTGTTGTTAGGGGGTCAGAGTTGTTTGTTGTTAGGGTGTTAGTGTTGTTTGTTGTTAGGGGTTTAGGGTTGTTTGTTGTTAGGGGTTTAAGGTTGTTTCTTGTTGGGGTTTAGTGGTTTTTGTTGTTAGGGTGTTAGTGTTGTTTGTTGTTAGGGTGTCAGTGGTTTGTGTTGTTAGGGGGTTAGTGTTGTTTGATGTTAGGGGTTTAGGGTTGTTTGTTGTTAGGGGGTTACAGTTGTTTGTTGTTAGGGTGTTAGTGTTGTTTGTTGTTAGGGGTTTAGGGTTGTTTGTTGTTAGGGGTTTAAGGTTGTTTCTTGTTGGGGTTTAGTGGTTTTTGTTGTTAGGGTGTTAGTGTTGTTTGTTGTTAGGGTGTTAGTGGTTTGTCTTGTTAGGGGTTTAGTGTTGTTTGATGTTAGGGGTTTAGGGTTGTTTTTTGTTAGGGGGTTAGAGTTGTTTGTTGTTAGGGTGTTAGTGTTGTTTGTTGTTAGGGGTTTAGGGTTGTTTGTTGTTAGTGGGTTAGTGTTTTTGGTTTTCAGGGGTTAGGGTTGTTTGTTGTTTGGGGGTAGTGTTTGTTGTTAGGGGGTTAGGGATGTTTGTTGTTAGGGTGTTAGTGGTTTGTGTTGTTAGGGTGTTAGTGTTGTTTGATGTTTGGGATTTAGGGTTGTTTGTTGTTAGGGGGTTAGGGTTGTTTGTTGTTAGGGTGTTAGTGGTTTGTGTTGTTAGGGGGTTAGTGTTGTTTGATGTTAGGTTTTTAGGGTTGTTTGTTGTTAGGGGGTTAGAGTTGTTTGTTGTTAGGGTGTTAGTGTTGTTTGTTGTTAGGGGTTTAGGGTTGTTTGTTGTTAGGGGTTTAAGGTTGTTTCTTGTTGGGGTTTAGTGGTTTTTGTTGTTAGGGTGTTAGTGTTGTTTGTTGTTAGGGTGTTAGTGGTTTGTGTTGTTAGGGGGTTAGTGTTGTTTGATGTTAGGGGTTTAGGGTTGTTTGTTGTTAGTGGGTTAGGGTTGTTTGTTGTTAGTGGGTTAGTGTTTTTGGTTTTCAGGGGTTAGGGTTGTTTGTTGTTTGGGGGTAGTGTTTGTTGTTAGGGGGTTAGGGTTGTTTGTTGTTAGGGTGTTAGTGGTTTGTGTTGTTAGGGTGTTAGTGTTGTTTGATGTTAGCGGTTTAGGGTTGTTTGTTGTTAGCGGGTTAGGGTTGTTTGTTGTTAGGGTGTTAGTGGTTTGTGTTGTTAGGGGGTTAGTGTTGTTTGATGTTAGGGGTTTAGGGTTGTTCGTTGTTAGGGGGTTAGAGTTGTTTGTTGTTAGGGTGTTAGTTTTGTTTGTTGTTAGGGGTTTAGGGTTGTTTGTTGTTAGGGGTTTAAGGTTGTTTCTTGTTGGGGTTTAGTGGTTTTTGTTGTTAGGGTGTTAATGTTGTTTGTTGTTAGGGTGTTAGTGGTTTGTGTTGTTAGGGGGTTAGTGTTGTTTGATGTTAGGGGTTTAGGGTTGTTTGTTGTTAGGGGGTTAGAGTTGTTTGTTGTTAGGGTGTTAGTGTTGTTTGTTGTTAGGGGTTTAGGCTTGTTTGTTGTTAGGGGGTTAGAGTTGTTTGTTGTTAGGGTGTTAGTGTTGTTTGATGTTAGGGGTTTAGGGTTGTTTGTTGTTAGTGGGTTACGGTTGTTTGTTGTTAGTGGGTTAGTGTTTTTGGTTTTCAGGGGTTAGGGTTGTTTGTTGTTTGGGGGTTAGTGTTTGTTGTTAGGGGGTTAGGGTTGTTTGTTGTTAGGGTTTTAGTGGTTTGTTTTGTTAGGGTGTTAGTGTTGTTTGATGTTAGGGGTTTAGGTTTGTTTGTTGTTAGGGGGTTAGGGTTGTTTGTTGTTAGGGTGTTAGTGTTCTTTGTTGTTAGGGGGTTAGGGTTGTTTCTTGTTACGGGGTTAGTGTTGTTTCTTGTTACGGGGTTTGGGTAGTTTCTTGTTAGGGGTTTAGGGTTGTTTGTTGTTAGGGTTTTAGGGTTGTTTCTTGTTGGGGTTTAGTGGTTTTTGTTGTTAGGGTGTTAGTGTTGTTTGTTGTTAGGGTGTTAGTGGTTTGTGTTGTTAGGGGGTTAGGATTGTTTGTTGTTAGGGTGTTAGTGTTGTTTGATGTTAGGGGTTTCGGGTTGTTTTTTGTTAGGGGGTTAGGGTTGTTTGTTGTTAGGGTGTTAGTGTTGTTTGTTGTTAGGGGTTTAGGGTTGTTTGTTGTTAGTGGGTTAATGTTGTTTGTTGTTAGTGGGTTAGTGTTTTTGGTTTTCAGGGGTTAGGGTTGTTTGTTGTTTGGGGGTAGTGTTTGTTGTTAGGGGGTTAGGGTTGTTTGTTGTTAGGGTGTTAGTGGTTTGTGTTGTTAGGGTGTTAGTGTTGTTTGATGTTAGGGGTTTAGGGTTGTTTGTTGTTAGGGGGTTAGGGTTGTTTGTTGTTAGGGTGTTAGTGGTTTGTGTTGTTAGGGGGTTAGTGTTGTTTGATGTTAGGGGTTTAGGGTTGTTTGTTGTTAGGGGGTTAGAGTTGTTTGTTGTTAGGGTGTTAGTGTTGTTTGTTGTTAGGGGTTTAGGGTTGTTTGTTGTTAGGGGTTTAAGGTTGTTTCTTGTTGGGGTTTAGTGGTTTTTGTTGTTAGGGTGTTAGTGTTGTTTGTTGTTAGGGTGTTAGTGGTTTGTGTTGTTAGGGGGTTAGTGTTGTTTGATGTTAGGGGTTTAGGGTTGTTTGTTGTTAGGGGGTTAGAGTTGTTTGTTGTTAGGGTGTTAGTGTTGTTTGTTGTTAGCGGTTTAGGGTTGTTTGTTGTTAGGGGTTTAGGGTTGTTTGTTGTTAGGGGTTTAAGGTTGTTTCTTTTTGGGGTTTAGTGGTTTTTGTTGTTAGGGTGTTAGTGTTGTTTGTTGTTAGGGTGTTAGTGGTTTGTGTTGTTAGGGGGTTAGTGTTGTTTGATTTTAGGGGTTTAGGGTTGTTTGTTGTTAGGGGGTTAGAGTTGTTTGTTGTTAGGGTGTTAGTGTTGTTTGTTGTTAGGGGTTTAGGGTTGTTTGTTGTTAGGGGTTTAAGGTTGTTTCTTGTTGGGGTTTAGTGGTTTTTGTTGTTAGGGTGTTAGTGTTGTTTGTTGTTAGGGTGTCAGTGGTTTGTGTTGTTAGGGGGTTAGTGTTGTTTGATGTTAGGGGTTTAGGGTTGTTTGTTGTTAGGGGGTTACAGTTGTTTGTTGTTAGGGTGTTAGTGTTGTTTGTTGTTAGGGGTTTAGGGTTGTTTGTTGTTAGGGGTTTAAGGTTGTTTCTTGTTGGGGTTTAGTGGTTTTTGTTGTTAGGGTGTTAGTGTTGTTTGTTGTTAGGGTGTTAGTGGTTTGTCTTGTTAGGGGTTTAGTGTTGTTTGATGTTAGGGGTTTAGGGTTGTTTTTTGTTAGGGGGTTAGAGTTGTTTGTTGTTAGGGTGTTAGTGTTGTTTGTTGTTAGGGGTTTAGGGTTGTTTGTTGTTAGTGGGTTAGTGTTTTTGGTTTTCAGGGGTTTAGGGTTGTTTGTTGTTAGGGGTTTAAGGTTGTTTCTTGTTGGGGTTTAGTGGTTTTTGTTGTTAGGGTGTTAGTGTTGTTTGTTGTTAGGGTGTTAGTGGTTTGTGTTGTTAAGGGGTTAGTGTTGTTTGATGTTAGGGGGTTAGGGTTGTTTCTTGTTACGAGGTTAGTGTTGTTTGCTGTTACGGGGTTAGGGTAGTTTCTTTTTAGGGGTTTAGTGTTGTTTTTTGTTAGGGGGTTACTGTTTGTTGTTAGGGGGTTAGGGTTGTTTGTTGTTAGGGTTTTAGGGTTGTTTCTTGTTGGGGTTTAGTGGTTTTTGTTGTTAGGGTGTTAGTGTTGTTTGTTGTTAGGGTGTTAGTGGTTTGTGTTGTTAGGGGGTTAGGATTGTTTGTTGTTAGGGTGTTAGTGTTGTTTGATGTTAGGGGTTTCGGGTTGTTTTTTGTTAGGGGGTTAGAGTTGTTTGTTGTTAGGGTGTTAGTGTTGTTTGTTGTTAGGGGTTTAGGGTTGTTTTTTGTTAGTGGGTTAATGTTGTTTGTTGTTAGTGGGTTAGTGTTTTTGGTTTTCAGGGGTTAGGGTTGTTTGTTGTTTGGGGGTAGTGTTTGTTGTTAGGGGGTTAGGGTTGTTTGTTGTTAGGGTGTTAGTGGTTTGTGTTGTTAGGGTGTTAGTGTTGTTTGATGTTAGGGGTTTAGGGTTGTTTGTTGTTAGGGGGTTAGGGTTGTTTGTTGTTAGGGTGTTAGTGGTTTGTGTTGTTAGGGGGTTAGTGTTGTTTGATGTTAGGGGTTTAGGGTTGTTTGTTGTTAGGGGGTTAGAGTTGTTTGTTGTTAGGGTGTTAGTGTTGTTTGTTGTTAGGGGTTTAGGGTTGTTTGTTGTTAGGGGTTTAAGGTTGTTTCTTGTTGGGGTTTAGTGGTTTTTGTTGTTAGGGTGTTAGTGTTGTTTGTTGTTAGGGTGTTAGTGGTTTGTGTTGTTAGGGGGTTAGTGTTGTTTGATGTTAGAGGTTTAGGGTTGTTTGTTGTTAGGGTGTTAGTGTTGTTTGTTGTTAGGGGTTTAGGGTTGTTTGTTGTTAGGGGTTTAAGGTTGTTTCTTGTTGGGGTTTAGTGGTTTTTGTTGTTAGGGTGTTAGTGTTGTTTGTTGTTAGGGTGTTAGTGGTTTGTGTTGTTAGGGGGTTAGTGTTGTTTGATGTTAGGGGTTTAGGGTTGTTTGTTGTTAGTGGGTTAGGGTTGTTTGTTGTTAGTCGGTTAGTGTTTTTGGTTTTCAGGGGTTAGGGTTGTTTGTTGTTTGGGGGTAGTGTTTGCTGTTAGGGGGTTAGGGTTGTTTGTTGTTAGGGTGTTAGTGGTTTGTGTTGTTAGGGTGTTAGTGTTGTTTGATGTTAGGGGTTTAGGGTTGTTTGTTGTTAGGGGGTTAGGGTTGTTTGTTTTTAGGGTGTTAGTGGTTTGTGTTGTTAGGGGGTTAGTGTTGTTTGATGTTAGGGGTTTAGGGTTGTTTGTTGTTAGGGGGTTAGAGTTGTTTGTTGTTAGGGTGTTAGTGTTGTTTGTTGTTAGGGGTTTAGGGTTGCTTGTTGTTAGGGGTTTAAGGTTGTTTCTTGTTGGGGTTTAGTGGTTTTTGTTGTTAGGGTGTTAGTGTTGTTTGTTGTTAGGGTGTTAGTGGTTTGTGTTGTTAGGGGGTTAGTGTTGTTTGATGTTAGGGGTTTAGGGTTGTTTGTTGTTAGGGGGTTAGAGTTGTTTGTTGTTAGGGTGTTAGTGTTGTTTGTTGTTAGGGGTTTAGGGTTGTTTGTTGTTAGGGGTTTAAGGTTGTTTCTTGTTGGGGTTTAGTGGTTTTTGTTGTTAGGGTGTTAGTGTTGTTTGTTGTTAGGGTGTTAGTGGTTTGTGTTGTTAAGGGGTTAGTGTTGTTTGATGTTAGGGGGTTAGGGTTGTTTCTTGTTATGGGGTTAGTGTTGTTTGCTATTACGGGGTTAGGGTAGTTTCTTGTTAGGGGTTTAGTGTTGTTTTTTGTTAGGGGGTTAGTGTTTGTTGTTAGGGGGTTAGGGTTGTTTGTTGTTAGGGTTTTAGGGTTGTTTCTTTTTGGGGTTTAGTGGTTTTTGTTGTTAGGGTGCTAGTGTTGTTTGTTGTTAGGGTGTTAGTGGTTTGTGTTGTTAGGGGGTTAGTGTTGTTTGATTTTAGGGGTTTAGGGTTGTTTGTTGTTAGGTTGTTAGAGTTGTTTGTTGTTACGGTGTTAGTGTTGTTTGTTGTTAGGGGTTTAGGGTTGTTTGTTGTTAGGGGTTTAAGGTTGTTTCTTGTTGGGGTTTAGTGGTTTTTGTTGTTAGGGTGTTAGTGTTGTTTGTTGTTCGGGTGTTAGTGGTTTGTGTTGTTAGGGGGTTAGTGTTGTTTGATGTTAGGGGTTTAGGGTTGTTTGTTGTTAGGGGGTCAGAGTTGTTTGTTGTTAGGGTGTTAGTGTTGTTTGTTGTTAGGGGTTTAGGGTTGTTTGTTGTTAGGGGTTTAAGGTTGTTTCTTGTTGGGGTTTAGTGGTTTTTGTTGTTAGGGTGTTAGTGTTGTTTGTTGTTAGGGTGTCAGTGGTTTGTGTTGTTAGGGGGTTAGTGTTGTTTGATGTTAGGGGTTTAGGGTTGTTTGTTGTTAGGGGGTTACAGTTGTTTGTTGTTAGGGTGTTAGTGTTGTTTGTTGTTAGGGGTTTAGGGTTGTTTGTTGTTAGGGGTTTAAGGTTGTTTCTTGTTGGGGTTTAGTGGTTTTTGTTGTTAGGGTGTTAGTGTTGTTTGTTGTTAGGGTGTTAGTGCTTTGTCTTGTTAGGGGTTTAGTGTTGTTTGATGTTAGGGGTTTAGGGTTGTTTTTTGTTAGGGGGTTAGAGTTGTTTGTTGTTAGGGTGTTAGTGTTGTTTGTTGTTAGGGGTTTAGGGTTGTTTGTTGTTAGTGGGTTAGTGTTTTTGGTTTTCAGGGGTTTAGGGTTGTTTGTTGTTAGGGGTTTAAGGTTGTTTCTTGTTGGGGTTTAGTGGTTTTTGTTGTTAGGGTGTTAGTGTTGTTTGTTGTTAGGGTGTTAGTGGTTTGTGTTGTTAAGGGGTTAGTGTTGTTTGATGTTAGGGGGTTAGGGTTGTTTCTTGTTACGAGGTTAGTGTTGTTTGCTGTTACGGGGTTAGGGTAGTTTCTTGTTAGGGGTTTAGTGTTGTTTTTTGTTAGGGGGTTAGTGTTTGTTGTTAGGGGGTTAGGGTTCTTTGTTGTTAGGGTGTTAGTGTTGTTTGTTGTTAGGGGTTTAGGGTTGTTTGTTGTTAGTGGGTTAATGTTGTTTGTTGTTAGTGGGTTAGTGTTTTTGGTTTTCAGGGGTTAGGGTTGTTTGTTGTTTGGGGGTAGTGTTTGTTGTTAGGGGGTTAGGGTTGTTTGTTGTTAGGGTGTTAGTGGTTTGTGTTGTTAGGGTGTTAGTGTTGTTTGATGTTAGGGGTTTAGGGTTGTTTGTTGTTAGGGGGTTAGGGTTGTTTGTTGTTAGGGTGTTAGTGGTTTGTGTTGTTAGGGGGTTAGTGTTGTTTGATGTTAGGGGTTTAGGGTTGTTTGTTGTTAGGGGGTTAGAGTTGTTTGTTGTTAGGGTGTTAGTGTTGTTTGTTGTTAGGGGTTTAGGGTTGTTTGTTGTTAGTGGGTTAGTGTTTTTGGTTTTCAGGGGTTAGGGTTGTTTGTTGTTTGGGGGTAGTGTTTGTTGTTAGGGGGTTAGTGTTGTTTGTTGTTAGGGTGTTAGTGGTTTGTGTTGTTAGGGTGTTAGTGTTGTTTGATGTTTGGGATTTAGGGTTGTTTGTTGTTAGGGGGTTAGGGTTGTTTGTTGTTAGGGTGTTAGTGGTTTGTGTTGTTAGGGGGTTAGTGTTGTTTGATGTTAGGTTTTTAGGGTTGTTTGTTCTGAGGGGGTTAGAGTTGTTTGTTGTTAGGGTGTTAGTGTTGTTTGTTGTTAGGGGTTTAGGGTTGTTTGTTGTTAGGGGTTTAAGGTTGTTTCTTGTTGGGGTTTAGTGGTTTTTGTTGTTAGGGTGTTAGTGTTGTTTGTTGTTAGGGTGTTAGTGGTTTGTGTTGTTAGGGGGTTAGTGTTGTTTGATGTTAGGGGTTTAGGGTTGTTTGTTGTTAGTGGGTTAGGGTTGTTTGTTGTTAGTGGGTTAGTGTTTTTGGTTTTCAGGGGTTAGGGTTGTTTGTTGTTTGGGGGTAGTGTTTGTTGTTAGGGGGTTAGGGTTGTTTGTTGTTAGGGTGTTAGTGGTTTGTGTTGTTAGGGTGTTAGTGTTGTTTGATGTTAGCGGTTTAGGGTTGTTTGTTGTTAGCGGGTTAGGGTTGTTTGTTGTTAGGGTGTTAGTGGTTTGTGTTGTTAGGGGGTTAGTGTTGTTTGATGTTAGGGGTTTAGGGTTGTTTGTTGTTAGGGGGTTAGATTTGTTTGCTGTTAGGGTATTAGTGTTGTTTGTTGTTAGGGGTTTAGGGTTGTTTGTTGTTAGGGGTTTAAGGTTGTTTCTTGTTGGGGTTTAGTGGTTTTTGTTGTTAGGGTGTTAGTGTTGTTTGTTGTTAGGGTGTTGGTGGTTTGTGTTGTTAGGGGGTTAGTGTTGTTTGATGTTAGGGGTTTAGGGTTGTTTGTTGTTAGGGGGTTAGAGTTGTTTGTTGTTAGGGTCTTAGTGTTGTTTGTTGTTAGGGGTTTAGAGTTGTTTGTTGTTAGCGGGTTAGAGTTGTTTGTTGTTAGGGTGTTAGTGTTGTTTGATGTTAGGGGTTTAGGGTTGTTTGTTGTTAGTGGGTTAGGGTTGTTTGTTGTTAGTGGGTTAGTGTTTTTGGTTTTCAGGGGTTAGGGTTGTTTGTTGTTTGGGGGTTAGTGTTTGTTGTTAGGGGGTTAGGATTGTTTGTTGTTAGGGTGTTAGTGTTGTTTGATGTTAGGGGTTTAGGGTTGTTTGTTGTTAGGGGTTTAAGGTTGTTTCTTGTTGGGGTTTAGTGGTTTTTGTTGTTAGGGTGTTAGTGTTGTTTGTTGTTAGGGTGTTAGTGGTTTGTGTTGTTAGGGGGTTAGTGTTGTTTGATGTTAGGGGTCTAGGGTTGTTTTTTGTTAGGGGGTTAGGGTTGTTTTTTGTTAGGGTGTTAGTGTTGTTTGTTGTTAGGGGTTTAGGGTTGTTTGTTGTTAGGGGGTTAGAGTTGTTTGTTGTTAGGGTGTTAGAGTTGTTTGATGTTAGGGGTTTAGGGTTGTTTGTTGTTAGTGGGTTAGGGTTGTTTGTTGTTAGTGGGTTAGTGTTTTTGGTTTTCAGGGGTTAGGGTTGTTTGTTGTTTGGGGGTTAGTGTTTGTTGTTAGGGGTTTAGGGTTGTTTGTTGTTAGGGGGTTAGAGTTGTTTGTTGTTAGGGTGTTAGTGTTGTTTGTTGTTAGGGGTTTAGGCTTGTTTGTTGTTAGGGGGTTAGAGTTGTTTGTTGTTAGGGTGTTAGTGTTGTTTGATGTTAGGGGTTTAGGGTTGTTTGTTGTTAGTGGGTTACGGTTGTTTGTTGTTAGTGGGTTAGTGTTTTTGGTTTTCAGGGGTTAGGGTTGTTTGTTGTTTGGGGGTTAGTGTTTGTTGTTAGGGGGTTAGGGTTGTTTGTTGTTAGGGTTTTAGTGGTTTGTTTTGTTAGGTTGTTAGTGTTGTTTGATGTTAGGGGTTTAGGGTTGTTTGTTGTTAGGGGGTTAGGGTTGTTTGTTGTTAGGGTGTTAGTGTTCTTTGTTGTTAGGGGGTTAGGGTTGTTTCTTGTTACGGGGTTAGTGTTGTTTGTTGTTACGGGGTTTGGGTAGTTTCTTGTTAGGGGTTTAGGGTTGTTTGTTGTTAGGGTTTTAGGGTTGTTTCTTGTTGGGGTTTAGTGGTTTTTGTTGTTAGGGTGTTAGTGTTGTTTGTTGTTAGGGTGTTAGTGGTTTGTGTTGTTAGGGGGTTAGGATTGTTTGTTGTTAGGGTGTTAGTGTTGTTTGATGTTAGGGGTTTCGGGTTGTTTTTTGTTAGGGGGTTAGGGTTGTTTGTTGTTAGGGTGTTAGTGTTGTTTGTTGTTAGGGGTTTAGGGTTGTTTGTTGTTAGTGGGTTAATGTTGTTTGTTGTTAGTGGGTTAGTGTTTTTGGTTTTCAGGGGTTAGGGTTGTTTGTTGTTTGGGGGTAGTGTTTGTTGTTAGGGGGTTAGGGTTGTTTGTTGTTAGGGTGTTAGTGGTTTGTGTTGTTAGGGGGTTAGTGTTGTTTGATGTTAGGGGTTTAGGGTTGTTTTTTGTTAGGGGGTTAGAGTTGTTTGTTGTTAGGGTGTTAGTGTTGTTTGTTGTTAGGGGTTTAGGGTTGTTTGTTGTTAGGGGTTTAAGGTTGTTTCTTGTTGGGGTTTAGTGGTTTTTGTTGTTAGGGTGTTAGTGTTGTTTGGTGTTAGGGTGTTAGTGGTTTGTGTTGTTAGGGGGTTAGTGTTGTTTGATGTTAGGGGTTTAGGGTTGTTTGTTGTTAGGGGGTTAGAGTTGTTTGTTGTTAGGGTGTTAGTGTTGTTTGTTGTTAGCGGTTTAGGGTTGTTTGTTGTTAGGGGTTTAGGGTTGTTTGTTGTTAGGGGTTTAAGGTTGTTTCTTTTTGGGGTTTAGTGGTTTTTGTTGTTAGGGTGTTAGTGTTGTTTCTTGTTAGGGTGTTAGTGGTTTGTGTTGTTAGGGGGTTAGTGTTGTTTGATTTTAGGGGTTTAGGGTTGTTTGTTGTTAGGGGGTTAGAGTTGTTTGTTGTTAGGGTGTTAGTGTTGTTTGTTGTTAGGGGTTTAGGGTTGTTTGTTGTTAGGGGTTTAAGGTTGTTTCTTGTTGGGGTTTAGTGGTTTTTGTTGTTAGGGTGTTAGTGTTGTTTGTTGTTAGGGTGTTAGTGGCTTGTGTTGTTAGGGGGTTAGTGTTGTTTGATGTTAGGGCTTTAGGGTTGTTTGTTGTTAGGGGGTCAGAGTTGTTTGTTGTTAGGGTGTTAGTGTTGTTTGTTGTTAGGGGTTTAGGGTTGTTTGTTGTTAGGGGTTTAAGGTTGTTTCTTGTTGGGGTTTAGTGGTTTTTGTTGTTAGGGTGTTAGTGTTGTTTGTTGTTAGGGTGTCAGTGGTTTGTGTTGTTAGGGGGTTAGTGTTGTTTGATGTTAGGGGTTTAGGGTTGTTTGTTGTTAGGGGGTTACAGTTGTTTGTTGTTAGGGTGTTAGTGTTGTTTGTTGTTAGGGGTTTAGGGTTGTTTGTTGTTAGGGGTTTAAGGTTGTTTCTTGTTGGGGTTTAGTGGTTTTTGTTGTTAGGGTGTTAGTGTTGTTTGTTGTTAGGGTGTTAGTGGTTTGTCTTGTTAGGGGTTTAGTGTTGTTTGATGTTAGGGGTTTAGGGTTGTTTTTTGTTAGGGGGTTAGAGTTGTTTGTTGTTAGGGTGTTAGTGTTGTTTGTTGTTAGGGGTTTAGGGTTGTTTGTTGTTAGTGGGTTAGTGTTTTTGGTTTTCAGGGGTTAGGGTTGTTTGTTGTTTGGGGGTAGTGTTTGTTGTTAGGGGGTTAGGGTTGTTTGTTGTTAGGGTGTTAGTGGTTTGTGTTGTTAGGGTGTTAGTGTTGTTTGATGTTTGGGATTTAGGGTTGTTTGTTGTTAGGGGGTTAGGGTTGTTTGTTGTTAGGGTGTTAGTGGTTTGTGTTGTTAGGGGGTTAGTGTTGTTTGATGTTAGGTTTTTAGGGTTGTTTGTTGTTAGGGGGTTAGAGTTGTTTGTTGTTAGGGTGTTAGTGTTGTTTGTTGTTAGGGGTTTAGGGTTGTTTGTTGTTAGGGGTTTAAGGTTGTTTCTTGTTGGGGTTTAGTGGTTTTTGTTGTTAGGGTGTTAGTGTTGTTTGTTGTTAGGGTGTTAGTGGTTTGTGTTGTTAGGGGGTTAGTGTTGTTTGATGTTAGGGGTTTAGGGTTGTTTGTTGTTAGTGGGTTAGGGTTGTTTGTTGTTAGTGGGTTAGTGTTTTTGGTTTTCAGGGGTTAGGGTTGTTTGTTGTTTGGGGGTAGTGTTTGTTGTTAGGGGGTTAGGGTTGTTTGTTGTTAGGGTGTTAGTGGTTTGTGTTGTTAGGGTGTTAGTGTTGTTTGATGTTAGCGGTTTAGGGTTGTTTGTTGTTAGCGGGTTAGGGTTGTTTGTTGTTAGGGTGTTAGTGGTTTGTGTTGTTAGGGGGTTAGTGTTGTTTGATGTTAGGGGTTTAGGGTTGTTCGTTGTTAGGGGGTTAGAGTTGTTTGTTGTTAGGGTGTTAGTTTTGTTTGTTGTTAGGGGTTTAGGGTTGTTTGTTGTTAGGGGTTTAAGGTTGTTTCTTGTTGGGGTTTAGTGGTTTTTGTTGTTAGGGTGTTAATGTTGTTTGTTGTTAGGGTGTTAGTGGTTTGTGTTGTTAGGGGGTTAGTGTTGTTTGATGTTAGGGGTTTAGGGTTGTTTGTTGTTAGGGGGTTAGAGTTGTTTGTTGTTAGGGTGTTAGTGTTGTTTGTTGTTAGGGGTTTAGGCTTGTTTGTTGTTAGGGGGTTAGAGTTGTTTGTTGTTAGGGTGTTAGTGTTGTTTGATGTTAGGGGTTTAGGGTTGTTTGTTGTTAGTGGGTTACGGTTGTTTGTTGTTAGTGGGTTAGTGTTTTTGGTTTTCAGGGGTTAGGGTTGTTTGTTGTTTGGGGGTTAGTGTTTGTTGTTAGGGGGTTAGGGTTGTTTGTTGTTAGGGTTTTAGTGGTTTGTTTTGTTAGGGTGTTAGTGTTGTTTGATGTTAGGGGTTTAGGTTTGTTTGTTGTTAGGGGGTTAGGGTTGTTTGTTGTTAGGGTGTTAGTGTTCTTTGTTGTTAGGGGGTTAGGGTTGTTTCTTGTTACGGGGTTAGTGTTGTTTCTTGTTACGGGGTTTGGGTAGTTTCTTGTTAGGGGTTTAGGGTTGTTTGTTGTTAGGGTTTTAGGGTTGTTTCTTGTTGGGGTTTAGTGGTTTTTGTTGTTAGGGTGTTAGTGTTGTTTGTTGTTAGGGTGTTAGTGGTTTGTGTTGTTAGGGGGTTAGGATTGTTTGTTGTTAGGGTGTTAGTGTTGTTTGATGTTAGGGGTTTCGGGTTGTTTTTTGTTAGGGGGTTAGGGTTGTTTGTTGTTAGGGTGTTAGTGTTGTTTGTTGTTAGGGGTTTAGGGTTGTTTGTTGTTAGTGGGTTAATGTTGTTTGTTGTTAGTGGGTTAGTGTTTTTGGTTTTCAGGGGTTAGGGTTGTTTGTTGTTTGGGGGTAGTGTTTGTTGTTAGGGGGTTAGGGTTGTTTGTTGTTAGGGTGTTAGTGGTTTGTGTTGTTAGGGTGTTAGTGTTGTTTGATGTTAGGGGTTTAGGGTTGTTTGTTGTTAGGGGGTTAGGGTTGTTTGTTGTTAGGGTGTTAGTGGTTTGTGTTGTTAGGGGGTTAGTGTTGTTTGATGTTAGGGGTTTAGGGTTGTTTGTTGTTAGGGGGTTAGAGTTGTTTGTTGTTAGGGTGTTAGTGTTGTTTGTTGTTAGGGGTTTAGGGTTGTTTGTTGTTAGGGGTTTAAGGTTGTTTCTTGTTGGGGTTTAGTGGTTTTTGTTGTTAGGGTGTTAGTGTTGTTTGTTGTTAGGGTGTTAGTGGTTTGTGTTGTTAGGGGGTTAGTGTTGTTTGATGTTAGGGGTTTAGGGTTGTTTGTTGTTAGGGGGTTAGAGTTGTTTGTTGTTAGGGTGTTAGTGTTGTTTGTTGTTAGCGGTTTAGGGTTGTTTGTTGTTAGGGGTTTAGGGTTGTTTGTTGTTAGGGGTTTAAGGTTGTTTCTTTTTGGGGTTTAGTGGTTTTTGTTGTTAGGGTGTTAGTGTTGTTTGTTGTTAGGGTGTTAGTGGTTTGTGTTGTTAGGGGGTTAGTGTTGTTTGATTTTAGGGGTTTAGGGTTGTTTGTTGTTAGGGGGTTAGAGTTGTTTGTTGTTAGGGTGTTAGTGTTGTTTGTTGTTAGGGGTTTAGGGTTGTTTGTTGTTAGGGGTTTAAGGTTGTTTCTTGTTGGGGTTTAGTGGTTTTTGTTGTTAGGGTGTTAGTGTTGTTTGTTGTTAGGGTGTCAGTGGTTTGTGTTGTTAGGGGGTTAGTGTTGTTTGATGTTAGGGGTTTAGGGTTGTTTGTTGTTAGGGGGTTACAGTTGTTTGTTGTTAGGGTGTTAGTGTTGTTTGTTGTTAGGGGTTTAGGGTTGTTTGTTGTTAGGGGTTTAAGGTTGTTTCTTGTTGGGGTTTAGTGGTTTTTGTTGTTAGGGTGTTAGTGTTGTTTGTTGTTAGGGTGTTAGTGGTTTGTCTTGTTAGGGGTTTAGTGTTGTTTGATGTTAGGGGTTTAGGGTTGTTTTTTGTTAGGGGGTTAGAGTTGTTTGTTGTTAGGGTGTTAGTGTTGTTTGTTGTTAGGGGTTTAGGGTTGTTTGTTGTTAGTGGGTTAGTGTTTTTGGTTTTCAGGGGTTTAGGGTTGTTTGTTGTTAGGGGTTTAAGGTTGTTTCTTGTTGGGGTTTAGTGGTTTTTGTTGTTAGGGTGTTAGTGTTGTTTGTTGTTAGGGTGTTAGTGGTTTGTGTTGTTAAGGGGTTAGTGTTGTTTGATGTTAGGGGGTTAGGGTTGTTTCTTGTTACGAGGTTAGTGTTGTTTGCTGTTACGGGGTTAGGGTAGTTTCTTTTTAGGGGTTTAGTGTTGTTTTTTGTTAGGGGGTTACTGTTTGTTGTTAGGGGGTTAGGGTTGTTTGTTGTTAGGGTTTTAGGGTTGTTTCTTGTTGGGGTTTAGTGGTTTTTGTTGTTAGGGTGTTAGTGTTGTTTGTTGTTAGGGTGTTAGTGGTTTGTGTTGTTAGGGGGTTAGGATTGTTTGTTGTTAGGGTGTTAGTGTTGTTTGATGTTAGGGGTTTCGGGTTGTTTTTTGTTAGGGGGTTAGAGTTGTTTGTTGTTAGGGTGTTAGTGTTGTTTGTTGTTAGGGGTTTAGGGTTGTTTTTTGTTAGTGGGTTAATGTTGTTTGTTGTTAGTGGGTTAGTGTTTTTGGTTTTCAGGGGTTAGGGTTGTTTGTTGTTTGGGGGTAGTGTTTGTTGTTAGGGGGTTAGGGTTGTTTGTTGTTAGGGTGTTAGTGGTTTGTGTTGTTAGGGTGTTAGTGTTGTTTGATGTTAGGGGTTTAGGGTTGTTTGTTGTTAGGGGGTTAGGGTTGTTTGTTGTTAGGGTGTTAGTGGTTTGTGTTGTTAGGGGGTTAGTGTTGTTTGATGTTAGGGGTTTAGGGTTGTTTGTTGTTAGGGGGTTAGAGTTGTTTGTTGTTAGGGTGTTAGTGTTGTTTGTTGTTAGGGGTTTAGGGTTGTTTGTTGTTAGGGGTTTAAGGTTGTTTCTTGTTGGGGTTTAGTGGTTTTTGTTGTTAGGGTGTTAGTGTTGTTTGTTGTTAGGGTGTTAGTGGTTTGTGTTGTTAGGGGGTTAGTGTTGTTTGATGTTAGGGGTTTAGGGTTGTTTGTTGTTAGGGGGTTAGAGTTGTTTGTTGTTAGGGTGTTAGTGTTGTTTGTTGTTAGCGGTTTAGGGTTGTTTGTTGTTAGGGGTTTAGGGTTGTTTGTTGTTAGGGGTTTAAGGTTGTTTCTTTTTGGGGTTTAGTGGTTTTTGTTGTTAGGGTGTTAGTGTTGTTTGTTGTTAGGGTGTTAGTGGTTTGTGTTGTTAGGGGGTTAGTGTTGTTTGATTTTAGGCGTTTAGGGTTGTTTGTTGTTAGGGGGTTAGAGTTGTTTGTTGTTAGGGTGTTAGTGTTGTTTGTTGTTAGGGGTTTAGGGTTGTTTGTTGTTAGGGGTTTAAGGTTGTTTCTTGTTGGGGTTTAGTGGTTTTTGTTGTTAGGGTGTTAGTGTTGTTTGTTGTTAGGGTGTTAGTGGTTTGTGTTGTTAGGGGGTTAGTGTTGTTTGATGTTAGGGGTTTAGGGTTGTTTGTTGTTAGGGGGTCAGAGTTGTTTGTTGTTAGGGTGTTAGTGTTGTTTGTTGTTAGGGGTTTAGGGTTGTTTGTTGTTAGGGGTTTAAGGTTGTTTCTTGTTGGGGTTTAGTGGTTTTTGTTGTTAGGGTGTTAGTGTTGTTTGTTGTTAGGGTGTCAGTGGTTTGTGTTGTTAGGGGGTTAGTGTTGTTTGATGTTAGGGGTTTAGGGTTGTTTGTTGTTAGGGGGTTACAGTTGTTTGTTGTTAGGGTGTTAGTGTTGTTTGTTGTTAGGGGTTTAGTGTTGTTTGTTGTTAGGGGTTTAAGGTTGTTTCTTGTTGGGGTTTAGTGGTTTTTGTTCTTAGGGTGTTAGTGTTGTTTGTTGTTAGGGTGTTAGTGGTTTGTCTTGTTAGGGGTTTAGTGTTGTTTGATGTTAGGGGTTTAGGGTTGTTTTTTGTTAGGGGGTTAGAGTTGTTTGTTGTTAGGGTGTTAGTGTTGTTTGTTGTTAGGGGTTTAGGGTTGTTTGTTGTTAGTGGGTTAGTGTTTTTGGTTTTCAGGGGTTAGGGTTGTTTGTTGTTTGGGGGTAGTGTTTGTTGTTAGGGGGTTAGGGTTGTTTGTTGTTAGGGTGTTAGTGGTTTGTGTTGTTAGGGTGTTAGTGTTGTTTGATGTTTGGGATTTAGGGTTGTTTGTTGTTAGGGGGTTAGGGTTGTTTGTTGTTAGGGTGTTAGTGGTTTGTGTTGTTAGGGGGTTAGTGTTGTTTGATGTTAGGTTTTTAGGGTTGTTTGTTGTTAGGGGGTTAGAGTTGTTTGTTGTTAGGGTGTTAGTGTTGTTTGTTGTTAGGGGTTTAGGGTTGTTTGTTGTTAGGGGTTTAAGGTTGTTTCTTGTTGGGGTTTAGTGGTTTTTGTTGTTAGGGTGTTAGTGTTGTTTGTTGTTAGGGTGTTAGTGGTTTGTGTTGTTAGGGGGTTAGTGTTGTTTGATGTTAGGGGTTTAGGGTTTTTTGTTGTTAGTGGGTTAGGGTTGTTTGTTGTTAGTGGGTTAGTGTTTTTGGTTTTCAGGGGTTAGGGTTGTTTGTTGTTTGGGGGTAGTGTTTGTTGTTAGGGGGTTAGGGTTGTTTGTTGTTAGGGTGTTAGTGGTTTTTGTTGTTATGGTGTTAGTGTTGTTTGATGTTAGCGGTTTAGGGTTGTTTGTTGTTAGCGGGTTAGGGTTGTTTGTTGTTAGGGTGTTAGTGGTTTGTGTTGTTAGGGGGTTAGTGTTGTTTGATGTTAGGGGTTTAGGGTTGTTTGTTGTTAGGGGGTTAGATTTGTTTGTTGTTAGGGTGTTAGTGTTGTTTGTTGTTAGGGGTTTAGGGTTGTTTGTTGTTAGGGGTTTAAGGTTGTTTCTTGTTGGGGTTTAGTGGTTTTTGTTGTTAGGGTGTTAGTGTTGTTTGTTGTTAGGGTGTTGGTGGTTTGTGTTGTTAGGGGGTTAGTGTTGTTTGATGTTAGGGGTTTAGTGTTGTTTGTTGTTAGGGGTTTAGAGTTGTTTGTTGTTAGGGGGTTAGAGTTGTTTGTTGTTAGGGTGTTAGTGTTGTTTGATGTTAGGGGTTTAGGGTTGTTTGTTGTTAGTGGGTTAGGGTTGTTTGTTGTTAGTGGGTTAGTGTTTTTGGTTTTCAGGGGTTAGGGTTGTTTGTTGTTTGGGGGTTAGTGTTTGTTGTTAGGGGGTTAGGATTGTTTGTTGTTAGGGTGTTAGTGTTGTTTGATGTTAGGGGTTTAGGGTTGTTTGTTGTTAGGGGTTTAAGGTTGTTTCTTGTTGGGGTTTAGTGGTTTTTGTTGTTAGGGTGTTAGTGTTGTTTGTTGTTAGGGTGTTAGTGGTTTGTGTTGTTAGGGGGTTAGTGTTGTTTGATGTTAGGGGTCTAGGGTTGTTTTTTGTTAGGGGGTTAGGGTTGTTTGTTGTTAGGGTGTTAGTGTTGTTTGTTGTTAGGGGTTTAGGGTTGTTTGTTGTTAGGGGGTTAGAGTTGTTTGTTGTTAGGGTGTTAGAGTTGTTTGATGTTAGGGGTTTAGGGTTGTTTGTTGTTAGTGGGTTAGGGTTGTTTGTTGTTAGTGGGTTAGTGTTTTTGGTTTTCAGGGGTTAGGGTTGTTTGTTGTTTGGGGGTTAGTGTTTGTTGTTAGGGGTTAGGGTTGTTTGTTGTTAGGGTGTTAGTGTTGTTTGATGTTCGGGATTTAGGGTTGTTTGTTGTTAGGGGTTTAAGGTTGTTTCTTGTAGGGGTTTAGTGGTTTTTGTTGTTAGGGTGTTAGTGTTGTTTGTTGTTAGGGTGTTAGTGGTTTGTGTTGTTAGGGGGTTAGTGTTGTTTGATGTTAGGGGTTTAGGGTTGTTTTTTGTTAGGGGGTTAGAGTTGTTTGTTGTTAGGGTGTTAGTGTTGTTTGTTGTTAGGGGTTTAGGGTTGTTTGTTGTTAGGGGTTTAAGGTTGTTTCTTGTTGGGTTTTAGTGGTTTTTGTTGTTAGGGTGTTAGTGTTGTTTGTTGTTAGGGTGTTAGTGGTTTGTGTTGTTAGGGGGTTAGTGTTGTTTGATGTTAGGGGTTTAGGGTTGTTTGTTGTTGGGGGTTAGAGTTGTTTGTTGTTAGGGTGTTAGTGTTGTTTGTTGTTAGGGGTTTAGGCTTGTTTGTTGTTAGGGGGTTAGAGTTGTTTGTTGTTAGGGTGTTAGTGTTGTTTGATGTTAGGGGTTTAGGGTTGTTTGTTGTTAGTGGGTTACGGTTGTTTGTTGTTAGTGGGTTAGTGTTTTTGGTTTTCAGGGGTTAGGGTTGTTTGTTGTTTGGGGGTTAGTGTTTGTTGTTAGGGGGTTAGGGTTGTTTGTTGTTAGGGTTTTAGTGGTTTGTTTTGTTAGGTTGTTAGTGTTGTTTGATGTTAGGGGTTTAGGGTTGTTTGTTGTTAGGGGGTTAGGGTTGTTTGTTGTTAGGGTGTTAGTGTTCTTTGTTGTTAGGGGGTTAGGGTTGTTTCTTGTTACGGGGTTAGTGTTGTTTGTTGTTACGGGGTTTGGGTAGTTTCTTGTTAGGGGTTTAGGGTTGTTTGTTGTTAGGGTTTTAGGGTTGTTTCTTGTTGGGGTTTAGTGGTTTTTGTTGTTAGGGTGTTAGTGTTGTTTGTTGTTAGGGTGTTAGTGGTTTGTGTTGTTAGGGGGTTAGGATTGTTTGTTGTTAGGGTGTTAGTGTTGTTTGATGTTAGGGGTTTCGGGTTGTTTTTTGTTAGGGGGTTAGGGTTGTTTGTTGTTAGGGTGTTAGTGTTGTTTGTTGTTAGGGGTTTAGGGTTGTTTGTTGTTAGTGGGTTAATGTTGTTTGTTGTTAGTGGGTTAGTGTTTTTGGTTTTCAGGGGTTAGGGTTGTTTGTTGTTTGGGGGTAGTGTTTGTTGTTAGGGGGTTAGGGTTGTTTGTTGTTAGGGTGTTAGTGGTTTGTGTTGTTAGGGGGTTAGTGTTGTTTGATGTTAGGGGTTTAGGGTTGTTTGTTGTTAGGGGGTTAGGGTTCTTTGTTGTTAGGGTGTTAGTGGTTTGTGTTGTTAGGGGGTTAGTGTTGTTTGATGTTAGGGGTTTAGGGTTGTTTGTTGTTAGGGGGTTAGAGTTGTTTGTTGTTAGGGTGTTAGTGTTGTTTGTTGTTAGGGGTTTAGGGTTGTTTGTTGTTAGGGGTTTAAGGTTGTTTCTTGTTGGGATTTAGTGGTTTTTGTTGTTAGGGTGTTAGTGTTGTTTGTTGTTAGGGTGTTAGTGGTTTGTGTTGTTAGGGGGTTAGTGTTGTTTGATGTTAGGGGTTTAGGGTTGTTTGTTGTTAGGGGGTTAGAGTTGTTTGTTGTTAGGGTGTTAGTGTTGTTTGTTGTTAGCGGTTTAGGGTTGTTTGTTGTTAGGGGTTTAGGGTTGTTTGTTGTTAGGGGTTTAAGGTTGTTTCTTTTTGGGGTTTAGTGGTTTTTGTTGTTAGGGTGTTAGTGTTGTTTCTTGTTAGGGTGTTAGTGGTTTGTGTTGTTAGGGGGTTAGTGTTGTTTGATTTTAGGGGTTTAGGGTTGTTTGTTGTTAGGGGGTTAGAGTTGTTTGTTGTTAGGGTGTTAGTGTTGTTTGTTGTTAGGGGTTTAGGGTTGTTTGTTGTTAGGGGTTTAAGGTTGTTTCTTGTTGGGGTTTAGTGGTTTTTGTTGTTAGGGTGTTAGTGTTGTTTGTTGTTAGGGTGTTAGTGGTTTGTGTTGTTAGGGGGTTAGTGTTGTTTGATGTTAGGGGTTTAGGGTTGTTTGTTGTTAGGGGGTCAGAGTTGTTTGTTGTTAGGGTGTTAGTGTTGTTTGTTGTTAGGGGTTTAGGGTTGTTTGTTGTTAGGGGTTTAAGGTTGTTTCTTGTTGGGGTTTAGTGGTTTTTGTTGTTAGGGTGTTAGTGTTGTTTGTTGTTAGGGTGTCAGTGGTTTGTGTTGTTAGGGGGTTAGTGTTGTTTGATGTTAGGGGTTTAGGGTTGTTTGTTGTTAGGGGGTTACAGTTGTTTGTTGTTAGGGTGTTAGTGTTGTTTGTTGTTAGGGGTTTAGGGTTGTTTGTTGTTAGGGGTTTAAGGTTGTTTCTTGTTGGGGTTTAGTGGTTTTTGTTGTTAGGGTGTTAGTGTTGTTTGTTGTTAGGGTGTTAGTGGTTTGTCTTGTTAGGGGTTTAGTGTTGTTTGATGTTAGGGGTTTAGGGTTGTTTTTTGTTAGGGGGTTAGAGTTGTTTGTTGTTAGGGTGTTAGTGTTGTTTGTTGTTAGGGGTTTAGGGTTGTTTGTTGTTAGTGGGTTAGTGTTTTTGGTTTTCAGTGGTTAGGGTTGTTTGTTGTTTGGGGGTAGTGTTTGTTGTTAGGGGGTTAGAGTTGTTTGTTGTTAGGGTGTTAGTGGTTTGTGTTGTTAGGGTGTAAGTGTTGTTTGATGTTTGGGATTTAGGGTTGTTTGTTGTTAGGGGGTTAGGGTTGTTTGTTGTTAGGGTGTTAGTGGTTTGTGTTGTTAGGGGGTTAGTGTTGTTTGATGTTAGGTTTTTAGGGTTGTTTGTTGTTAGGGGGTTAGAGTTGTTTGTTGTTAGGGTGTTAGTGTTGTTTGTTGTTAGGGGTTTAGGGTTGTTTGTTGTTAGGGGTTTAAGGTTGTTTCTTGTTGGGGTTTAGTGGTTTTTGTTGTTAGGGTGTTAGTGTTGTTTGTTGTTAGGGTGTTAGTGGTTTGTGTTGTTAGGGGGTTAGTGTTGTTTGATGTTAGGGGTTTAGGGTTGTTTGTTGTTAGTGGGTTAGGGTTGTTTGTTGTTAGTGGGTTAGTGTTTTTGGTTTTCAGGGGTTAGGGTTGTTTGTTGTTTGGGGGTAGTGTTTGTTGTTAGGGGGTTAGGGTTGTTTGTTGTTAGGGTGTTAGTGGTTTGTGTTGTTAGGGTTTTAGTGTTGTTTGATGTTAGCGGTTTAGGGTTGTTTGTTGTTAGCGGGTTAGGGTTGTTTGTTGTTAGGGTGTTAGTGGTTTGTGTTGTTAGGGGGTTAGTGTTGTTTGATGTTAGGGGTTTAGGGTTGTTTGTTGTTAGGGGGTTAGATTTGTTTGTTGTTAGGGTGTTAGTGTTGTTTGTTGTTAGGGGTTTAGGGTTGTTTGTTGTTAGGGGTTTAAGGTTGTTTCTTGTTGGGGTTTAGTGGTTTTTGTTGTTAGGGTGTTAGTGTTGTTTGTTGTTAGGGTGTTGGTGGTTTGTGTTGTTAGGGGGTTAGTGTTGTTTGATGTTAGGGGTTTAGGGTTGTTTGTTGTTAGGGGGTTAGAGTTGTTTGTTGTTAGGGTGTTAGTGTTGTTTGTTGTTAGGGGTTTAGAGTTGTTTGTTGTTAGGGGGTTAGAGTTGTTTGTTGTTAGGGTGTTAGTGTTGTTTGATGTTAGGGGTTTAGGGTTGTTTGTTGTTAGTGGGATAGGGTTGTTTGTTGTTAGTGGGTTAGTGTTTTTGGTTTTCAGGGGTTAGGGTTGTTTGTTGTTTGGGGGTTAGTGTTTGTTGTTAGGGGGTTAGGATTGTTTGTTGTTAGGGTGTTAGTGTTGTTTGATGTTAGGGGTTTAGGGTTGTTTCTTGTTAGGGGTTTAAGGTTGTTTCTTGTTGGGGTTTAGTGGTTTTTGTTGTTAGGGTGTTAGTGTTGTTTGTTGTTAGGGTGTTAGTGGTTTGTGTTGTTAGGGGGTTAGTGTTGTTTGATGTTAGGGGTCTAGGGTTGTTTTTTGTTAGGGGGTTAGGGTTGTTTGTTGTTAGGGTGTTAGTGTTGTTTGTTGTTAGGGGTTTAGGGTTGTTTGTTGTTAGGGGGTTAGAGTTGTTTGTTGTTAGGGTGTTAGAGTTGTTTGATGTTAGGGGTTTAGGGTTGTTTGTTGTTAGTGGGTTAGGGTTGTTTGTTGTTAGTGGGTTAGTGTTTTTGGTTTTCAGGGGTTAGGGTTGTTTGTTGTTTGGCGGTTAGTGTTTGTTGTTAGGGGTTAGGGTTGTTTGTTGTTAGGGTGTTAGTGTTGTTTGATGTTCGGGGTTTAGGGTTGTTTGTTGTTAGGGGTTTAAGGTTGTTTCTTGTTGGGGTTTAGTGGTTTTTGTTGTTAGGGTGTTAGTGTTGTTTGCTGTTAGGGTGTTAGTGGTTTGTGTTGTTAGGGGGTTAGTGTTGTTTGATGTTAGGGGTTTAGGGTTGTTTTTTGTTAGGGGGTTAGAGTTGTTTGTTGTTAGGGTGTTAGTGTTGTTTGTTGTTAGGGGTTTAGGGTTGTTTGTTGTTAGGGGTTTAAGGTTGTTTCTTGTTGGGGTTTAGTGGTTTTTGTTGTTAGGGTGTTAGTGTTGTTTGTTGTTAGGGTGTTAGTGGTTTGTGTTGTTAGGGGGTTAGTGTTGTTTGATGTTAGGGGTTTAGGGTTGTTCGTTGTTAGGGGGTTAGAGTTGTTTGTTGTTAGGGTGTTAGTGTTGTTTGTTGTTAGGGGTTTAGGGTTGTTTGTTGTTAGGGGTTTAAGGTTGTTTCTTGTTGGGGTTTAGTGGTTTTTGTTGTTAGGGTGTTAGTGTTGTTTGTTGTTAGGGTGTTAGTGGTTTGTGTTGTTAGGGGGTTAGTGTTGTTTGATGTTAGGGGTTTAGGGTTGTTTGTTGTTAGGGGGTTAGAGTTGTTTGTTGTTAGGGTGTTAGTGTTGTTTGTTGTTAGGGGTTTAGGCTTGTTTGTTGTTAGTTGGTTAGAGTTGTTTGTTGTTAGGGTGTTAGTGTTGTTTGATGTTAGGGGTTTAGGGTTGTTTGTTGTTAGTGGGTTACGGTTGTTTGTTGTTAGTGGGTTAGTGTTTTTGGTTTTCAGGGGTTAGGGTTGTTTGTTGTTTGGGGGTTAGTGTTTGTTGTTAGGGGGTTAGGGTTGTTTGTTGTTAGGGTTTTAGTGGTTTCTTTTGTTAGGGTGTTAGTGTTGTTTGATGTTAGGGGTTTAGGGTTGTTTGTTGTTAGGGGGTTAGGGTTGTTTGTTGTTAGGGTGTTAGTGTTCTTTGTTGTTAGGGGGTTAGGGTTGTTTCTTGTTACGGGGTTAGTGTTGTTTGTTGTTACGGGGTTTGGGTAGTTTCTTGTTAGGGGTTTAGGGTTGTTTGTTGTTAGGGTTTTAGGGTTGTTTCTTGTTGGGGTTTAGTGGTTTTTGTTGTTAGGGTGTTAGTGTTGTTTGTTGTTAGGGTGTTAGTGGTTTGTGTTGTTAGGGGGTTAGGATTGTTTGTTGTTAGGGTGTTAGTGTTGTTTGATGTTAGGGGTTTCGGGTTGTTTTTTGTTAGGGGGTTAGGGTTGTTTGTTGTTAGGGTGTTAGTGTTGTTTGTTGTTAGGGGTTTAGGGTTGTTTGTTGTTAGTGGGTTAATGTTGTTTGTTGTTAGTGGGTTAGTGTTTTTGGTTTTCAGGGGTTAGGGTTGTTTGTTGTCTGGGGGTAGTGTTTGTTGTTAGGGGGTTAGGGTTGTTTGTTGTTAGGGTGTTAGTGGTTTGTATTGTTAGGGTGTTAGTGTTGTTTGATGTTAGGGGTTTAGGGTTGTTTGTTGTTGGGGGTTAGGGTTGTTTGTTGTTAGGGTGTTAGTGGTTTGTGTTGTTAGGGGGTTAGTGTTGTTTGATGTTAGGGGTTTAGGGTTGTTTGTTGTTAGGGGGTTAGAGTTGTTTGTTGTTAGGGTGTTAGTGTTGTTTGTTGTTAGGGGTTTAGGGTTGTTTGTTGTTAGGGGTTTAAGGTTGTTTCTTGTTGGGGTTTAGTGGTTTTTGTTGTTAGGGTGTTAGTGTTGTTTGTTGTTAGGGTGTTAGTGGTTTGTGTTGTTAGGGGGTTAGTGTTGTTTGATGTTAGGGGTTTAGGGTTGTTTGTTGTTAGGGGGTTAGAGTTGTTTGTTGTTAGGGTGTTAGTGTTGTTTGTTGTTAGCGGTTTAGGGTTGTTTGTTGTTAGGGGTTTAGGGTTGTTTGTTGTTAGGGGTTTAAGGTTGTTTCTTTTTGGGGTTTAGTGGTTTTTGTTGTTAGGGTGTTAGTGTTGTTTTTTGTTAGGGTGTTAGTGGTTTGTGTTGTTAGGGGGTTAGTGTTGTTTGATTTTAGGGGTTTAGGGTTGTTTGTTGTTAGGGGGTTAGAGTTGTTTGTTGTTAGGGTGTTAGTGTTGTTTGTTGTTAGGGGTTTAGGGTTGTTTGTTGTTAGGGGTTTAAGGTTGTTTCTTGTTGGGGTTTAGTGGTTTTTGTTGTTAGGGTGTTAGTGTTGTTTGTTGTTAGGGTGTTGGTGGTTTGTGTTGTTAGGGGGTTAGTGTTGTTTGATGTTAGGGGTTTAGGGTTGTTTGTTGTTAGGGGGTTAGAGTTGTTTGTTGTTAGGGTGTTAGTGTTGTTTGTTGTTAGGGGTTTAGGGTTGTTTGTTGTTAGGGGTTTAAGGTTGTTTCTTGTTGGGGTTTAGTGGTTTTTGTTGTTAGGGTGTTAGTGTTGTTTGTTGTTAGGGTGTTAGTGGTTTGTGTTGTTAGGGGGTTAGTGTTGTTTGATGTTAGGGGTTTAGGGTTGTTTGTTGTTAGGGGGTTAGAGTTGTTTGTTGTTAGGGTGTTAGTGTTGTTTGTTGTTAGGGGTTTAGGGTTGTTTGTTGTTAGGGGGTTAGAGTTGTTTGTTGTTAGGGTGTTAGAGTTGTTTGATGTTAGGGGTTTAGGGTTGTTTGTTGTTAGTGGGTTAGGGTTGTTTGTTGTTAGTGGGTTAGTGTTTTTGGTTTTCAGGGGTTAGGGTTGTTTGTTGTTTGGGGGTAGTGTTTGTTGTTAGGGGGTTAGGGTTGTTTGTTGTTAGGGTGTTAGTGGTTTGTGTTGTTAGGGTGTTAGTGTTGTTTGATGTTAGGGGTTTAGGGTTGTTTGTTGTTAGGGGGTTAGGGTTGTTTGTTGTTAGGGTGTTAGTGGTTTGTGTTGTTAGGGGGTTAGTGTTGTTTGATGTTAGGGGTTTAGGGTTGTTTGTTGTTAGGGGGTTAGAGTTGTTTGTTGTTAGGGTGTTAGTGTTGTTTGTTGTTAGGGGTTTAGGGTTGTTTGTTGTTAGGGGTTTAAGGTTGTTTCTTGTTGGGGTTTAGTGGTTTTTGTTGTCAGGGTGTTAGTGTTGTTTGTTGTTAGGGTGTTAGTGGTTTGTGTTGTTAGGGGGTTAGTGTTGTTTGATGTTAGGGGTTTAGGGTTGTTTGTTGTTAGGGGGTTAGAGTTGTTTGTTGTTAGGGTGTTAGTGTTGTTTGTTGTTAGGTGTTTAGGGTTGTTTGTTGTTAGGGGTTTAAGGTTGTTTCTTTTTGGGGTTTAGTGGTTTTTGTTGTTAGGGTGTTAGTGTTGTTTGTTGTTAGGGTGTTAGTGGTTTGTGTTGCTAGGGGGTTAGTGTTGTTTGATGTTAGGGGTTTAGGGTTGTTTGTTGTTAGGGGGTTAGAGTTGTTTGTTGTTAGGGTGTTAGTGTTGTTTGTTGTTAGGGGTTCAGGGTTGTTTGTTGTTAGGGGTTTAAGGTTGTTTCTTGTTGGGGTTTAGTGGTTTTTGTTGTTAGGGTGTTAGTGTTGTTTGTTGTTAGGGTGTTAGTGGTTTGTGTTGTTAGGGGGTTAGTGTTGTTTGTTGTTAGGGGTTTAGGGTTGTTTGTTGTTAGGGGGTTAGTGTTGTTTGTTGTTAGGGGTTTAGGGTTGTTTGTTGTTAGGGTGTTAGTGTTGTTTGTTGTTAGGGGTTTAGGGTTGTTTGTTGTTAGGGGTTTAAGGTTGTTTCTTGTTGGGGTTTAGTGGTTTTTGTTGTTAGGGTGTTAGTGTTGTTTGTTGTTAGGGTGTTAGTGGTTTGTGTTGTTAGGGGGTTAGTGTTGTTTGATGTTAGGGGTTTAGGGTTGTTTGTTGTTAGGGGGTTAGAGTTGTTTGTTGTTAGGGTGTTAGTGTTGTTTGTTGTTAGGGGTTTAGGGTTGTTTGTTGTTAGGGGGTTAGAGTTGTTTGATGTTAGGGGTTTAGGGTTGTTTGTTGTTAGTGGGTTAGGGTTGTTTGTTGTTAGTGGGTTAGTGTTTTTGGTTTTCAGGGGTTAGGGTTGTTTGTTGTTTGGGGGTAGTGTTTGTTGTTAGGGGGTTAGGGTTGTTTGTTGTTAGGGTGTTAGTGGTTTGTGTTGTTAGGGTGTTAGTGTTGTTTGATGTTAGGGGTTTAGGGTTGTTTGTTGTTAGGGGGTTAGGGTTGTTTGTTGTTAGGGTGTTAGTGGTTTGTGTTGTTAGGGGGTTAGTGTTGTTTGATGTTAGGGGTTTAGGGTTGTTTGTTGTTAGGGGGTTAGAGTTGTTTGTTGTTAGGGTGTTAGTGTTGTTTGTTGTTAGGGGTTTAGGGTTGTTTGTTGTTAGGGGTTTAAGGTTGTTTCTTGTTGGGGTTTAGTGGTTTTTGTTGTTAGGGTGTTAGTGTTGTTTGTTGTTAGGGTGTTAGTGGTTTGTGTTGTTAGGGGGTTAGTGTTGTTTGATGTTAGGGGTTTAGGGTTGTTTGTTGTTAGGGGGTTAGAGTTGTTTGTTGTTAGGGTGTTAGTGTTGTTTGTTGTTAGGGGTTTAGGGTTGTTTGTTGTTAGGGGTTTAAGGTTGTTTGTTTTTGGGGTTTAGTGGTTTTTGTTGTTAGGGTGTTAGTGTTGTTTGTTGTTAGGGTGTTAGTGGTTTGTGTTGCTAGGGGGTTAGTGTTGTTTGATGTTAGGGGTTTAGGGTTGTTTGTTGTTAGGGGGTTAGAGTTGTTTGTTGTTAGGGTGTTAGTGTTGTTTGTTGTTAGGGGTTTAGGGTTGTTTGTTGTTAGGGGTTTAAGGTTGTTTCTTGTTGGGGTTTAGTGGTTTTTGTTGTTAGGGTGTTAGTGTTGTTTGTTGTTAGGGTGTTAGTGGTTTGTGTTGTTAGGGGGTTAGTGTTGTTTGTTGTTAGGGGTTTAGGGTTGTTTGTTGTTAGGGGTTTAAGGTTGTTTCTTGTTGGGGTTTAGTGGTTTTTGTTGTTAGGGTGTTAGTGTTGTTTGTTGTTAGGGTGTTAGTGGTTTCTGTTGTTAAGGGGTTAGTGTTGTTTGATGTTAGGGGGTTAGGGTTGTTTCTTGTTACGGGGTTAGTGTTGTTTGCTGTTACGGGGTTAGGGTAGTTTCTTGTTAGGGGTTTAGTGTTGTTTTTTGTTAGGGGGTTAGTGTTTGTTGTTAGGGGGTTAGGGTTGTTTGTTGTTAGGGTTTTAGGGTTGTTTCTTGTTGGGGTTTAGTGGTTTTTTTTGTTAGGGTGTTAGTGTTGTTTGTTGTTAGGGTGTTAGTGGTTTGTGTTGTTGGGGGTTAGGATTGTTTGTTGTTAGGGTGTTAGTGTTGTTTGATGTTAGGGGTTTCGGGTTGTTTTTTGTTAGGGGGTTAGGGTTGTTTGTTGTTAGGGTGTTAGTGTTGTTTGTTGTTAGGGGTTTAGGGTTGTTTGTTGTTAGTGGGTTAATGTTGTTTGTTGTTAGTGGGTTAGTGTTTTTGGTTTTCAGGGGTTAGGGTTGTTTGTTGTTTGGGGGTAGTGTTTGTTGTTAGGGGGTTAGGGTTGTTTGTTGTTAGGGTGTTAGTGGTTTGTGTTGTTAGGGTGTTAGTGTTGTTTGATGTTAGGGGTTTAGGGTTGTTTGTTGTTAGGGGGTTAGGGTTGTTTGTTGTTAGGGTGTTAGTGGTTTGTGTTGTTAGGGGGTTAGTGTTGTTTGATGTTAGGGGTTTAGGGTTGTTTGTTGTTAGGGGGTTAGAGTTGTTTGTTGTTAGGGTGTTAGTGTTGTTTGTTGTTAGGGGTTTAGGGTTGTTTGTTGTTAGGGGTTTAAGGTTGTTTCTTGTTGGGGTTTAGTGGTTTTTGTTGTTAGGGTGTTAGTGTTGTTTGTTGTTAGGGTGTTAGTGGTTTGTGTTGTTAGGGGGTTAGTGTTGTTTGATGTTAGGGGTTTAGGGTTGTTTGTTGTTAGGGGGTCAGAGTTGTTTGTTGTTAGGGTGTTAGTGTTGTTTGTTGTTAGCGGTTTAGGGTTGTTTGTTGTTAGGGGTTTAGGGTTGTTTGTTGTTAGGGGTTTAAGGTTGTTTCTTTTTGGGGTTTAGTGGTTTTTGTTGTTAGGGTGTTAGTGTTGTTTGTTGTTAGGGTGTTAGTGGTTTGTGTTGTTAGGGGGTTAGTGTTGTTTGATTTTAGGGGTTTAGGGTTGTTTGTTGTTAGGGGGTTAGAGTTGTTTGTTGTTAGGGTGTTAGTGTTGTTTGTTGTTAGGGGTTTAGGGTTGTTTGTTGTTAGGGGTTTAAGGTTGTTTCTTGTTGGGGTTTAGTGGTTTTTGTTGTTAGGGTGTTAGTGTTGTTTGTTGTTAGGGTGTTAGTGGTTTGTGTTGTTAGGGGGTTAGTGTTGTTTGATGTTAGGGGTTTAGGGTTGTTTGTTGTTAGGGGGTCAGAGTTGTTTGTTGTTAGGGTGTTAGTGTTGTTTGTTGTTAGGGGTTTAGGGTTGTTTGTTGTTAGGGGTTTAAGGTTGTTTCTTGTTGGGGTTTAGTGGTTTTTGTTGTTAGGGTGTTAGTGTTGTTTGTTGTTAGGGTGTCAGTGGTTTGTGTTGTTAGGGGGTTAGTGTTGTTTGATGTTAGGGGTTTAGGGTTGTTTGTTGTTAGGGGGTTACAGTTGTTTGTTGTTAGGGTGTTAGTGTTGTTTGTTGTTAGGGGTTTAGGGTTGTTTGTTGTTAGGGGTTTAAGGTTGTTTCTTGTTGGGGTTTAGTGGTTTTTGTTGTTAGGGTGTTAGTGTTGTTTGTTGTTAGGGTGTTAGTGGTTTGTCTTGTTAGGGGTTTAGTGTTGTTTGATGTTAGGGGTTTAGGGTTGTTTTTTGTTAGGGGGTTAGAGTTGTTTGTTGTTAGGGTGTTAGTGTTGTTTGTTGTTAGGGGTTTAGGGTTGTTTGTTGTTAGTGGGTTAGTGTTTTTGGTTTTCAGGGGTTAGGGTTGTTTGTTGTTTGGGGGTAGTGTTTGTTGTTAGGGGGTTAGGGTTGTTTGTTGTTAGGGTGTTAGTGGTTTGTGTTGTTAGGGTGTTAGTGTTGTTTGATGTTTGGGATTTAGGGTTGTTTGTTGTTAGGGGTTAGGGTTGTTTGTTGTTAGGGTGTTAGTGGTTTGTGTTGTTAGGGGGTTAGTGTTGTTTGATTTTAGGGGTTTAGGGTTGTTTGTTGTTAGGGGGTTAGAGTTGTTTGTTGTTAGGGTGTTAGTGTTGTTTGTTGTTAGGGGTTTAGGGTTGTTTGTTGTTAGGGGTTTAAGGTTGTTTCTTGTTGGGGTTTAGTGGTTTTTGTTGTTAGGGTGTTAGTGTTGTTTGTTGTTAGGGTGTTAGTGTTGTTTGTTGTTAGGGTGTTAGTGGTTTGTGTTGTTAGGGGGTTAGTGTTGTTTGATGTTAGGGGTTTAGGGTTGTTTGTTGTTAGTGGGTTAGGGTTGTTTGTTGTTAGTGGGTTAGTGTTTTTGGTTTTCAGGGGTTAGGGTTGTTTGTTGTTTGGGGGTAGTGTTTGTTGTTAGGGGGTTAGGGTTGTTTGTTGTTAGGGTGTTAGTGGTTTGTGTTGTTAGGGGGTTAGTGTTGTTTGATGTTAGGGGTTTAGGGTTGTTTTTTGTTAGGGGGTTAGAGTTGTTTGTTGTTAGGGTGTTAGTGTTGTTTGTTGTTAGGGGTTTAGGGTTGTTTGTTGTTAGGGGTTTAAGGTTGTTTCTTGTTGGGTTTTAGTGGTTTTTGTTGTTAGGGTGTTAGTGTTGTTTGTTGTTAGGGTGTTAGTGGTTTGTGTTGTTAGGGGGTTAGTGTTGTTTGATGATAGGGGTTTAGGGTTGTTCGTTGTTAGGGGGTTAGAGTTGTTTGTTGTTAGGGTGTTAGTGTTGTTTGTTGTTAGGGGTTTAGGGTTGTTTGTTGTTAGGGGTTTAAGGTTGTTTCTTGTTGGGGTTTAGTGGTTTTTGTTGTTAGGGTGTTTGTGTTGTTTGTTGTTAGGGTGTTAGTGGTTTGTGTTGTTAGGGGGTTAGTGTTGTTTGATGTTAGGGGTTTAGGATTGTTTGTTGTTAGGGGGTTAGAGTTGTTTGTTGTTAGGTTGTTAGTGTTCTTTGTTGTTAGGGGGTTAGGGTTGTTTCTTGTTACGGGATTAGTGTTGTTTGTTGTTACGGGGTTTGGGTAGTTTCTTGTTAGGGGTTTAGGGTTGTTTGTTGTTAGGGTTTTAGGGTTGTTTCTTGTTGGGGTTTAGTGGTTTTTGTTGTTAGGGTGTTAGTGTTGTTTGTTGTTAGGGTGTTAGTGGTTTGTGTTGTTAGGGGGTTAGGATTGTTTGTTGTTAGGGTGTTAGTGTTGTTTGATGTTAGGGGTTTCGGGTTGTTTTTTGTTAGGGGGTTAGGGTTGTTTGTTGTTAGGGTGTTAGTGTTGTTTGTTGTTAGGGGTTTAGGGTTGTTTGTTGTTAGTGGGTTAATGTTGTTTGTTGTTAGTGGGTTAGTGTTTTTGGTTTTCAGGGGTTAGGGTTGTTTGTTGTTTGGGGGTAGTGTTTGTTGTTAGGGGGTTAGGGTTGTTTGTTGTTAGGGTGTTAGTGGTTTGTGTTGTTAGGGTGTTAGTGTTGTTTGATGTTAGGGGTTTAGGGTTGTTTGTTGTTAGGGGGTTAGGGTTGTTTGTTGTTAGGGTGTTAGTGGTTTGTGTTGTTAGGGGGTTAGTGTTGTTTGATGTTAGGGGTTTAGGGATGTTTGTTGTTAGGGGGTTAGAGTTGTTTGTTGTTAGGGTGTTAGTGTTGTTTGTTGTTAGGGGTTTAGGGTTGTTTGTTGTTAGGGGTTTAAGGTTGTTTCTTGTTGGGGTTTAGTGGTTTTTGTTGTTACGGTGTTAGTGTTGTTTGTTGTTAGTGTGTTAGTGGTTTGTGTTGTTAGGGGGTTAGTGTTGTTTGATGTTAGGGGTTTAGGGTTGTTTGTTGTTAGGGGGTTAGAGTTGTTTGTTGTTAGGGTGTTAGTGTTGTTTGTTTTTAGCGGTTTAGGGTTGTTTGTTGTTAGGGGTTTAGGGTTGTTTGTTGTTAGGGGTTTAAGGTTGTTTCATTTGGGGTTTAGTGGTTTTTGTTGTTAGGGTGTTAGTGTTGTTTGTTGTTAGGGTGTTAGTGGTTTGTGTTGTTAGGGGGTTAGTGTTGTTTGATTTTAGGGGTTTAGGGTTGTTTGTTGTTAGGGGGTTAGAGTTGTTTGTTGTTAGGGTGTTAGTGTTGTTTGTTGTTAGGGGTTTAGGGTTGTTTGTTGTTAGGGGTTTAAGGTTGTTTCTTGTTGGGGTTTAGTGGTTTTTGTTGTTAGGGTGTTAGTGTTGTTTGTTGTTAGGGTGTTAGTGGTTTGTGTTGTTAGGGGGTTAGTGTTGTTTGATGTTAGGGGTTTAGGGTTGTTTGTTGTTAGGGGGTCAGAGTTGTTTGTTGTTAGGGTGTTAGTGTTGTTTGTTGTTAGGGGTTTAGGGTTGTTTGTTGTTAGGGGTTTAAGGTTGTTTCTTGTTGGGGTTTAGTGGTTTTTGTTGTTAGGGTGTTAGTGTTGTTTGTTGTTAGGGTGTCAGTGGTTTGTGTTGTTAGGGGTTTAGTGTTGTTTGATGTTAGGGGTTTAGGGTTGTTTGTTGTTAGGGGGTTACAGTTGTTTGTTGTTAGGGTGTTAGTGTTGTTTGTTGTTAGGGGCTTAGGGTTGTTTGTTGTTAGGGGTTTAAGGTTGTTTCTTGTTGGGGTTTAGTGGTTTTTGTTGTTAGGGTGTTAGTGTTGTTTGTTGTTAGGGTGTTAGTGGTTTGTCTTGTTAGGGGTTTAGTGTTGTTTGATGTTAGGGGTTTAGGGTTGTTTTTTGTTAGGGGGTTAGAGTTGTTTGTTGTTAGGGTGTTAGTGTTGTTTGTTGTTAGGGGTTTAGGGTTGTTTGTTGTTAGTGGGTTAGTGTTTTTGGTTTTCAGGGGTTAGGGTTGTTTGTTGTTTGGGGGTAGTGTTTGTTGTTAGGGGGTTAGGGTTGTTTGTTGTTAGGGTGTTAGTGGTTTGTGTTGTTAGGGTGTTAGTGTTGTTTGATGTTTGGGATTTAGGGTTGTTTGTTGTTAGGGGGTTAGGGTTGTTTGTTGTTAGGGTGTTAGTGGTTTGTGTTGTTAGGGGGTTAGTGTTGTTTGATGTTAGGTTTTTAGGGTTGTTTGTTGTTAGGGGGTTAGAGTTGTTTGTTGTTAGGGTGTTAGTGTTGTTTGTTGTTAGGGGTTTAGGGTTGTTTGTTGTTAGGGGTTTAAGGTTGTTTCTTGTTGGGGTTTAGTGGCTTTTGTTGTTAGGGTGTTAGTGTTGTTTGTTGTTAGGGTGTTAGTGGTTTGTGTTGTTAGGGGGTTAGTGTTGTTTGATGTTAGGGGTTTAGGGTTGTTTGTTGTTAGTGGGTTAGGGTTGTTTGTTGTTAGTGGGTTAGTGTTTTTGGTTTTCAGGGGTTAGGGTTGTTTGTTGTTTGGGGGTAGTGTTTGTTGTTAGGGGGTTAGGGTTGTTTGTTGTTAGGGTGTTAGTGGTTTGTGTTGTTAGGGTGTTAGTGTTGTTTGATGTTAGCGGTTTAGGGTTGTTTGTTGTTAGCGGGTTAGGGTTGTTTGTTGTTAGGGTGTTAGTGGTTTGTGTTGTTAGGGGGTTAGTGTTGTTTGATGTTAGGGGTTTAGGGTTGTTTGTTGTTAGGGGGTTAGATTTGTTTGTTGTTAGGGTGTTAGTGTTGTTTGTTGTTAGGGGTTTAGGGTTGTTTGTTGTTAGGGGTTTAAGGTTGTTTCTTGTTGGGGTTTAGTGGTTTTTGTTGTTAGGGTGTTAGTGTTGTTTGTTGTTAGGGTGTTGGTGGTTTGTGTTGTTAGGGGGTTAGTGTTGTTTGATGTTAGGGGTTTAGGGTTGTTTGTTGTTAGTGGGTTAGAGTTGTTTGTTGTTAGGGTGTTAGTGTTGTTTGTTGTTAGGGGTTTAGAGTTGTTTGTTGTTAGGGGGTTAGAGTTGTTTGTTGTTAGGGTGTTAGTGTTGTTTGATGTTAGGGGTCTAGGGTTGTTTGTTGTTAGTGGGTTAGGGTTGTTTGTTGTTAGTGGGTTAGTGCTTTTGGTTTTCAGGGGTTAGGGTTGTTTGTTGTTTGGGGGTTAGTGTTTGTTGTTAGGGGGTTAGGATTGTTTGTTGTTAGGGTGTTAGTGTTGTTTGATGTTAGGGGTTTAGGGTTGTTTGTTGTTAGGGGTTTAAGGTTGTTTCTTGTTGGGGTTTAGTGGTTTTTGTTGTTAGGGTGTTAGTGTTGTTTGTTGTTAGGGTGTTAGTGGTTTGTGTTGTTAGGGGGTTAGTGTTGTTTGATGTTAGGGGTTTAGGGTTGTTTTTTGTTAGGGGGTTAGGGTTGTTTGTTGTTAGGGTGTTAGTGTTGTTTGTTGTTAGGGGTTTAGGGTTTTTTGTTGTTAGGGGGTTAGAGTTGTTTGTTGTTAGGGTGTTAGAGTTGTTTGATGTTAGGGGTTTAGGGTTGTTTGTTGTTAGTGGGTTAGGGTTGTTTGTTGTTAGTGGGTTAGTGTTTTTGGTTTTCAGGGGTTAGGGTTGTTTGTTGTTTGGGGGTTAGTGTTTGTTGTTAGGGGTTAGGGTTGTTTGTTGTTAGGGTGTTAGTGGTTTGTGTTGTTAGGGGGTTAGTGTTGTTTGATGTTAGGGGTTTAGGGTTGTTTTTTGTTAGGGGGTTAGAGTTGTTTGTTGTTAGTTTGTTAGTGTTGTTTGTTGTTAGGGGTTTAGGGTTGTTTGTTGTTAGGGGTTTAAGGTTGTTTCTTGTTGGGTTTTAGTGGTTTTTGTTGTTAGGGTGTTAGTGTTGTTTGTTGTTAGGGTGTTAGTGGTTTGTGTTGTTAGGGGGTTAGTGTTGTTTGATGTTAGGGGTTTAGGGTTGTTCGTTGTTAGGGGGTTAGAGTTGTTTGTTGTTAGGGTGTTAGTGTTGTTTGTTGTTAGGGGTTTAGGGTTGTTTGTTGTTAGGGGTTTAAGGTTGTTTCTTGTTGGGGTTTAGTGGTTTTTGTTGTTAGGGTGTTAGTGTTGTTTGTTGTTAGGGTGTTAGTGGTTTGTGTTGTTAGGGGGTTAGTGTTGTTTGATGTTAGGGGTTTAGGGTTGTTTGTTGTTAGGGGGTTAGAGTTGTTTGTTGTTAGGGTGTTAGTGTTGTTTGTTGTTAGGGGTTTAGGCTTGTTTGTTGTTAGGGGGTTAGAGTTGTTTGTTGTTAGGGTGTTAGTGTTGTTTGATGTTAGGGGTTTAGGGTTGTTTGTTGTTAGTGGGTTACGGTTGTTTGTTGTTAGTGGGTTAGTGTTTTTGGTTTTCAGGGGTTAGGGTTGTTTGTTGTTTGGGGGTTAGTGTTTGTTGTTAGGGGGTTAGGGTTGTTTGTTGTTAGGGGTTTAAGGTTGTTTCTTGTTGGGGTTTAGTGGTTTTTGTTGTTAGGGTGTTAGTGGTTTGTGTTGTTAGGGTGTTAGTGTTGTTTGATGTTAGGGGTTTAGGGTTGTTTGTTGTTAGGGGGTTAGGGTTGTTTGTTGTTAGGTGTTAGTGGTTTGTGTTGTTAGGGGGTTAGTGTTGTTTGATGTTAGGGGTTTAGGGTTGTTTGTTGTTAGGGGGTTAGAGTTGTTTGTTGTTAGGGTGTTAGTGTTGTTTGTTGTTAGGGGTTTAGGGTTGTTTGTTGTTAGGGGTTTAAGGTTGTTCCTTGTTGGGGTTTAGTGGTTTTTGTTGTTAGGGTGTTAGTGTTGTTTGTTGTTAGGGTGTTAGTGGTTTGTGTTGTTAGGGGGTTAGTGTTGTTTGATGTTAGGGGTTTAGGGTTGTTTGTTGTTAGGGGGTTAGAGTTGTTTGTTGTTAGGGTGTTAGTGTTGTTTGTTGTTAGGGGTTTAGGTTTGTTTGTTGTTAGGGGTTTAAGGTTGTTTCTTTTTGGGGTTTAGTGGTTTTTGTTGTTAGGGTGTTAGTGTTGTTTGTTGTTAGGGTGTTAGTGGTTTGTGTTGCTAGGGGGTTAGTGTTGTTTGATGTTAGGGGTTTAGGGTTGTTTGTTGTTAGGGGGTTAGAGTTGTTTGTTGTTAGGGTGTTAGTGTTGTTTGTTGTTAGGGGTTTAGGGTTGTTTGTTGTTAGGGGTTTAAGGTTGTTTCTTTTTGGGGTTTAGTGGTTTTTGTTGTTAGGGTGTTAGTGTTGTTTGTTGTTAGGGTGTTAGTGGTTTGTGTTGCTAGGGGGTTAGTGTTGTTTGATGTTAGGGGTTTAGGGTTGTTTGTTGTTAGGGGGTTAGGGTTGTTTGTTGTTAGGGTGTTAGTGGTTTGTGTTGTTAGGGTGTTAGTGTTGTTTGATGTTAGGGGTTTAGGGTTGTTTGTTGTTAGGGGGTTAGGGTTGTTTGTTGTTAGGGTGTTAGTGGTTTGTGTTGTTAGGGGGTTAGTGTTGTTTGATGTTAGGGGTTTAGGGTTGTTTGTTGTTAGGGGGTTAGAGTTGTTTGTTGTTAGGGTGTTAGTGTTGTTTGTTGTTAGGGGTTTAGGGTTGTTTGTTGTTAGGGGTTTAAGGTTGTTTCTTGTTGGGGTTTAGTGGTTTTTGTTGTTAGGGTGTTAGTGTTGTTTGTTGTTAGGGTGTTAGTGGTTTGTGTTGTTAGGGGGTTAGTGTTGTTTGATGTTAGGGGTTTAGGGTTGTTTGTTGTTAGGGGGTTAGAGTTGTTTGTTGTTAGGGTGTTAGTGTTGTTTGTTGTTAGGGGTTTAGGGTTGTTTGTTGTTAGGGGTTTAAGGTTGTTTGTTTTTGGGGTTTAGTGGTTTTTGTTGTTAGGGTGTTAGTGTTGTTTGTTGTTAGGGTGTTAGTGGTTTGTGTTGCTAGGGGGTTAGTGTTGTTTGATGTTAGGGGTTTAGGGTTGTTTGTTGTTAGGGGGTTAGAGTTGTTTGTTGTTAGGGTGTTAGTGTTGTTTGTTGTTAGGGGTTTAGGGTTGTTTGTTGTTAGGGGTTTAAGGTTGTTTCTTGTTGGGGTTTAGTGGTTTTTGTTGTTAGGGTGTTAGTGTTGTTTGTTGTTAGGGTGTTAGTGGTTTGTGTTGTTAGGGGGTTAGTGTTGTTTGTTGTTAGGGGTTTAGGGTTGTTTGTTGTTAGGGGTTTAAGGTTGTTTCTTGTTGGGGTTTAGTGGTTTTTGTTGTTAGGGTGTTAGTGTTGTTTGTTGTTAGGGTGTTAGTGGTTTCTGTTGTTAAGGGGTTAGTGTTGTTTGATGTTAGGGGGTTAGGGTTGTTTCTTGTTACGGGGTTAGTGTTGTTTGCTGTTACGGGGTTAGGGTAGTTTCTTGTTAGGGGTTTAGTGTTGTTTTTTGTTAGGGGGTTAGTGTTTGTTGTTAGGGGGTTAGGGTTGTTTGTTGTTAGGGTTTTAGGGTTGTTTCTTGTTGGGGTTTAGTGGTTTTTTTTGTTAGGGTGTTAGTGTTGTTTGTTGTTAGGGTGTTAGTGGTTTGTGTTGTTGGGGGTTAGGATTGTTTGTTGTTAGGGTGTTAGTGTTGTTTGATGTTAGGGGTTTCGGGTTGTTTTTTGTTAGGGGGTTAGGGTTGTTTGTTGTTAGGGTGTTAGTGTTGTTTGTTGTTAGGGGTTTAGGGTTGTTTGTTGTTAGTGGGTTAATGTTGTTTGTTGTTAGTGGGTTAGTGTTTTTGGTTTTCAGGGGTTAGGGTTGTTTGTTGTTTGGGGGTAGTGTTTGTTGTTAGGGGGTTAGGGTTGTTTGTTGTTAGGGTGTTAGTGGTTTGTGTTGTTAGGGTGTTAGTGTTGTTTGATGTTAGGGGTTTAGGGTTGTTTGTTGTTAGGGGGTTAGGGTTGTTTGTTGTTAGGGTGTTAGTGGTTTGTGTTGTTAGGGGGTTAGTGTTGTTTGATGTTAGGGGTTTAGGGTTGTTTGTTGTTAGGGGGTTAGAGTTGTTTGTTGTTAGGGTGTTAGTGTTGTTTGTTGTTAGGGGTTTAGGGTTGTTTGTTGTTAGGGGTTTAAGGTTGTTTCTTGTTGGGGTTTAGTGGTTTTTGTTGTTAGGGTGTTAGTGTTGTTTGTTGTTAGGGTGTTAGTGGTTTGTGTTGTTAGGGGGTTAGTGTTGTTTGATGTTAGGGGTTTAGGGTTGTTTGTTGTTAGGGGGTCAGAGTTGTTTGTTGTTAGGGTGTTAGTGTTGTTTGTTGTTAGCGGTTTAGGGTTGTTTGTTGTTAGGGGTTTAGGGTTGTTTGTTGTTAGGGGTTTAAGGTTGTTTCTTTTTGGGGTTTAGTGGTTTTTGTTGTTAGGGTGTTAGTGTTGTTTGTTGTTAGGGTGTTAGTGGTTTGTGTTGTTAGGGGGTTAGTGTTGTTTGATTTTAGTGGTTTAGGGTTGTTTGTTGTTAGGGGGTTAGAGTTGTTTGTTGTTAGGGTGTTAGTGTTGTTTGTTGTTAGGGGTTTAGGGTTGTTTGTTGTTAGGGGTTTAAGGTTGTTTCTTGTTGGGGTTTAGTGGTTTTTGTTGTTAGGGTGTTAGTGTTGTTTGTTGTTAGGGTGTTAGTGGTTTGTGTTGTTAGGGGGTTAGTGTTGTTTGATGTTAGGGGTTTAGGGTTGTTTGTTGTTAGGGGGTCAGAGTTGTTTGTTGTTAGGGTGTTAGTGTTGTTTGTTGTTAGGGGTTTAGGGTTGTTTGTTGTTAGGGGTTTAAGGTTGTTTCTTGTTGGGGTTTAGTGGTTTTTGTTGTTAGGGTGTTAGTGTTGTTTGTTGTTAGGGTGTCAGTGGTTTGTGTTGTTAGGGGGTTAGTGTTGTTTGATGTTAGGGGTTTAGGGTTGTTTGTTGTTAGGGGGTTAGAGTTGTTTGTTGTTAGGGTGTTAGTGTTGTTTGTTGTTAGGGGTTTAGGGTTGTTTGTTGTTAGGGGTTTAAGGTTGTTTCTTGTTGGGGTTTAGTGGTTTTTGTTGTTAGGGTGTTAGTGTTGTTTGTTGTTAGGGTGTTAGTGGTTTGTCTTGTTAGGGGTTTAGTGTTGTTTGATGTTAGGGGTTTAGGGTTGTTTTTTGTTAGGGGGTTAGAGTTGTTTGTTGTTAGGGTGTTAGTGTTGTTTGTTGTTAGGGGTTTAGGGTTGTTTGTTGTTAGTGGGTTAGTGTTTTTGGTTTTCAGGGGTTAGGGTTGTTTGTTGTTTGGGGGTAGTGTTTGTTGTTAGGGGGTTAGGGTTGTTTGTTGTTAGGGTGTTAGTGGTTTGTGTTGTTAGGGTGTTAGTGTTGTTTGATGTTTGGGATTTAGGGTTGTTTGTTGTTAGGGGTTAGGGTTGTTTGTTGTTAGGGTGTTAGTGGTTTGTGTTGTTAGGGGGTTAGTGTTGTTTGATTTTAGGGGTTTAGGGTTGTTTGTTGTTAGGGGGTTAGAGTTGTTTGTTGTTAGGGTGTTAGTGTTGTTTGTTGTTAGGGGTTTAGGGTTGTTTGTTGTTAGGGGTTTAAGGTTGTTTCTTGTTGGGGTTTAGTGGTTTTTGTTGTTAGGGTGTTAGTGTTGTTTGTTGTTAGGGTGTTAGTGTTGTTTGTTGTTAGGGTGTTAGTGGTTTGTGTTGTTAGGGGGTTAGTGTTGTTTGATGTTAGGGGTTTAGGGTTGTTTGTTGTTAGTGGGTTAGGGTTGTTTGTTGTTAGTGGGTTAGTGTTTTTGGTTTTCAGGGGTTAGGGTTGTTTGTTGTTTGGGGGTAGTGTTTGTTGTTAGGGGGTTAGGGTTGTTTGTTGTTAGGGTGTTAGTGGTTTGTGTTGTTAGGGGGTTAGTGTTGTTTGATGTTAGGGGTTTAGGGTTGTTTTTTGTTAGGGGGTTAGAGTTGTTTGTTGTTAGGGTGTTAGTGTTGTTTGTTGTTAGGGGTTTAGGGTTGTTTGTTGTTAGGGGTTTAAGGTTGTTTCTTGTTGGGTTTTAGTGGTTTTTGTTGTTAGGGTGTTAGTGTTGTTTGTTGTTAGGGTGTTAGTGGTTTGTGTTGTTAGGGGGTTAGTGTTGTTTGATGATAGGGGTTTAGGGTTGTTCGTTGTTAGGGGGTTAGAGTTGTTTGTTGTTAGGGTGTTAGTGTTGTTTGTTGTTAGGGGTTTAGGGTTGTTTGTTGTTAGGGGTTTAAGGTTGTTTCTTGTTGGGGTTTAGTGGTTTTTGTTGTTAGGGTGTTTGTGTTGTTTGTTGTTAGGGTGTTAGTGGTTTGTGTTGTTAGGGGGTTAGTGTTGTTTGATGTTAGGGGTTTAGGATTGTTTGTTGTTAGGGGGTTAGAGTTGTTTGTTGTTAGGTTGTTAGTGTTCTTTGTTGTTAGGGGGTTAGGGTTGTTTCTTGTTACGGGATTAGTGTTGTTTGTTGTTACGGGGTTTGGGTAGTTTCTTGTTAGGGGTTTAGGGTTGTTTGTTGTTAGGGTTTTAGGGTTGTTTCTTGTTGGGGTTTAGTGGTTTTTGTTGTTAGGGTGTTAGTGTTGTTTGTTGTTAGGGTGTTAGTGGTTTGTGTTGTTAGGGGGTTAGGATTGTTTGTTGTTAGGGTGTTAGTGTTGTTTGATGTTAGGGGTTTCGGGTTGTTTTTTGTTAGGGGGTTAGGGTTGTTTGTTGTTAGGGTGTTAGTGTTGTTTGTTGTTAGGGGTTTAGGGTTGTTTGTTGTTAGTGGGTTAATGTTGTTTGTTGTTAGTGGGTTAGTGTTTTTGGTTTTCAGGGGTTAGGGTTGTTTGTTGTTTGGGGGTAGTGTTTGTTGTTAGGGGGTTAGGGTTGTTTGTTGTTAGGGTGTTAGTGGTTTGTGTTGTTAGGGTGTTAGTGTTGTTTGATGTTAGGGGTTTAGGGTTGTTTGTTGTTAGGGGGTTAGGGTTGTTTGTTGTTAGGGTGTTAGTGGTTTGTGTTGTTAGGGGGTTAGTGTTGTTTGATGTTAGGGGTTTAGGGATGTTTGTTGTTAGGGGGTTAGAGTTGTTTGTTGTTAGGGTGTTAGTGTTGTTTGTTGTTAGGGGTTTAGGGTTGTTTGTTGTTAGGGGTTTAAGGTTGTTTCTTGTTGGGGTTTAGTGGTTTTTGTTGTTACGGTGTTAGTGTTGTTTGTTGTTAGTGTGTTAGTGGTTTGTGTTGTTAGGGGGTTAGTGTTGTTTGATGTTAGGGGTTTAGGGTTGTTTGTTGTTAGGGGGTTAGAGTTGTTTGTTGTTAGGGTGTTAGTGTTGTTTGTTTTTAGCGGTTTAGGGTTGTTTGTTGTTAGGGGTTTAGGGTTGTTTGTTGTTAGGGGTTTAAGGTTGTTTCATTTGGGGTTTAGTGGTTTTTGTTGTTAGGGTGTTAGTGTTGTTTGTTGTTAGGGTGTTAGTGGTTTGTGTTGTTAGGGGGTTAGTGTTGTTTGATTTTAGGGGTTTAGGGTTGTTTGTTGTTAGGGGGTTAGAGTTGTTTGTTGTTAGGGTGTTAGTGTTGTTTGTTGTTAGGGGTTTAGGGTTGTTTGTTGTTAGGGGTTTAAGGTTGTTTCTTGTTGGGGTTTAGTGGATTTTGTTGTTAGGGTGTTAGTGTTGTTTGTTGTTAGGGTGTTAGTGGTTTGTGTTGTTAGGGGGTTAGTGTTGTTTGATGTTAGGGGTTTAGGGTTGTTTGTTGTTAGGGGGTCAGAGTTGTTTGTTGTTAGGGTGTTAGTGTTGTTTGTTGTTAGGGGTTTAGGGTTGTTTGTTGTTAGGGGTTTAAGGTTGTTTCTTGTTGGGGTTTAGTGGTTTTTGTTGTTAGGGTGTTAGTGTTGTTTGTTGTTAGGGTGTCAGTGGTTTGTGTTGTTAGGGGTTTAGTGTTGTTTGATGTTAGGGGTTTAGGGTTGTTTGTTGTTAGGGGGTTACAGTTGTTTGTTGTTAGGGTGTTAGTGTTGTTTGTTGTTAGGGGCTTAGGGTTGTTTGTTGTTAGGGGTTTAAGGTTGTTTCTTGTTGGGGTTTAGTGGTTTTTGTTGTTAGGGTGTTAGTGTTGTTTGTTGTTAGGGTGTTAGTGGTTTGTCTTGTTAGGGGTTTAGTGTTGTTTGATGTTAGGGGTTTAGGGTTGTTTTTTGTTAGGGGGTTAGAGTTGTTTGTTGTTAGGGTGTTAGTGTTGTTTGTTGTTAGGGGTTTAGGGTTGTTTGTTGTTAGTGGGTTAGTGTTTTTGGTTTTCAGGGGTTAGGGTTGTTTGTTGTTTGGGGGTAGTGTTTGTTGTTAGGGGGTTAGGGTTGTTTGTTGTTAGGGTGTTAGTGGTTTGTGTTGTTAGGGTGTTAGTGTTGTTTGATGTTTGGGATTTAGGGTTGTTTGTTGTTAGGGGGTTAGGGTTGTTTGTTGTTAGGGTGTTAGTGGTTTGTGTTGTTAGGGGGTTAGTGTTGTTTGATGTTAGGTTTTTAGGGTTGTTTGTTGTTAGGGGGTTAGAGTTGTTTGTTGTTAGGGTGTTAGTGTTGTTTGTTGTTAGGGGTTTAGGGTTGTTTGTTGTTAGGGGTTTAAGGTTGTTTCTTGTTGGGGTTTAGTGGCTTTTGTTGTTAGGGTGTTAGTGTTGTTTGTTGTTAGGGTGTTAGTGGTTTGTGTTGTTAGGCGGTTAGTGTTGTTTGATGTTAGGGGTTTAGGGTTGTTTGTTGTTAGTGGGTTAGGGTTGTTTGTTGTTAGTGGGTTAGTGTTTTTGGTTTTCAGGGGTTAGGGTTGTTTGTTGTTTGGGGGTAGTGTTTGTTGTTAGGGGGTTAGGGTTGTTTGTTGTTAGGGTGTTAGTGGTTTGTGTTGTTAGGGTGTTAGTGTTGTTTGATGTTAGCGGTTTAGGGTTGTTTGTTGTTAGCGGGTTAGGGTTGTTTGTTGTTAGGGTGTTAGTGGTTTGTGTTGTTAGGGGGTTAGTGTTGTTTGATGTTAGGGGTTTAGGGTTGTTTGTTGTTAGGGGGTTAGATTTGTTTGTTGTTAGGGTGTTAGTGTTGTTTGTTGTTAGGGGTTTAGGGTTGTTTGTTGTTAGGGGTTTAAGGTTGTTTCTTGTTGGGGTTTAGTGGTTTTTGTTGTTAGGGTGTTAGTGTTGTTTGTTGTTAGGGTGTTGGTGGTTTGTGTTGTTAGGGGGTTAGTGTTGTTTGATGTTAGGGGTTTAGGGTTGTTTGTTGTTAGTGGGTTAGAGTTGTTTGTTGTTAGGGTGTTAGTGTTGTTTGTTGTTAGGGGTTTAGAGTTGTTTGTTGTTAGGGGGTTAGAGTTGTTTGTTGTTAGGGTGTTAGTGTTGTTTGATGTTAGGGGTCTAGGGTTGTTTGTTGTTAGTGGGTTAGGGTTGTTTGTTGTTAGTGGGTTAGTGCTTTTGGTTTTCAGGGGTTAGGGTTGTTTGTTGTTTGGGGGTTAGTGTTTGTTGTTAGGGGGTTAGGATTGTTTGTTGTTAGGGTGTTAGTGTTGTTTGATGTTAGGGGTTTAGGGTTGTTTGTTGTTAGGGGTTTAAGGTTGTTTCTTGTTGGGGTTTAGTGGTTTTTGTTGTTAGGGTGTTAGTGTTGTTTGTTGTTAGGGTGTTAGTGTTTTGTGTTGTTAGGGGGTTAGTGTTGTTTGATGTTAGGGGTTTAGGGTTGTTTTTTGTTAGGGGGTTAGGGTTGTTTGTTGTTAGGGTGTTAGTGTTGTTTGTTGTTAGGGGTTTAGGGTTTTTTGTTGTTAGGGGGTTAGAGTTGTTTGTTGTTAGGGTGTTAGAGTTGTTTGATGTTAGGGGTTTAGGGTTGTTTGTTGTTAGTGGGTTAGGGTTGTTTGTTGTTAGTGGGTTAGTGTTTTTGGTTTTCAGGGGTTAGGGTTGTTTGTTGTTTGGGGGTTAGTGTTTGTTGTTAGGGGTTAGGGTTGTTTGTTGTTAGGGTGTTAGTGGTTTGTGTTGTTAGGGGGTTAGTGTTGTTTGATGTTAGGGGTTTAGGGTTGTTTTTTGTTAGGGGGTTAGAGTTGTTTGTTGTTAGTTTGTTAGTGTTGTTTGTTGTTAGGGGTTTAGGGTTGTTTGTTGTTAGGGGTTTAAGGTTGTTTCTTGTTGGGTTTTAGTGGTTTTTGTTGTTAGGGTGTTAGTGTTGTTTGTTGTTAGGGTGTTAGTGGTTTGTGTTGTTAGGGGGTTAGTGTTGTTTGATGTTAGGGGTTTAGGGTTGTTCGTTGTTAGGGGGTTAGAGTTGTTTGTTGTTAGGGTGTTAGTGTTGTTTGTTGTTAGGGGTTTAGGGTTGTTTGTTGTTAGGGGTTTAAGGTTGTTTCTTGTTGGGGTTTAGTGGTTTTTGTTGTTAGGGTGTTAGTGTTGTTTGTTGTTAGGGTGTTAGTGGTTTGTGTTGTTAGGGGGTTAGTGTTGTTTGATGTTAGGGGTTTAGGGTTGTTTGTTGTTAGGGGGTTAGAGTTGTTTGTTGTTAGGGTGTTAGTGTTGTTTGTTGTTAGGGGTTTAGGCTTGTTTGTTGTTAGGGGGTTAGAGTTGTTTGTTGTTAGGGTGTTAGTGTTGTTTGATGTTAGGGGTTTAGGGTTGTTTGTTGTTAGTGGGTTACGGTTGTTTGTTGTTAGTGGGTTAGTGTTTTTGGTTTTCAGGGGTTAGGGTTGTTTGTTGTTTGGGGGTTAGTGTTTGTTGTTAGGGGGTTAGGGTTGTTTTTTGTTAGGGGTTTAAGGTTGTTTCTTGTTGGGGTTTAGTGGTTTTTGTTGTTAGGGTGTTAGTGGTTTGTGTTGTTAGGGTGTTAGTGTTGTTTGATGTTAGGGGTTTAGGGTTGTTTGTTGTTAGGGGGTTAGGGTTGTTTGTTGTTAGGTGTTAGTGGTTTGTGTTGTTAGGGGGTTAGTGTTGTTTGATGTTAGGGGTTTAGGGTTGTTTGTTGTTAGGGGGTTAGAGTTGTTTGTTGTTAGGGTGTTAGTGTTGTTTGTTGTTAGGGGTTTAGGGTTGTTTGTTGTTAGGGGTTTAAGGTTGTTCCTTGTTGGGGTTTAGTGGTTTTTGTTGTTAGGGTGTTAGTGTTGTTTGTTGTTAGGGTGTTAGTGGTTTGTGTTGTTAGGGGGTTAGTGTTGTTTGATGTTAGGGGTTTAGGGTTGTTTGTTGTTAGGGGGTTAGAGTTGTTTGTTGTTAGGGTGTTAGTGTTGTTTGTTGTTAGGGGTTTAGGGTTGTTTGTTGTTAGGGGTTTAAGGTTGTTTCTTTTTGGGGTTTAGTGGTTTTTGTTGTTAGGGTGTTAGTGTTGTTTGTTGTTAGGGTGTTAGTGGTTTGTGTTGCTAGGGGGTTAGTGTTGTTTGATGTTAGGGGTTTAGGGTTGTTTGTTGTTAGGGGGTTAGAGTTGTTTGTTGTTAGGGTGTTAGTGTTGTTTGTTGTTAGGGGTTTAGGGTTGTTTGTTGTTAGGGGTTTAAGGTTGTTTCTTGTTGGGGTTTAGTGGTTTTTGTTGTTAGGGTGTTAGTGTTGTTTGTTGTTAGGGTGTTGGTGGTTTGTGTTGTTAGGGGGTTAGTGTTGTTTGATGTTAGGGGTTTAGGGTTGTTTGTTGTTAGGGGGTTAGAGTTGTTTGTTGTTAGGGTGTTAGTGTTGTTTGTTGTTAGGGGTTTAGGGTTGTTTGTTGTTAGGGGTTTAAGGTTGTTTCTTGTTGGGGTTTAGTGGTTTTTGTTGTTAGGGTGTTAGTGTTGTTTGTTGTTAGGGTGTTAGTGGTTTGTGTTGTTAGGGGGTTAGTGTTGTTTGATGTTAGGGGTTTAGGGTTGTTTGTTGTTAGGGGGTTAGAGTTGTTTGTTGTTAGGGTGTTAGTGTTGTTTGTTGTTAGGGGTTTAGGGTTGTTTGTTGTTAGGGGGTTAGAGTTGTTTGTTGTTAGGGTGTTAGAGTTGTTTGATGTTAGGGGTTTAGGGTTGTTTGTTGTTAGTGGGTTAGGGTTGTTTGTTGTTAGTGGGTTAGTGTTTTTGGTTTTCAGGGGTTAGGGTTGTTTGTTGTTTGGGGGTTAGTGTTTGTTGTTAGGGGTTAGGGTTGTTTGTTGTTAGGGTGTTAGTGTTGTTTGATGTTCGGGGTTTAGGGTTGTTTGTTGTTAGGGGTTTAAGGTTGTTTCTTGTTGGGGTTTAGTGGTTTTTGTTGTTAGGGTGTTAGTGTTGTTTGTTGTTAGGGTGTTAGTGGTTTGTGTTGTTAGGGGGTTAGTGTTGTTTGATGTTAGGGGTTTAGGGTTGTTTTTTGTTAGGGGGTTAGAGTTGTTTGTTGTTAGGGTGTTAGTGTTGTTTGTTGTTAGGGGTTTAGGGTTGTTTGTTGTTAGGGGTTTAAGGTTGTTTCTTGTTGGGTTTTAGTGGTTTTTGTTGTTAGGGTGTTAGTGTTGTTTGTTGTTAGGGTGTTAGTGGTTTGTGTTGTTAGGGGGTTAGTGTTGTTTGATGTTAGGGGTTTAGGGTTGTTCGTTGTTAGGGGGTTAGAGTTGTTTGTTGTTAGGGTGTTAGTGTTGTTTGTTGTTAGGGGTTTAGGGTTGTTTGTTGTTAGGGGTTTAAGGTTGTTTCTTGTTGGGGTTTAGTGGTTTTTGTTGTTAGGGTGTTAGTGTTGTTTGTTGTTAGGGTGTTAGTGGTTTGTGTTGTTAGGGGGTTAGTGTTGTTTGATGTTAGGGGTTTAGGGTTGTTTGTTGTTAGGGGGTTAGAGTTGTTTGTTGTTAGGGTGTTAGTGTTGTTTGTTGTTAGGGGTTTAGGCTTGTTTGTTGTTAGGGGGTTAGAGTTGTTTGTTGTTAGGGTGTTAGTGTTGTTTGATGTTAGGGGTTTAGGGTTGTTTGTTGTTAGTGGGTTACGGTTGTTTGTTGTTAGTGGGTTAGTGTTTTTGGTTTTCAGGGGTTAGGGTTGTTTGTTGTTTGGGGGTTAGTGTTTGTTGTTAGGGGGTTAGGGTTGTTTGTTGTTAGGGTTTTAGTGGTTTGTTTTGATAGGGTGTTAGTGTTGTTTGATGTTAGGGGTTTAGGGTTGTTTGTTGTTAGGGGGTTAGGGTTGTTTGTTGTTAGGTTGTTAGTGTTCTTTGTTGTTAGGGGGTTAGGGTTGTTTCTTGTTACGGGATTAGTGTTGTTTGTTGTTACGGGGTTTGGGTAGTTTCTTGTTAGGGGTTTAGGGTTGTTTGTTGTTAGGGTTTTAGGGTTGTTTCTTGTTGGGGTTTAGTGGTTTTTGTTGTTAGGGTGTTAGTGTTGTTTGTTGTTAGGGTGTTAGTGGTTTGTGTTGTTAGGGGGTTAGGATTGTTTGTTGTTAGGGTGTTAGTGTTGTTTGATGTTAGGGGTTTCGGGTTGTTTTTTGTTAGGGGGTTAGGGTTGTTTGTTGTTAGGGTGTTAGTGTTGTTTGTTGTTAGGGGTTTAGGGTTGTTTGTTGTTAGTGGGTTAATGTTGTTTGTTGTTAGTGGGTTAGTGTTTTTGGTTTTCAGTGGTTAGTGTTGTTTGTTGTTTGGGGGTAGTGTTTGTTGTTAGGGGGTTAGGGTTGTTTGTTGTTAGGGTGTTAGTGGTTTGTGTTGTTAGGGTGTTAGTGTTGTTTGATGTTAGGGGTTTAGGGTTGTTTGTTGTTAGGGGGTTAGGGTGGTTTGTTGTTAGGGTGTTAGTGGTTTGTGTTGTTAGGGGGTTAGTGTTGTTTGATGTTAGGGGTTTAGGGATGTTTGTTGTTAGGGGGTTAGAGTTGTTTGTTGTTAGGGTGTTAGTGTTGTTTGTTGTTAGGGGTTTAGGGTTGTTTGTTGTTAGGGGTTTAAGGTTGTTTCTTGTTGGGGTTTAGTGGTTTTTGTTGTTAGGGTGTTAGTGTTGTTTGTTGTTAGGGTGTTAGTGGTTTGTGTTGTTAGGGGGTTAGTGTTGTTTGATGTTAGGGGTTTAGGGTTGTTTGTTGTTAGGGGGTTAGAGTTGTTTGTTGTTAGGGTGTTAGTGTTGTTTGTTGTTAGGGGTTTAGGGTTGTTTGTTGTTAGGGGTTTAAGGTTGTTTCTTGTTGGGTTTTAGTGGTTTTTGTTGTTAGGGTGTTAGTGTTGTTTGTTGTTAGGGTGTTAGTGGTTTGTGTTGTTAGGGGGTTAGTGTTGTTTGATGTTAGGGGTTTAGGGTTGTTCGTTGTTAGGGGGTTAGAGTTGTTTGTTGTTAGGGTGTTAGTGTTGTTTGTTGTTAGGGGTTTAGGGTTGTTTGTTGTTAGGGGTTTAAGGTTGTTTCTTGTTGGGGTTTAGTGGTTTTTGTTGTTAGGGTGTTAGTGTTGTTTGTTGTTAGGGTGTTAGTGGTTTGTGTTGTTAGGGGGTTAGTGTTGTTTGATGTTAGGGGTTTAGGGTTGTTTGTTGTTAGGGGGTTAGAGTTGTTTGTTGTTAGGGTGTTAGTGTTGTTTGTTGTTAGGGGTTTAGAGTTGTTTGTTGTTAGGGGGTTAGAGTTGTTTGTTGTTAGGGTGTTAGTGTTGTTTGATGTTAGGGGTTTAGGGTTGTTTGTTGTTAGTGGGTTAGGGTTGTTTGTTGTTAGTGGGTTAGTGTTTTTGGTTTTCAGGGGTTAGGGTTGTTTGTTGTTTGGGGGTTAGTGTTTGTTGTTAGGGGGTTAGGATTGTTTGTTGTTAGGGTGTTAGTGTTGTTTGATGTTAGGGGTTTAGGGTTGTTTGTTGTTAGGGGTTTAATGTTGTTTCTTGTTGGGGTTTAGTGGTTTTTGTTGTTAGGGTGTTAGTGTTGTTTGCTGTTAGGGTGTTAGTGGTTTGTGTTGTTTGGGGGTTATTGTTGTTTGATGTTAGGTGTTTAGGGTTGTTTTTTGTTAGGGGGTTAGGGTTGTTTGTTGTTAGGGTGTTAGTGTTGTTTGTTGTTAGGGGTTTAGGGTTGTTTGTTGTTAGGGGGTTAGAGTTGTTTGTTGTTAGGGTGTTAGAGTTGTTTGATGTTAGGGGTTTAGGGTTGTTTGTTGTTAGTGGGTTAGGGTTGTTTGTTGTTAGTGGGTTAGTGTTTTTGGTTTTCAGGGGTTAGGGTTGTTTGTTGTTTGGGGGTTAGTGTTTGTTGTTAGGGGTTAGGGTTGTTTGTTGTTAGGGTGTTAGTGGTTTGTGTTGTTAGGGGGTTAGTGTTGTTTGATGTTAGGGGTTTAGGGTTGTTTGTTGTTAGGGGGTTAGAGTTGTTTGTTGTTAGGGTGTTAGTGTTGTTTGTTGTTAGGGGTTTAGGGTTGTTTGTTGTTAGGGGTTTAAGGTTGTTTCTTGTTGGGGTTTTGTGGTTTTTGTTGTTAGGGTGTTAGTGTTGTTTGTTGTTAGGGTGTTAGTGGTTTGTGTTGTTAGGGGGTTAGTGTTGTTTGATGTTAGGGGTTTAGGGTTGTTTGTTGTTAGGGGGTTAGAGTTGTTTGTTGTTAGGGTGTTAGTGTTGTTTGTTGTTAGCGGTTTAGGGTTGTTTGTTGTTAGGGGTTTAGGGTTGTTTGTTGTTAGGGGTTTAAGGTTGTTTCTTTTTGGGGTTTAGTGGTTTTTGTTGTTAGGGTGTTAGTGTTGTTTGTTGTTAGGGTGTTAGTGGTTTGTGTTGTTAGGGGGTTAGTGTTGTTTGATTTTAGGCGTTTAGGGTTGTTTGTTCTTAGGGGGTTAGAGTTGTTTGTTGTTAGGGTGTTAGTGTTGTTTGTTGTTAGGGGTTTAGGGTTGTTTGTTGTTAGGGGTTTAAGGTTGTTTCTTGTTGGGGTTTAGTGGTTTTTGTTGTTAGGGTGTTAGTGTTGTTTGTTGTTAGGGTGTTAGTGGTTTGTGTTGTTAGGGGGTTAGTGTTGTTTGATGTTAGGGGTTTAGGGTTGTTTGTTGTTAGGGGGTCAGAGTTGTTTGTTGTTAGGGTGTTAGTGTTGTTTGTTGTTAGGGGTTTAGGGTTGTTTGTTGTTAGGGGTTTAAGGTTGTTTCTTGTTGGGGTTTAGTGGTTTTTGTTGTTAGGGTGTTAGTGTTGTTTGTTGTTAGGGTGTCAGTGGTTTGTGTTGTTAGGGGGTTCGTGTTGTTTGATGTTAGGGGTTTAGGGTTGTTTGTTGTTAGGGGGTTACAGTTGTTTGTTGTTAGGGTGTTAGTGTTGTTTGTTGTTAGGGGTTTAGGGTTGTTTGTTGTTAGGGGTTTAAGGTTGTTTCTTGTTGGGGTTTAGTGGTTTTTGTTGTTAGGGTGTTAGTGGTTTGTCTTGTTAGGGGTTTAGTGTTGTTTGATGTTAGGGGTTTAGGGTTGTTTTTTGTTAGGGGGTTAGAGTTGTTTGTTGTTAGGGTGTTAGTGTTGTTTGTTGTTAGGGGTTTAGGGTTGTTTGTTGTTAGTGGGTTAGTGTTTTTGGTTTTCAGGGGTTAGGGTTGTTTGTTGTTTGGGGGTAGTGTTTGTTGTTAGGGGGTTAGGGTTGTTTGTTGTTAGGGTGTTAGTGGTTTGTGTTGTTAGGGTGTTAGTGTTGTTTGATGTTTGGGATTTAGGGTTGTTTGTTGTTAGGGGGTTAGGGTTGTTTGTTGTTAGGGTGTTAGTGGTTTGTGTTGTTAGGGGGTTGGTGTTGTTTGATGTTAGGTTTTTAGGGTTGTTTGTTGTTAGGGGGTTAGAGTTGTTTGTTGTTAGGGTGTTAGTGTTGTTTGTTGTTAGGGGTTTAGGGTTGTTTGTTGTTAGGGGTTTAAGGTTGTTTCTTGTTGGGGTTTAGTGGTTTTTGTTGTTAGGGTGTTAGTGTTGTTTGTTGTTAGGGTGTTAGTGGTTTGTGTTGTTAGGGGGTTAGTGTTGTTTGATGTTAGGGGTTTAGGGTTGTTTGTTGTTAGTGGGTTAGGGTTGTTTGTTGTTAGTGGGTTAGTGTTTTTGGTTTTCAGGGGTTAGGGTTGTTTGTTGTTTGGGGGTAGTGTTTGTTGTTAGGGGGTTAGGGTTGTTTGTTGTTAGGGTGTTAGTGGTTTGTGTTGTTAGGGTGTTAGTGTTGTTTGATGTTAGCGGTTTAGGGTTGTTTGTTGTTAGCGGGTTAGGGGTGTTTGTTGTTAGGGTGTTAGTGGTTTGTGTTGTTAGGGGGTTAGTGTTGTTTGATGTTAGGGGTTTAGGGTTGTTTGTTGTTAGGGGGTTAGATTTGTTTGTTGTTAGGGTGTTAGTGTTGTTTGTTGTTAGGGGTTTAGGGTTGTTTGTTGTTAGGGGTTTAAGGTTGTTTCTTGTTGGGGTTTAGTGGTTTTTTTTGTTAGGGTGTTAGTGTTGTTTGTTGTTAGGGTGTTGGTGGTTTGTGTTGTTAGGGGGTTAGAGTTGTTTGTTGTTAGGGTGTTAGTGTTGTTTGTTGTTAGGGGTTTAGAGTTGTTTGTTGTTAGGGGGTTAGAGTTGTTTGTTGTTAGGGTGTTAGTGTTGTTTGATGTTAGGGGTTTAGGGTTGTTTGTTGTTAGTGGGTTAGGGTTGTTTGTTGTTAGTGGGTTAGTGTTTTTGGTTTTCAGGGGTTAGGGTTGTTTGTTGTTTGGGGGTTAGTGTTTGTTGTTAGGGGGTTAGGATTGTTTGTTGTTAGGGTGTTAGTGTTGTTTGATGTTAGGGGTTTAGGGTTGTTTGTTGTTAGGGGTTTAAGGTTGTTTCTTGTTGGGGTTTAGTGGTTTTTGTTGTTAGGGTGTTAGTGTTGTTTGTTGTTAGGGTGTTAGTGGTTTGTGTTGTTAGGGTGTTAGTGTTGTTTGATGTTAGGGGTCTAGGGTTGTTTTTTGTTAGGGGGTTAGGGTTGTTTGTTGTTAGGGTGTTAGTGTTGTTTGTTGTTAGGGGTTTAGGGTTGTTTGTTGTTAGGGGGTTAGAGTTGTTTGTTGTTAGGGTGTTAGAGTTGTTTGATGTTAGGGGTTTAGGGTTGTTTGTTGTTAGTGGGTTAGGGTTGTTTGTTGTTAGTGGGTTAGTGTTTTTGGTTTTCAGGGGTTAGGGTTGTTTGTTGTTTGGGGGTTAGTGTTTGTTGTTAGGGGTTAGGGTTGTTTGTTGTTAGGGTGTTAGTGTTGTTTGATGTTCGGGGTTTAGGGTTGTTTGTTGTTAGGGGTTTAAGGTTGTTTCTTGTTGGGGTTTAGTGGTTTTTGTTGTTAGGGTGTTAGTGTTGTTTGTTGTTAGGGTGTTAGTGGTTTGTGTTGTTAGGGGGTTAGTGTTGTTTGATGTTAGGGGTTTAGGGTTGTTTTTTGTTAGGGGGTTAGAGTTGTTTGTTGTTAGGGTGTTAGTGTTGTTTGTTGTTAGGGGTTTAGGGTTGTTTGTTGTTAGGGGTTTAAGGTTGTTTCTTGTTGGGTTTTAGTGGTTTTTGTTGTTAGGGTGTTAGTGTTGTTTGTTGTTAGGGTGTTAGTGGTTTGTGTTGTTAGGGGGTTAGTGTTGTTTGATGTTAGGGGTTTAGGGTTGTTTGTTGTTAGGGGGTTAGAGTTGTTTGTTGTTAGGGTGTTAGTGTTGTTTGTTGTTAGGGGTTTAGGCTTGTTTGTTGTTAGGGGGTTAGAGTTGTTTGTTGTTAGGGTGTTAGTGTTGTTTGATGTTAGGGGTTTAGGGTTGTTTGTTGTTAGTGGGTTACGGTTGTTTGTTGTTAGTGGGTTAGTGTTTTTGGTTTTCAGGGGTTAGGGTTGTTTGTTGTTTGGGGGTTAGTGTTTGTTGTTAGGGGGTTAGGGTTGTTTGTTGTTAGGGTTTTAGTGGTTTGTTTTGTTAGGGTGTTAGTGTTGTTTGATGTTAGGGGTTTAGGGTTGTTTGTTGTTAGGGGGTTAGGGTTGTTTGTTGTTAGGGTGTTAGTGTTCTTTGTTGTTAGGGGGTTAGGGTTGTTTCTTGTTACGGGGTTAGTGTTGTTTGTTGTTACGGGGTTTGGGTAGTTTCTTGTTAGGGGTTTAGGGTTGTTTGTTGTTAGGGTTTTAGGGTTGTTTCTTGTTGGGGTTTAGTGGTTTTTGTTGTTAGGGTGTTAGTGTTGTTTGTTGTTAGGGTGTTAGTGGTTTGTGCTGTTAGGGGGTTAGGATTGTTTGTTGTTAGGGTGTTAGTGTTGTTTGATGTTAGGGGTTTCGGGTTGTTTTTTGTTAGGGGGTTAGGGTTGTTTGTTGTTAGGGTGTTAGTGTTGTTTGTTGTTAGGGGTTTAGGGTTGTTTGTTGTTAGTGGGTTAATGTTGTTTGTTGTTAGTGGGTTAGTGTTTTTGGTTTTCAGGGGTTAGGGTTGTTTGTTGTTTGGGGGTAGTGTTTGTTGTTAGGGGGTTAGGGTTGTTTGTTGTTAGGGTGTTAGTGGTTTGTGTTGTTAGGGGGTTAGTGTTGTTTGATGTTAGAGGTTTAGGGTTGTTTGTTGTTAGGGTGTTAGTGTTGTTTGTTGTTAGGGGTTTAGGGTTGTTTGTTGTTAGGGGTTTAAGGTTGTTTCTTGTTGGGGTTTAGTGGTTTTTGTTGTTAGGGTGTTAGTGTTGTTTGTTGTTAGGGTGTTAGTGGTTTGTGTTGTTAGGGGGTTAGTGTTGTTTGATGTTAGGGGTTTAGGGTTGTTTGTTGTTAGTGGGTTAGGGTTGTTTGTTGTTAGTCGGTTAGTGTTTTTGGTTTTCAGGGGTTAGGGTTGTTTGTTGTTTGGGGGTAGTGTTTGCTGTTAGGGGGTTAGGGTTGTTTGTTGTTAGGGTGTTAGTGGTTTGTGTTGTTAGGGTGTTAGTGTTGTTTGATGTTAGGGGTTTAGGGTTGTTTGTTGTTAGGGGGTTAGAGTTGTTTGTTGTTAGGGTGTTAGTGTTGTTTGTTGTTAGGGGTTTAGGGTTGCTTGTTGTTAGGGGTTTAAGGTTGTTTCTTGTTGGGGTTTAGTGGTTTTTGTTGTTAGGGTGTTAGTGTTGTTTGTTGTTAGGGTGTTAGTGGTTTGTGTTGTTAGGGGTTTAGTGTTGTTTGATGTTAGGGGTTTAGGGTTGTTTGTTGTTAGGGGGTTAGAGTTGTTTGTTGTTAGGGTGTTAGTGTTGTTTGTTGTTAGGGGTTTAGGGTTGTTTGTTGTTAGGGGTTTAAGGTTGTTTCTTGTTGGGGTTTAGTGGTTTTTGTTGTTAGGGTGTTAGTGTTGTTTGTTGTTAGGGTGTTAGTGGTTTGTGTTGTTAAGGGGTTAGTGTTGTTTGATGTTAGGGGGTTAGGGTTGTTTCTTGTTACGGGGTTAGTGTTGTTTGCTATTACGGGGTTAGGGTAGTTTCTTGTTAGGGGTTTAGTGTTGTTTTTTGTTAGGGGGTTAGTGTTTGTTGTTAGGGGGTTAGGGTTGTTTGTTGTTAGGGTTTTAGGGTTGTTTCTTTTTGGGGTTTAGTGGTTTTTGTTGTTAGGGTGCTAGTGTTGTTTGTTGTTAGGGTGTTAGTGGTTTGTGTTGTTAGGGGGTTAGTGTTGTTTGATTTTAGGGGTTTAGGGTTGTTTGTTGTTAGGTTGTTAGAGTTGTTTGTTGTTAGGGTGTTAGTGTTGTTTGTTGTTAGGGGTTTAGGGTTGTTTGTTGTTAGGGGTTTAAGGTTGTTTCTTGTTGGGGTTTAGTGGTTTTTGTTGTTAGGGTGTTAGTGTTGTTTGTTGTTCGGGTGTTAGTGGTTTGTGTTGTTAGGGCGTTAGTGTTGTTTGATGTTAGGGGTTTAGGGTTGTTTGTTGTTAGGGGGTCAGAGTTGTTTGTTGTTAGGGTGTTAGTGTTGTTTGTTGTTAGGGGTTTAGGGTTGTTTGTTGTTAGGGGTTTAAGGTTGTTTCTTGTTGGGGTTTAGTGGTTTTTGTTGTTAGGGTGTTAGTGTTGTTTGTTGTTAGGGTGTCAGTGGTTTGTGTTGTTAGGGGGTTAGTGTTGTTTGATGTTAGGGGTTTAGGGTTGTTTGTTGTTAGGGGGTTACAGTTGTTTGTTGTTAGGGTGTTAGTGTTGTTTGTTGTTAGGGGTTTAGGGTTGTTTGTTGTTAGGGGTTTAAGGTTGTTTCTTGTTGGGGTTTAGTGGTTTTTGTTGTTAGGGTGTTAGTGTTGTTTGTTGTTAGGGTGTTAGTGCTTTGTCTTGTTAGGGGTTTAGTGTTGTTTGATGTTAGGGGTTTAGGGTTGTTTTTTGTTAGGGGGTTAGAGTTGTTTGTTGTTAGGGTGTTAGTGTTGTTTGTTGTTAGGGGTTTAGGGTTGTTTGTTGTTAGTGGGTTAGTGTTTTTGGTTTTCAGGGGTTTAGGGTTGTTTGTTGTTAGGGGTTTAAGGTTGTTTCTTGTTGGGGTTTAGTGGTTTTTGTTGTTAGGGTGTTAGTGTTGTTTGTTGTTAGGGTGTTGGTGGTTTGTGTTGTTAGGGGGTTAGAGTTGTTTGTTGTTAGGGTGTTAGTGTTGTTTGTTGTTAGGGGTTTAGAGTTGTTTGTTGTTAGGGGGTTAGAGTTGTTTGTTGTTAGGGTGTTAGTGTTGTTTGATGTTAGGGGTTTAGGGTTGTTTGTTGTTAGTGGGTTAGGGTTGTTTGTTGTTAGTGGGTTAGTGTTTTTGGTTTTCAGGGGTTAGGGTTGTTTGTTGTTTGGGGGTTAGTGTTTGTTGTTAGGGGGTTAGGATTGTTTGTTGTTAGGGTGTTAGTGTTGTTTGATGTTAGGGGTTTAGGGTTGTTTGTTGTTAGGGGTTTAAGGTTGTTTCTTGTTGGGGTTTAGTGGTTTTTGTTGTTAGGGTGTTAGTGTTGTTTGTTGTTAGGGTGTTAGTGGTTTGTGTTGTTAGGGTGTTAGTGTTGTTTGATGTTAGGGGTCTAGGGTTGTTTTTTGTTAGGGGGTTAGGGTTGTTTGTTGTTAGGGTGTTAGTGTTGTTTGTTGTTAGGGGTTTAGGGTTGTTTGTTGTTAGGGGGTTAGAGTTGTTTGTTGTTAGGGTGTTAGAGTTGTTTGATGTTAGGGGTTTAGGGTTGTTTGTTGTTAGTGGGTTAGGGTTGTTTGTTGTTAGTGGGTTAGTGTTTTTGGTTTTCAGGGGTTAGGGTTGTTTGTTGTTTGGGTGTTAGTGTTTGTTGTTAGGGGTTAGGGTTGTTTGTTGTTAGGGTGTTAGTGTTGTTTGATGTTCGGGGTTTAGGGTTGTTTGTTGTTAGGGGTTTAAGGTTGTTTCTTGTTGGGGTTTAGTGGTTTTTGTTGTTAGGGTGTTAGTGTTGTTTGTTGTTAGGGTGTTAGTGGTTTGTGTTGTTAGGGGGTTAGTGTTGTTTGATGTTAGGGGTTTAGGGTTGTTTTTTGTTAGGGGGTTAGAGTTGTTTGTTGTTAGGGTGTTAGTGTTGTTTGTTGTTAGGGGTTTAGGGTTGTTTGTTGTTAGGGGTTTAAGGTTGTTTCTTGTTGGGTTTTAGTGGTTTTTGTTGTTAGGGTGTTAGTGTTGTTTGTTGTTAGGGTGTTAGTGGTTTGTGTTGTTAGGGGGTTAGTGTTGTTTGATGTTAGGGGTTTAGGGTTGTTTGTTGTTAGGGGGTTAGAGTTGTTTGTTGTTAGGGTGTTAGTGTTGTTTGTTGTTAGGGGTTTAGGCTTGTTTGTTGTTAGGGGGTTAGAGTTGTTTGTTGTTAGGGTGTTAGTGTTGTTTGATGTTAGGGGTTTAGGGTTGTTTGTTGTTAGTGGGTTACGGTTGTTTGTTGTTAGTGGGTTAGTGTTTTTGGTTTTCAGGGGTTAGGGTTGTTTGTTGTTTGGGGGTTAGTGTTTGTTGTTAGGGGGTTAGGGTTGTTTGTTGTTAGGGTTTTAGTGGTTTGTTTTGTTAGGGTGTTAGTGTTGTTTGATGTTAGGGGTTTAGGGTTGTTTGTTGTTAGGGGGTTAGGGTTGTTTGTTGTTAGGGTGTTAGTGTTCTTTGTTGTTAGGGGGTTAGGGTTGTTTCTTGTTACGGGGTTAGTGTTGTTTGTTGTTACGGGGTTTGGGTAGTTTCTTGTTAGGGGTTTAGGGTTGTTTGTTGTTAGGGTTTTAGGGTTGTTTCTTGTTGGGGTTTAGTGGTTTTTGTTGTTAGGGTGTTAGTGTTGTTTGTTGTTAGGGTGTTAGTGGTTTGTGTTGTTAGGGGGTTAGGATTGTTTGTTGTTAGGGTGTTAGTGTTGTTTGATGTTAGGGGTTTCGGGTTGTTTTTTGTTAGGGGGTTAGGGTTGTTTGTTGTTAGGGTGTTAGTGTTGTTTGTTGTTAGGGGTTTAGGGTTGTTTGTTGTTAGTGGGTTAATGTTGTTTGTTGTTAGTGGGTTAGTGTTTTTGGTTTTCAGGGGTTAGGGTTGTTTGTTGTTTGGGGGTAGTGTTTGTTGTTAGGGGGTTAGGGTTGTTTGTTGTTAGGGTGTTAGTGGTTTGTGTTGTTAGGGGGTTAGTGTTGTTTGATGTTAGAGGTTTAGGGTTGTTTGTTGTTAGGGTGTTAGTGTTGTTTGTTGTTAGGGGTTTAGGGTTGTTTGTTGTTAGGGGTTTAAGGTTGTTTCTTGTTGGGGTTTAGTGGTTTTTGTTGTTAGGGTGTTAGTGTTGTTTGTTGTTAGGGTGTTAGTGGTTTGTGTTGTTAGGGGGTTAGTGTTGTTTGATGTTAGGGGTTTAGGGTTGTTTGTTGTTAGTGGGTTAGGGTTGTTTGTTGTTAGTCGGTTAGTGTTTTTGGTTTTCAGGGGTTAGGGTTGTTTGTTGTTTGGGGGTAGTGTTTGCTGTTAGGGGGTTAGGGTTGTTTGTTGTTAGGGTGTTAGTGGTTTGTGTTGTTAGGGTGTTAGTGTTGTTTGATGTTAGGGGTTTAGGGTTGTTTGTTGTTAGGGGGTTAGAGTTGTTTGTTGTTAGGGTGTTAGTGTTGTTTGTTGTTAGGGGTTTAGGGTTGCTTGTTGTTAGGGGTTTAAGGTTGTTTCTTGTTGGGGTTTAGTGGTTTTTGTTGTTAGGGTGTTAGTGTTGTTTGTTGTTAGGGTGTTAGTGGTTTGTGTTGTTAGGGGTTTAGTGTTGTTTGATGTTAGGGGTTTAGGGTTGTTTGTTGTTAGGGGGTTAGAGTTGTTTGTTGTTAGGGTGTTAGTGTTGTTTGTTGTTAGGGGTTTAGGGTTGTTTGTTGTTAGGGGTTTAAGGTTGTTTCTTGTTGGGGTTTAGTGGTTTTTGTTGTTAGGGTGTTAGTGTTGTTTGTTGTTAGGGTGTTAGTGGTTTGTGTTGTTAAGGGGTTAGTGTTGTTTGATGTTAGGGGGTTAGGGTTGTTTCTTGTTACGGGGTTAGTGTTGTTTGCTATTACGGGGTTAGGGTAGTTTCTTGTTAGGGGTTTAGTGTTGTTTTTTGTTAGGGGGTTAGTGTTTGTTGTTAGGGGGTTAGGGTTGTTTGTTGTTAGGGTTTTAGGGTTGTTTCTTTTTGGGGTTTAGTGGTTTTTGTTGTTAGGGTGCTAGTGTTGTTTGTTGTTAGGGTGTTAGTGGTTTGTGTTGTTAGGGGGTTAGTGTTGTTTGATTTTAGGGGTTTAGGGTTGTTTGTTGTTAGGTTGTTAGAGTTGTTTGTTGTTAGGGTGTTAGTGTTGTTTGTTGTTAGGGGTTTAGGGTTGTTTGTTGTTAGGGGTTTAAGGTTGTTTCTTGTTGGGGTTTAGTGGTTTTTGTTGTTAGGGTGTTAGTGTTGTTTGTTGTTCGGGTGTTAGTGGTTTGTGTTGTTAGGGCGTTAGTGTTGTTTGATGTTAGGGGTTTAGGGTTGTTTGTTGTTAGGGGGTCAGAGTTGTTTGTTGTTAGGGTGTTAGTGTTGTTTGTTGTTAGGGGTTTAGGGTTGTTTGTTGTTAGGGGTTTAAGGTTGTTTCTTGTTGGGGTTTAGTGGTTTTTGTTGTTAGGGTGTTAGTGTTGTTTGTTGTTAGGGTGTCAGTGGTTTGTGTTGTTAGGGGGTTAGTGTTGTTTGATGTTAGGGGTTTAGGGTTGTTTGTTGTTAGGGGGTTACAGTTGTTTGTTGTTAGGGTGTTAGTGTTGTTTGTTGTTAGGGGTTTAGGGTTGTTTGTTGTTAGGGGTTTAAGGTTGTTTCTTGTTGGGGTTTAGTGGTTTTTGTTGTTAGGGTGTTAGTGTTGTTTGTTGTTAGGGTGTTAGTGCTTTGTCTTGTTAGGGGTTTAGTGTTGTTTGATGTTAGGGGTTTAGGGTTGTTTTTTGTTAGGGGGTTAGAGTTGTTTGTTGTTAGGGTGTTAGTGTTGTTTGTTGTTAGGGGTTTAGGGTTGTTTGTTGTTAGTGGGTTAGTGTTTTTGGTTTTCAGGGGTTTAGGGTTGTTTGTTGTTAGGGGTTTAAGGTTGTTTCTTGTTGGGGTTTAGTGGTTTTTGTTGTTAGGGTGTTAGTGTTGTTTGTTGTTAGGGTGTTAGTGGTTTGTGTTGTTAAGGGGTTAGTGTTGTTTGATGTTAGGGGGTTAGGGTTGTTTCTTGTTACGAGGTTAGTGTTGTTTGCTGTTACGGGGTTAGGGTAGTTTCTTGTTAGGGGTTTAGTGTTGTTTTTTGTTAGGGGGTTAGTGTTTGTTGTTAGGGGGTTAGGGTTGTTTGTTGTTAGGGTTTTAGGGTTGTTTCTTGTTGGGGTTTAGTGGTTTTTGTTGTTAGGGTGTTAGTGTTGTTTGTTGTTAGGGTGTTAGTGGTTTGTGTTGTTAGGGGGTTAGGATTGTTTGTTGTTAGGGTGTTAGTGTTGTTTGATGTTAGGGGTTTCGGGTTGTTTTTTGTTAGGGGGTTAGGGTTCTTTGTTGTTAGGGTGTTAGTGTTGTTTGTTGTTAGGGGTTTAGGGTTGTTTGTTGTTAGTGGGTTAATGTTGTTTGTTGTTAGTGGGTTAGTGTTTTTGGTTTTCAGGGGTTAGGGTTGTTTGTTGTTTGGGCGTAGTGTTTGTTGTTAGGGGGTTAGGGTTGTTTGTTGTTAGGGTGTTAGTGGTTTGTGTTGTTAGGGTGTTAGTGTTGTTTGATGTTAGGGGTTTAGGGTTGTTTGTTGTTAGGGGGTTAGGGTTGTTTGTTGTTAGGGTGTTAGTGGTTTGTGTTGTTAGGGGGTTAGTGTTGTTTGATGTTAGGGGTTTAGGGTTGTTTGTTGTTAGGGGGTTAGAGTTGTTTGTTGTTAGGGTGTTAGTGTTGTTTGTTGTTAGGGGTTTAGGGTTGTTTGTTGTTAGTGGGTTAGTGTTTTTGGTTTTCAGGGGTTAGGGTTGTTTGTTGTTTGGGGGTAGTGTTTGTTGTTAGGGGGTTAGTGTTGTTTGTTGTTAGGGTGTTAGTGGTTTGTGTTGTTAGGGTGTTAGTGTTGTTTGATGTTTGGGATTTAGGGTTGTTTGTTGTTAGGGGGTTAGGGTTGTTTGTTGTTAGGGTGTTAGTGGTTTGTGTTGTTAGGGGGTTAGTGTTGTTTGATGTTAGGTTTTTAGGGTTGTTTGTTCTGAGGGGGTTAGAGTTGTTTGTTGTTAGGGTGTTAGTGTTGTTTGTTGTTAGGGGTTTAGGGTTGTTTGTTGTTAGGGGTTTAAGGTTGTTTCTTGTTGGGGTTTAGTGGTTTTTGTTGTTAGGGTGTTAGTGTTGTTTGTTGTTAGGGTGTTAGTGGTTTGTGTTGTTAGGGGGTTAGTGTTGTTTGATGTTAGGGGTTTAGGGTTGTTTGTTGTTAGTGGGTTAGGGTTGTTTGTTGTTAGTGGGTTAGTGTTTTTGGTTTTCAGGGGTTAGGGTTGTTTGTTGTTTGGGGGTAGTGTTTGTTGTTAGGGGGTTAGGGTTGTTTGTTGTTAGGGTGTTAGTGGTTTGTGTTGTTAGGGTGTTAGTGTTGTTTGATGTTAGCGGTTTAGGGTTGTTTGTTGTTAGCGGGTTAGGGTTGTTTGTTGTTAGGGTGTTAGTGGTTTGTGTTGTTAGGGGGTTAGTGTTGTTTGATGTTAGGGGTTTAGGGTTGTTTGTTGTTAGGGGGTTAGATTTGTTTGCTGTTAGGGTGTTAGTGTTGTTTGTTGTTAGGGGTTTAGGGTTGTTTGTTGTTAGGGGTTTAAGGTTGTTTCTTGTTGGGGTTTAGTGGTTTTTGTTGTTAGGGTGTTAGTGTTGTTTGTTGTTAGGGTGTTGGTGGTTTGTGTTGTTAGGGGGTTAGTGTTGTTTGATGTTAGGGGTTTAGGGTTGTTTGTTGTTAGGGGGTTAGAGTTGTTTGTTGTTAGGGTCTTAGTGTTGTTTGTTGTTAGGGGTTTAGAGTTGTTTGTTGTTAGCGGGTTAGAGTTGTTTGTTGTTAGGGTGTTAGTGTTGTTTGATGTTAGGGGTTTAGGGTTGTTTGTTGTTAGTGGGTTAGGGTTGTTTGTTGTTAGTGGGTTAGTGTTTTTGGTTTTCAGGGGTTAGGGTTGTTTGTTGTTTGGGGGTTAGTGTTTGTTGTTAGGGGGTTAGGATTGTTTGTTGTTAGGGTGTTAGTGTTGTTTGATGTTAGGGGTTTAGGGTTGTTTGTTGTTAGGGGTTTAAGGTTGTTTCTTGTTGGGGTTTAGTGGTTTTTGTTGTTAGGGTGTTAGTGTTGTTTGTTGTTAGGGTGTTAGTGGTTTGTGTTGTTAGGGGGTTAGTGTTGTTTGATGTTAGGGGTCTAGGGTTGTTTTTTGTTAGGGGGTTAGGGTTGTTTTTTGTTAGGGTGTTAGTGTTGTTTGTTGTTAGGGGTTTAGGGTTGTTTGTTGTTAGGGGGTTAGAGTTGTTTGTTGTTAGGGTGTTAGAGTTGTTTGATGTTAGGGGTTTAGGGTTGTTTGTTGTTAGTGGGTTAGGGTTGTTTGTTGTTAGTGGGTTAGTGTTTTTGGTTTTCAGGGGTTAGGGTTGTTTGTTGTTTGGGGGTTAGTGTTTGTTGTTAGGGGTTTAGGGTTGTTTGTTGTTAGGGGGTTAGAGTTGTTTGTTGTTAGGGTGTTAGTGTTGTTTGTTGTTAGGGGTTTAGGCTTGTTTGTTGTTAGGGGGTTAGAGTTGTTTGTTGTTAGGGTGTTAGTGTTGTTTGATGTTAGGGGTTTAGGGTTGTTTGTTGTTAGTGGGTTACGGTTGTTTGTTGTTAGTGGGTTAGTGTTTTTGGTTTTCAGGGGTTAGGGTTGTTTGTTGTTTGGGGGTTAGTGTTTGTTGTTAGGGGGTTAGGGTTGTTTGTTGTTAGGGTTTTAGTGGTTTGTTTTGTTAGGTTGTTAGTGTTGTTTGATGTTAGGGGTTTAGGGTTGTTTGTTGTTAGGGGGTTAGGGTTGTTTGTTGTTAGGGTGTTAGTGTTCTTTGTTGTTAGGGGGTTAGGGTTGTTTCTTGTTACGGGGTTAGTGTTGTTTGTTGTTACGGGGTTTGGGTAGTTTCTTGTTAGGGGTTTAGGGTTGTTTGTTGTTAGGGTTTTAGGGTTGTTTCTTGTTGGGGTTTAGTGGTTTTTGTTGTTAGGGTGTTAGTGTTGTTTGTTGTTAGGGTGTTAGTGGTTTGTGTTGTTAGGGGGTTAGGATTGTTTGTTGTTAGGGTGTTAGTGTTGTTTGATGTTAGGGGTTTCGGGTTGTTTTTTGTTAGGGGGTTAGGGTTGTTTGTTGTTAGGGTGTTAGTGTTGTTTGTTGTTAGGGGTTTAGGGTTGTTTGTTGTTAGTGGGTTAATGTTGTTTGTTGTTAGTGGGTTAGTGTTTTTGGTTTTCAGGGGTTAGGGTTGTTTGTTGTTTGGGGGTAGTGTTTGTTGTTAGGGGGTTAGGGTTGTTTGTTGTTAGGGTGTTAGTGGTTTGTGTTGTTAGGGGGTTAGTGTTGTTTGATGTTAGGGGTTTAGGGTTGTTTGTTGTTAGGGGGTTAGAGTTGTTTGTTGTTAGGGTGTTAGTGTTGTTTGTTGTTAGGGGTTTAGGGTTGTTTGTTGTTAGGGGTTTAAGGTTGTTTCTTGTTGGGGTTTAGTGGTTTTTGTTGTTAGGGTGTTAGTGTTGTTTGTTGTTAGGGTGTTAGTGGTTTGTGTTGTTAGGGGGTTAGTGTTGTTTGATGTTAGGGGTTTAGGGTTGTTTGTTGTTAGGGGGTTAGAGTTGTTTGTTGTTAGGGTGTTAGTGTTGTTTGTTGTTAGCGGTTTAGGGTTGTTTGTTGTTAGGGGTTTAGGGTTGTTTGTTGTTAGGGGTTTAAGGTTGTTTCTTTTTGGGGTTTAGTGGTTTTTGTTGTTAGGGTGTTAGTGTTGTTTCTTGTTAGGGTGTTAGTGGTTTGTGTTGTTAGGGGGTTAGTGTTGTTTGATTTTAGGGGTTTAGGGTTGTTTGTTGTTAGGGGGTTAGAGTTGTTTGTTGTTAGGGTGTTAGTGTTGTTTGTTGTTAGGGGTTTAGGGTTGTTTGTTGTTAGGGGTTTAAGGTTGTTTCTTGTTGGGGTTTAGTGGTTTTTGTTGTTAGGGTGTTAGTGTTGTTTGTTGTTAGGGTGTTAGTGGCTTGTGTTGTTAGGGGGTTAGTGTTGTTTGATGTTAGGGCTTTAGGGTTGTTTGTTGTTAGGGGGTCAGAGTTGTTTGTTGTTAGGGTGTTAGTGTTGTTTGTTGTTAGGGGTTTAGGGTTGTTTGTTGTTAGGGGTTTAAGGTTGTTTCTTGTTGGGGTTTAGTGGTTTTTGTTGTTAGGGTGTTAGTGTTGTTTGTTGTTAGGGTGTCAGTGGTTTGTGTTGTTAGGGGGTTAGTGTTGTTTGATGTTAGGGGTTTAGGGTTGTTTGTTGTTAGGGGGTTACAGTTGTTTGTTGTTAGGGTGTTAGTGTTGTTTGTTGTTAGGGGTTTAGGGTTGTTTGTTGTTAGGGGTTTAAGGTTGTTTCTTGTTGGGGTTTAGTGGTTTTTGTTGTTAGGGTGTTAGTGTTGTTTGTTGTTAGGGTGTTAGTGGTTTGTCTTGTTAGGGGTTTAGTGTTGTTTGATGTTAGGGGTTTAGGGTTGTTTTTTGTTAGGGGGTTAGAGTTGTTTGTTGTTAGGGTGTTAGTGTTGTTTGTTGTTAGGGGTTTAGGGTTGTTTGTTGTTAGTGGGTTAGTGTTTTTGGTTTTCAGGGGTTAGGGTTGTTTGTTGTTTGGGGGTAGTGTTTGTTGTTAGGGGGTTAGGGTTGTTTGTTGTTAGGGTGTTAGTGGTTTGTGTTGTTAGGGTGTTAGTGTTGTTTGATGTTTGGGATTTAGGGTTGTTTGTTGTTAGGGGGTTAGGGTTGTTTGTTGTTAGGGTGTTAGTGGTTTGTGTTGTTAGGGGGTTAGTGTTGTTTGATGTTAGGTTTTTAGGGTTGTTTGTTGTTAGGGGGTTAGAGTTGTTTGTTGTTAGGGTGTTAGTGTTGTTTGTTGTTAGGGGTTTAGGGTTGTTTGTTGTTAGGGGTTTAAGGTTGTTTCTTGTTGGGGTTTAGTGGTTTTTGTTGTTAGGGTGTTAGTGTTGTTTGTTGTTAGGGTGTCAGTGGTTTGTGTTGTTAGGGGGTTAGTGTTGTTTGATGTTAGGGGTTTAGGGTTGTTTGTTGTTAGTGGGTTAGGGTTGTTTGTTGTTAGTGGGTTAGTGTTTTTGGTTTTCAGGGGTTAGGGTTGTTTGTTGTTTGGGGGTAGTGTTTGTTGTTAGGGGGTTAGGGTTGTTTGTTGTTAGGGTGTTAGTGGTTTGTGTTGTTAGGGTGTTAGTGTTGTTTGATGTTAGCGGTTTAGGGTTGTTTGTTGTTAGCGGGTTAGGGTTGTTTGTTGTTAGGGTGTTAGTGGTTTGTGTTGTTAGGGGGTTAGTGTTGTTTGATGTTAGGGGTTTAGGGTTGTTCGTTGTTAGGGGGTTAGAGTTGTTTGTTGTTAGGGTGTTAGTGTTGTTTGTTGTTAGGGGTTTAGGGTTGTTTGTTGTTAGGGGTTTAAGGTTGTTTCTTGTTGGGGTTTAGTGGTTTTTGTTGTTAGGGTGTTAATGTTGTTTGTTGTTAGGGTGTTAGTGGTTTGTGTTGTTAGGGGGTTAGTGTTGTTTGATGTTAGGGGTTTAGGGTTGTTTGTTGTTAGGGGGTTAGAGTTGTTTGTTGTTAGGGTGTTAGTGTTGTTTGTTGTTAGGGGTTTAGGCTTGTTTGTTGTTAGAGGGTTAGAGTTGTTTGTTGTTAGGGTGTTAGTGTTGTTTGATGTTAGGGGTTTAGGGTTGTTTGTTGTTAGTGGGTTACGGCTGTTTGTTGTTAGTGGGTTAGTGTTTTTGGTTTTCAGGGGTTAGGGTTGTTTGTTGTTTGGGGGTTAGTGTTTGTTGTTAGGGGGTTAGGGTTGTTTGTTGTTAGGGTGTTAGTGGTTTGTGTTGTTAGGGTGTTAGTGTTGTTTGATGTTAGGGGTTTAGGTTTGTTTGTTGTTAGGGGGTTAGGGTTGTTTGTTGTTAGGGTGTTAGTGTTCTTTGTTGTTAGGGGGTTAGGGTTGTTTCTTGTTACGGGGTTAGTGTTGTTTGTTGTTACGGGGTTTGGGTAGTTTCTTGTTAGGGGTTTAGGGTTGTTTGTTGTTAGGGTTTTAGGGTTGTTTCTTGTTGGGGTTTAGTGGTTTTTGTTGTTAGGGTGTTAGTGTTGTTTGTTGTTAGGGTGTTAGTGGTTTGTGTTGTTAGGGGGTTAGGATTGTTTGTTGTTAGGGTGTTAGTGTTGTTTGATGTTAGGGGTTTCGGGTTGTTTTTTGTTAGGGGGTTAGGGTTGTTTGTTGTTAGGGTGTTAGTGTTGTTTGTTGTTAGGGGTTTAGGGTTGTTTGTTGTTAGTGGGTTAATGTTGTTTGTTGTTAGTGGGTTAGTGTTTTTGGTTTTCAGGGGTTAGGGTTGTTTGTTGTTTGGGGGTAGTGTTTGTTGTTAGGGGGTTAGGGTTGTTTGTTGTTAGGGTGTTAGTGGTTTGTGTTGTTAGGGTGTTAGTGTTGTTTGATGTTAGGGGTTTAGGGTTGTTTGTTGTTAGGGGGTTAGGGTTGTTTGTTGTTAGGGTGTTAGTGGTTTGTGTTGTTAGGGGGTTAGTGTTGTTTGATGTTAGGGGTTTAGGGTTGTTTGTTGTTAGGGGGTTAGAGTTGTTTGTTGTTAGGGTGTTAGTGTTGTTTGTTGTTAGGGGTTTAGGGTTGTTTGTTGTTAGGGGTTTAAGGTTGTTTCTTGTTGGGGTTTAGTGGTTTTTGTTGTTAGGGTGTTAGTGTTGTTTGTTGTTAGGGTGTTAGTGGTTTGTGTTGTTAGGGGGTTAGTGTTGTTTGATGTTAGGGGTTTAGCGTTGTTTGTTGTTAGGGGGTTAGAGTTGTTTGTTGTTAGGGTGTTAGTGTTGTTTGTTGTTAGCGGTTTAGGGTTGTTTGTTGTTAGGGGTTTAGGGTTGTTTGTTGTTAGGGGTTTAAGGTTGTTTCTTTTTGGGGTTTAGTGGTTTTTGTTGTTAGGGTGTTAGTGTTGTTTGTTGTTAGGGTGTTAGTGGTTTGTGTTTTTAGGGGGTTAGTGTTGTTTGATTTTAGGGGTTTAGGGTTGTTTGTTGTTAGGGGGTTAGAGTTGTTTGTTGTTAGGGTGTTAGTGTTGTTTGTTGTTAGGGGTTTAGGGTTGTTTGTTGTTAGGGGTTAAAGGTTGTTTCTTGTTGGGGTTTAGTGGTTTTTGTTGTTAGGGTGTTAGTGTTGTTTGTTGTTAGGGTGTCAGTGGTTTGTGTTGTTAGGGGGTTAGTGTTGTTTGATGTTAGGGGTTTAGGGTTGTTTGTTGTTAGGGGGTTACAGTTGTTTGTTGTTAGGGTGTTAGTGTTGTTTGTTGTTAGGGGTTTAGGGTTGTTTGTTGTTAGGGGTTTAAGGTTGTTTCTTGTTGGGGTTTAGTGGTTTTTGTTGTTAGGGTGTTAGTGTTGTTTGTTGTTAGGGTGTTAGTGGTTTGTCTTGTTAGGGGTTTAGTGTTGTTTGATGTTAGGGGTTTAGGGTTGTTTTTTGTTAGGGGGTTAGAGTTGTTTGTTGTTAGGGTGTTAGTGTTGTTTGTTGTTAGGGGTTTAGGGTTGTTTGTTGTTAGTGGGTTAGTGTTTTTGGTTTTCAGGGGTTTAGGGTTGTTTGTTGTTAGGGGTTTAAGGTTGTTTCTTGTTGGGGTTTAGTGGTTTTTGTTGTTAGGGTGTTAGTGTTGTTTGTTGTTAGGGTGTTAGTGGTTTGTGTTGTTAAGGGGTTAGTGTTGTTTGATGTTAGGGGGTTAGGGTTGTTTCTTGTTACGAGGTTAGTGTTGTTTGCTGTTACGGGGTTAGGGTAGTTTCTTTTTAGGGGTTTAGTGTTGTTTTTTGTTAGGGGGTTACTGTTTGTTGTTAGGGGGTTAGGGTTGTTTGTTGTTAGGGTTTTAGGGTTGTTTCTTGTTGGGGTTTAGTGGTTTTTGTTGTTAGGGTGTTAGTGTTGTTTGTTGTTAGGGTGTTAGTGGTTTGTGTTGTTAGGGGGTTAGGATTGTTTGTTGTTAGGGTGTTAGTGTTGTTTGATGTTAGGGGTTTCGGGTTGTTTTTTGTTAGGGGGTTAGAGTTGTTTGTTGTTAGGGTGTTAGTGTTGTTTGTTGTTAGGGGTTTAGGGTTGTTTGTTGTTAGTGGGTTAATGTTGTTTGTTGTTAGTGGGTTAGTGGTTTTGGTTTTCAGGGGTTAGGGTTGTTTGTTGTTTGGGGGTAGTGTTTGTTGTTAGGGGGTTAGGGTTGTTTGTTGTTAGGGTGTTAGTGGTTTGTGTTGTTAGGGTGTTAGTGTTGTTTGATGTTAGGGGTTTAGGGTTGTTTGTTGTTAGGGGGTTAGGGTTGTTTGTTGTTAGGGTGTTAGTGGTTTGTGTTGTTAGGGGGTTAGTGTTGTTTGATGTTAGGGGTTTAGGGTTGTTTGTTGTTAGGGGGTTAGAGTTGTTTGTTGTTAGGGTGTTAGTGTTGTTTGTTGTTAGGGGTTTAGGGTGTTTGTTGTTAGGGGTTTAAGGTTGTTTCTTGTTGGGGTTTAGTGGTTTTTGTTGTTAGGGTGTTAGTGTTGTTTGTTGTTAGGGTGTTAGTGGTTTGTGTTGTTAGGGGGTTAGTGTTGTTTGATGTTAGGGGTTTAGGGTTGTTTGTTGTTAGGGGGTTAGAGTTGTTTGTTGTTAGGGTGTTAGTGTTGTTTGTTGTTAGCGGTTTAGGGTTGTTTGTTGTTAGGGGTTTAGGGTTGTTTGTTGTTAGGGGTTTAAGGTTGTTTCTTTTTGGGGTTTAGTGGTTTTTGTTGTTAGGGTGTTAGTGTTGTTTGTTGTTAGGGTGTTAGTGGTTTGTGTTGTTAGGGGGTTAGTGTTGTTTGATTTTAGGCGTTTAGGGTTGTTTGTTGTTAGGGGGTTAGAGTTGTTTGTTGTTAGGGTGTTAGTGTTGTTTGTTGTTAGGGGTTTAGGGTTGTTTGTTGTTAGGGGTTTAAGGTTGTTTCTTGTTGGGGTTTAGTGGTTTTTGTTGTTAGGGTGTTAGTGTTGTTTGTTGTTAGGGTGTTAGTGGTTTGTGTTGTTAGGGGGTTAGTGTTGTTTGATGTTAGGGGTTTAGGGTTGTTTGTTGTTAGGGGGTCAGAGTTGTTTGTTGTTAGGGTGTTAGTGTTGTTTGTTGTTAGGGGTTTAGGGTTGTTTGTTGTTAGGGGTTTAAGGTTGTTTCTTGTTGGGGTTTAGTGGTTTTTGTTGTTAGGGTGTTAGTGTTGTTTGTTGTTAGGGTGTCAGTGGTTTGTGTTGTTAGGGGGTTAGTGTTGTTTGATGTTAGGGGTTTAGGGTTGTTTGTTGTTAGGGGGTTACAGTTGTTTGTTGTTAGGGTGTTAGTGTTGTTTGATGTTAGGGGTTTAGGGTTGTTTGTTGTTAGGGGTTTAAGGTTGTTTCTTGTTGGGGTTTAGTGGTTTTTGTTCTTAGGGTGTTAGTGTTGTTTGTTGTTAGGGTGTTAGTGGTTTGTCTTGTTAGGGGTTTAGTGTTGTTTGATGTTAGGGGTTTAGGGTTGTTTTTTGTTAGGGGGTTAGAGTTGTTTGTTGTTAGGGTGTTAGTGTTGTTTGTTGTTAGGGGTTTAGGGTTGTTTGTTGTTAGTGGGTTAGTGTTTTTGGTTTTCAGGGGTTAGGGTTGTTTGTTGTTTGGGGGTAGTGTTTGTTGTTAGGGGGTTAGGGTTGTTTGTTGTTAGGGTGTTAGTGGTTTGTGTTGTTAGGGTGTTAGTGTTGTTTGATGTTTGGGATTTAGGGTTGTTTGTTGTTAGGGGGTTAGGGTTGTTTGTTGTTAGGGTGTTAGTGGTTTGTGTTGTTAGGGGGTTAGTGTTGTTTGATGTTAGGTTTTTAGGGTTGTTTGTTGTTAGGGGGTTAGAGTTGTTTGTTGTTAGGGTGTTAGTGTTGTTTGTTGTTAGGGGTTTAGGGTTGTTTGTTGTTAGGGGTTTAAGGTTGTTTCTTGTTGGGGTTTAGTGGTTTTTGTTGTTAGGGTGTTAGTGTTGTTTGTTGTTAGGGTGTTAGTGGTTTGTGTTGTTAGGGGGTTAGTGTTGTTTGATGTTAGGGGTTTAGGGTTTTTTGTTGTTAGTGGGTTAGGGTTGTTTGTTGTTAGTGGGTTAGTGTTTTTGGTTTTCAGGGGTTAGGGTTGTTTGTTGTTTGGGGGTAGTGTTTGTTGTTAGGGGGTTAGGGTTGTTTGTTGTTAGGGTGTTAGTGGTTTTTGTTGTTATGGTGTTAGTGTTGTTTGATGTTAGCGGTTTAGGGTTGTTTGTTGTTAGCGGGTTAGGGTTGTTTGTTGTTAGGGTGTTAGTGGTTTGTGTTGTTAGGGGGTTAGTGTTGTTTGATGTTAGGGGTTTAGGGTTGTTTGTTGTTAGGGGGTTAGATTTGTTTGTTGTTAGGGTGTTAGTGTTGTTTGTTGTTAGGGGTTTAGGGTTGTTTGTTGTTAGGGGTTTAAGGTTGTTTCTTGTTGGGGTTTAGTGGTTTTTGTTGTTAGGGTGTTAGTGTTGTTTGTTGTTAGGGTGTTGGTGGTTTGTGTTGTTAGGGGGTTAGTGTTGTTTGATGTTAGGGGTTTAGGGTTGTTTGTTGTTAGGGGGTTAGAGTTGTTTGTTGTTAGGGTGTTAGTGTTGTTTGTTGTTAGGGGTTTAGAGTTGTTTGTTGTTAGGGGGTTAGAGTTGTTTGTTGTTAGGGTGTTAGTGTTGTTTGATGTTAGGGGTTTAGGGTTGTTTGTTGTTAGTGGGTTAGGGTTGTTTGTTGTTAGTGGGTTAGTGTTTTTGGTTTTCAGGGGTTAGGGTTGTTTGTTGTTTGGGGGTTAGTGTTTGTTGTTAGGGGGTTAGGATTGTTTGTTGTTAGGGTGTTAGTGTTGTTTGATGTTAGGGGTTTAGGGTTGTTTGTTGTTAGGGGTTTAAGGTTGTTTCTTGTTGGGGTTTAGTGGTTTTTGTTGTTAGGGTGTTAGTGTTGTTTGTTGTTAGGGTGTTAGTGGTTTGTGTTGTTAGGGGGTTAGTGTTGTTTGATGTTAGGGGTCTAGGGTTGTTTTTTGTTAGGGGGTTAGGGTTGTTTGTTGTTAGGGTGTTAGTGTTGTTTGTTGTTAGGGGTTTAGGGTTGTTTGTTGTTAGGGGGTTAGAGTTGTTTGTTGTTAGGGTGTTAGAGTTGTTTGATGTTAGGGGTTTAGGGTTGTTTGTTGTTAGTGGGTTAGGGTTGTTTGTTGTTAGTGGGTTAGTGTTTTTGGTTTTCAGGGGTTAGGGTTGTTTGTTGTTTGGGGGTTAGTGTTTGTTGTTAGGGGTTAGGGTTGTTTGTTGTTAGGGTGTTAGTGTTGTTTGATGTTCGGGATTTAGGGTTGTTTGTTGTTAGGGGTTTAAGGTTGTTTCTTGTAGGGGTTTAGTGGTTTTTGTTGTTAGGGTGTTAGTGTTGTTTGTTGTTAGGGTGTTAGTGGTTTGTGTTGTTAGGGGGTTAGTGTTGTTTGATGTTAGGGGTTTAGGGTTGTTTTTTGTTAGGGGGTTAGAGTTGTTTGTTGTTAGGGTGTTAGTGTTGTTTGTTGTTAGGGGTTTAGGGTTGTTTGTTGTTAGGGGTTTAAGGTTGTTTCTTGTTGGGTTTTAGTGGTTTTTGTTGTTAGGGTGTTAGTGTTGTTTGTTGTTAGGGTGTTAGTGGTTTGTGTTGTTAGGGGGTTAGTGTTGTTTGATGTTAGGGGTTTAGGGTTGTTTGTTGTTGGGGGTTAGAGTTGTTTGTTGTTAGGGTGTTAGTGTTGTTTGTTGTTAGGGGTTTAGGCTTGTTTGTTGTTAGGGGGTTAGAGTTGTTTGTTGTTAGGGTGTTAGTGTTGTTTGATGTTAGGGGTTTAGGGTTGTTTGTTGTTAGTGGGTTACGGTTGTTTGTTGTTAGTGGGTTAGTGTTTTTGGTTTTCAGGGGTTAGGGTTGTTTGTTGTTTGGGGGTTAGTGTTTGTTGTTAGGGGGTTAGGGTTGTTTGTTGTTAGGGTTTTAGTGGTTTGTTTTGTTAGGTTGTTAGTGTTGTTTGATGTTAGGGGTTTAGGGTTTTTTGTTGTTAGGGGGTTAGGGTTGTTTGTTGTTAGGGTGTTAGTGTTCTTTGTTGTTAGGGGGTTAGGGTTGTTTCTTGTTACGGGGTTAGTGTTGTTTGTTGTTACGGGGTTTGGGTAGTTTCTTGTTAGGGGTTTAGGGTTGTTTGTTGTTAGGGTTTTAGGGTTGTTTCTTGTTGGGGTTTAGTGGTTTTTGTTGTTAGGGTGTTAGTGTTGTTTGTTGTTAGGGTGTTAGTGGTTTGTGTTGTTAGGGGGTTAGGATTGTTTGTTGTTAGGGTGTTAGTGTTGTTTGATGTTAGGGGTTTCGGGTTGTTTTTTGTTAGGGGGTTAGGGTTGTTTGTTGTTAGGGTGTTAGTGTTGTTTGTTGTTAGGGGTTTAGGGTTGTTTGTTGTTAGTGGGTTAATGTTGTTTGTTGTTAGTGGGTTAGTGTTTTTGGTTTTCAGGGGTTAGGGTTGTTTGTTGTTTGGGGGTAGTGTTTGTTGTTAGGGGGTTAGGGTTGTTTGTTGTTAGGGTGTTAGTGGTTTGTGTTGTTAGGGGGTTAGTGTTGTTTGATGTTAGGGGTTTAGGGTTGTTTGTTGTTAGGGGGTTAGGGTTCTTTGTTGTTAGGGTGTTAGTGGTTTGTGTTGTTAGGGGGTTAGTGTTGTTTGATGTTAGGGGTTTAGGGTTGTTTGTTGTTAGGGGGTTAGAGTTGTTTGTTGTTAGGGTGTTAGTGTTGTTTGTTGTTAGGGGTTTAGGGTTGTTTGTTGTTAGGGGTTTAAGGTTGTTTCTTGTTGGGATTTAGTGGTTTTTGTTGTTAGGGTGTTAGTGTTGTTTGTTGTTAGGGTGTTAGTGGTTTGTGTTGTTAGGGGGTTAGTGTTGTTTGATGTTAGGGGTTTAGGGTTGTTTGTTGTTAGGGGGTTAGAGTTGTTTGTTGTTAGGGTGTTAGTGTTGTTTGTTGTTAGCGGTTTAGGGTTGTTTGTTGTTAGGGGTTTAGGGTTGTTTGTTGTTAGGGGTTTAAGGTTGTTTCTTTTTGGGGTTTAGTGGCTTTTGTTGTTAGGGTGTTAGTGTTGTTTCTTGTTAGGGTGTTAGTGGTTTGTGTTGTTAGGGGGTTAGTGTTGTTTGATTTTAGGGGTTTAGGGTTGTTTGTTGTTAGGGGGTTAGAGTTGTTTGTTGTTAGGGTGTTAGTGTTGTTTGTTGTTAGGGGTTTAGGGTTGTTTGTTGTTAGGGGTTTAAGGTTGTTTCTTGTTGGGGTTTAGTGGTTTTTGTTGTTAGGGTGTTAGTGTTGTTTGTTGTTAGGGTGTTAGTGGTTTGTGTTGTTAGGGGGTTAGTGTTGTTTGATGTTAGGGGTTTAGGGTTGTTTGTTGTTAGGGGGTCAGAGTTGTTTGTTGTTAGGGTGTTAGTGTTGTTTGTTGTTAGGGGTTTAGGGTTGTTTGTTGTTAGGGGTTTAAGGTTGTTTCTTGTTGGGGTTTAGTGGTTTTTGTTGTTAGGGTGTTAGTGTTGTTTGTTGTTAGGGTGTCAGTGGTTTGTGTTGTTAGGGGGTTAGTGTTGTTTGATGTTAGGGGTTTAGGGTTGTTTGTTGTTAGGGGGTTACAGTTGTTTGTTGTTAGGGTGTTAGTGTTGTTTGTTGTTAGGGGTTTAGGGTTGTTTGTTGTTAGGGGTTTAAGGTTGTTTCTTGTTGGGGTTTAGTGGTTTTTGTTGTTAGGGTGTTAGTGTTGTTTGTTGTTAGGGTGTTAGTGGTTTGTCTTGTTAGGGGTTTAGTGTTGTTTGATGTTAGGGGTTTAGGGTTGTTTTTTGTTAGGGGGTTAGAGTTGTTTGTTGTTAGGGTGTTAGTGTTGTTTGTTGTTAGGGGTTTAGGGTTGTTTGTTGTTAGTGGGTTAGTGTTTTTGGTTTTCAGGGGTTAGGGTTGTTTGTTGTTTGGGGGTAGTGTTTGTTGTTAGGGGGTTAGGGTTGTTTGTTGTTAGGGTGTTAGTGGTTTGTGTTGTTAGGGTGTAAGTGTTGTTTGATGTTTGGGATTTAGGGTTGTTTGTTGTTAGGGGGTTAGGGTTGTTTGTTGTTAGGGTGTCAGTGGTTTGTGTTGTTAGGGGGTTAGTGTTGTTTGATGTTAGGTTTTTAGGGTTGTTTGTTGTTAGGGGGTTAGAGTTGTTTGTTGTTAGGGTGTTAGTGTTGTTTGTTGTTAGGGGTTTAGGGTTGTTTGTTGTTAGGGGTTTAAGGTTGTTTCTTGTTGGGGTTTAGTGGTTTTTGTTGTTAGGGTGTTAGTGTTGTTTGTTGTTAGGGTGTTAGTGGTTTGTGTTGTTAGGGGGTTAGTGTTGTTTGATGTTAGGGGTTTAGGGTTGTTTGTTGTTAGTGGGTTAGGGTTGTTTGTTGTTAGTGGGTTAGTGTTTTTGGTTTTCAGGGGTTAGTGTTGTTTGTTGTTTGGGGGTAGTGTTTGTTGTTAGGGGGTTAGGGTTGTTTGTTGTTAGGGTGTTAGTGGTTTGTGTTGTTAGGGGGTTAGTGTTGTTTGATGTTAGGGGTTTAGGGTTGTTTGTTGTTAGGGGGTTAGATTTGTTTGTTGTTAGGGTGTTAGTGTTGTTTGTTGTTAGGGGTTTAGGGTTGTTTGTTGTTAGGGGTTTAAGGTTGTTTCTTGTTGGGGTTTAGTGGTTTTTGTTGTTAGGGTGTTAGTGTTGTTTGTTGTTAGGGTGTTGGTGGTTTGTGTTGTTAGGGGGTTAGTGTTGTTTGATGTTAGGGGTTTAGGGTTGTTTGTTGTTAGGGGGTTAGAGTTGTTTGTTGTTAGGGTGTTAGTGTTGTTTGTTGTTAGGGGTTTAGAGTTGTTTGTTGTTAGGGGGTTAGAGTTGTTTGTTGTTAGGGTGTTAGTGTTGTTTGATGTTAGGGGTTTAGGGTTGTTTGTTGTTAGTGGGATAGGGTTGTTTGTTGTTAGTGGGTTAGTGTTTTTGGTTTTCAGGGGTTAGGGTTGTTTGTTGTTTGGGGGTTAGTGTTTGTTGTTAGGGGGTTAGGATTGTTTGTTGTTAGGGTGTTAGTGTTGTTTGATGTTAGGGGTTTAGGGTTGTTTCTTGTTAGGGGTTTAAGGTTGTTTCTTGTTGGGGTTTAGTGGTTTTTGTTGTTAGGGTGTTAGTGTTGTTTGTTGTTAGGGTGTTAGTGGTTTGTGTTGTTAGGGGGTTAGTGTTGTTTGATGTTAGGGGTCTAGGGTTGTTTTTTGTTAGGGGGTTAGGGTTGTTTGTTGTTAGGGTGTTAGTGTTGTTTGTTGTTAGGGGTTTAGGGTTGTTTGTTGTTAGGGGGTTAGAGTTGTTTGTTGTTAGGGTGTTAGAGTTGTTTGATGTTAGGGGTTTAGGGTTGTTTGTTGTTAGTGGGTTAGGGTTGTTTGTTGTTAGTGGGTTAGTGTTTTTGGTTTTCAGGGGTTAGGGTTGTTTGTTGTTTGGGGGTTAGTGTTTGATGTTCGGGGTTTAGGGTTGTTTGTTGTTAGGGGTTTAAGGTTGTTTCTTGTTGGGGTTTAGTGGTTTTTGTTGTTAGGGTGTTAGTGTTGTTTGCTGTTAGGGTGTTAGTGGTTTGTGTTGTTAGGGGGTTAGTGTTGTTTGATGTTAGGGGTTTAGGGTTGTTTTTTGTTAGGGGGTTAGAGTTGTTTGTTGTTAGGGTGTTAGTGTTGTTTGTTGTTAGGGGTTTAGGGTTGTTTGTTGTTAGGGGTTTAAGGTTGTTTCTTGTTGGGGTTTAGTGGTTTTTGTTGTTAGGGTGTTAGTGTTGTTTGTTGTTAGGGTGTTAGTGGTTTGTGTTGTTAGGGGGTTAGTGTTGTTTGATGTTAGGGGTTTAGGGTTGTTCGTTGTTAGGGGGTTAGAGTTGTTTGTTGTTAGGGTGTTAGTGTTGTTTGTTGTTAGGGGTTTAGGGTTGTTTGTTGTTAGGGGTTTAAGGTTGTTTCTTGTTGGGGTTTAGTGGTTTTTGTTGTTAGGGTGTTAGTGTTGTTTGTTGTTAGGGTGTTAGTGGTTTGTGTTGTTAGGGGGTTAGTGTTGTTTGATGTTAGGGGTTTAGGGTTGTTTGTTGTTAGGGGGTTAGAGTTGTTTGTTGTTAGGGTGTTAGTGTTGTTTGTTGTTAGGGGTTTAGGCTTGTTTGTTGTTAGTTGGTTAGAGTTGTTTGTTGTTAGGGTGTTAGTGTTGTTTGATGTTAGGGGTTTAGGGTTGTTTGTTGTTAGTGGGTTACGGTTGTTTGTTGTTAGTGGGTTAGTGTTTTTGGTTTTCAGGGGTTAGGGTTGTTTGTTGTTTGGGGGTTAGTGTTTGTTGTTAGGGGGTTAGGGTTGTTTGTTGTTAGGGTTTTAGTGGTTTGTTTTGTTAGGGTGTTAGTGTTGTTTGATGTTAGGGGTTTAGGGTTGTTTGTTGTTAGGGGGTTAGGGTTGTTTGTTGTTAGGGTGTTAGTGTTCTTTGTTGTTAGGGGGTTAGGGTTGTTTCTTGTTACGGGGTTAGTGTTGTTTGTTGTTACGGGGTTTGGGTAGTTTCTTGTTAGGGGTTTAGGGTTGTTTGTTGTTAGGGTTTTAGGGTTGTTTCTTGTTGGGGTTTAGTGGTTTTTGTTGTTAGGGTGTTAGTGTTGTTTGTTGTTAGGGTGTTAGTGGTTTGTGTTGTTAGGGGGTTAGGATTGTTTGTTGTTAGGGTGTTAGTGTTGTTTGATGTTAGGGGTTTCGGGTTGTTTTTTGTTAGGGGGTTAGGGTTGTTTGTTGTTAGGGTGTTAGTGTTGTTTGTTGTTAGGGGTTTAGGGTTGTTTGTTGTTAGTGGGTTAATGTTGTTTGTTGTTAGTGGGTTAGTGTTTTTGGTTTTCAGGGGTTAGGGTTGTTTGTTGTCTGGGGGTAGTGTTTGTTGTTAGGGGGTTAGGGTTGTTTGTTGTTAGGGTGTTAGTGGTTTGTATTGTTAGGGTGTTAGTGTTGTTTGATGTTAGGGGTTTAGGGTTGTTTGTTGTTGGGGGTTAGGGTTGTTTGTTGTTAGGGTGTTAGTGGTTTGTGTTGTTAGGGGGTTAGTGTTGTTTGATGTTAGGGGTTTAGGGTTGTTTGTTGTTAGGGGGTTAGAGTTGTTTGTTGTTAGGGTGTTAGTGTTGTTTGTTGTTAGGGGTTTAGGGTTGTTTGTTGTTAGGGGTTTAAGGTTGTTTCTTGTTGGGGTTTAGTGGTTTTTGTTGTTAGGGTGTTAGTGTTGTTTGTTGTTAGGGTGTTAGTGGTTTGTGTTGTTAGGGGGTTAGTGTTGTTTGATGTTAGGGGTTTAGGGTTGTTTGTTGTTAGGGGGTTAGAGTTGTTTGTTGTTAGGGTGTTAGTGTTGTTTGTTGTTAGGGGTTTAGGGTTGTTTGTTGTTAGGGGTTTAAGGTTGTTTCTTGTTGGGGTTTAGTGGTTTTTGTTGTTAGGGTGTTAGTGTTGTTTGTTGTTAGGGTGTCAGTGGTTTGTGTTGTTAGGGGGTTAGTGTTGTTTGATGTTAGGGGTTTAGGGTTGTTTGTTGTTAGGGGGTTACAGTTGTTTGTTGTTAGGGTGTTAGTGTTGTTTGTTGTTAGGGGTTTAGGGTTGTTTGTTGTTAGGGGTTTAAGGTTGTTTCTTGTTGGGGTTTAGTGGTTTTTGTTGTTAGGGTGTTAGTGTTGTTTGTTGTTAGGGTGTTAGTGGTTTGTCTTGTTAGGGGTTTAGTGTTGTTTGATGTTAGGGGTTTAGGGTTGTTTTTTGTTAGGGGGTTAGAGTTGTTTGTTGTTAGGGTGTTAGTGTTGTTTGTTGTTAGGGGTTTAGGGTTGTTTGTTGTTAGTGGGTTAGTGTTTTTGGTTTTCAGGGGTTAGGGTTGTTTGTTGTTTGGGGGTAGTGTTTGTTGTTAGGGGGTTAGGGTTGTTTGTTGTTAGGGTGTTAGTGGTTTGTGTTGTTAGGGGGTTAGTGTTGTTTGATGTTAGGTTTTTAGGGTTGTTTGTTGGTAGGGGGTTAGAGTTGTTTGTTGTTAGGGTGTTAGTGTTGTTTGTTGTTAGGGGTTTAGGGTTGTTTGCTGTTAGGGGTTTAAGGTTGTTTCTTGTTGGGGTTTAGTGGTTTTTGTTGTTAGGGTGTTAGTGTTGTTTGTTGTTAGGGTGTTAGTGGTTTGTGTTGTTAGGGGGTTAGTGTTGTTTGATGTTAGGGGTTTAGGGTTGTTTGTTGTTAGTGGGTTAGGGTTGTTTGTTGTTAGTGGGTTAGTGTTTTTGGTTTTCAGGGGTTAGGGTTGTTTGTTGTTTGGGGGTAGTGTTTGTTGTTAGGGGGTTAGGGTTGTTTGTTGTTAGGGTGTTAGTGGTTTGTGTTGTTAGGGTTTTAGTGTTGTTTGATGTTAGCGGTTTAGGGTTGTTTGTTGTTAGCGGGTTAGGGTTGTTTGTTGTTAGGGTGTTAGTGGTTTGTGTTGTTAGGGGGTTAGTGTTGTTTGATGTTAGGGGTTTAGGGTTGTTTGTTGTTAGGGGGTTAGATTTGTTTGTTGTTAGGGTGTTAGTGTTGTTTGTTGTTAGGGGTTTAGGGTTGTTTGTTGTTAGGGGTTTAAGGTTGTTTCTTGTTGGGGTTTAGTGGTTTTTGTTGTTAGGGTGTTAGTGTTGTTTGTTGTTAGGGTGTTGGTGGTTTGTGTTGTTAGGGGGTTAGTGTTGTTTGATGTTAGGGGTTTAGGGTTGTTTGTTGTTAGGGGGTTAGAGTTGTTTGTTGTTAGGGTGTTAGTGTTGTTTGTTGTTAGGGGTTTAGAGTTGTTTGTTGTTAGGGGGTTAGAGTTGTTTGTTGTTAGGGTGTTAGTGTTGTTTGATGTTAGGGGTTTAGGGTTGTTTGTTGTTAGTGGGATAGGGTTGTTTGTTGTTAGTGGGTTAGTGTTTTTGGTTTTCAGGGGTTAGGGTTGTTTGTTGTTTGGGGGTTAGTGTTTGTTGTTAGGGGGTTAGGATTGTTTGTTGTTAGGGTGTTAGTGTTGTTTGATGTTAGGGGTTTAGGGTTGTTTCTTGTTAGGGGTTTAAGGTTGTTTCTTGTTGGGGTTTAGTGGTTTTTGTTGTTAGGGTGTTAGTGTTGTTTGTTGTTAGGGTGTTAGTGGTTTGTGTTGTTAGGGGGTTAGTGTTGTTTGATGTTAGGGGTCTAGGGTTGTTTTTTGTTAGGGGGTTAGGGTTGTTTGTTGTTAGGGTGTTAGTGTTGTTTGTTGTTAGGGGTTTAGGGTTGTTTGTTGTTAGGGGTTTAGAGTTGTTTGTTGTTAGGGTGTTAGAGTTGTTTGATGTTAGGGGTTTAGGGTTGTTTGTTGTTAGTGGGTTAGGGTTGTTTGTTGTTAGTGGGTTAGTGTTTTTGGTTTTCAGGGGTTAGGGTTGTTTGTTGTTTGGCGGTTAGTGTTTGTTGTTAGGGGTTAGGGTTGTTTGTTGTTAGGGTGTTAGTGTTGTTTGATGTTCGGGGTTTAGGGTTGTTTGTTGTTAGGGGTTTAAGGTTGTTTCTTGTTGGGGTTTAGTGGTTTTTGTTGTTAGGGTGTTAGTGTTGTTTGCTGTTAGGGTGTTAGTGGTTTGTGTTGTTAGGGGGTTAGTGTTGTTTGATGTTAGGGGTTTAGGGTTGTTTTTTGTTAGGGGGTTAGAGTTGTTTGTTGTTAGGGTGTTAGTGTTGTTTGTTGTTAGGGGTTTAGGGTTGTTTGTTGTTAGGGGTTTAAGGTTGTTTCTTGTTGGGGTTTAGTGGTTTTTGTTGTTAGGGTGTTAGTGTTGTTTGTTGTTAGGGTGTTAGTGGTTTGTGTTGTTAGGGGGTTAGTGTTGTTTGATGTTAGGGGTTTAGGGTTGTTCGTTGTTAGGGGGTTAGAGTTGTTTGTTGTTAGGGTGTTAGTGTTGTTTGTTGTTAGGGGTTTAGGGTTGTTTGTTGTTAGGGGTTTAAGGTTGTTTCTTGTTGGGGTTTAGTGGTTTTTGTTGTTAGGGTGTTAGTGTTGTTTGTTGTTAGGGTGTTAGTGGTTTGTGTTGTTAGGGGGTTAGTGTTGTTTGATGTTAGGGGTTTAGGGTTGTTTGTTGTTAGGGGGTTAGAGTTGTTTGTTGTTAGGGTGTTAGTGTTGTTTGTTGTTAGGGGTTTAGGCTTGTTTGTTGTTAGTTGGTTAGAGTTGTTTGTTGTTAGGGTGTTAGTGTTGTTTGATGTTAGGGGTTTAGGGTTGTTTGTTGTTAGTGGGTTACGGTTGTTTGTTGTTAGTGGGTTAGTGTTTTTGGTTTTCAGGGGTTAGGGTTGTTTGTTGTTTGGGGGTTAGTGTTTGTTGTTAGGGGGTTAGGGTTGTTTGTTGTTAGGGTTTTAGTGGTTTGTTTTGTTAGGGTGTTAGTGTTGTTTGATGTTAGGGGTTTAGGGTTGTTTGTTGTTAGGGGGTTAGGGTTGTTTGTTGTTAGGGTGTTAGTGTTCTTTGTTGTTAGGGGGTTAGGGTTGTTTCTTGTTACGGGGTTAGTGTTGTTTGTTGTTACGGGGTTTGGGTAGTTTCTTGTTAGGGGTTTAGGGTTGTTTGTTGTTAGGGTTTTAGGGTTGTTTCTTGTTGGGGTTTAGTGGTTTTTGTTGTTAGGGTGTTAGTGTTGTTTGTTGTTAGGGTGTTAGTGGTTTGTGTTGTTAGGGGGTTAGGATTGTTTGTTGTTAGGGTGTTAGTGTTGTTTGATGTTAGGGGTTTCGGGTTGTTTTTTGTTAGGGGGTTAGGGTTGTTTGTTGTTAGGGTGTTAGTGTTGTTTGTTGTTAGGGGTTTAGGGTTGTTTGTTGTTAGTGGGTTAATGTTGTTTGTTGTTAGTGGGTTAGTGTTTTTGGTTTTCAGGGGTTAGGGTTGTTTGTTGTCTGGGGGTAGTGTTTGTTGTTAGGGGGTTAGGGTTGTTTGTTGTTAGGGTGTTAGTGGTTTGTATTGTTAGGGTGTTAGTGTTGTTTGATGTTAGGGGTTTAGGGTTGTTTGTTGTTGGGGGTTAGGGTTGTTTGTTGTTAGGGTGTTAGTGGTTTGTGTTGTTAGGGGGTTAGTGTTGTTTGATGTTAGGGGTTTAGGGTTGTTTGTTGTTAGGGGGTTAGAGTTGTTTGTTGTTAGGGTGTTAGTGTTGTTTGTTGTTAGGGGTTTAGGGTTGTTTGTTGTTAGGGGTTTAAGGTTGTTTCTTGTTGGGGTTTAGTGGTTTTTGTTGTTAGGGTGTTAGTGTTGTTTGTTGTTAGGGTGTTAGTGGTTTGTGTTGTTAGGGGGTTAGTGTTGTTTGATGTTAGGGGTTTAGGGTTGTTTGTTGTTAGGGGGTTAGAGTTGTTTGTTGTTAGGGTGTTAGTGTTGTTTGTTGTTAGCGGTTTAGGGTTGTTTGTTGTTAGGGGTTTAGGGTTGTTTGTTGTTAGGGGTTTAAGGTTGTTTCTTTTTGGGGTTTAGTGGTTTTTGTTGTTAGGGTGTTAGTGTTGTTTTTTGTTAGGGTGTTAGTGGTTTGTGTTGTTAGGGGGTTAGTGTTGTTTGATTTTAGGGGTTTAGGGTTGTTTGTTGTTAGGGGGTTAGAGTTGTTTGTTGTTAGGGTGTTAGTGTTGTTTGTTGTTAGGGGTTTAGGGTTGTTTGTTGTTAGGGGTTTAAGGTTGTTTCTTGTTGGGGTTTAGTGGTTTTTGTTGTTAGGGTGTTAGTGTTGTTTGTTGTTAGGGTGTGAGTATTGTTTGTTGTTAGGGTGTCAGTGGTTTGTGTTGTTAGGGGGTTAGTGTTGTTTGATGTTAGGGGTTTAGGGTTGTTTGTTGTTAGGGGGTTACAGTTGTTTGTTGTTAGGGTGTTAGTGTTGTTTGTTGTTAGGGGTTTAGGGTTGTTTGTTGTTAGGGGTTTAAGGTTGTTTCTTGTTGGGGTTTAGTGGTTTTTGTTGTTAGGGTGTTAGTGTTGTTTGTTGTTAGGGTGTTAGTGGTTTGTCTTGTTAGGGGTTTAGTGTTGTTTGATGTTAGGGGTTTAGGGTTGTTTTTTGTTAGGGGGTTAGAGTTGTTTGTTGTTAGGTTGTTAGTGTTGTTTGTTGTTAGGGGTTTAGGGTTGTTTGTTGTTAGTGGGTTAGTGTTTTTGGTTTTCAGGGGTTAGGTTTGTTTGTTGTTTGGGGGTAGTGTTTGTTGTTAGGGGGTTAGGGTTGTTTGTTGTTAGGGTGTTAGTGGTTTGTGTTGTTAGGGTGTTAGTGTTGTTTGATGTTTGGGATTTAGGGTTGTTTGTTGTTAGGGGGTTAGGGTTGTTTGTTGTTAGGGTGTTAGTGGTTTGTGTTGTTAGGGGGTTAGTGTTGTTTGATGTTAGGTTTTTAGGGTTGTTTGTTGTTAGGGGGTTAGGGTTGTTTGTTGTTAGTGGGTTAGTGTTTTTGGTTTTCAGGGGTTAGGGTTGTTTGTTGTTTGGGGGTAGTGTTTGTTGTTAGGGGGTTAGGGTTGTTTGTTGTTAGGGTGTTAGTGGTTTGTGTTGTTAGGGTTTTAGTGTTGTTTGATGTTAGCGGTTTAGGGTTGTTTGTTGTTAGCGGGTTAGGGTTGTTTGTTGTTAGGGTGTTAGTGGTTTGTGTTGTTAGGGGGTTAGTGTTGTTTGATGTTAGGGGTTTAGGGTTGTTTGTTGTTAGGGGGTTAGATTTGTTTGTTGTTAGGGTGTTAGTGTTGTTTGTTGTTAGGGGTTTAGGGTTGTTTGTTGTTAGGGGTTTAAGGTTGTTTCTTGTTGGGGTTTAGTGGTTTTTGTTGTTAGGGTGTTAGTGTTGTTTGTTGTTAGGGTGTTGGTGGTTTGTGTTGTTAGGGGGTTAGTGTTGTTTGATGTTAGGGGTTTAGGGTTGTTTGTTGTTAGGGGGTTAGAGTTGTTTGTTGTTAGGGTGTTAGTGTTGTTTGTTGTTAGGGGTTTAGAGTTGTTTGTTGTTAGGGGGTTAGAGTTGTTTGTTGTTAGGGTGTTAGTGTTGTTTGATGTTAGGGGTTTAGGGTTGTTTGTTGTTAGTGGGATAGGGTTGTTTGTTGTTAGTGGGTTAGTGTTTTTGGTTTTCAGGGGTTAGGGTTGTTTGTTGTTTGGGGGTTAGTGTTTGTTGTTAGGGGGTTAGGATTGTTTGTTGTTAGGGTGTTAGTGTTGTTTGATGTTAGGGGTTTAGGGTTGTTTGTTGTTAGGGGTTTAAGGTTGTTTCTTGTTGGGGTTTAGTGGTTTTTGTTGTTAGGGTGTTAGTGTTGTTTGTTGTTAGGGTGTTAGTGGTTTGTGTTGTTAGGGGGTTAGTGTAGTTTGATGTTAGGGGTCTAGGGTTGTTTTTTGTTAGGGGGTTAGGGTTGTTTGTTGTTAGGGTGTTAGTGTTGTTTGTTGTTAGGGGTTTAGGGTTGTTTGTTGTTAGGGGGTTAGAGTTGTTTGTTGTTAGGGTGTTAGAGTTGTTTGATGTTAGGGGTTTAGGGTTGTTTGTTGTTAGTGGGTTAGGGTTGTTTGTTGTTAGTGGGTTAGTGTTTTTGGTTTTCAGGGGTTAGGGTTGTTTGTTGTTTGGCGGTTAGTGTTTGTTGTTAGGGGTTAGGGTTGTTTGTTGTTAGGGTGTTAGTGTTGTTTGATGTTCGGGGTTTAGGGTTGTTTGTTGTTAGGGGTTTAAGGTTGTTTCTTGTTGGGGTTTAGTGGTTTTTGTTGTTAGGGTGTTAGTGTTGTTTGCTGTTAGGGTGTTAGTGGTTTGTGTTGTTAGGGGGTTAGTGTTGTTTGATGTTAGGGGTTTAGGGTTGTTTTTTGTTAGGGGGTTAGAGTTGTTTGTTGTTAGGGTGTTAGTGTTGTTTGTTGTTAGGGGTTTAGGGTTGTTTGTTGTTAGGGGTTTAAGGTTGTTTCTTGTTGGGGTTTAGTGGTTTTTGTTGTTAGGGTGTTAGTGTTGTTTGTTGTTAGGGTGTTAGTGGTTTGTGTTGTTAGGGGGTTAGTGTTGTTTGATGTTAGGGGTTTAGGGTTGTTCGTTGTTAGGGGGTTAGAGTTGTTTGTTGTTAGGGTGTTAGTGTTGTTTGTTGTTAGGGGTTTAGGGTTGTTTGTTGTTAGGGGTTTAAGGTTGTTTCTTGTTGGGGTTTAGTGGTTTTTGTTGTTAGGGTGTTAGTGTTGTTTGTTGTTAGGGTGTTAGTGGTTTGTGTTGTTAGGGGGTTAGTGTTGTTTGATGTTAGGGGTTTAGGGTTGTTTGTTGTTAGGGGGTTAGAGTTGTTTGTTGTTAGGGTGTTAGTGTTGTTTGTTGTTAGGGGTTTAGGCTTGTTTGTTGTTAGTTGGTTAGAGTTGTTTGTTGTTAGGGTGTTAGTGTTGTTTGATGTTAGGGGTTTAGGGTTGTTTGTTGTTAGTGGGTTACGGTTGTTTGTTGTTAGTGGGTTAGTGTTTTTGGTTTTCAGGGGTTAGGGTTGTTTGTTGTTTGGGGGTTAGTGTTTGTTGTTAGGGGGTTAGGGTTGTTTGTTGTTAGGGTTTTAGTGGTTTGTTTTGTTAGGGTGTTAGTGTTGTTTGATGTTAGGGGTTTAGGGTTGTTTGTTGTTAGGGGGTTAGGGTTGTTTGTTGTTAGGGTGTTAGTGTTCTTTGTTGTTAGGGGGTTAGGGTTGTTTCTTGTTACGGGGTTAGTGTTGTTTGTTGTTACGGGGTTTGGGTAGTTTCTTGTTAGGGGTTTAGGGTTGTTTGTTGTTAGGGTTTTAGGGTTGTTTCTTGTTGGGGTTTAGTGGTTTTTGTTGTTAGGGTGTTAGTGTTGTTTGTTGTTAGGGTGTTAGTGGTTTGTGTTGTTAGGGGGTTAGGATTGTTTGTTGTTAGGGTGTTAGTGTTGTTTGATGTTAGGGGTTTCGGGTTGTTTTTTGTTAGGGGGTTAGGGTTGTTTGTTGTTAGGGTGTTAGTGTTGTTTGTTGTTAGGGGTTTAGGGTTGTTTGTTGTTAGTGGGTTAATGTTGTTTGTTGTTAGTGGGTTAGTGTTTTTGGTTTTCAGGGGTTAGGGTTGTTTGTTGTTTGGGGGTAGTGTTTGTTGTTAGGGGGTTAGGGTTGTTTGTTGTTAGGGTGTTAGTGGTTTGTATTGTTAGGGTGTTAGTGTTGTTTGATGTTAGGGGTTTAGGGTTGTTTGTTGTTGGGGGTTAGGGTTGTTTGTTGTTAGGGTGTTAGTGGTTTGTGTTGTTAGGGGGTTAGTGTTGTTTGATGTTAGGGGTTTAGGGTTGTTTGTTGTTAGGGGGTTAGAGTTGTTTGTTGTTAGGGTGTTAGTGTTGTTTGTTGTTAGGGGTTTAGGGTTGTTTGTTGTTAGGGGTTTAAGGTTGTTTCTTGTTGGGGTTTAGTGGTTTTTGTTGTTAGGGTGTTAGTGTTGTTTGTTGTTAGGGTGTTAGTGGTTTGTGTTGTTAGGGGGTTAGTGTTGTTTGATGTTAGGGGTTTAGGGTTGTTTGTTGTTAGGGGGTTAGAGTTGTTTGTTGTTAGGGTGTTAGTGTTGTTTGTTGTTAGCGGTTTAGGGTTGTTTGTTGTTAGGGGTTTAGGGTTGTTTGTTGTTAGGGGTTTAAGGTTGTTTCTTTTTGGGGTTTAGTGGTTTTTGTTGTTAGGGTGTTAGTGTTGTTTGTTGTTAGGGTGTTAGTGGTTTGTGTTGTTAGGGGGTTAGTGTTGTTTGATTGTAGGGGTTTAGGGTTGTTTGTTGTTAGGGGGTTAGAGTTGTTTGTTGTTAGGGTGTTAGTGTTGTTTGTTGTTAGGGGTTTAGGGTTGTTTGTTGTTAGGGGTTTAAGGTTGTTTCTTGTTGGGGTTTAGTGGTTTTTGTTGTTAGGGTGTTAGTGTTGTTTGTTGTTAGGGTGTTAGTGGTTTGTGTTGTTAGGGGGTTAGTGTTGTTTGATGTTAGGGGTTTAGGGTTGTTTGTTGTTAGGGGGTCAGAGTTGTTTGTTGTTAGGGTGTTAGTGTTGTTTGTTGTTAGGGGTTTAGGGTTGTTTGTTGTTAGGGGTTTAAGGTTGTTTCTTGTTGGGGTTTAGTGGTTTTTGTTGTTAGGGTGTTAGTGTTGTTTGTTGTTAGGGTGTCAGTGGTTTGTGTTGTTAGGGGGTTAGTGTTGTTTGATGTTAGGGGTTTAGGGTTGTTTGTTGTTAGGGGGTTACAGTTGTTTGTTGTTAGGGTGTTAGTGTTGTTTGTTGTTAGGGGTTTAGGGTTGTTTGTTGTTAGGGGTTTAAGGTTGTTTCTTGTTGGGGTTTAGTGGTTTTTGTTGTTAGGGTGTTAGTGTTGTTTGTTGTTAGGGTGTTAGTGGTTTGTCTTGTTAGGGGTTTAGTGTTGTTTGATGTTAGGGGTTTAGGGTTGTTTTTTGTTAGGGGGTTAGAGTTGTTTGTTGTTAGGGTGTTAGTGTTGTTTGTTGTTAGGGGTTTAGGGTTGTTTGTTGTTAGTGGGTTAGTGTTTTTGGTTTTCAGGGGTTAGGGTTGTTTGTTGTTTGGGGGTAGTGTTTGTTGTTAGGGGGTTAGGGTTGTTTGTTGTTAGGGTGTTAGTGGTTTGTGTTGTTAGGGTGTAAGTGTTGTTTGATGTTTGGGATTTAGGGTTGTTTGTTGTTAGGGGGTTAGGGTTGTTTGTTGTTAGGGTGTCAGTGGTTTGTGTTGTTAGGGGGTTAGTGTTGTTTGATGTTAGGTTTTTAGGGTTGTTTGTTGTTAGGGGGTTAGAGTTGTTTGTTGTTAGGGTGTTAGTGTTGTTTGTTGTTAGGGGTTTAGGGTTGTTTGTTGTTAGGGGTTTAAGGTTGTTTCTTGTTGGGGTTTAGTGGTTTTTGTTGTTAGGGTGTTAGTGTTGTTTGTTGTTAGGGTGTTAGTGGTTTGTGTTGTTAGGGGGTTAGTGTTGTTTGATGTTAGGGGTTTAGGGTTGTTTGTTGTTAGTGGGTTAGGGTTGTTTGTTGTTAGTGGGTTAGTGTTTTTGGTTTTCAGGGGTTAGGGTTGTTTGTTGTTTGGGGGTAGTGTTTGTTGTTAGGGGGTTAGGGTTGTTTGTTGTTAGGGTGTTAGTGGTTTGTGTTGTTAGGGTTTTAGTGTTGTTTGATGTTAGCGGTTTAGGGTTGTTTGTTGTTAGCGGGTTAGGGTTGTTTGTTGTTAGGGTGTTAGTGGTTTGTGTTGTTAGGGGGTTAGTGTTGTTTGATGTTAGGGGTTTAGGGTTGTTTGTTGTTAGGGGGTTAGATTTGTTTGTTGTTAGGGTGTTAGTGTTGTTTGTTGTTAGGGGTTTAGGGTTGTTTGTTGTTAGGGGTTTAAGGTTGTTTCTTGTTGGGGTTTAGTGGTTTTTGTTGTTAGGGTGTTAGTGTTGTTTGTTGTTAGGGTGTTGGTGGTTTGTGTTGTTAGGGGGTTAGTGTTGTTTGATGTTAGGGGTTTAGGGTTGTTTGTTGTTAGGGGGTTAGAGTTGTTTGTTGTTAGGGTGTTAGTGTTGTTTGTTGTTAGGGGTTTAGAGTTGTTTGTTGTTAGGGGGTTAGAGTTGTTTGTTGTTAGGGTGTTAGTGTTGTTTGATGTTAGGGGTTTAGGGTTGTTTGTTGTTAGTGGGATAGGGTTGTTTGTTGTTAGTGGGTTAGTGTTTTTGGTTTTCAGGGGTTAGGGTTGTTTGTTGTTTGGGGGTTAGTGTTTGTTGTTAGGGGGTTAGGATTGTTTGTTGTTAGGGTGTTAGTGTTGTTTGATGTTAGGGGTTTAGGGTTGTTTCTTGTTAGGGGTTTAAGGTTGTTTCTTGTTGGGGTTTAGTGGTTTTTGTTGTTAGGGTGTTAGTGTTGTTTGTTGTTAGGGTGTTAGTGGTTTGTGTTGTTAGGGGGTTAGTGTTGTTTGATGTTAGGGGTCTAGGGTTGTTTTTTGTTAGGGGGTTAGGGTTGTTTGTTGTTAGGGTGTTAGTGTTGTTTGTTGTTAGGGGTTTAGGGTTGTTTGTTGTTAGGGGGTTAGAGTTGTTTGTTGTTAGGGTGTTAGAGTTGTTTGATGTTAGGGGTTTAGGGTTGTTTGTTGTTAGTGGGTTAGGGTTGTTTGTTGTTAGTGGGTTAGTGTTTTTGGTTTTCAGGGGTTAGGGTTGTTTGTTGTTTGGGGGTTAGTGTTTGTTGTTAGGGGTTAGGGTTGTTTGTTGTTAGGGTGTTAGTGTTGTTTGAAGTTCGGGGTTTAGGGTTGTTTGTTGTTAGGGGTTTAAGGTTGTTTCTTGTTGGGGTTTAGTGGTTTTTGTTGTTAGGGTGTTAGTGTTGTTTGCTGTTAGGGTGTTAGTGGTTTGTGTTGTTAGGGGGTTAGTGTTGTTTGATGTTAGGGGTTTAGGGTTGTTTTTTGTTAGGGGGTTAGAGTTGTTTGTTGTTAGGGTGTTAGTGTTGTTTGTTGTTAGGGGTTTAGGGTTGTTTGTTGTTAGGGGTTTAAGGTTGTTTCTTGTTGGGGTTTAGTGGTTTTTGTTGTTAGGGTGTTAGTGTTGTTTGTTGTTAGGGTGTTAGTGGTTTGTGTTGTTAGGGGGTTAGTGTTGTTTGATGTTAGGGGTTTAGGGTTGTTCGTTGTTAGGGGGTTAGAGTTGTTTGTTGTTAGGGTGTTAGTGTTGTTTGTTGTTAGGGGTTTAGGGTTGTTTGTTGTTAGGGGTTTAAGGTTGTTTCTTGTTGGGGTTTAGTGGTTTTTGTTGTTAGGGTGTTAGTGTTGTTTGTTGTTAGGGTGTTAGTGGTTTGTGTTGTTAGGGGGTTAGTGTTGTTTGATGTTCGGGGTTTAGGGTTGTTTGTTGTTAGGGGGTTAGAGTTGTTTGTTGTTAGGGTGTTAGTGTTGTTTGTTGTTAGGGGTTTAGGCTTGTTTGTTGTTAGTTGGTTAGAGTTGTTTGTTGTTAGGGTGTTAGTGTTGTTTGATGTTAGGGGTTTAGGGTTGTTTGTTGTTAGTGGGTTACGGTTGTTTGTTGTTAGTGGGTTAGTGTTTTTGGTTTTCAGGGGTTAGGGTTGTTTGTTGTTTGGGGGTTAGTGTTTGTTGTTAGGGGGTTAGGGTTGTTTGTTGTTAGGGTTTTAGTGGTTTGTTTTGTTAGGGTGTTAGTGTTGTTTGATGTTAGGGGTTTAGGGTTGTTTGTTGTTAGGGGGTTAGGGTTGTTTGTTGTTAGGGTGTTAGTGTTCTTTGTTGTTAGGGGGTTAGGGTTGTTTCTTGTTACGGGGTTAGTGTTGTTTGTTGTTACGGGGTTTGGGTAGTTTCTTGTTAGGGGTTTAGGGTCGTTTGTTGTTAGGGTTTTAGGGTTGTTTCTTGTTGGGGTTTAGTGGTTTTTGTTGTTAGGGTGTTAGTGTTGTTTGTTGTTAGGGTGTTAGTGGTTTGTGTTGTTAGGGGGTTAGGATTGTTTGTTGTTAGGGTGTTAGTGTTGTTTGATGTTAGGGGTTTCGGGTTGTTTTTTGTTAGGGGGTTAGGGTTGTTTGTTGTTAGGGTGTTAGTGTTGTTTGTTGTTAGGGGTTTAGGGTTGTTTGTTGTTAGTGGGTTAATGTTGTTTGTTGTTAGTGGGTTAGTGTTTTTGGTTTTCAGGGGTTAGGGTTGTTTGTTGTCTGGGGGTAGTGTTTGTTGTTAGGGGGTTAGGGTTGTTTGTTGTTAGGGTGTTAGTGGTTTGTATTGTTAGGGTGTTAGTGTTGTTTGATGTTAGGGGTTTAGGGTTGTTTGTTGTTGGGGGTTAGGGTTGTTTGTTGTTAGGGTTTTAGTGGTTTGTTTTGTTAGGGTGTTAGTGTTGTTTGATGTTAGGGGTTTAGGGTTGTTTGTTGTTAGGTGGTTAGGGTTGTTTGTTGTTAGGGTGTTAGTGTTCTTTGTTGTTAGGGGGTTAGGGTTGTTTCTTGTTACGGGGTTAGTGTTGTTTGTTGTTACGGGGTTTGGGTAGTTTCTTGTTAGGGGTTTAGGGTTGTTTGTTGTTAGGGTTTTAGGGTTGTTTCTTGTTGGGGTTTAGTGGTTTTTGTTGTTAGGGTGTTAGTGTTGTTTGTTGTTAGGGTGTTAGTGGTTTGTGTTGTTAGGGGGTTAGGATTGTTTGTTGTTAGGGTGTTAGTGTTGTTTGATGTTAGGGGTTTCGGGTTGTTTTTTGTTAGGGGGTTAGGGTTGTTTGTTGTTAGGGTGTTAGTGTTGTTTGTTGTTAGGGGTTTAGGGTTGTTTGTTGTTAGTGGGTTAATGTTGTTTGTTGTTAGTGGGTTAGTGTTTTTGGTTTTCAGGGGTTAGGGTTGTTTGTTGTTTGGGGGTAGTGTTTGTTGTTAGGGGGTTAGGGTTGTTTGTTGTTAGGGTGTTAGTGGTTTGTATTGTTAGGGTGTTAGTGTTGTTTGATGTTAGGGGTTTAGGGTTGTTTGTTGTTGGGGGTTAGGGTTGTTTGTTGTTAGGGTGTTAGTGGTTTGTGTTGTTAGGGGGTTAGTGTTGTTTGATGTTAGGGGTTTAGGGTTGTTTGTTGTTAGGGGGTTAGAGTTGTTTGTTGTTAGGGTGTTAGTGTTGTTTGTTGTTAGGGGTTTAGGGTTGTTTGTTGTTAGGGGTTTAAGGTTGTTTCTTGTTGGGGTTTAGTGGTTTTTGTTGTTAGGGTGTTAGTGTTGTTTGTTGTTAGGGTGTTAGTGGTTTGTGTTGTTAGGGGGTTAGTGTTGTTTGATGTTAGGGGTTTAGGGTTGTTTGTTGTTAGGGGGTTAGAGTTGTTTGTTGTTAGGGTGTTAGTGTTGTTTGTTGTTAGCGGTTTAGGGTTGTTTGTTGTTAGGGGTTTAGGGTTGTTTGTTTTTAGGGGTTTAAGGTTGTTTCTTTTTGGGGTTTAGTGGTTTTTGTTGTTAGGGTGTTAGTGTTGTTTGTTGTTAGGGTTTTAGTGGTTTGTGTTGTTAGGGGGTTAGTGTTGTTTGATTTTAGGGGTTTAGGGTTGTTTGTTGTTAGGGGGTTAGAGTTGTTTGTTGTTAGGGTGTTAGTGTTGTTTGTTGTTAGGGGTTTAGGGTTGTTTGTTGTTAGGGGTTTAAGGTTGTTTCTTGTTGGGGTTTAGTGGTTTTTGTTGTTAGGGTGTTAGTGTTGTTTGTTGTTAGGGTGTTAGTGGTTTGTGTTGTTAGGGGGTTAGTGTTGTTTGATGTTAGGGGTTTAGGGTTGTTTGTTGTTAGGGGGTCAGAGTTGTTTGTTGTTAGGGTGTTAGTGTTGTTTGTTGTTAGGGGTTTAGGGTTGTTTGTTGTTAGGGGTTTAAGGTTGTTTCTTGTTGGGGTTTAGTGGTTTTTGTTGTTAGGGTGTTAGTGTTGTTTGTTGTTAGGGTGTCAGTGGTTTGTGTTGTTAGGGGGTTAGTGTTGTTTGATGTTAGGGGTTTAGGGTTGTTTGTTGTTAGGGGGTTACAGTTGTTTGTTGTTAGGGTGTTAGTGTTGTTTGTTGTTAGGGGTTTAGGGTTGTTTGTTGTTAGGGGTTTAAGGTTGTTTCTTGTTGGGGTTTAGTGGTTTTTGTTGTTAGGGTGTTAGTGTTGTTTGTTGTTAGGGTGTTAGTGGTTTGTCTTGTTAGGGGTTTAGTGTTGTTTGATGTTAGGGGTTTAGGGTTGTTTTTTGTTAGGGGGTTAGAGTTGTTTGTTGTTAGGGTGTTAGTGTTGTTTGTTGTTAGGGGTTTAGGGTTGTTTGTTGTTAGTGGGTTAGTGTTTTTGGTTTTCAGGGGTTAGGGTTGTTTGTTGTTTGGGGGTAGTGTTTGTTGTTAGGGGGTTAGGGTTGTTTGTTGTTAGGGTGTTAGTGGTTTGTGTTGTTAGGGTGTAAGTGTTGTTTGATGTTTGGGATTTAGGGTTGTTTGTTGTTAGGGGGTTAGGGTTGTTTGTTGTTAGGGTGTCAGTGGTTTGTGTTGTTAGGGGGTTAGTGTTGTTTGATGTTAGGTTTTTAGGGTTGTTTGTTGTTAGGGGGTTAGAGTTGTTTGTTGTTAGGGTGTTAGTGTTGTTTGTTGTTAGGGGTTTAGGGTTGTTTGTTGTTAGGGGTTTAAGGTTGTTTCTTGTTGGGGTTTAGTGGTTTTTGTTGTTAGGGTGTTAGTGTTGTTTGTTGTTAGGGTGTTAGTGGTTTGTGTTGTTAGGGGGTTAGTGTTGTTTGATGTTAGGGGTTTAGGGTTGTTTGTTGTTAGTGGGTTAGGGTTGTTTGTTGTTAGTGGGTTAGTGTTTTTGGTTTTCAGGGGTTAGGGTTGTTTGTTGTTTGGGGGTAGTGTTTGTTGTTAGGGGGTTAGGGTTGTTTGTTGTTAGGGTGTTAGTGGTTTGTGTTGTTAGGGTTTTAGTGTTGTTTGATGTTAGCGGTTTAGGGTTGTTTGTTGTTAGCGGGTTAGGGTTGTTTGTTGTTAGGGTGTTAGTGGTTTGTGTTGTTAGGGGGTTAGTGTTGTTTGATGTTAGGGGTTTAGGGTTGTTTGTTGTTAGGGGGTTAGATTTGTTTGTTGTTAGGGTGTTAGTGTTGTTTGTTGTTAGGGGTTTAGGGTTGTTTGTTGTTAGGGGTTTAAGGTTGTTTCTTGTTGGGGTTTAGTGGTTTTTGTTGTTAGGGTGTTAGTGTTGTTTGTTGTTAGGGTGTTGGTGGTTTGTGTTGTTAGGGGGTTAGTGTTGTTTGATGTTAGGGGTTTAGGGTTGTTTGTTGTTAGGGGGTTAGAGTTGTTTGTTGTTAGGGTGTTAGTGTTGTTTGTTGTTAGGGGTTTAGAGTTGTTTGTTGTTAGGGGGTTAGAGTTGTTTGTTGTTAGGGTGTTAGTGTTGTTTGATGTTAGGGGTTTAGGGTTGTTTGTTGTTAGTGGGATAGGGTTGTTTGTTGTTAGTGGGTTAGTGTTTTTGGTTTTCAGGGGTTAGGGTTGTTTGTTGTTTGGGGGTTAGTGTTTGTTGTTAGGGGGTTAGGATTGTTTGTTGTTAGGGTGTTAGTGTTGTTTGATGTTAGGGGTTTAGGGTTGTTTCTTGTTAGGGGTTTAAGGTTGTTTCTTGTTGGGGTTTAGTGGTTTTTGTTGTTAGGGTGTTAGTGTTGTTTGTTGTTAGGGTGTTAGTGGTTTGTGTTGTTAGGGGGTTAGTGTTGTTTGATGTTAGGGGTCTAGGGTTGTTTTTTGTTAGGGGGTTAGGGTTGTTTGTTGTTAGGGTGTTAGTGTTGTTTGTTGTTAGGGGTTTAGGGTTGTTTGTTGTTAGGGGGTTAGAGTTGTTTGTTGTTAGGGTGTTAGAGTTGTTTGATGTTAGGGGTTTAGGGTTGTTTGTTGTTAGTGGGTTAGGGTTGTTTGTTGTTAGTGGGTTAGTGTTTTTGGTTTTCAGGGGTTAGGGTTGTTTGTTGTTTGGGGGTTAGTGTTTGTTGTTAGGGGTTAGGGTTGTTTGTTGTTAGGGTGTTAGTGTTGTTTGAAGTTCGGGGTTTAGGGTTGTTTGTTGTTAGGGGTTTAAGGTTGTTTCTTGTTGGGGTTTAGTGGTTTTTGTTGTTAGGGTGTTAGTGTTGTTTGCTGTTAGGGTGTTAGTGGTTTGTGTTGTTAGGGGGTTAGTGTTGTTTGATGTTAGGGGTTTAGGGTTGTTTTTTGTTAGGGGGTTAGAGTTGTTTGTTGTTAGGGTGTTAGTGTTGTTTGTTGTTAGGGGTTTAGGGTTGTTTGTTGTTAGGGGTTTAAGGTTGTTTCTTGTTGGGGTTTAGTGGTTTTTGTTGTTAGGGTGTTAGTGTTGTTTGTTGTTAGGGTGTTAGTGGTTTGTGTTGTTAGGGGGTTAGTGTTGTTTGATGTTAGGGGTTTAGGGTTGTTCGTTGTTAGGGGGTTAGAGTTGTTTGTTGTTAGGGTGTTAGTGTTGTTTGTTGTTAGGGGTTTAGGGTTGTTTGTTGTTAGGGGTTTAAGGTTGTTTCTTGTTGGGGTTTAGTGGTTTTTGTTGTTAGGGTGTTAGTGTTGTTTGTTGTTAGGGTGTTAGTGGTTTGTGTTGTTAGGGGGTTAGTGTTGTTTGATGTTCGGGGTTTAGGGTTGTTTGTTGTTAGGGGGTTAGAGTTGTTTGTTGTTAGGGTGTTAGTGTTGTTTGTTGTTAGGGGTTTAGGCTTGTTTGTTGTTAGTTGGTTAGAGTTGTTTGTTGTTAGGGTGTTAGTGTTGTTTGATGTTAGGGGTTTAGGGTTGTTTGTTGTTAGTGGGTTACGGTTGTTTGTTGTTAGTGGGTTAGTGTTTTTGGTTTTCAGGGGTTAGGGTTGTTTGTTGTTTGGGGGTTAGTGTTTGTTGTTAGGGGGTTAGGGTTGTTTGTTGTTAGGGTTTTAGTGGTTTGTTTTGTTAGGGTGTTAGTGTTGTTTGATGTTAGGGGTTTAGGGTTGTTTGTTGTTAGGGGGTTAGGGTTGTTTGTTGTTAGGGTGTTAGTGTTCTTTGTTGTTAGGGGGTTAGGGTTGTTTCTTGTTACGGGGTTAGTGTTGTTTGTTGTTACGGGGTTTGGGTAGTTTCTTGTTAGGGGTTTAGGGTTGTTTGTTGTTAGGGTTTTAGGGTTGTTTCTTGTTGGGGTTTAGTGGTTTTTGTTGTTAGGGTGTTAGTGTTGTTTGTTGTTAGGGTGTTAGTGGTTTGTGTTGTTAGGGGGTTAGGATTGTTTGTTGTTAGGGTGTTAGTGTTGTTTGATGTTAGGGGTTTCGGGTTGTTTTTTGTTAGGGGGTTAGGGTTGTTTGTTGTTAGGGTGTTAGTGTTGTTTGTTGTTAGGGGTTTAGGGTTGTTTGTTGTTAGTGGGTTAATGTTGTTTGTTGTTAGTGGGTTAGTGTTTTTGGTTTTCAGGGGTTAGGGTTGTTTGTTGTCTGGGGGTAGTGTTTGTTGTTAGGGGGTTAGGGTTGTTTGTTGTTAGGGTGTTAGTGGTTTGTATTGTTAGGGTGTTAGTGTTGTTTGATGTTAGGGGTTTAGGGTTGTTTGTTGTTGGGGGTTAGGGTTGTTTGTTGTTAGGGTGTTAGTGGTTTGTGTTGTTAGGGGGTTAGTGTTGTTTGATGTTAGGGGTTTAGGGTTGTTTGTTGTTAGGGGGTTAGAGTTGTTTGTTGTTAGGGTGTTAGTGTTGTTTGTTGTTAGGGGTTTAGGGTTGTTTGTTGTTAGGGGTTTAAGGTTGTTTCTTGTTGGGGTTTAGTGGTTTTTGTTGTTAGGGTGTTAGTGTTGTTTGTTGTTAGGGTGTTAGTGGTTTGTGTTGTTAGGGGGTTAGTGTTGTTTGATGTTAGGGGTTTAGGGTTGTTTGTTGTTAGGGGGTTAGAGTTGTTTGTTGTTAGGGTGTTAGTGTTGTTTGTTGTTAGGGGTTTAGGGTTGTTTGTTGTTAGGGGTTTAAGGTTGTTTCTTGTTGGGGTTTAGTGGTTTTTGTTGTTAGGGTGTTAGTGTTGTTTGTTGTTAGGGTGTCAGTGGTTTGTGTTGTTAGGGGGTTAGTGTTGTTTGATGTTAGGGGTTTAGGGTTGTTTGTTGTTAGGGGGTTACAGTTGTTTGTTGTTAGGGTGTTAGTGTTGTTTGTTGTTAGGGGTTTAGGGTTGTTTGTTGTTAGGGGTTTAAGGTTGTTTCTTGTTGGGGTTTAGTGGTTTTTGTTGTTAGGGTGTTAGTGTTGTTTGTTGTTAGGGTGTTAGTGGTTTGTCTTGTTAGGGGTTTAGTGTTGTTTGATGTTAGGGGTTTAGGGTTGTTTTTTGTTAGGGGGTTAGAGTTGTTTGTTGTTAGGGTGTTAGTGTTGTTTGTTGTTAGGGGTTTAGGGTTGTTTGTTGTTAGTGGGTTAGTGTTTTTGGTTTTCAGGGGTTAGGGTTGTTTGTTGTTTGGGGGTAGTGTTTGTTGTTAGGGGGTTAGGGTTGTTTGTTGTTAGGGTGTTAGTGGTTTGTGTTGTTAGGGTGTAAGTGTTGTTTGATGTTTGGGATTTAGGGTTGTTTGTTGTTAGGGGGTTAGGGTTGTTTGTTGTTAGGGTGTTAGTGGTTTGTGTTGTTAGGGGGTTAGTGTTGTTTGATGTTAGGTTTTTAGGGTTGTTTGTTGTTAGGGGGTTAGAGTTGTTTGTTGTTAGGGTGTTAGTGTTGTTTGTTGTTAGGGGTTTAGGGTTGTTTGTTGTTAGGGGTTTAAGGTTGTTTCTTGTTGGGGTTTAGTGGTTTTTGTTGTTAGGGTGTTAGTGTTGTTTGTTGTTAGGGTGTTAGTGGTTTGTGTTGTTAGGGGGTTAGTGTTGTTTGATGTTAGGAGTTTAGGGTTGTTTGTTGTTAGTGGGTTAGGGTTGTTTGTTGTTAGTGGGTTAGTGTTTTTGGTTTTCAGGGGTTAGGGTTGTTTGTTGTTTGGGGGTAGTGTTTGTTGTTAGGGGGTTAGGGTTGTTTGTTGTTAGGGTGTTAGTGGTTTGTGTTGTTAGGGTTTTAGTGTTGTTTGATGTTAGCGGTTTAGGGTTGTTTGTTGTTAGCGGGTTAGGGTTGTTTGTTGTTAGGGTGTTAGTGGTTTGTGTTGTTAGGGGGTTAGTGTTGTTTGATGTTAGGGGTTTAGGGTTGTTTGTTGTTAGGGGGTTAGATTTGTTTGTTGTTAGGGTGTTAGTGTTGTTTGTTGTTAGGGGTTTAGGGTTGTTTGTTGTTAGGGGTTTAAGGTTGTTTCTTGTTGGGGTTTAGTGGTTTTTGTTGTTAGGGTGTTAGTGTTGTTTGTTGTTAGGGTGTTGGTGGTTTGTGTTGTTAGGGGGTTAGTGTTGTTTGATGTTAGGGGTTTAGGGTTGTTTGTTGTTAGGGGGTTAGAGTTGTTTGTTGTTAGGGTGTTAGTGTTGTTTGTTGTTAGGGGTTTAGAGTTGTTTGTTGTTAGGGGGTTAGAGTTGTTTGTTGTTAGGGTGTTAGTGTTGTTTGATGTTAGGGGTTTAGGGTTGTTTGTTGTTAGTGGGATAGGGTTGTTTGTTGTTAGTGGGTTAGTGTTTTTGGTTTTCAGGGGTTAGGGTTGTTTGTTGTTTGGGGGTTAGTGTTTGTTGTTAGGGGGTTAGGATTGTTTGTTGTTAGGGTGTTAGTGTTGTTTGATGTTAGGGGTTTAGGGTTGTTTCTTGTTAGGGGTTTAAGGTTGTTTCTTGTTGGGGTTTAGTGGTTTTTGTTGTTAGGGTGTTAGTGTTGTTTGTTGTTAGGGTGTTAGTGGTTTGTGTTGTTAGGGGGTTAGTGTTGTTTGATGTTAGGGGTCTAGGGTTGTTTTTTGTTACGGGGTTAGGGTTGTTTGTTGTTAGGGTGTTAGTGTTGTTTGTTGTTAGGGGTTTAGGGTTGTTTGTTGTTAGGGGTTTAGAGTTGTTTGTTGTTAGGGTGTTAGAGTTGTTTGATGTTAGGGGTTTAGGGTTGATTGTTGTTAGTGGGTTAGGGTTGTTTGTTGTTAGTGGGTTAGTGTTTTTGGTTTTCAGGGGTTAGGGTTGTTTGTTGTTTGGCGGTTAGTGTTTGTTGTTAGGGGTTAGGGTTGTTTGTTGTTAGGGTGTTAGTGTTGTTTGATGTTCGGGGTTTAGGGTTGTTTGTTGTTAGGGGTTTAAGGTTGTTTCTTGTTGGGGTTTAGTGGTTTTTGTTGTTAGGGTGTTAGTGTTGTTTGCTGTTAGGGTGTTAGTGGTTTGTGTTGTTAGGGGGTTAGTGTTGTTTGATGTTAGGGGTTTAGGGTTGTTTTTTGTTAGGGGGTTAGAGTTGTTTGTTGTTAGGGTGTTAGTGTTGTTTGTTGTTAGGGGTTTAGGGTTGTTTGTTGTTAGGGGTTTAAGGTTGTTTCTTGTTGGGGTTTAGTGGTTTTTGTTGTTAGGGTGTTAGTGTTGTTTGTTGTTAGGGTGTTAGTGGTTTGTGTTGTTAGGGGGTTAGTGTTGTTTGATGTTAGGGGTTTAGGGTTGTTCGTTGTTAGGGGGTTAGAGTTGTTTGTTGTTAGGGTGTTAGTGTTGTTTGTTGTTAGGGGTTTAGGGTTGTTTGTTGTTAGGGGTTTAAGGTTGTTTCTTGTTGGGGTTTAGTGGTTTTTGTTGTTAGGGTGTTAGTGTTGTTTGTTGTTAGGGTGTTAGTGGTTTGTGTTGTTAGGGGGTTAGTGTTGTTTGATGTTAGGGGTTTAGGGTTGTTTGTTGTTAGGGGGTTAGAGTTGTTTGTTGTTAGGGTGTTAGTGTTGTTTGTTGTTAGGGGTTTAGGCTTGTTTGTTGTTAGTTGGTTAGAGTTGTTTGTTGTTAGGGTGTTAGTGTTGTTTGATGTTAGGGGTTTAGGGTTGTTTGTTGTTAGTGGGTTACGGTTGTTTGTTGTTAGTGGGTTAGTGTTTTTGGTTTTCAGGGGTTAGGGTTGTTTGTTGTTTGGGGGTTAGTGTTTGTTGTTAGGGGGTTAGGGTTGTTTGTTGTTAGGGTTTTAGTGGTTTGTTTTGTTAGGGTGTTAGTGTTGTTTGATGTTAGGGGTTTAGGGTTGTTTGTTGTTAGGGGGTTAGGGTTGTTTGTTGTTAGGGTGTTAGTGTTCTTTGTTGTTAGGGGGTTAGGGTTGTTTCTTGTTACGGGGTTAGTGTTGTTTGTTGTTACGGGGTTTGGGTAGTTTCTTGTTAGGGGTTTAGGGTTGTTTGTTGTTAGGGTTTTAGGGTTGTTTCTTGTTGGGGTTTAGTGGTTTTTGTTGTTAGGGTGTTAGTGTTGTTTGTTGTTAGGGTGTTAGTGGTTTGTGTTGTTAGGGGGTTAGGATTGTTTGTTGTTAGGGTGTTAGTGTTGTTTGATGTTAGGGGTTTCGGGTTGTTTTTTGTTAGGGGGTTAGGGTTGTTTGTTGTTAGGGTGTTAGTGTTGTTTGTTGTTAGGGGTTAGGGTTGTTTGTTGTTAGTGGGTTAATGTTGTTTGTTGTTAGTGGGTTAGTGTTTTTTTTTTCAGGGGTTAGGGTTGTTTGTTGTCTGGGGGTAGTGTTTGTTGTTAGGGGGTTAGGGTTGTTTGTTGTTAGGGTGTTAGTGGTTTGTATTGTTAGGGTGTTAGTGTTGTTTGATGTTAGGGGTTTAGGGTTGTTTGTTGTTGGGGGTTAGGGTTGTTTGTTGTTAGGGTGTTAGTGGTTTGTGTTGTTAGGGGGTTAGTGTTGTTTGATGTTAGGGGTTTAGGGTTGTTTGTTGTTAGGGGGTTAGAGTTGTTTGTTGTTAGGGTGTTAGTGTTGTTTGTTGTTAGGGGTTTAGGGTTGTTTGTTGTTAGGGGTTTAAGGTTGTTTCTTGTTGGGGTTTAGTGGTTTTTGTTGTTAGGGTGTTAGTGTTGTTTGTTGTTAGGGTGTTAGTGGTTTGTGTTGTTAGGGGGTTAGTGTTGTTTGATGTTAGGGGTTTAGGGTTGTTTTTTGTTAGGGGGTTAGGGTTGTTTGTTGTTAGGGTGTTAGTGTTGTTTGTTGTTAGGGGTTTAGGGTTGTTTGTTGTTAGGGGGTTAGAGTTGTTTGTTGTTAGGGTGTTAGAGTTGTTTGATGTTAGGGGTTTAGGGTTGTTTGTTGTTAGTGGGTTAGGGTTGTTTGTTGTTAGTGGGTTAGTGTTTTTGGTTTTCAGGGGTTAGGGTTGTTTGTTGTTTGGGGGTTAGTGTTTGTTGTTAGGGGTTAGGGTTGTTTGTTGTTAGGGTGTTAGTGTTGTTTGATGTTCGGGGTTTAGGGTTGTTTGTTGTTAGGGGTTTAAGGTTGTTTCTTGTTGGGGTTTAGTGGTTTTTGTTGTTAGGGTGTTAGTGTTGTTTGTTGTTAGGGTGTTAGTGGTTTGTGTTGTTAGGGGGTTAGTGTTGTTTGATGTTAGGGGTTTAGGGTTGTTTTTTGTTAGGGGGTTAGAGTTGTTTGTTGTTAGGGTGTTAGTGTTGTTTGTTGTTAGGGGTTTAGGGTTGTTCGTTGTTAGGGGGTTAGAGTTGTTTGTTGTTAGGGTGTTAGTGTTGTTTGTTGTTAGGGGTTTAGGGTTGTTTGTTGTTAGGGGTTTAAGGTTGTTTCTTGTTGGGGTTTAGTGGTTTTTGTTGTTAGGGTGTTAATGTTGTTTGTTGTTAGGGTGTTAGTGGTTTGTGTTGTTAGGGGGTTAGTGTTGTTTGATGTTAGGGGTTTAGGGTTGTTTGTTGTTAGGGGGTTAGAGTTGTTTGTTGTTAGGGTGTTAGTGTTGTTTGTTGTTAGGGGTTTAGGCTTGTTTGTTGTTAGGGGGTTAGAGTTGTTTGTTGTTAGGTTGTTAGTGTTGTTTGATGTTAGGGGTTTAGGGTTGTTTGTTGTTAGTGGGTTAGTGTTTTTGGTTTTCAGGGGTTAGGGTTGTTTGTTGTTTGGGGGTTAGTGTTTGTTGTGAGGGGGTTAGGGTTGTTTGTTGTTAGGTTTTTAGTGGTTTGTTTTGTTAGGGTGTTAGTGTTGTTTGATGTTAGGGGTTTAGGTTTGTTTGTTGTTAGGGGGTTAGGGTTGTTTGTTGTTAGGGTGTTAGTGTTCTTTGTTGTTAGGGGGTTAGGGTTGTTTCTTGTTACGGGGTTAGTGTTGTTTCTTGTTACGGGGTTTGGGTAGTTTCTTGTTAGGGGTTTAGGGTTGTTTGTTGTTAGGGTTTTAGGGTTGTTTCTTGTTGGGGTTTAGTGGTTTTTGTTGTTAGGGTGTTAGTGTTGTTTGTTGTTAGGGTGTTAGTGGTTTGTGTTGTTAGGGGGTTAGGATTGTTTGTTGTTAGGGTGTTAGTGTTGTTTGATGTTAGGGGTTTCGGGTTGTTTTTTGTTAGGGGGTTAGGGTTGTTTGTTGTTAGGGTGTTAGTGTTGTTTGTTGTTAGGGGTTTAGGGTTGTTTGTTGTTAGTGGGTTAATGTTGTTTGTTGTTAGTGGGTTAGTGTTTTTGGTTTTCAGGGGTTAGGGTTGTTTGTTGTTTGGGGGTAGTGTTTGTTGTTAGGGGGTTAGGGTTGTTTGTTGTTAGGGTGTTAGTGGTTTGTGTTGTTAGGGTGTTAGTGTTGTTTGATGTTAGGGGTTTAGGGTTGTTTGTTGTTAGGGGGTTAGGGTTGTTTGTTGTTATGGTGTTAGTGGTTTGTGTTGTTAGGGGGTTAGTGTTGTTTGATGTTAGGGGTTTAGGGTTGTTTGTTGTTAGGGGGTTAGAGTTGTTTGTTGTTAGGGTGTTAGTGTTGTTTGTTGTTAGGGGTTTAGGGTTGTTTGTTGTTAGGGGTTTAAGGTTGTTTCTTGTTGGGGTTTAGTGGTTTTTGTTGTTAGGGTGTTAGTGTTGTTTGTTGTTAGGGTGTTAGTGGTTTGTGTTGTTAGGGGGTTAGTGTTGTTTGATGTTAGGGGTTTAGGGTTGTTTGTTGTTAGGGGGTTAGAGCTGTTTGTTGTTAGGGTGTTAGTGTTGTTTGTTGTTAGCGGTTTAGGGTTGTTTGTTGTTAGGGGTTTAGGGTTGTTTGTTGTTAGGGGTTTAAGGTTGTTTCTTTTTGGGGTTTAGTGGTTTTTGTTGTTAGGGTGTTAGTGTTGTTTGTTGTTAGGGTGTTAGTGGTTTGTGTTGTTAGGGGGTTAGTGTTGTTTGATTTTAGGGGTTTAGGGTTGTTTGTTGTTAGGGGGTTAGAGTTGTTTGTTGTTAGGGTGTTAGTGTTGTTTGTTGTTAGGGGTTTAGGGTTGTTTGTTGTTAGGGGTTTAAGGTTGTTTCTTGTTGGGGTTTAGTGGTTTTTGTTGTTAGGGTGTTAGTGTTGTTTGTTGTTAGGGTGTTGGTGGTTTGTGTTGTTAGGGGGTTAGTGTTGTTTGATGTTAGGGGTTTAGGGTTGTTTGTTGTTAGGGGGTTAGAGTTGTTTGTTGTTAGGGTGTTAGTGTTGTTTGTTGTTAGGGGTTTAGAGTTGTTTGTTGTTAGGGGGTTAGAGTTGTTTGTTGTTAGGGTGTTAGTGTTGTTTGATGTTAGGGGTTTAGGGTTGTTTGTTGTTAGTGGGATAGGGTTGTTTGTTGTTAGTGGGTTAGTGTTTTTGGTTTTCAGGGGTTAGGGTTGTTTGTTGTTTGGGGGTTAGTGTTTGCTGTTAGGGGGTTAGGATTGTTTGTTGTTAGGGTGTTAGTGTTGTTTGATGTTAGGGGTTTAGGGTTGTTTGTTGTTAGGGGTTTAAGGTTGTTTCTTGTTGGGGTTTAGTGGTTTTTGTTGTTAGGGTGTTAGTGTTGTTTGTTGTTAGGGTGTTAGTGGTTTGTGTTGTTAGGGGGTTAGTGTTGTTTGATGTTAGGGGTCTAGGGTTGTTTTTTGTTAGGGGGTTAGGGTTGTTTGTTGTTAGGGTGTTAGTGTTGTTTGTTGTTAGGGGTTTAGGGTTGTTTGTTGTTAGGGGTTTAGAGTTGTTTGTTGTTAGGGTGTTAGAGTTGTTTGATGTTAGGGGTTTAGGGTTGTTTGTTGTTAGTGGGTTAGGGTTGTTTGTTGTTAGTGGGTTAGTGTTTTTGGTTTTCAGGGGTTAGGGTTGTTTGTTGTTTGGCGGTTAGTGTTTGTTGTTAGGGGTTAGGGTTGTTTGTTGTTAGGGTGTTAGTGTTGTTTGATGTTCGGGGTTTAGGGTTGTTTGTTGTTAGGGGTTTAAGGTTGTTTCTTGTTGGGGTTTAGTGGTTTTTGTTGTTAGGGTGTTAGTGTTGTTTGCTGTTAGGGTGTTAGTGGTTTGTGTTGTTAGGGGGTTAGTGTTGTTTGATGTTAGGGGTTTAGGGTTGTTTTTTGTTAGGGGGTTAGAGTTGTTTGTTGTTAGGGTGTTAGTGTTGTTTGTTGTTAGGGGTTTAGGGTTGTTTGTTGTTAGGGGTTTAAGGTTGTTTCTTGTTGGGGTTTAGTGGTTTTTGTTGTTAGGGTGTTAGTGTTGTTTGTTGTTAGGGTGTTAGTGGTTTGTGTTGTTAGGGGGTTAGTGTTGTTTGATGTTAGGGGTTTAGGGTTGTTCGTTGTTAGGGGGTTAGAGTTGTTTGTTGTTAGGGTGTTAGTGTTGTTTGTTGTTAGGGGTTTAGGGTTGTTTGTTGTTAGGGGTTTAAGGTTGTTTCTTGTTGGGGTTTAGTGGTTTTTGTTGTTAGGGTGTTAGTGTTGTTTGTTGTTAGGGTGTTAGTGGTTTGTGTTGTTAGGGGGTTAGTGTTGTTTGATGTTAGGGGTTTAGGGTTGTTTGTTGTTAGGGGGTTAGAGTTGTTTGTTGTTAGGGTGTTAGTGTTGTTTGTTGTTAGGGGTTTAGGCTTGTTTGTTGTTAGTTGGTTAGAGTTGTTTGTTGTTAGGGTGTTAGTGTTGTTTGATGTTAGGGGTTTAGGGTTGTTTGTTGTTAGTGGGTTACGGTTGTTTGTTGTTAGTGGGTTAGTGTTTTTGGTTTTCAGGGGTTAGGGTTGTTTGTTGTTTGGGGGTTAGTGTTTGTTGTTAGGGGGTTAGGGTTGTTTGTTGTTAGGGTTTTAGTGGTTTGTTTTGTTAGGGTGTTAGTGTTGTTTGATGTTAGGGGTTTAGGGTTGTTTGTTGTTAGGGGGTTAGGGTTGTTTGTTGTTAGGGTGTTAGTGTTCTTTGTTGTTAGGGGGTTAGGGTTGTTTCTTGTTACGGGGTTAGTGTTGTTTGTTGTTACGGGGTTTGGGTAGTTTCTTGTTAGGGGTTTAGGGTTGTTTGTTGTTAGGGTTTTAGGGTTGTTTCTTGTTGGGGTTTAGTGGTTTTTGTTGTTAGGGTGTTAGTGTTGTTTGTTGTTAGGGTGTTAGTGGTTTGTGTTGTTAGGGGGTTAGGATTGTTTGTTGTTAGGGTGTTAGTGTTGTTTGATGTTAGGGGTTTCGGGTTGTTTTTTGTTAGGGGGTTAGGGTTGTTTGTTGTTAGGGTGTTAGTGTTGTTTGTTGTTAGGGGTTTAGGGTTGTTTGTTGTTAGTGGGTTAATGTTGTTTGTTGTTAGTGGGTTAGTGTTTTTTTTTTCAGGGGTTAGGGTTGTTTGTTGTCTGGGGGTAGTGTTTGTTGTTAGGGGGTTAGGGTTGTTTGTTGTTAGGGTGTTAGTGGTTTGTATTGTTAGGGTGTTAGTGTTGTTTGATGTTAGGGGTTTAGGGTTGTTTGTTGTTGGGGGTTAGGGTTGTTTGTTGTTAGGGTGTTAGTGGTTTGTGTTGTTAGGGGGTTAGTGTTGTTTGATGTTAGGGGTTTAGGGTTGTTTGTTGTTAGGGGGTTAGAGTTGTTTGTTGTTAGGGTGTTAGTGTTGTTTGTTGTTAGGGGTTTAGGGTTGTTTGTTGTTAGGGGTTTAAGGTTGTTTCTTGTTGGGGTTTAGTGGTTTTTGTTGTTAGGGTGTTAGTGTTGTTTGTTGTTAGGGTGTTAGTGGTTTGTGTTGTTAGGGGGTTAGTGTTGTTTGATGTTAGGGGTTTAGGGTTGTTTGTTGTTAGGGGGTTAGAGTTGTTTGTTGTTAGGGTGTTAGTGTTGTTTGTTGTTAGGGGGTTAGGGTTGTTTGTTGTTAGGGGGTTAGAGTTGTTTGTTGTTAGGGTGTTAGTGTTGTTTGATGTTAGGGGTTTAGGGTTGTTTGTTGTTAGTGGGTTAGGGTTGTTTGTTGTTAGTGGGTTAGTGTTTTTGGTTTTCAGTGGTTAGGGATGTTTGTTGTTTGGGGGTTAGTGTTTGTTGTTAGGGGGTTAGGATTGTTTGTTGTTAGGGTGTTAGTGTTGTTTGATGTTAGGGGTTTAGCGTTGTTTGTTGTTAGGGGTTTAAGGTTGTTTCTTGTTGGGGTTTAGTGGTTTTTGTTGTTAGGGTGTTAGTGTTGTTTGTTGTTAGGGTGTTAGTGGTTTGTGTTGTTAGGGGGTTAGTGTTGTTTGATGTTAGGGGTTTAGGGTTGTTTTTTGTTAGGGGGTTAGGGTTGTTTGTTGTTAGGGTGTTAGTGTTGTTTGTTGTTAGGGGTTTAGGGTTGTTTGTTGTTAGGGGGTTAGAGTTTGTTGTTAGGGTGTTAGAGTTGTTTGATGTTAGGGGTTTAGGGTTGTTTGTTGTTAGTGGGTTAGGGTTGTTTGTTGTTAGTGGGTTAGTGTTTTTGGTTTTCAGGGGTTAGGGTTGTTTGTTGTTTGGGGGTTAGTGTTTGTTGTTAGGGGTTAGGGTTGTTTGTTGTTAGGGTGTTAGTGTTGTTTCATGTTCGGGGTTTAGGGTTGTTTGTTGTTAGGGGTTTAAGGTTGTTTCTTGTTGGGGTTTAGTGGTTTTTGTTGTTAGGGTGTTAGTGTTGTTTGTTGTTAGGGTGTTAGTGGTTTGTGTTGTTAGGGGGTTAGTGTTGTTTGATGTTAGGGGTTTAGGGTTGTTTTTTGTTAGGGGGTTAGAGTTGTTTGTTGTTAGGGTGTTAGTGTTGTTTGTTGTTAGGGGTTTAGGGTTGTTCGTTGTTAGGGGGTTAGAGTTGTTTGTTGTTAGGGTGTTAGTGTTGTTTGTTGTTAGGGGTTTAGGGTTGTTTGTTGTTAGGGGTTTAAGGTTGTTTCTTGTTGGGGTTTAGTGGTTTTTGTTGTTAGGGTGTTAATGTTGTTTGTTGTTAGGGTGTTAGTGGTTTGTGTTGTTAGGGGGTTAGTGTTGTTTGATGTTAGGGGTTTAGGGTAGTTTGTTGTTAGGGGGTTAGAGTTGTTTGTTGTTAGGGTGTTAGTGTTGTTTGTTGTTAGGGGTTTAGGCTTGTTTGTTGTTAGGGGGTTAGAGTTGTTTGTTGTTAGGGTGTTAGTGTTGTTTGATGTTAGGGGTTTAGGGTTGTTTGTTGTTAGTGGGTTAGTGTTTTTGGTTTTCAGGGGTTAGGGTTGTTTGTTGTTTGGGGGTTAGTGTTTGTTGTGAGGGGGTTAGGGTTGTTTGTTGTTAGGGTTTTAGTGGTTTGTTTTGTTAGGGTGTTAGTGTTGTTTGATGTTAGGGGTTTAGGTTTGTTTGTTGTTAGGGGGTTAGGGTTGTTTGTTGTTAGGGTGTTAGTGTTCTTTGTTGTTAGGGGGTTAGGGTTGTTTCTTGTTACGGGGTTAGTGTTGTTTCTTGTTACGGGGTTTGGGTAGTTTCTTGTTAGGGGTTTAGGGTTGTTTGTTGTTAGGGTTTTAGGGTTGTTTCTTGTTGGGGTTTAGTGGTTTTTGTTGTTAGGGTGTTAGTGTTGTTTGTTGTTAGGGTGTTAGTGGTTTGTGTTGTTAGGGGGTTAGGATTGTTTGTTGTTAGGGTGTTAGTGTTGTTTGATGTTAGGGGTTTCGGGTTGTTTTTTGTTAGGGGGTTAGGGTTGTTTGTTGTTAGGGTGTTAGTGTTGTTTGTTGTTAGGGGTTTAGGGTTGTTTGTTGTTAGTGGGTTAATGTTGTTTGTTGTTAGTGGGTTAGTGTTTTTGGTTTTCAGGGGTTAGGGTTGTTTGTTGTTTGGGGGTAGTGTTTGTTGTTAGGGGGTTAGGGTTGTTTGTTGTTAGGGTGTTAGTGGTTTGTGTTGTTAGGGTGTTAGTGTTGTTTGATGTTAGGGGTTTAGGGTTGTTTGTTGTTAGGGGGTTAGGGTTGTTTGTTGTTAGGGTGTTAGTGGTTTGTGTTGTTAGGGGGTTAGTGTTGTTTGATGTTAGGGGTTTAGGGTTGTTTGTTGTTAGGGGGTTAGAGTTGTTTGTTGTTAGGGTGTTAGTGTTGTTTGTTGTTAGGGGTTTAGGGTTGTTTGTTGTTAGGGGTTTAAGGTTGTTTCTTGTTGGGGTTTAGTGGTTTTTGTTGTTAGGGTGTTAGTGTTGTTTGTTGTTAGGGTGTTAGTGGTTTGTGTTGTTAGGGGGTTAGTGTTGTTTGATGTTAGGGGTTTAGGGTTGTTTGTTGTTAGGGGGTTAGAGTTGTTTGTTGTTAGGGTGTTAGTGTTGTTTGTTGTTAGCGGTTTAGGGTTGTTTGTTGTTAGGGGTTTAGGGTTGTTTGTTGTTAGGGGTTTAAGGTTGTTTCTTTTTGGGGTTTAGTGGTTTTTGTTGTTAGGGTGTTAGTGTTGTTTGTTGTTAGGGTGTTAGTGGTTTGTGTTGTTAGGGGGTTAGTGTTGTTTGATTTTAGGGGTTTAGGGTTGTTTGTTGTTAGGGGGTTAGAGTTGTTTGTTGTTAGGGTGTTAGTGTTGTTTGTTGTTAGGGGTTTAGGGTTGTTTGTTGTTAGGGGTTTAAGGTTGTTTCTTGTTGGGGTTTAGTGGTTTTTGTTGTTAGGGTGTTAGTGTTGTTTGTTGTTAGGGTGTTAGTATTGTTTGTTGTTAGGGTGTCAGTGGTTTGTGTTGTTAGGGGGTTAGTGTTGTTTGATGTTAGGGGTTTAGGGTTGTTTGTTGTTAGGGGGTTACAGTTGTTTGTTGTTAGGGTGTTAGTGTTGTTTGTTGTTAGGGGTTTAGGGTTGTTTGTTGTTAGGGGTTTAAGGTTGTTTCTTGTTGGGGTTTAGTGGTTTTTGTTGTTAGGGTGTTAGTGTTGTTTGTTGTTAGGGTGTTAGTGGTTTGTCTTGTTAGGGGTTTAGTGTTGTTTGATGTTAGGGGTTTAGGGTTGTTTTTTGTTAGGGGGTTAGAGTTGTTTGTTGTTAGGGTGTTAGTGTTGTTTGTTGTTAGGGGTTTAGGGTTGTTTGTTGTTAGTGGGTTAGTGTTTTTGGTTTTCAGGGGTTAGGGTTGTTTGTTGTTTGGGGGTAGTGTTTGTTGTTAGGGGGTTAGGGTTGTTTGTTGTTAGGGTGTTAGTGGTTTGTGTTGTTAGGGTGTTAGTGTTGTTTGATGTTTGGGATTTAGGGTTGTTTGTTGTTAGGGGGTTAGGGTTGTTTGTTGTCAGGGTGTTAGTGGTTTGTGTTGTTAGGGGGTTAGTGTTGTTTGATGTTAGGTTTTTAGGGTTGTTTGTTGTTAGGGGGTTAGAGTTGTTTGTTGTTAGGGTGTTAGTGTTGTTTGTTGTTAGGGGTTTAGGGTTGTTTGTTGTTAGGGGTTTAAGGTTGTTTCTTGTTGGGGTTTAGTGGTTTTTGTTGTTAGGGTGTTAGTGTTGTTTGTTGTTAGGGTGTTAGTGGTTTGTGTTTTTAGGGGGTTAGTGTTGTTTGATGTTAGGGGTTTAGGGTTGTTTGTTGTTAGGGGGTTAGAGTTGTTTGTTGTTAGGGTGTTAGTGTTGTTTGTTGTTAGGGGTTTAGGGTTGTTTGTTGTTAGTGGGTTAGTGTTTTTGGTTTTCAGGGGTTAGGGTTGTTTGTTGTTTGGGGGTAGTGTTTGTTGTTAGGGGGTTAGGGTTGTTTGTTGTTAGGGTGTTAGTGGTTTGTGTTGTTAGGGTGTTAGTGTTGTTTGATGTTAGCGGTTTAGGGTTGTTTGTTGTTAGCGGGTTAGGGTTGTTTGTTGTTAGGGTGTTAGTGGTTTGTGTTGTTAGGGGGTTAGTGTTGTTTGATGTTAGGGGTTTAGGGTTGTTTGTTGTTAGGGGGTTAGATTTGTTTGTTGTTAGGGTGTTAGTGTTGTTTGTTGTTAGGGGTTTAGGGTTGTTTGTTGTTAGGGTTTTAGGGTTGTTTCTTGTTGGGGTTTAGTGGTTTTTGTTGTTAGGGTGTTAGTGTTGTTTGTTGTTAGGGTGTTAGTGGTTTGTGTTGTTAGGGGGTTAGGATTGTTTGTTGTTAGGGTGTTAGTGTTGTTTGATGTTAGGGGTTTCGGGTTGTTTTTTGTTAGGGGGTTAGGGTTGTTTGTTGTTAGGGTGTTAGTGTTGTTTGTTGTTAGGGGTTTAGGGTTGTTTGTTGTTAGTGGGTTAATGTTGTTTGTTGTTAGTGGGTTAGTGTTTTTTTTTTCAGGGGTTAGGGTTGTTTGTTGTCTGGGGGTAGTGTTTGTTGTTAGGGGGTTAGGGTTGTTTGTTGTTAGGGTGTTAGTGGTTTGTATTGTTAGGGTGTTAGTGTTGTTTGATGTTAGGGGTTTAGGGTTGTTTGTTGTTGGGGGTTAGGGTTGTTTGTTGTTAGGGTGTTAGTGTTGTTTGTTGTTAGGGGTTTAGGGTTGTTTGTTGTTAGGGGTTTAAGGTTGTTTCTTGTTGGGGTTTAGTGGTTTTTGTTGTTAGGGTGTTAGTGTTGTTTGTTGTTAGGGTGTTAGTGGTTTGTGTTGTTAGGGGGTTAGTGTTGTTTGATGTTAGGGGTTTAGGGTTGTTTGTTGTTAGGGGGTTAGAGTTGTTTGTTGTTAGGGTGTTAGTGTTGTTTGTTGTTAGGGGGTTAGGGTTGTTTGTTGTTAGGGGGTTAGAGTTGTTTGTTGTTAGGGTGTTAGTGTTGTTTGATGTTAGGGGTTTAGGGTTGTTTGTTGTTAGTGGGTTAGGGTTGTTTGTTGTTAGTGGGTTAGTGTTTTTGGTTTTCAGGGGTTAGGGATGTTTGTTGTTTGGGGGTTAGTGTTTGTTGTTAGGGGGTTAGGATTGTTTGTTGTTAGGGTGTTAGTGTTGTTTGATGTTAGGGGTTTAGCGTTGTTTGTTGTTAGGGGTTTAAGGTTGTTTCTTGTTGGGGTTTAGTGGTTTTTGTTGTTAGGGTGTTAGTGTTGTTTGTTGTTAGGGTGTTAGTGGTTTGTGTTGTTAGAGGGTTAGTGTTGTTTGATGTTAGGGGTTTAGGGTTGTTTTTTGTTAGGGGGTTAGGGTTGTTTGTTGTTAGGGTGTTAGTGTTGTTTGTTGTTAGGGGTTTAGGGTTGTTTGTTGTTAGGGGGTTAGAGTTGTTTGTTGTTAGGGTGTTAGAGTTGTTTGATGTTAGGGGTTTAGGGTTGTTTGTTGTTAGTGGGTTAGGGTTGTTTGTTGTTAGTGGGTTAGTGTTTTTGGTTTTCAGGGGTTAGGGTTGTTTGTTGTTTGGGGGTTAGTGTTTGTTGTTAGGGGTTAGGGTTGTTTGTTGTTAGGGTGTTAGTGTTGTTTGATGTTCGGGGTTTAGGGTTGTTTGTTGTTAGGGGTTTAAGGTTGTTTCTTGTTGGGGTTTAGTGGTTTTTGTTGTTAGGGTGTTAGTGTTGTTTGTTGTTAGGGTGTTAGTGGTTTGTGTTGTTAGGGGGTTAGTGTTGTTTGATGTTAGGGGTTTAGGGTTGTTTTTTGTTAGGGGGTTAGAGTTGTTTGTTGTTAGGGTGTTAGTGTTGTTTGTTGTTAGGGGTTTAGGGTTGTTCGTTGTTAGGGGGTTAGAGTTGTTTGTTGTTAGGGTGTTAGTGTTGTTTGTTGTTAGGGGTTTAGGGTTGTTTGTTGTTAGGGGTTTAAGGTTGTTTCTTGTTGGGATTTAGTGGTTTTTGTTGTTAGGGTGTTAATGTTGTTTGTTGTTAGGGTGTTAGTGGTTTGTGTTGTTAGGGGGTTAGTGTTGTTTGATGTTAGGGGTTTAGGGTAGTTTGTTGTTAGGGGGTTAGAGTTGTTTGTTGTTAGGGTGTTAGTGTTGTTTGTTGTTAGGGGTTTAGGCTTGTTTGTTGTTAGGGGGTTAGAGTTGTTTGTTGTTAGGGTGTTAGTGTTGTTTGATGTTAGGGGTTTAGGGTTGTTTGTTGTTAGTGGGTTAGTGTTTTTGGTTTTCAGGGGTTAGGGTTGTTTGTTGTTTGGGGGTTAGTGTTTGTTGTTAGGGGGTTAGGGTTGTTTGTTGTTAGGGTTTTAGTGGTTTGTTTTGTTAGGGTGTTAGTGTTGTTTGATGTTAGGGGTTTAGGTTTGTTTGTTGTTAGGGGGTTAGGGTTGTTTGTTGTTAGGGTGTTAGTGTTCTTTGTTGTTAGGGGGTTAGGGTTGTTTCTTGTTACGGGGTTAGTGTTGTTTCTTGTTACGGGGTTTGGGTAGTTTCTTGTTAGGGGTTTAGGGTTGTTTGTTGTTAGGGTTTTAGGGTTGTTTCTTGTTGGGGTTTAGTGGTTTTTGTTGTTAGGGTGTTAGTGTTGTTTGTTGTTAGGGTGTTAGTGGTTTGTGTTGTTAGGGGGTTAGGATTGTTTGTTGTTAGGGTGTTAGTGTTGTTTGATGTTAGGGGTTTCGGGTTGTTTTTTGTTAGGGGGTTAGGGTTGTTTGTTGTTAGGGTGTTAGTGTTGTTTGTTGTTAGGGGTTTAGGGTTGTTTGTTGTTAGTGGGTTAATGTTGTTTGTTGTTAGTGGGTTAGTGTTTTTGGTTTTCAGGGGTTAGGGTTGTTTGTTGTTTGGGGGTAGTGTTTGTTGTTAGGGGGTTAGGGTTGTTTGTTGTTAGGGTGTTAGTGGTTTGTGTTGTTAGGGTGTTAGTGTTGTTTGATGTTAGGGGTTTAGCGTTGTTTGTTGTTAGGGGGTTAGGGTTGTTTGTTGTTAGGGTGTTAGTGGTTTGTGTTGTTAGGGGGTTAGTGTTGTTTGATGTTAGGGGTTTAGGGTTGTTTGTTGTTAGGGGGTTAGAGTTGTTTGTTGTTAGGGTGTTAGTGTTGTTTGTTGTTAGGGGTTTAGGGTTGTTTGTTGTTAGGGGTTTAAGGTTGTTTCTTGTTGGGGTTTAGTGGTTTTTGTTGTTAGGGTGTTAGTGTTGTTTGTTGTTAGGGTGTTAGTGGTTTGTGTTGTTAGGGGGTTAGTGTTGTTTGATGTTAGGGGTTTAGGGTTGTTTGTTGTTAGGGGGTTAGAGTTGTTTGTTGTTAGGGTGTTAGTGTTGTTTGTTGTTAGCGGTTTAGGGTTGTTTGTTGTTAGGGGTTTAGGGTTGTTTGTTGTTAGGGGTTTAAGGTTGTTTCTTTTTGGGGTTTAGTGGTTTTTGTTGTTAGGGTGTTAGTGTTGTTTGTTGTTAGGGTGTTAGTGGTTTGTGTTGTTAGGGGGTTAGTGTTGTTTGATTTTAGGGGTTTAGGGTTGTTTGTTGTTAGGGGGTTAGAGTTGTTTGTTGTTAGGGTGTTAGTGTTGTTTGTTGTTAGGGGTTTAGGGTTGTTTGTTGTTAGGGGTTTAAGGTTGTTTCTTGTTGGGGTTTAGTGGTTTTTGTTGTTAGGGTGTTAGTGTTGTTTGTTGTTAGGGTGTTAGTATTGTTTGTTGTTAGGGTGTCAGTGGTTTGTGTTGTTAGGGGGTTAGTGTTGTTTGATGTTAGGGGTTTAGGGTTGTTTGTTGTTAGGGGGTTACAGTTGTTTGTTGTTAGGGTGTTAGTGTTGTTTGTTGTTAGGGGTTTAGGGTTGTTTGTTGTTAGGGGTTTAAGGTTGTTTCTTGTTGGGGTTTAGTGGTTTTTGTTGTTAGGGTGTTAGTGTTGTTTGTTGTTAGGGTGTTAGTGGTTTGTCTTGTTAGGGGTTTAGTGTTGTTTGATGTTAGGGGTTTAGGGTTGTTTTTTGTTAGGGGGTTAGAGTTGTTTGTTGTTAGGGTGTTAGTGTTGTTTGTTGTTAGGGGTTTAGGGTTGTTTGTTGTTAGTGGGTTAGTGTTTTTGGTTTTCAGGGGTTAGGGTTGTTTGTTGTTTGGGGGTAGTGTTTGTTGTTAGGGGGTTAGGGTTGTTTGTTGTTAGGGTGTTAGTGGTTTGTGTTGTTAGGGTGTTAGTGTTGTTTGATGTTTGGGATTTAGGGTTGTTTGTTGTTAGGGGGTTAGGGTTGTTTGTTGTTAGGGTGTTAGTGGTTTGTGTTGTTAGGGGGTTAGTGTTGTTTGATGTTAGGTTTTTAGGGTTGTTTGTTGTTAGGGGGTTAGAGTTGTTTGTTGTTAGGGTGTTAGTGTTGTTTGTTGTTAGGGGTTTAGGGTTGTTTGTTGTTAGGGGTTTAAGGTTGTTTCTTGTTGGGGTTTAGTGGTTTTTGTTGTTAGGGTGTTAGTGTTGTTTGTTGTTAGGGTGTTAGTGGTTTGTGTTGTTAGGGGGTTAGTGTTGTTTGATGTTAGGGGTTTAGGGTTGTTTGTTGTTAGTGGGTTAGGGTTGTTTGTTGTTAGTGGGTTAGTGTTTTTGGTTTTCAGGGGTTAGGGTTGTTTGTTGTTTGGGGGTAGTGTTTGTTGTTAGGGGGTTAGGGTTGTTTGTTGTTAGGGTGTTAGTGGTTTGTGTTGTTAGGGTGTTAGTGTTGTTTGATGTTAGCGGTTTAGGGTTGTTTGTTGTTAGCGGGTTAGGGTTGTTTGTTGTTAGGGTGTTAGTGGTTTGAGTTGTTAGGGGGTTAGTGTTGTTTGATGTTAGGGGTTTAGGGTTGTTTGTTGTTAGGGGGTTAGATTTGTTTGTTGTTAGGGTGTTAGTGTTGTTTGTTGTTAGGGGTTTAGGGTTGTTTGTTGTTAGGGGTTTAAGGTTGTTTCTTGTTGGGGTTTAGTGGTTTTTGTTGTTAGGGTGTTAGTGTTGTTTGTTGTTAGGGTGTTGGTGGTTTGTGTTGTTAGGGGGTTAGTGTTGTTTGATGTTAGGGGTTTAGGGTTGTTTGTTGTTAGGGGGTTAGAGTTGTTTGTTGTTAGGGTGTTAGTGTTGTTTGTTGTTAGGGGTTTAGAGTTGTTTGTTGTTAGGGGGTTAGAGTTGTTTGTTGTTAGGGTGTTAGTGTTGTTTGATGTTAGGGGTTTAGGGTTGTTTGTTGTTAGTGGGTTAGGGTTGTTTGTTGTTAGTGGGTTAGTGTTTTTGGTTTTCAGGGGTTAGGGTTGTTTGTTGTTTGGGGGTTAGTGTTTGTTGTTAGGGGGTTAGGATTGTTTGTTGTTAGGGTGTTAGTGTTGTTTGATGTTAGGGGTTTAGGGTTGTTTGTTGTTAGGGGTTTAAGGTTGTTTCTTGTTGGGGTTTAGTGGTTTTTGTTGTTAGGGTGTTAGTGTTGTTTGTTGTTAGGGTGTTAGTGGTTTGTGTTGTTAGGGGGTTAGTGTTGTTTGATGTTAGGGGTTTAGGGTTGTTTTTTGTTAGGGGGTTAGGGTTGTTTGTTGTTAGGGTGTTAGTGTTGTTTGTTGTTAGGGGTTTAGGGTTGTTTGTTGTTAGTGGGTTAATGTTGTTTGTTGTTAGTGGGTTAGTGTTTTTGGTTTTCAGGGGTTAGGGTTGTTTGTTGTTTGGGGGTAGTGTTTGTTGTTAGGGGGTTAGGGTTGTTTGTTGTTAGGGTGTTAGTGGTTTGTGTTGTTAGGGGGTTAGTGTTGTTTGATGTTAGGGGTTTAGGGTTGTTTGTTGTTAGGGTGTTAGTGTTGTTTGTTGTTAGGGGTTTAGGGTTGTTTGTTGTTAGGGGTTTAAGGTTGTTTCTTGTTGGAGTTTAGTGGTTTTTGTTGTTAGGGTGTTAGTGTTGTTTGTTGTTAGGGTGTTAGTGGTTTGTGTTGTTAGGGGGTTAGTGTTGTTTGATGTTAGGGGTTTAGGGTTGTTTGTTGTTAGTGGGTTAGGGTTGTTTGTTGTTAGTCGGTTAGTGTTTTTGGTTTTCAGGGGTTAGGGTTGTTTGTTGTTTGGGGGTAGTGTTTGCTGTTAGGGGGTTAGGGTTGTTTGTTGTTAGGGTGTTAGTGGTTTGTGTTGTTAGGGTGTTAGTGTTGTTTGATGTTAGGGGTTTAGGGTTGTTTGTTGTTAGGGGGTTAGGGTTGTTTGTTGTTAGGGTGTTAGTGGTTTGTGTTGTTAGGGGGTTAGTGTTGTTTGATGTTAGGGGTTTAGGGTTGTTCGTTGTTAGGGGGTTAGAGTTGTTTGTTGTTAGGGTGTTAGTGTTGTTTGTTGTTAGGGGTTTAGGGTTGTTTGTTGTTAGGGGTTTAAGGTTGTTTCTTGTTGGGGTTTAGTGGTTTTTGTTGTTAGGGTGTTAGTGTTGTTTGTTGTTAGGGTGTTAGTGGTTTGTGTTGTTAGGGGGTTAGTGTTGTTTGATGTTAGGGGTTTAGGGTTGTTTGTTGTTAGGGGGTTAGAGTTGTTTGTTGTTAGGGTGTTAGTGTTGTTTGTTGTTAGGGGTTTAGGCTTGTTTGTTGTTAGTTGGTTAGAGTTGTTTGTTGTTAGGGTGTTAGTGTTGTTTGATGTTAGGGGTTTAGGGTTGTTTGTTGTTAGTGGGTTACGGTTGTTTGTTGTTAGTGGGTTAGTGTTTTTGGTTTTCAGGGGTTAGGGTTGTTTGTTGTTTGGGGGTTAGTGTTTGTTGTTAGGGGGTTAGGGTTGTTTGTTGTTAGGGTTTTAGTGGTTTGTTTTGTTAGGGTGTTAGTGTTGTTTGATGTTAGGGGTTTAGGGTTGTTTGTTGTTAGGGGGTTAGGGTTGTTTGTTGTTAGGGTGTTAGTGTTCTTTGTTGTTAGGGGGTTAGGGTTGTTTCTTGTTACGGGGTTAGTGTTGTTTGTTGTTACGGGGTTTGGGTAGTTTCTTGTTAGGGGTTTAGGGTTGTTTGTTGTTAGGTTTTTAGGGTTGTTTCTTGTTGGGGTTTAGTGGTTTTTGTTGTTAGGGTGTTAGTGTTGTTTGTTGTTAGGGTGTTAGTGGTTTGTGTTGTTAGGGGGTTAGGATTGTTTGTTGTTAGGGTGTTAGTGTTGTTTGATGTTAGGGGTTTCGGGTTGTTTTTTGTTAGGGGGTTAGGGTTGTTTGTTGTTAGGGTGTTAGTGTTGTTTGTTGTTAGGGGTTTAGGGTTGTTTGTTGTTAGTGGGTTAATGTTGTTTGTTGTTAGTGGGTTAGTGTTTTTGGTTTTCAGGGGTTAGGGTTGTTTGTTGTTTGGGGGTAGTGTTTGTTGTTAGGGGGTTAGGGTTGTTTGTTGTTAGGGTGTTAGTGGTTTGTATTGTTAGGGTGTTAGTGTTGTTTGATGTTAGGGGTTTAGGGTTGTTTGTTGTTGGGGGTTAGGGTTGTTTGTTGTTAGGGTGTTAGTGGTTTGTGTTGTTAGGGGGTTAGTGTTGTTTGATGTTAGGGGTTTAGGGTTGTTTGTTGTTAGGGGGTTAGGGTTGTTTGTTGTTAGGGTGTTAGTGTTGTTTGTTGTTAGGGGTTTAGGGTTGTTTGTTGTTAGGGGTTTAAGGTTGTTTCTTGTTGGGGTTTAGTGGTTTTTGTTGTTAGGGTGTTAGTGTTGTTTGTTGTTAGGGTGTTAGTGGTTTGTGTTGTTAGGGGGTTAGTGTTGTTTGATGTTAGGGGTTTAGGGTTGTTTGTTGTTAGGGGGTTAGAGTTGTTTGTTGTTAGGGTGTTAGTGTTGTTTGTTGTTAGCGGTTTAGGGTTGTTTGTTGTTAGGGGTTTAGGGTTGTTTGTTGTTAGGGGTTTAAGGTTGTTTCTTTTTGGGGTTTAGTGGTTTTTGTTGTTAGGGTGTTAGTGTTGTTTGTTGTTAGGGTGTTAGTGGTTTGTGTTGTTAGGGGGTTAGTGTTGTTTGATTTTAGGGGTTTAGGGTTGTTTGTTGTTAGGGGGTTAGAGTTGTTTGTTGTTAGGGTGTTAGTGTTGTTTGTTGTTAGGGGTTTAGGGTTGTTTGTTGTTAGGGGTTTAAGGTTGTTTCTTGTTGGGGTTTAGTGGTTTTTGTTGTTAGGGTGTTAGTGTTTGTTGTTAGGGTGTTAGTATTGTTTGTTGTTAGGGTGTCAGTGGTTTGTGTTGTTAGGGGGTTAGTGTTGTTTGATGTTAGGGGTTTAGGGTTGTTTGTTGTTAGGGGGTTACAGTTGTTTGTTGTTAGGGTGTTAGTGTTGTTTGTTGTTAGGGGTTTAGGGTTGTTTGTTGTTAGGGGTTTAAGGTTGTTTCTTGTTGGGGTTTAGTGGTTTTTGTTGTTAGGGTGTTAGTGTTGTTTGTTGTTAGGGTGTTAGTGGTTTGTCTTGTTAGGGGTTTAGTGTTGTTTGATGTTAGGGGTTTAGGGTTGTTTTTTGTTAGGGGGTTAGAGTTGTTTTTTGTTAGGTTGTTAGTGTTGTTTGTTGTTAGGGGTTTAGGGTTGTTTGTTGTTAGTGGGTTAGTGTTTTTGGTTTTCAGGGGTTAGGGTTGTTTGTTGTTTGGGGGTAGTGTTTGTTGTTAGGGGGTTAGGGTTGTTTGTTGTTAGGGTGTTAGTGGTTTGTGTTGTTAGGGTGTTAGTGTTGTTTGATGTTTGGGATTTAGGGTTGTTTGTTGTTAGGGGGTTAGGGTTGTTTGTTGTTAGGGTGTTAGTGGTTTGTGTTGTTAGGGGGTTAGTGTTGTTTGATGTTAGGTTTTTAGGGTTGTTTGTTGTTAGGGGGTTAGAGTTGTTTGTTGTTAGGGTGTTAGTGTTGTTTGTTGTTAGGGGTTTAGGGTTGTTTGTTGTTAGGGGTTTAAGGTTGTTTCTTGTTGGGGTTTAGTGGTTTTTGTTGTTAGGGTGTTAGTGTTGTTTGTTGTTAGGGTGTTAGTGGTTTGTGTTGTTAGGGGGTTAGTGTTGTTTGATGTTAGGGGTTTAGGGTTGTTTGTTGTTAGTGGGTTAGGGTTGTTTGTTGTTAGTGGGTTAGTGTTTTTGGTTTTCAGGGGTTAGGGTTGTTTGTTGTTTGGGGGTAGTGTTTGTTGTTAGGGGGTTAGGGTTGTTTGTTGTTAGGGTGTTAGTGGTTTGTGTTGTTAGGGTGTTAGTGTTGTTTGATGTTAGCGGTTTAGGGTTGTTTGTTGTTAGCGGGTTAGGGTTGTTTGTTGTTAGGGTGTTAGTGGTTTGTGTTGTTAGGGGGTTAGTGTTGTTTGATGTTAGGGGTTTAGGGTTGTTTGTTGTTAGGGGGTTAGATTTGTTTGTCGTTAGGGTGTTAGTGTTGTTTGTTGTTAGGGGTTTAGGGTTGTTTGTTGTTAGGGGTTTAAGGTTGTTTCTTGTTGGGGTTTAGTGGTTTTTGTTGTTAGGGTGTTAGTGTTGTTTGTTGTTAGGGTGTTGGTGGTTTGTGTTGTTAGGGGGTTAGTGTTGTTTGATGTTAGGGGTTTAGGGTTGTTTGTTGTTAGGGGGTTAGTGTTGTTTGTTGTTAGGGTGTTAGTGTTGTTTGTTGTTAGGGGGTTAGAGTTGTTTGTTGTAAGGGGGTTAGAGTTGTTTGTTGTTAGGGTGTTAGTGTTGTTTGATGTTAGGGGTTTAGGGTTGTTTGTTGTTAGTGGGTTAGGGTTGTTTGTTGTTAGTGGGTTAGTGTTTTTGGTTTTCAGGGGTTAGGGTTGTTTGTTGTTTGGGGGTTAGTGTTTGTTGTTAGGGGGTTAGGATTGTTTGTTGTTAGGGTGTTAGTGTTGTTTGATGTTAGGGGTTTAGGGTTGTTTGTTGTTAGGGGTTTAAGGTTGTTTCTTGTTGGGGTTTAGTGGTTTTTGTTGTTAGGGTGTTAGTGTTGTTTGTTGTTAGGGTGTTAGTGGTTTGTGTTGTTAGGGGGTTAGTGTTGTTTGATGTTAGGGGTTTAGGGTTGTTTTTTGTTAGGGGGTTAGGGTTGTTTGTTGTTAGATTGTTAGTGTTGTTTGTTGTTAGGGGTTTAGGGTTGTTTGTTGTTAGGGGGTTAGTGTTGTTTGTTGTTAGGGTGTTAGAGTTGTTTGATGTTAGGGGTTTAGGGTTGTTTGTTGTTAGTGGGTTAGGGTTGTTTGTTGTTAGTGGGTTAGTGTTTTTGGTTTTCAGGGGTTAGGGTTGTTTGTTGTTTGGGGGTTAGTGTTTGTTGTTAGGGGTTAGGGTTGTTTGTTGTTAGGGTGTTAGTGTTGTTTGATGTTCGGGGTTTAGGGTTGTTTGTTGTTAGGGGTTTAAGGTTGTTTCTTGTTGGGGTTTAGTGGTTTTTGTTGTTAGGGTGTTAGTGTTGTTTGTTGTTAGGGTGTTAGTGGTTTGTGTTGTTAGGGGGTTAGTGTTGTTTGATGTTAGGGGTTTAGGGTTGTTTTTTGTTAGGGGGTTAGAGTTGTTTGTTGTTAGGGTGTTAGTGTTGTTTGTTGTTAGGGGTTTAGGGTTGTTCGTTGTTAGGGGGTTAGAGTTGTTTGTTGTTAGGGTGTTAGTGTTGTTTGTTGTTAGGGGTTTAGGGTTGTTTGTTGTTAGGGGTTTAAGGTTGTTTCTTGTTGGGGTTTAGTGGTTTTTGTTGTTAGGGTGTTAATGTTGTTTGTTGTTAGGGTGTTAGTGGTTTGTGTTGTTAGGGGGTTAGTGTTGTTTGATGTTAGGGGTTTAGGGTTGTTTGTTGTTAGGGGGTTAGAGTTGTTTGTTGTTAGGGTGTTAGTGTTGTTTGTTGTTAGGGGTTTAGGCTTGTTTGTTGTTAGGGGGTTAGAGTTGTTTGTTGTTAGGGTGTTAGTGTTGTTTGATGTTAGGGGTTTAGGGTTGTTTGTTGTTAGTGGGTTACGGTTGTTTGTTGTTAGTGGGTTAGTGTTTTTGGTTTTCAGGGGTTAGGGTTGCTTGTTGTTTGGGGGTTAGTGTTTGTTGTTAGGGGGTTAGGGTTGTTTGTTGTTAGGGTTTTAGTGGTTTGTTTTGTTAGGGTGTTAGTGTTGTTTGATGTTAGGGGTTTAGGTTTGTTTGTTGTTAGGGGGTTAGGGTTGTTTGTTGTTAGGGTGTTAGTGTTCTTTGTTGTTAGGGGGTTAGGGTTGTTTCTTGTTACGGGGTTAGTGTTGTTTCTTGTTACGGGGTTTGGGTAGTTTCTTGTTAGGGGTTTAGGGTTGTTTGTTGTTAGGGTTTTAGGGTTGTTTCTTGTTGGGGTTTAGTGGTTTTTGTTGTTAGGGTGTTAGTGTTGTTTGTTGTTAGGGTGTTAGTGGTTTGTGTTGTTAGGGGGTTAGGATTGTTTGTTGTTAGGGTGTTAGTGTTGTTTGATGTTAGGGGTTTCGGGTTGTTTTTTGTTAGGGGGTTAGGGTTGTTTGTTGTTAGGGTGTTAGTGTTGTTTGTTGTTAGGGGTTTAGGGTTGTTTGTTGTTAGTGGGTTAATGTTGTTTGTTGTTAGTGGGTTAGTGTTTTTGGTTTTCAGGGGTTAGGGTTGTTTGTTGTTTGGGGGTAGTGTTTGTTGTTAGGGGGTTAGGGTTGTTTGTTGTTAGGGTGTTAGTGGTTTGTGTTGTTAGGGTGTTAGTGTTGTTTGATGTTAGGGGTTTAGGGTTGTTTGTTGTTAGGGGGTTAGGGTTGTTTGTTGTTAGGGTGTTAGTGGTTTGTGTTGTTAGGGGGTTAGTGTTGTTTGATGTTAGGGGTTTAGGGTTGTTTGTTGTTAGGGGGTTAGAGTTGTTTGTTGTTAGGGTGTTAGTGTTGTTTGTTGTTAGGGGTTTAGGGTTGTTTGTTGTTAGGGGTTTAAGGTTGTTTCTTGTTGGGGTTTAGTGGTTTTTGTTGTTAGGGTGTTAGTGTTGTTTGTTGTTAGGGTGTTAGTGGTTTGTGTTGTTAGGGGGTTAGTGTTGTTTGATGTTAGGGGTTTAGGGTTGTTTGTTGTTAGGGGGTTAGAGTTGTTTGTTGTTAGGGTGTTAGTGTTGTTTGTTGTTAGCGGTTTAGGGTTGTTTGTTGTTAGGGGTTTAGGGTTGTTTGTTGTTAGGGGTTTAAGGTTGTTTCTTTTTGGGGTTTAGTGGTTTTTGTTGTTAGGGTGTTAGTGTTGTTTGTTGTTAGGGTGTTAGTGGTTTGTGTTGTTAGGGGGTTAGTGTTGTTTGATTTTAGGGGTTTAGGGTTGTTTGTTGTTAGGGGGTTAGAGTTGTTTGTTGTTAGGGTGTTAGTGTTGTTTGTTGTTAGGGGTTTAGGGTTGTTTGTTGTTAGGGGTTTAAGGTTGTTTCTTGTTGGGGTTTAGTGGTTTTTGTTGTTAGGGTGTTAGTGTTGTTTGTTGTTAGGGTGTTAGTATTGTTTGTTGTTAGGGTGTCAGTGGTTTGTGTTGTTAGGGGGTTAGTGTTGTTTGATGTTAGGGGTTTAGGGTTGTTTGTTGTTAGGGGGTTACAGTTGTTTGTTGTTAGGGTGTTAGTGTTGTTTGTTGTTAGGGGTTTAGGGTTGTTTGTTCTTAGGGGTTTAAGGTTGTTTCTTGTTGGGGTTTAGTGGTTTTTGTTGTTAGGGTGTTAGTGTTGTTTGTTGTTAGGGTGTTAGTGGTTTGTCTTGTTAGGGGTTTAGTGTTGTTTGATGTTAGGGGTTTAGGGTTGTTTTTTGTTAGGGGGTTAGAGTTGTTTGTTGTTAGGGTGTTAGTGTTGTTTGTTGTTAGGGGTTTAGGGTTGTTTGTTGTTAGTGGGTTAGTGTTTTTGGTTTTCAGGGGTTAGGGTTGTTTGTTGTTTGGGGGTAGTGTTTGTTGTTAGGGGGTTAGGGTTGTTTGTTGTTAGGGTGTTAGTGGTTTGTGTTGTTAGGGTGTTAGTGTTGTTTGATGTTTGGGATTTAGGGTTGTTTGTTGTTAGGGGGTTAGGGTTGTTTGTTGTTAGGGTGTTAGTGGTTTGTGTTGTTAGGGGGTTAGTGTTGTTTGATGTTAGGTTTTTAGGGTTGTTTGTTGTTAGGGGGTTAGAGTTGTTTGTTGTTAGGGTGTTAGTGTTGTTTGTTGTTAGGGGTTTAGGGTTGTTTGTTGTTAGGGGTTTAAGGTTGTTTCTTGTTGGGGTTTAGTGGTTTTTGTTGTTAGGTTGTTAGTGTTGTTTGTTGTTAGGGTGTTAGTGGTTTGTGTTGTTAGGGGGTTAGTGTTGTTTGATGTTAGGGGTTTAGGGTTGTTTGTTGTTAGTGGGTTAGGGTTGTTTGTTGTTAGTGGGTTAGTGTTTTTGGTTTTCAGGGGTTAGGGTTGTTTGTTGTTTGGGGGTAGTGTTTGTTGTTAGGGGGTTAGGGTTGTTTGTTGTTAGGGTGTTAGTGGTTTGTGTTGTTAGGGTGTTAGTGTTGTTTGATGTTAGCGGTTTAGGGTTGTTTGTTGTTAGCGGGTTAGGGTTGTTTGTTGTTAGGGTGTTAGTGGTTTGTGTTGTTAGGGGGTTAGTGTTGTTTGATGTTAGGGGTTTAGGGTTGTTTGTTGTTAGGGGGTTAGATTTGTTTGTTGTTAGGGTGTTAGTGTTGTTTGTTGTTAGGGGTTTAGGGTTGTTTGTTGTTAGGGGTTTAAGGTTGTTTCTTGTTGGGGTTTAGTGGTTTTTGTTGTTAGGGTGTTAGTGTTGTTTGTTGTTAGGGTGTTGGTGGTTTGTGTTGTTAGGGGGTTAGTGTTGTTTGATGTTAGGGGTTTAGGGTTGTTTGTTGTTAGGGGGTTAGAGTTGTTTGTTGTTAGGGTGTTAGTGTTGTTTGTTGTTAGGGGTTTAGAGTTGTTTGTTGTTAGGGGGTTAGAGTTGTTTGTTGTTAGGGTGTTAGTGTTGTTTGATGTTAGGGGTTTAGGGTTGTTTGTTGTTAGTGGGTTAGGGTTGTTTGTTGTTAGTGGGTTAGTGTTTTTGGTTTTCAGGGGTTAGGGTTGTTTGTTGTTTGGGGGTTAGTGTTTGTTGTTAGGGGGTTAGGATTGTTTGTTGTTAGGGTGTTAGTGTTGTTTGATGTTAGGGGTTTAGGGTTGTTTGTTGTTAGGGGTTTAAGGTTGTTTCTTGTTGGGGTTTAGTGGTTTTTGTTGTTAGGGTGTTAGTGTTGTTTGTTGTTAGGGTGTTAGTGGTTTGTGTTGTTAGGGGGTTAGTGTTGTTTGATGTTAGGGGTTTAGGGTTGTTTTTTGTTAGGGGGTTAGGGCTGTTTGTTGTTAGGGTGTTAGTGTTGTTTGTTGTTAGGGGTTTAGGGTTGTTTGTTGTTAGTGGGTTAATGTTGTTTGTTGTTAGTGGGTTAGTGTTTTTGGTTTTCAGGGGTTAGGGTTGTTTGTTGTTTGGGGGTAGTGTTTGTTGTTAGGGGGTTAGGGTTGTTTGTTGTTAGGGTGTTAGTGGTTTGTGTTGTTAGGGGGTTAGTGTTGTTTGATGTTAGGGGTTTAGGGTTGTTTGTTGTTAGGGTGTTAGTGTTGTTTGTTGTTAGGGGTTTAGGGTTGTTTGTTGTTAGGGGTTTAAGGTTGTTTCTTGTTGGGGTTTAGTGGTTTTTCTTGTTAGGGTGTTAGTGTTGTTTGTTGTTAGGGTGTTAGTGGTTTGTGTTGTTAGGGGGTTAGTGTTGTTTGATGTTAGGGGTTTAGGGTTGTTTGTTGTTAGTGGGTTAGGGTTGTTTGTTGTTAGTCGGTTAGTGTTTTTGGTTTTCAGGGGTTAGGGTTGTTTGTTGTTTGGGGGTAGTGTTTGCTGTTAGGGGGTTAGGGTTGTTTGTTGTTAGGGTGTTAGTGGTTTGTGTTGTTAGGGTGTTAGTGTTGTTTGATGTTAGGGGTTTAGGGTTGTTTGTTGTTAGGGGGTTAGGGTTGTTTGTTGTTAGGGTGTTAGTGGTTTGTGTTGTTAGGGGGTTAGTGTTGTTTGATGTTAGGGGTTTAGGGTTGTTTGTTGTTAGGGGGTTAGAGTTGTTTGTTGTTAGGGTGTTAGTGTTGTTTGTTGTTAGGGGTTTAGGGTTGTTTGTTGTTAGGGGTTTAAGGTTGTTTCTTGTTGGGGTTTAGTGGTTTTTGTTGTTAGGGTGTTAGTGTTGTTTGTTGTTAGGGTGTTAGTGGTTTGTGTTGTTAGGGGGTTAGTGTTGTTTGATGTTAGGGGTTTAGGGTTGTTTGTTGTTAGGGGGTTAGAGTTGTTTGTTGTTAGGGTGTTAGTGTTGTTTGTTGTTAGGGGTTTAGGGTTGTTTGTTGTTAGGGGTTTAAGGTTGTTTCTTGTTGGGGTTTAGTGGTTTTTGTTGTTAGGGTGTTAGTGTTGTTTGTTGTTAGGGTGTTAGTGGTTTGTGTTGTTAGGGGGTTAGTGTTTGATGTTAGGGGTTTAGGGTTGTTTGTTGTTAGTGGGTTACGGTTGTTTGTTGTTAGTGGGTTAGTGTTTTTGGTTTTCAGGGGTTAGGGTTGTTTGTTGTTTGGGGGTTAGTGTTTGTTGTTAGGGGGTTAGGGTTGTTTGTTGTTAGGGTTTTAGTGGTTTGTTTTGTTAGGGTGTTAGTGTTGTTTGATGTTAGGGGTTTAGGGTTGTTTGTTGTTAGGGGGTTAGGGTTGTTTGTTGTTAGGGTGTTAGTGTTCTTTGTTGTTAGGGGGTTAGGGTTGTTTCTTGTTACGGGGTTAGTGTTGTTTGTTGTTACGGGGTTTGGGTAGTTTCTTGTTAGGGGTTTAGGGTTGTTTGTTGTTAGGGTTTTAGGGTTGTTTCTTGTTGGGGTTTAGTGGTTTTTGTTGTTAGGGTGTTAGTGTTGTTTGTTGTTAGGGTGTTAGTGGTTTGTGTTGTTAGGGGGTTAGGATTGTTTGTTGTTAGGGTGTTAGTGTTGTTTGATGTTAGGGGTTTCGGGTTGTTTTTTGTTAGGGGGTTAGGGTTGTTTGTTGTTAGGGTGTTAGTGTTGTTTGTTGTTAGGGGTTTAGGGTTGTTTGTTGTTAGTGGGTTAATGTTGTTTGTTGTTAGTGGGTTAGTGTTTTTGGTTTTCAGGGGTTAGGGTTGTTTGTTGTTTGGGGGTAGTGTTTGTTGTTAGGGGGTTAGGGTTGTTTGTTGTTAGGGTGTTAGTGGTTTGTATTGTTAGGGTGTTAGTGTTGTTTGATGTTAGGGGTTTAGGGTTGTTTGTTGTTGGGGGTTAGGGTTGTTTGTTGTTAGGGTGTTAGTGGTTTGTGTTGTTAGGGGGTTAGTGTTGTTTGATGTTAGGGGTTTAGGGTTGTTTGTTGTTAGGGGGTTAGAGTTGTTTGTTGTTAGGGTGTTAGTGTTGTTTGTTGTTAGGGGTTTAGGGTTGTTTGTTGTTAGGGGTTTAAGGTTGTTTCTTGTTGGGGTTTAGTGGTTTTTGTTGTTAGGGTGTTAGTGTTGTTTGTTGTTAGGGTGTTAGTGGTTTGTGTTGTTAGGGGGTTAGTGTTGTTTGATGTTAGGGGTTTAGGGTTGTTTGTTGTTAGGGGGTTAGAGTTGTTTGTTGTTAGGGTGTTAGTGTTGTTTGTTGTTAGCGGTTTAGGGTTGTTTGTTGTTAGGGGTTTAGGGTTGTTTGTTGTTAGGGGTTTAATGTTGTTTCTTTTTGGGGTTTAGTGGTTTTTGTTGTTAGGGTGTTAGTGTTGTTTGTTGTTAGGGTGTTAGTGGTTTGTGTTGTTAGGGGGTTAGTGTTGTTTGATTTTAGGGGTTTAGGGTTGTTTGTTGTTAGGGGGTTAGAGTTGTTTGTTGTTAGGGTGTTAGTGTTGTTTGTTGTTAGGGGTTTAGGGTTGTTTGTTGTTAGGGGTTTAAGGGTGTTTCTTGTTGGGGTTTAGTGGTTTTTGTTGTTAGGGTGTTAGTGTTTGTTGTTAGGGTGTTAGTATTGTTTGTTGTTAGGGTGTCAGTGGTTTGTGTTGTTAGGGGGTTAGTGTTGTTTGATGTTAGGGGTTTAGGGTTGTTTGTTGTTAGGGGGTTACAGTTGTTTGTTGTTAGGGTGTTAGTGTTGTTTGTTGTTAGGGGTTTAGGGTTGTTTGTTGTTAGGGGTTTAAGGTTGTTTCTTGTTGGGGTTTAGTGGTTTTTGTTGTTAGGGTGTTAGTGTTGTTTGTTGTTAGGGTGTTAGTGGTTTGTCTTGTTAGGGGTTTAGTGTTGTTTGATGTTAGGGGTTTAGGGTTGTTTTTTGTTAGGGGGTTAGAGTTGTTTTTTGTTAGGTTGTTAGTGTTGTTTGTTGTTAGGGGTTTAGGGTTGTTTGTTGTTAGTGGGTTAGTGTTTTTGGTTTTCAGGGGTTAGGGTTGTTTGTTGTTTGGGGGTAGTGTTTGTTGTTAGGGGGTTAGGGTTGTTTGTTGTTAGGGTGTTAGTGGTTTGTGTTGTTAGGGTGTTAGTGTTGTTTGATGTTTGGGATTTAGGGTTGTTTGTTGTTAGGGGGTTAGGGTTGTTTGTTGTTAGGGTGTTAGTGGTTTGTGTTGTTAGGGGGTTAGTGTTGTTTGATGTTAGGTTTTTAGGGTTGTTTGTTGTTAGGGGGTTAGAGTTGTTTGTTGTTAGGGTGTTAGTGTTGTTTGTTGTTAGGGGTTTAGGGTTGTTTGTTGTTAGGGGTTTAAGGTTGTTTCTTGTTGGGGTTTAGTGGTTTTTGTTGTTAGGGTGTTAGTGTTGTTTGTTGTTAGGGTGTTAGTGGTTTGTGTTGTTAGGGGGTTAGTGTTGTTTGATGTTAGGGGTTTAGGGTTGTTTGTTGTTAGTGGGTTAGGGTTGTTTGTTGTTAGTGGGTTAGTGTTTTTGGTTTTCAGGGGTTAGGGTTGTTTGTTGTTTGGGGGTAGTGTTTGTTGTTAGGGGGTTAGGGTTGTTTGTTGTTAGGGTGTTAGTGGTTTGTGTTGTTAGGGTGTTAGTGTTGTTTGATGTTAGCGGTTTAGGGTTGTTTGTTGTTAGCGGGTTAGGGTTGTTTGTTGTTAGGGTGTTAGTGGTTTGTGTTGTTAGGGGGTTAGTGTTGTTTGATGTTAGGGGTTTAGGGTTGTTTGTTGTTAGGGGGTTAGATTTGTTTGTCGTTAGGGTGTTAGTGTTGTTTGTTGTTAGGGGTTTAGGGTTGTTTGTTGTTAGGGGTTTAAGGTTGTTTCTTGTTGGGGTTTAGTGGTTTTTGTTGTTAGGGTGTTAGTGTTGTTTGTTGTTAGGGTGTTGGTGGTTTGTGTTGTTAGGGGGTTAGTGTTGTTTGATGTTAGGGGTTTAGGGTTGTTTGTTGTTAGGGGGTTAGAGTTGTTTGTTGTTAGGGTGTTAGTGTTGTTTGTTGTTAGGGGGTTAGAGTTGTTTGTTGTAAGGGGGTTAGAGTTGTTTGTTGTTAGGGTGTTAGTGTTGTTTGATGTTAGGGGTTTAGGGTTGTTTGTTGTTAGTGGGTTAGGGTTGTTTGTTGTTAGTGGGTTAGTGTTTTTGGTTTTCAGGGGTTAGGGTTGTTTGTTGTTTGGGGGTTAGTGTTTGTTGTTAGGGGGTTAGGATTGTTTGTTGTTAGGGTGTTAGTGTTGTTTGATGTTAGGGGTTTAGGGTTGTTTGTTGTTAGGGGTTTAAGGTTGTTTCTTGTTGGGGTTTAGTGGTTTTTGTTGTTAGGGTGTTAGTGTTGTTTGTTGTTAGGGTGTTAGTGGTTTGTGTTGTTAGGGGGTTAGTGTTGTTTGATGTTAGGGGTTTAGGGTTGTTTTTTGTTAGGGGGTTAGGGTTGTTTGTTGTTAGATTGTTAGTGTTGTTTGTTGTTAGGGGTTTAGGGTTGTTTGTTGTTAGGGGGTTAGAGTTGTTTGTTGTTAGGGTGTTAGAGTTGTTTGATGTTAGGGGTTTAGGGTTGTTTGTTGTTAGTGGGTTAGGGTTGTTTGTTGTTAGTGGGTTAGTGTTTTTGGTTTTCAGGGGTTAGGGTTGTTTGTTGTTTGGGGGTTAGTGTTTGTTGTTAGGGGTTAGGGTTGTTTGTTGTTAGGGTGTTAGTGTTGTTTGATGTTCGGGGTTTAGGGTTGTTTGTTGTTAGGGGTTTAAGGTTGTTTCTTGTTGGGGTTTAGTGGTTTTTGTTGTTAGGGTGTTAGTGTTGTTTGTTGTTAGGGTGTTAGTGGTTTGTGTTGTTAGGGGGTTAGTGTTGTTTGATGTTAGGGGTTTAGGGTTGTTTTTTGTTAGGGGGTTAGAGTTGTTTGTTGTTAGGGTGTTAGTGTTGTTTGTTGTTAGGGGTTTAGGGTTGTTCGTTGTTAGGGGGTTAGAGTTGTTTGTTGTTAGGGTGTTAGTGTTGTTTGTTGTTAGGGGTTTAGGGTTGTTTGTTGTTAGGGGTTTAAGGTTGTTTCTTGTTGGGGTTTAGTGGTTTTTGTTGTTAGGGTGTTAATGTTGTTTGTTGTTAGGGTGTTAGTGGTTTGTGTTGTTAGGGGGTTAGTGTTGTTTGATGTTAGGGGTTTAGGGTTGTTTGTTGTTAGGGGGTTAGAGTTGTTTGTTGTTAGGGTGTTAGTGTTGTTTGTTGTTAGGGGTTTAGGCTTGTTTGTTGTTAGGGGGTTAGAGTTGTTTGTTGTTAGGGTGTTAGTGTTGTTTGATGTTAGGGGTTTAGGGTTGTTTGTTGTTAGTGGGTTACGGTTGTTTGTTGTTAGTGGGTTAGTGTTTTTGGTTTTCAGGGGTTAGGGTTGCTTGTTGTTTGGGGGTTAGTGTTTGTTGTTAGGGGGTTAGGGTTGTTTGTTGTTAGGGTTTTAGTGGTTTGTTTTGTTAGGGTGTTAGTGTTGTTTGATGTTAGGGGTTTAGGTTTGTTTGTTGTTAGGGGGTTAGGGTTGTTTGTTGTTAGGGTGTTAGTGTTCTTTGTTGTTAGGGGGTTAGGGTTGTTTCTTGTTACGGGGTTAGTGTTGTTTCTTGTTACGGGGTTTGGGTAGTTTCTTGTTAGGGGTTTAGGGTTGTTTGTTGTTAGGGTTTTAGGGTTGTTTCTTGTTGGGGTTTAGTGGTTTTTGTTGTTAGGGTGTTAGTGTTGTTTGTTGTTAGGGTGTTAGTGGTTTGTGTTGTTAGGGGGTTAGGATTGTTTGTTGTTAGGGTGTTAGTGTTGTTTGATGTTAGGGGTTTCGGGTTGTTTTTTGTTAGGGGGTTAGGGTTGTTTGTTGTTAGGGTGTTAGTGTTGTTTGTTGTTAGGGGTTTAGGGTTGTTTGTTGTTAGTGGGTTAATGTTGTTTGTTGTTAGTGGGTTAGTGTTTTTGGTTTTCAGGGGTTAGGGTTGTTTGTTGTTTGGGGGTAGTGTTTGTTGTTAGGGGGCTAGGGTTGTTTGTTGTTAGGGTGTTAGTGGTTTGTGTTGTTAGGGTGTTAGTGTTGTTTGATGTTAGGGGTTTAGGGTTGTTTGTTGTTAGGGGGTTAGGGTTGTTTGTTGTTAGGGTGTTAGTGGTTTGTGTTGTTAGGGGGTTAGTGTTGTTTGATGTTAGGGGTTTAGGGTTGTTTGTTGTTAGGGGGTTAGAGTTGTTTGTTGTTAGGGTGTTAGTGTTGTTTGTTGTTAGGGGTTTAGGGTTGTTTGTTGTTAGGGGTTTAAGGTTGTTTCTTGTTGGGGTTTAGTGGTTTTTGTTGTTAGGGTGTTAGTGTTGTTTGTTGTTAGGGTGTTAGTGGTTTGTGTTGTTAGGGGGTTAGTGTTGTTTGATGTTAGGGGTTTAGGGTTGTTTGTTGTTAGGGGGTTAGAGTTGTTTGTTGTTAGGGTGTTAGTGTTGTTTGTTGTTAGCGGTTTAGGGTTGTTTGTTGTTAGGGGTTTAGGGTTGTTTGTTGTTAGGGGTTTAAGGTTGTTTCTTTTTGGGGTTTAGTGGTTTTTGTTGTTAGGGTGTTAGTGTTGTTTGTTGTTAGGGTGTTAGTGGTTTGTGTTGTTAGGGGGTTAGTGTTGTTTGATTTTAGGGGTTTAGGGTTGTTTGTTGTTAGGGGGTTAGAGTTGTTTGTTGTTAGGGTGTTAGTGTTGTTTGTTGTTAGGGGTTTAGGGTTGTTTGTTGTTAGGGGTTTAAGGTTGTTTCTTGTTGGGGTTTAGTGGTTTTTGTTGTTAGGGTGTTAGTGTTGTTTGTTGTTAGGGTGTTAGTATTGTTTGTTGTTAGGGTGTCAGTGGTTTGTGTTGTTAGGGGGTTAGTGTTGTTTGATGTTAGGGGTTTAGGGTTGTTTGTTGTTAGGGGGTTACAGTTGTTTGTTGTTAGGGTGTTAGTGTTGTTTGTTGTTAGGGGTTTAGGGTTGTTTGTTCTTAGGGGTTTAAGGTTGTTTCTTGTTGGGGTTTAGTGGTTTTTGTTGTTAGGGTGTTAGTGTTGTTTGTTGTTAGGGTGTTAGTGGTTTGTCTTGTTAGGGGTTTAGTGTTGTTTGATGTTAGGGGTTTAGGGTTGTTTTTTGTTAGGGGGTTAGAGTTGTTTGTTGTTAGGGTGTTAGTGTTGTTTGTTGTTAGGGGTTTAGGGTTGTTTGTTGTTAGTGGGTTAGTGTTTTTGGTTTTCAGGGGTTAGGGTTGTTTGTTGTTTGGGGGTAGGGTTTGTTGTTAGGGGGTTAGGGTTGTTTGTTGTTAGGGTGTTAGTGGTTTGTGTTGTTAGGGTGTTAGTGTTGTTTGATGTTTGGGATTTAGGGTTGTTTGTTGTTAGGGGGTTAGGGTTGTTTGTTGTTAGGGTGTTAGTGGTTTGTGTTGTTAGGGGGTTAGTGTTGTTTGATGTTAGGTTTTTAGGGTTGTTTGTTGTTAGGGGGTTAGAGTTGTTTGTTGTTAGGGTGTTAGTGTTGTTTGTTGTTAGGGGTTTAGGGTTGTTTGTTGTTAGGGGTTTAAGGTTGTTTCTTGTTGGGGTTTAGTGGTTTTTGTTGTTAGGGTGTTAGTGTTGTTTGTTGTTAGGGTGTTAGTGGTTTGTGTTGTTAGGGGGTTAGTGTTGTTTGATGTTAGGGGTTTAGGGTTGTTTGTTGTTAGTGGGTTAGGGTTGTTTGTTGTTAGTGGGTTAGTGTTTTTGGTTTTCAGGGGTTAGGGTTGTTTGTTGTTTGGGGGTAGTGTTTGTTGTTAGGGGGTTAGGGTTGTTTGTTGTTAGGGTGTTAGTGGTTTGTGTTGTTAGGGTGTTAGTGTTGTTTGATGTTAGCGGTTTAGGGTTGTTTGTTGTTAGCGGGTTAGGGTTGTTTGTTGTTAGGGTGTTAGTGGTTTGTGTTGTTAGGGGGTTAGTGTTGTTTGATGTTAGGGGTTTAGGGTTGTTTGTTGTTAGGGGGTTAGATTTGTTTGTTGTTAGGGTGTTAGTGTTGTTTGTTGTTAGGGGTTTAGGGTTGTTTGTTGTTAGGGGTTTAAGGTTGTTTCTTGTTGGGGTTTAGTGGTTTTTGTTGTTAGGGTGTTAGTGTTGTTTGTTGTTAGGGTGTTGGTGGTTTGTGTTGTTAGGGGGTTAGTGTTGTTTGATGTTAGGGGTTTAGGGTTGTTTGTTGTTAGGGGGTTAGAGTTGTTTGTTGTTAGGGTGTTAGTGTTGTTTGTTGTTAGGGGTTTAGAGTTGTTTGTTGTTAGGGGGTTAGAGTTGTTTGTTGTTAGGGTGTTAGTGTTGTTTGATGTTAGGGGTTTAGGGTTGTTTGTTGTTAGTGGGTTAGGGTTGTTTGTTGTTAGTGGGTTAGTGTTTTTGGTTTTCAGGGGTTAGGGTTGTTTGTTGTTTGGGGGTTAGTGTTTGTTGTTAGGGGGTTAGGATTGTTTGTTGTTAGGGTGTTAGTGTTGTTTGATGTTAGGGGTTTAGGGTTGTTTGTTGTTAGGGGTTTAAGGTTGTTTCTTGTTGGGGTTTAGTGGTTTTTGTTGTTAGGGTGTTAGTGTTGTTTGTTGTTAGGGTGTTAGTGGTTTGTGTTTTTAGGGGGTTAGTGTTGTTTGATGTTAGGGGTTTAGGGTTGTTTTTTGTTAGGGGGTTAGGGCTGTTTGTTGTTAGGGTGTTAGTGTTGTTTGTTGTTAGGGGTTTAGGGTTGTTTGTTGTTAGTGGGTTAATGTTGTTTGTTGTTAGTGGGTTAGTGTTTTTGGTTTTCAGGGGTTAGGGTTGTTTGTTGTTTGGGGGTAGTGTTTGTTGTTAGGGGGTTAGGGTTGTTTGTTGTTAGGGTGTTAGTGGTTTGTGTTGTTAGGGGGTTAGTGTTGTTTGATGTTAGGGGTTTAGGGTTGTTTGTTGTTAGGGTGTTAGTGTTGTTTGTTGTTAGGGGTTTAGGGTTGTTTGTTGTTAGGGGTTTAAGGTTGTTTCTTGTTGGGGTTTAGTGGTTTTTGTTGTTAGGGTGTTAGTGTTGTTTGTTGTTAGGGTGTTAGTGGTTTGTGTTGTTAGGGGGTTAGTGTTGTTTGATGTTAGGGGTTTAGGGTTGTTTGTTGTTAGTGGGTTAGGGTTGTTTGTTGTTAGTCGGTTAGTGTTTTTGGTTTTCAGGGGTTAGGGTTGTTTGTTGTTTGGGGGTAGTGTTTGCTGTTAGGGGGTTAGGGTTGTTTGTTGTTAGGGTGTTAGTGGTTTGTGTTGTTAGGGTGTTAGTGTTGTTTGATGTTAGGGGTTTAGGGTTGTTTGTTGTTAGGGGGTTAGGGTTGTTTGTTGTTAGGGTGTTAGTGGTTTGTGTTGTTAGGGGGTTAGTGTTGTTTGATGTTAGGGGTTTAGGGTTGTTTGTTGTTAGGGGGTTAGAGTTGTTTGTTGTTAGGGTGTTAGTGTTGTTTGTTGTTAGGGGTTTAGGGTTGTTTGTTGTTAGGGGTTTAAGGTTGTTTCTTGTTGGGGTTTAGTGGTTTTTGTTGTTAGGGTGTTAGTGTTGTTTGTTGTTAGGGTGTTAGTGGTTTGTGTTGTTAGGGGGTTAGTGTTGTTTGATGTTAGGGGTTTAGGGTTGTTTGTTGTTAGGGGGTTAGAGTTGTTTGTTGTTAGGGTGTTAGTGTTGTTTGTTGTTAGGGGTTTAGGGTTGTTTGTTGTTAGGGGTTTAAGGTTGTTTCTTTTTGGGGTTTAGTGGTTTTTGTTGTTAGGGTGTTAGTGTTGTTTGTTGTTAGGGTGTTAGTGGTTTGTGTTGCTAGGGGGTTAGTGTTGTTTGATGTTAGGGGTTTAGGGTTGTTTGTTGTTAGGGGATTAGAGTTGTTTGTTGTTAGGGTGTTAGTGTTGTTTGTTGTTAGGGGTTTAGGGTTGTTTGTTGTTAGGGGTTTAAGGTTGTTTCTTGTTGGGGTTTAGTGGTTTTTGTTGTTAGGGTGTTAGTGTTGTTTGTTGTTAGGGTGTTAGTGGTTTGTGTTGTTAGGAGGTTAGTGTTGTTTGTTGTTAGGGGTTTAGGGTTGTTTGTTCTTAGGGGTTTAATGTTGTTTCTTGTTGGGGTTTAGTGGTTTTTGTTGTTAGGGTGTTAGTGTTGTTTGTTGTTAGGGTGTTAGTGGTTTGTCTTGTTAGGGGTTTAGTGTTGTTTGATGTTAGGGGTTTAGGGTTGTTTTTTGTTAGGGGGTTAGAGTTGTTTGTTGTTAGGGTGTTAGTGTTGTTTGTTGTTAGGGGTTTAGGGTTGTTTGTTGTTAGTGGGTTAGTGTTTTTGGTTTTCAGGGTTTAGGGTTGTTTGTTGTTTGGGGGTAGTGTTTGTTGTTAGGGGGTTAGGGTTGTTTGTTGTTAGGGTGTTAGTGGTTTGTGTTGTTAGGGTGTTAGTGTTGTTTGATGTTTGGGATTTAGGGTTGTTTGTTGTTAGGGGGTTAGGGTTGTTTGTTGTTAGGGTGTTAGTGGTTTGTGTTGTTAGGGGGTTAGTGTTGTTTGATGTTAGGTTTTCAGGGTTGTTTGTTGTTAGGGGGTTAGAGTTGTTTGTTGTTAGGGTGTTAGTGTTGTTTGTTGTTAGGGGTTTAAGGTTGTTTGTTGTTAGGGGTTTAAGGTTGTTTCTTGTTGGGGTTTAGTGGTTTTTGTTGTTAGGGTGTTAGTGTTGTTTGTTGTTAGGGTGTTAGTGGTTTGTGTTGTTAGGGGGTTAGTGTTGTTTGATGTTAGGGGTTTAGGGTTGTTTGTTGTTAGTGGGTTAGGGTTGTTTGTTGTTAGTGGGTTAGTGTTTTTGGTTTTCAGGGGTTAGGGTTGTTTGTTGTTTGGGGGTAGTGTTTGTTGTTAGGGGGTTAGGGTTGTTTGTTGTTAGGGTGTTAGTGGTTTGTGTTGTTAGGGTGTTAGTGTTGTTTGATGTTAGCGGTTTAGGGTTGTTTGTTGTTAGCGGGTTAGGGTTGTTTGTTGTTAGGGTGTTAGTGGTTTGTGTTGTTAGGGGGT